>NC_070609.1:50400000-51025000 GCF_027172205.1 Podarcis raffonei
TATGTCATGCCAAACATAACCACACCTAGCAGGAAATGTTAGGACTTGGGAATGCACCTAACTATTCATTGTGAAGTATACAAGATCTACTCAAGGGGAAATAAAAGAATTTAAGGAACTATTGGCCCTCACCTCCATTCTGACCTAATTTTAATAGGTTTTTACATTCTCCCCCTTCCAAACCCACCAAAATCTCCCACACCTGAATGATAAGAGGACATGGGTTTGGACATAAGGTATTTGGGCTACCTCCATCTCCCACCCTCCACTTCCCAGTGACTTCTGCAGAAGAATATTCATGGCCATGCAGGACTCATGCCCTGGCAGCTGAGCACTATGCAGGGGGGTGAAATCATCCTTCCAAAACCCAGCATCTGGAAGGGAGAGTTGCTTTCTTTTCTTTCAGCAGCTCAGGTGGGCTCCCTCCAAAGCAAGGGGGGGTTACTCCCAATTGACTAAAGGATCAGAGGCTGCAGCATATCCTTCTAGCCTTCCCTTCTGAAGATGAACCTAAGAAGGCACTGATTTCTGTCCTGAACTATACTCATTCTACTACAGTTTGGCTTCTGACCAAACTTTATTTGCCTCACTGACTGCTATGGTAACATTTTATGCAATTAATTACATCAGTGGTTTTCAACCATTATGCTGTGGCACCTTGGGGTGCCTTGAATGATGGTCAGGGGTGCTGAGGGCAACACTGGCCTCTGTCACTCTTTTCTTCCCTCCCTCCTCTGATGCCCTTTCGTGTCTCTGCCTCCCCAAGGCCTGCACAGCTATTTGTTGCAGAAGCCCTGGCTACAAGCTCCCCAGGCGAATGATGTCTCTGGGGCTGGCCAGAGGGTGCTTCCCAGGCCCCTGTGGGGCAGTGTGAGGAGGCCCCTCTCTTTGGGACCGGAGGAGAGGGCAGCTCAGAGACCAGGGGCAGCAGCTGTAGCTGCCTAGAGGACTCCCAATGAGAGGAGAGAAGAGAGGAGAGGAGAGGAGGCTGAGGGAACACTCCACCAGGGAGGGTGTTTGGAAAAGAGTGAGAGGCTGCCAGCTCTGCAGGCAAAGGGTGACATAACTGGGCTCCTGAGCCCCACAGGGGTGCCACAGAAAGAGTGTAGTTGGTCAAGGGAGCTGTGGACTCAAAAAGGTTGAAATCCTCTGAATTACATCATTCCCCACCTTTCATTTCAATGCAAAGGAAACATAATGCAAATTGTGGGCAGGGGATGTCGTCAGTTACAAATAATTCTGTATCATTTGGAGACTGAAAACAACAACACTGAACACTGATTCTAATTCCTGGATTGATTTCCACGTCAGACACGGGACAAATAGGCGAACACTGCAAATTTCTGCTCCCATTTTTGTCAGAATTCTCAGACATCCCTACTTCTGGCAACTCCCTGCCTTGCAAACCATCCTTGGGATCCCTGGTACCGCTCCCCTTGAACTCGACCCTGCACTAACGTTCCCCCAAACTGCACCCAATGCTGCTACAGCTGTCTTCATTTCAGCCCGCAAGCAGAGGTTTAGAGGCAAACCAGCTTGGCTCTGGGTGCTAAATTATAACATGCTACAATAACAAGCTGGGAGGCAGCAAGGAAGCCTGAACAAGTCTGAAGGAAGTCGTGCACCAGGCTGCAAAGCCCACTAACTCTTTTGATGGTTGCCAAATGCAAAGTCTAGGACATGCATGAGCTCATGGAACAAAAATGGCCCCTCTTGTGCCAATGAAGCAAAGCCAGACTTTTCCCAAGCGGAGGCTGGATTTGAGCAACTTCTTTGGCCATCAGCTGAAGAGTCACTGGTATGCAGAACCTCCTTCAAGCAAACTAAGCCCACTTCATTCTGGACACAGGGTGACCACAAACACTAGTGCTGGGGGGGGGGGGGACAGTTTGAATCCACCCACTCAGGAACCGCAGAATTACGTTCAGCATTGCTTCAGTTCCAGGACTGTGATTCGTTTTCTTCCTGTAGCAAATGCTTGCATTCCAAACCTTAGCATCCCTGCTCTCTCATAAATCACACTGCGATAACGATTTTGACCCGGCAATATGCAGCAATATGCCAGTTTCAAGGCACTGCCAATATCGCACGATGATCACGTGCATCTGACGTGAGCACTCACGTGGCATGTGCTGACGTCACACACCCGGGCGCATTCAGGCAACCCCCCCCCCCAGGCTCCCTCATTGAAGCCTGGCTCCTCGCTCCAAGTGGAAGCTCCACTCTCGGGTCAGGTCAGAGACTTACGGCAGCAGCGTTGCCGTGGGGCTCCCCTCTCCTGCACTGGGTGGAGGGGAGGAGAAGAGGCAGTGGCAGCTGTGATGCCGCTGCAGCACCTCTGTCCTCTACAGGGCTCTGCGTGCAGGAGCTGCCAGCTCCCTCGCGCCCAGCCACAGCTCCAGTCCTGGGTCAGGTCTGACCCAGAGGTGGAGAGAAGGAGGAGAGTTGTGGCAGTGTTGCCACTCCTTTCCTTGGCTGGGCAGCGCCGCCTTAAGATGCTGTCAAGGCAGTCTTCTCATCCAGGGCCATGCACAGCAGGCTCCCTCTGTGCCCCACCCTCCACAGTATGTGCAGCCCCGGTGCAAAAAATTGTGGGTGCCCAGCAGCGCTTTTCTTCTATAAAAAAAATGTTAAGGGGTACTCTCATTTTCCTATTCATATTGAAATACTGCCCCTCAATGAGGCCAAACTTAGATTCACAACATGTTTAGGGGTATGCGTACCCCTGTATCTCCCCAGAAAAAAGCACTGGTGCCCAGCCACTTCATGAGGAATATTGACCCCCCGCACCTGGCACCTATGCCTCATGTTGAGGGAAAACAGGGCAGCTGATTGCAAGGTGCTGCCTTCTCCTCATGCTGACGGAGAACAGGGCAGCTGATCGCCCTTGTTTCAAGGCATGGTCGAACTACCTTCCCCTGGGACTGAGGCAGAACAGCTTTCCTTAGTCGGCAGGAAAGCAGCAGCAGCAGCAGCAGCCAGAGTGGACACACATCTTTGCTGGCTGCCACCGCTGGCTGCCCCACTGACAGTGGCTTTATGCACCCCCATCCCCTCCCACTCAAACCATGCGGTGGAGGTGACTCCGCTTCCTCTGCTCCCCCCACCCACCCAATCTCTGTGACTGCTCCTTCCCTCATTCCCATGCCTTATCTCCAATTCCAGACATCGTGATATATCAGAATATTGTGATGTTTAGCTGCTGATATATCACAATGTTGAAAATCAGATATCACTCAGCCCAATTCTGTTTTTTAGTACTATATCTAAAATCCTTTGCTTATTAGGGGCTACCCCATATTTTGTTTTTAAAAAATTGCTTTGCAGGGGTAACTAACACAGGGTTATCAAAATTTTCTAAAGTAGGGGGTCCGTGGCTTGACTCTTGAAAAGAAGGGTGTCCTCGGTAATTAGCTAATTGGGAACCACTGATTTAGAGAATATCCCATGATGTCACAGTAGTAAAGACAATTAGGGTGGGGGCTTACAGATGACAGGTCTGTAACAGACCCTTAAAAAAGGAGCTCACTGTAAGAAAGCCCCTTTCTTCTCCAGGGGATGCATTTTCAAAGCAGTTACTAATTAAGGTCCCAGCCTCAAAGGCCAGGACACACAGCACCTTAAAGCTATTGGCTGCGTAGGTTTGTGTTATAATAGCAAATACTGCTTGTTTCTTACTGTTGTTAGTTGAAAAAAATGGAGAAAGAAGATTACAAGATCAACCTTGTCCATCTGGGGGCAAAATATGAGCAAAAGGCCTGCAGCGAGGGTTTGGCTGAAGGCACTGATCCCCCTCCCCTCTCCTGGCTTTTTTCCAGCACCAATAGCTCAACTATATTTGGAATAGAAGTTACAAGAGGCATGAGAAAGGAGCATACTTGAGACACACCCAATGTAGCAAAACAAAAAGGATTTTACTTTCCCCTTTGGCGACCCACTGTCCCCTCCCAGCACTTTCAACCCCACTGCAAATCTTCCACAAAAGGTCTTGTGCCTGGAAGCGGTGCTGAAGGTTCACCCAAAACAGGAGCCTCCACAAGCCAAAATGTTCCACCTCTTGAGAGGCCACTGCGAAATTCAGCTCCTCTCCTGGCTAGCTGGCACTGGGTATTCTAAGGCCAATGCAGAAATTATAATACAACAGCTCCTAACTTTGTTTGGTTTTGGTGCTGGGGGGCGGCGGCTAGATATATACAGTATCTGAAACAGGTCCAGGGGCTCTTGCCAAACAGATGCTCTCTCTCACACACATACACTTCTCCTAGACCTAGACTAATGGCCCCTCCAGAATGTAGTGTGTGTGTGTCTTTTTTAGGATATATTCTGCAACATGCTACTGATGTAATACTAGTGCCACTTGTTATTGCATCATTGTCATCTAGAGGGACACCCATGCACTATGGCACAGCAAAAGTGGGGCAGAAATAAATAACTAAACCGGAACATTGGTAGAATAAAAAGTTACAATACTTCAGTGGGAAGTTATGGGACGTGCACCAATTGGAAATGAAGCAGTGTGTCTGCCTCGAAACTTTTGCAAACAGTAGTGAAAGAAGTAAAGTGGATAATTGGCCTGAACCCATCATGAGCACACATAATCATGAATGGACAATAAAAAGGATACCTGGAGAGGATGTAAACCTTGGTATTTTTATGTTAACTGCCCGCTCCAATTTTGGCCAGTTGATTACTCCCACCTGCCTGTATAATTGCACTGCATTTTATTCTGCAGTAGCTCATCCTACTCTGCCAAGAAGGTGGTGTTCTTTAGGTGGAAAATGTGCTAGAAGAAGATATATTGTTCTAACTTTGAGAGGGGTAGCCACATTAGTTCACTGTAGCAAAAACAACAGAGACTAATGCAACACCTTATTTTTATGACAGTAGCTTTTGTTTACTAGAGTTGACTCTGTCAAATTTATGCCACAAACAGTTAGCAACAGTTTAAAATGAACTTTGGCACAATCTTAGTGTTCATGCATATGCATTGCAGACAAAGAATGTGTTTGGACACAGAGATGAGGAACCTATTGCCCTCCAGATATTGCAGGACTACATTTAAATTAACCATTTCAATGTGTTATACAAACCCTCAACTGAGGTTAATCTTATTAACTATGTTCTGTTTAAAATGTGCCATCATCATAAGCTACGTTCTGAAGTTGGCTTGCTTCAAAAAAACTATAGTTAAGATTAACCACAGTTGGGTGTGGGCAACACAATAAATTGTTGTTAATCTAAACTAAAAGGTAAACCAGCTAAACACCTCCTTGATGCCACAACAGAGGAGGAGAATGGATTGTCCAGGCCCAAAACTGCTTGCAGTTTGCTCTTGTCACACTAAATTATGATTTCTCTATATTTCTCCATCCCCTCACACATAGAGAAGAGAGAAAATTGAATCCTATTTTTTATTTATTTGTGGATTGCCTTCCACGTATATATCCCAAGGCGTATCCTTAAAATACCTAAAATAATTTTAAAACATTACATGAACCATCAAGTAAAGGTTTAAAAACAACACAAAATGAATACCTAAGGCGAAGACTTAACAATCTAGCTGGAAAATCTTGTCAAAACAAAAATGTCTTAAATTGTTTCCAGAAAGTAACCCTAATGAATGACAATGCTAGCAACTCACTCTAAAAACAAAAACAAAAAACAAGACATTCACAAAAGGCAAAGAAATGGAGACAAAATAAAGATACTGATTTATCAGGCAGCAGGGACTGTCCCTAGAAAAAGAGGGTCAGCTGGGGGGGGGGTTATTTGTGCTCAGGGCAAATGCTTCAGACAAGCTGGATAAAAAGAAATGCAATTCAAGGAAAAGTAGCCACACAGTTGCTGAGTGGATGCTTGAATCAATGTCTATTTAGTGGAGGAATATAGATTTTATTTGGCTATTAGTGAGATACTTTCAAATTCCAATATAATCAAAGCCATCTTTCAACATTTATATACTGTAAAATGTATGATAGCACTGTTTATATTGCGGTACATAAGATACAAGCAATTTTGTCTATAGGGCAGCAGTGCCTTACCTGAGCCCTATGCCAGCATGGCATATAGCAGTCAGAGAAATATTACGTATATAGTGTTCTTTTTAACTGCACAGATTAACAAAAAGGAGAAAAGGGAACCCCACTACTACACAGAAAACATTGACCACATTCTGGTGATCACCAAAGGGATATGCGGTGTGCCATGTTTGCAAGGAAAGTGATGAAAGAAATATACCTTGCACATGTTCAGAAGCAACCTCTTCTGTACTTCACATACCCCAAGGGCAGGTTCTGGCACTGAAAATACATTCCAGGGTCAAACAAAGTCACCATCTACCAGTTATCAATGGCCACAGCTGGAGGGGACATGGAAGAGATGTGGAGAACGAGACCCAGAGCTGAGAAGTAAGAATGGAGGCATCCCTTTCTCGCAATTCCTTCCCAAAATATTCTCCATCTGACCTCGCGAAAGTCACTTGAACCTGCAACCTTAGGCCTGGCCAGTTGCCGTGTCTACAGCTCTATCACCAATCACACTATTATTAGGAGATCTTTGAGAGAAGACCGACTCTGTAGAAACTCAATCCTGTTTTCCCAAAGGTCAGTTTTGCACGAGAAGAGTCTCATTACCTCTTGGCTCAAAAGGATAAACCCACATGCGCCTGGGAGTGGGGGGGGGGGGAGAGAGATATCTGCTGGTTAAAGGACCTCCCTTTCAGCCCCCCAAAGACATCATTTCACATGGGACAACCCCACAACAAGCCAGCAATAACACTTGCTTGGACTAAGAAAGCGGGACGACAGGCTATGCAGGTGGAGACTGAAGGCCATCTGTTATTGGGCTGAAAAGCCAGGAGAATTGGGGGGGGGACAGCTTAGGGAGACAGTGCACAAGCAACAGCAACCGAGACTCACTAATGCAAATGTTTCCTAAAGATTTACACGTGACATTTCACTGTAGCCACAGTCCCCATGTGCCAAATGTGTGGGGCGCATCAGGATTTGTCAAATTGACACAAAGCTCAGATCGGCTCTCCGCAGCAAGTACACGAAAGCGTCAAAACACCCACTGCAGTGCTGGCTGGGCTGACGACAATCACAGTCCAAAATATTTGGAAGGCACCAGGTTAGGAAAGAACCATGACTCAGGAGAACAGCATGTACTTTGCATGCAGGTGTCTCCAGGTAGGGCTAGGGGAAGCTTCTGCCTGAAACACTTGAGTAGCCTCAATATTGAGTAAGATGGACCCTTGGTCTGACTGAATGCAAGACAACTCCTATGTTCCTATGTTAATTCAGCCCTTTATTGAGATCATGAGGACTAGAATCTTGCTTTATTTTAAAGAGAAAAGCTACAGGTCAGCAGTAGAGCACTGATTTCAATGCAGAAGATCCCAGATTTATCTCCAAGTAGGGCTGGGAAGAAATATCAACAACCTCAGATATGCAGATGACACAACCTTGATGGTAGAAAGTGAGGAGGAATTAAAGAACCTTTTAATGAGGGTGAAAGAGGAGAGCGCAAAATATGGCCTGAAGCTCAACATCAAAAAAATGAAGATCATGGCCACTGGGCCCATCACCTCCTGGCAAATAGAAGGGGAAGAAATGGAGGCAGTGAGAGATTTTACTTTCTTGGGCTCCATGATCACTGCAGATGGTGACAGCAGCCACGAAATTAAAAGACGCCTGCTTCTTGGGAGAAAAGCAATGACAAACCTAGACAGCATCTTAAAAAGTAGAGACATCACCTTGCCAACAAAGGTCTGTATAGTTAAAGCTATGGTTTTCCCAGTAGTGATGTATGGGAGTGAAAGCTGGACCATAAACAAGGCCGATCGCCAAAGAACTGATGCTTTTGAATTATGGTGCTGGAGGAGACTCTTGAGAGTCCCATGGACTGCAGGAAGATCAAACCTATCCATTCTTAAGGAAATCAGCCCTGAATGCTCACTGGAAGGACAGATCCTGAAGCTGAGGCTCCAATACTTTGGCCACCTCATGAGAAGAGAAGACTCCCTGGAAAAGACCCCGATGTTGGGAAAGATGGAGGGCACAAGGAGAAGGGGACGACAGAGGACAAGATGGTTGGATAATGTTCTCAAAGCTACCAGCATGAGTTTGGCCAAACTGCGGGAGGCAGTGGAAGACAGAAGTGTCTGGCATGCTCTGGTCAATGGGGTCACGAAGAGTCGGACAAGACTAAATGACTAAACAACAACAAAGGGCTGGGAAACACCCCTGCATGGAACCCAGGAGAGCTGCTGCCAGCCAGTGTAGGCAATACTGAGCATAGTGGGCCAATGGTCTGAATCCATAAAAGGCAGCTTCCTATGTTCCTAGAACCACTTTCTAGGGTGCTTTGTGCTGCTACTGACCAGCGGAGGAGTGGCTTATGCTGTGTGCCCCTGGCAGAAGCAGGAGCAGCAGAGACCTTTGACATCTGAGTCCCTCAATCCTGCAACGTAACTCGGGCTCCATCAAGCCCAGTGCAAAAAGCAAACACACGGCTTGCCAAGAGCTATACACGGCAGGGAAAAGCCAACGGCCTCTCCAATGGAAAGAACTCTGTCTAAACACACACATCGCGGGGGCTGCCTTTGCCTGGGGCGGAATGTTTATACAACTGGCCGTGAGTGGAAAAAAAGGAGGGAGACCCCAAGTGGAGGCTAATATTTTTTTATATATTTTTTTAAACACGACTATCCTGTTCTGCAGCTCAAACGTTAAGAGATGTTGGGCAAACATGGAGCACGCACACACACTGGGAGGGTGTGTGGCCAAGCAAGACTCCCCCTTTCCCCTGCTCCTCTTTCCAAAATCTCATCACATGCTTCCCGCACCCCGACCCTTTCAAAATCTGTTTTCTGCTCCATTAGAGCTAAAACTATTTGCTTTTGCCACGGGTTCAAGCTTTTTCCTGCAGTCCAGAGACTTGAGTGTAACAGCACTCTCTGACACTTATGATTTCAAGCAACTGGCATTTAGAGGCATCCTGCCTCCAACTAGCCAATGTGGCTAGTAGCCATTTCTCAGAACTGTCTGGATAACTCCCACAGCAACATCACCCCTTGTTTCACTTACACAAGGTTGCTGCCCTTACAATGACTATGGTGAAAACCTGGGTTGATTTCAAACTAAGCCCTGCACTACTGCAAGGGCACAAGGTGGGCTACAGTATTATAAAAGCACAACCACCAGCCCAACTCAAACTGGCAAGTGAGCATCTCAAGGACAAAAAGTTTTCGGAAATGACACTGGCAAGCAGGAAAATCCTTGCACAAGCACGGCCTAGGAAATGACTTTTTTCCCAGAGAAGTAGTGACACACACCCATAAGCAAGTACACACCCGTGTCAGGCTGGCACCCACCCCATTGAGTGCTTTCCTCAGAACAGAAACTGGAGGCCTTTGTTGCTGTATCATTTCCTACTGTCACTTGCTAAGGGGCAGCAGGCACAAAGTGAATAAATGTCTCACACCCTCTATTTTTTAAAAAAAGAAATCTCAGATTTCAGTTCCTTACCAGAACCAAAGTCTCCAGGTGTTTTCATCTGGATGCCCAAGGCATGCAAAGAACTGCAGTGGCAAAGGGGCACAAACTTGCCTAAATCTAGAACCTCAAAGAGCAGGCATCTCCCTTTTCTGGAGCCATACGTTTTGCTAAATATTAAAAGTATAGCTTTGTTGAATTACATTTCACTTTTGTAGCAGTTCTCCTATTCCTGCAGGTACATGGAGAGGGGAGAATGTGATCCAGGGTATCAGCTGAAAGGACATGAAGTCACACAGGTCAATGCCAGGGTGGGTGACCACATGGAAGCAACATGTATGGCACCTTGAGTTCCAGAAAAGAATAATGATGAGACATACATATAAGAAAAATAAATAATTTGAGAATTACAGCAATGCACATCCACCCACAATAACCACCATGAACTTCTTAAGTTTTGCTACATACAGGGCATTCAGCAAAGGTGCACATATTGCAAGTCTCTTGCAAAGTGCTTGCCATGTCCCATGGGTGTGCACCCCATGCCTTTTAAAGAGTAATGTGAGTGGCCACCAAAAGGAAAGCCTAACGTGACTAAGTCAATGCTTCAGAGGCAAATTTTTATCTAGGGATCTCACACACATGCAATCTGACTCAACAACAAACAGCCCAGGAGCATGCAACATGGTGGGAGATCGATATCTACCATCCTCTTTTTGCTAGCACCCAATTTAGAAAAAAGAAAAGAAAAAAGTTTGGATGTTCATATAAATGAGCCTTGTGACCACACGTGCAGCAGGAGCAAACAAGTCATAAACTCTTCAGCTAACTATAGCTCACTGTTTTGTTAAGCTATGGTTAATAGATTTAAAACAACCAAGTTTAAGAGCCCATCCAAACTTCTGTTTGATTTCAAGCAATGGGTCTGAGGGGTGGGGTGGGGGGGTTGTCCCACTGCTGTCCCTGGGAAAACCCACTGGTTACTGCTGAAGCAGAATGAACATCAACCAAGCTTTTCTAATTCAACCGTAAACAGCACGTTTTCCCAGGGAAAGCAGCAGGACAAAAAAAGCACCCACTGAACCCCAAATTAAAATCACTTTAAGTCACAGGACAAATGTGTGGATTTATTGATTTTATTTTATTTTTTAAATTTCTATTCCACTTTATATTTTTAAGAAAAATCTCAAAGCGTTTATTAAATCAATAAAACATGAATAAAACCATGTGAAGAAAGTAAAATACTGTATAGAGTATACAGTCAAAGCAACATAACAGAAAACTAAAATATTATCTTAAAGATTTCATAATAAAACATTACAAAGGAGGTCAACTACAGAATACATATTTAACCTAGTAGGGCTGAAATAAATAAAACAAATTGTCCAGTAGCACCTTAGAGTCCAACTAAGTTTGTTCTGGGTATAAGCTTTTGTGTGCATGCACACTTCTTGAACAATTTTTTTATTTATTTTGACTGTGTCAGACCAACACGGCTGCCTACCTGAATAGTAGGGCTGGGTGAGTCTGGGCCCTGCCCCCTAGGCAGGATGAGCCCAAAGTCTGCATGTATACTGGAATTGTTTTTAATATGTTTTAAAGATGTTTGTATTCTTTCTTACAGTTCACCAGTTTGTAGCTCCATTTAAAATAACCAATTTTTTAAAAAAGAAAATTCAATTTGTAATTATTGTCTGAACAAACTGTATTCTTAATTTACCAAACACTGCAATTTTATGGCAAACCTATTTATACATAATGCATTTTATGTTCCTAAAGCGACAGTGACTTTCAATCTGCAAAGGTTGCTAAACACACACACACACACACACACACACACACACGGCAGGGGGAATCTTCCCCCCCCCCCATGGCTTCAAATTTTCCAGAAATTTTACATCTCTAGTGGGATAAAAATAATAATAAATAAATAAAATAGTAAACTAACTGCACACCATGGTTCGTTCTAAAGTAGTTAACTATAGATTCCCAGTACAGTGGTACCTCAGGTTAAGAGCTTAATTCGTTCCGGAGGTCCGTTCTTGACCTGAGGTACCACTTTAGCTAATGGGGCCCCCTGCTGCCGCTGCTGCATGGTTTCTGTTGTCAACCTGAAACAAAGTTCTTAACCCAAGGTACTATTTCTGGGTTAGTGGAGTCTGTAACCAGAAGCATCTGTAACCTGAGGTACCACTGTATAGCCATAATGCTAAGCTATAGTAAACTGAATGCTTTTTGCTTTGTTTTCTTCAGTGAAGTGGGGAGTGAAGAAGCTGTGTGTGATCAAAAGACTCATTCATATCGCAACTTATTCAGCCAAGATATGATCACACAAAAGTGGTTGATAAGCAACCCGTTGACCACTTTTGGCCACTAATGAGTGTTCCAGCCTCAACATAGAACCCATTTCTGCAACTCTGTAATACAAGACAACAGACTCTCAAACATATTTATATTCTAACTCAGAAATTCTGTTGTGACCGGTAGCAGACTCAGTCTGCCAGGAAGAGCCTTATTTCTTCAGGAACACAACAAGCCTGAGGGCAGGTGCTTCGGAAAACTAGACTACAGCTAATGTGAAAAAAGCCAGGCCAAGCACAGCCAAGCATTGCACGCTCCTAAACTCCCTGCACACCCTTGTTCCTTGGGGAACTCTGCAACATGTCCATAATCTTTTCCCTCTGGCATATTTGGCTGAAGAGCATGAAAGCCAGTAGCCAAGAAGCCAAACTCAGGTTGCCGACACTCCACCAAAAGGAGTGCCTTCCAGTGGATTGACAATCTGGTATTCACCCCACTTTTGATCTGATGCTCCCCATTCCAAAAATAACCTACCCAAGCCATAACTGTGAGGATTTAGAAGTGGAAACCAGAAACTGGTTCGACAGGAAAAAGCGGCTTATTTGGAGCGGAAAGAAGCAACAAAAAAGGGAAACAAGACTTTGGTTCCTTCGAGATCTCCAAAAATGATAAGCAGCTTTACAAGGCTTCACTGTGGCGCTGTGGTCTAAACCACAGAGTCTAGGGCTTGCTGATCAGAAGGTCGTCGGTTCGAATTCCTGCGATGGGGTGAGCTCCTGTTGCTCAGTCCCTGCTTCTGCCAACCGAGCAGTTCGAAAGCACGTCAAAGTGCAAGTAGATAAATAGTTACCCCTCTGGTGGGAAGGTAAACGGCATTTCTGTGCACTGCTCTGGTTCGCCAGAAGTGGCTTAGTCATGCTGGCCACATGACCCGGAAGCTGTATGCCAGCTCCCTCGGCCAATAAAGCGAGATGAGTGCCACAACCCCAGAGTCGTCCACGACTGGACCTAATGGTCAGGGGTCCCTTTACCTTTACTGTTAGATTCCTGGGCATCTCAAGGCACATTACTAGAAAAAGAAGTGAGGTCGGGAGATATTGAGCCTCTCATGGCAACTTTTTATGCCTCCTCCTCATTTCCTGAAGATTTCAGCCTGGTCTTGCTGATAGGGCATCCATAGCAAACCACTCTCCTCCTTCCATGTACTTCAGCAGGTGGACCTTTGGGTAATTTGCAGTGGTTAAGCAATAATATTTGGGCCCCCGTTTAACAATAGCAACAAGATAGTGACTTATTTTCACCTAAATTAGGCTGCTGAAATGAAGGAAGATAAGCAGGAGTAACTTCAGCATGATAGGCCTATGAGCTCAGTTCAGTTTAGTAGTGGGAGGAAACAACAACCCTCAGCTCAAAATATGCTCTGAGACACTCGTTCTTTAATTATATCAGTGTGTCTTTTGCACCTGGCTCTGGTTGGTAGATCCTGGGATTCTTGTAAAACACAAAGCAGACCCAGCAAGCCAGAAGTCTGCCTACTCACAGACCAGACAGCATTCCAAGGTGCAATGGAGCAGACACTGGAGAGCCCAGCATTTCCCTGCAGTCTCAAAGATTGCATCCTTCCAATGCTAAACTGAAAACCACAATACTCTGGTGCATCTGGGACTCCAACAAGTCTGTTACTCTGTGGTCAAGTTCTGTGTGGTCAACAGAGTACAGTTCTGCAGCACTGAGAAACCAGCTAGACTAGGAGTTCTGTGAGAGGTCACCATTCTGCAACAGCTTCAGACTGACACTGAAATACACAGGGACAAAGCAAGGAGTGGCACAGAAATATTTAAGCATAGCTATCTGTACAAGGGCATAGTGGGGAGAGGGGGGGAGCACCCTGGGTCAGTGGCAAAGCATTTGCCTTGAGTGCAGAAGGTGACAAGTTCAATCCCTGTAGTCTCCAGGTAGGGCTGGGAATTCATTTATTTATTTATATTCATTCCAGTCCAAAATCCCGAGGAGCAGCTGCCAGTCAGTGAAGACAATACTTAGATAAAGTATTGACTCGAAGTCTGACTCAATATAAGGCAACTGCCTAGCAATCAAAAGTTTACCCACCCAGGCTGCGCACCATGGTGTCAAAGCCACAGCTGTCACTTCAGGGGCAAAAAACACAAACCCTCTGAACACATTTGACAGCCAGAACTAGCACAGTCTGCCACATCCCTTTATTGTCATTATTGCTAGACAGTCTGAACCCTCATAATCCCCTTCGTGCAAAAACTACATCACACATGCTGTCACGTGCACCAGCAACAAAATCGTCAGCTCCGCTCCAGATTGCACAATTTAGCAAGGTCAGGGAGGCGCTGGAAACCCAGCCTGTCTATGCAAAGATCAGGCCCTACAAAATCTGGCACAGATGCAGAGAGGAGTAGCATTGTCTGTGGAGCAAAATTCTTTCAGAATCCTGGAGAATACAACAGCTGACGCTAGATTATGTCAGCTCCCTGTAACAGTAGCCACATCACGGTCACTTCAGTGAGTACTAGAGGCCCTTTCATCGAGAGATAAAGTGGAGAGTCTGTCCCAAGTGTCAGCTTTGAAGAGTGCCCCTGTCTACCCTGATATGCTGGTGCTGCTACACCCTGTAGAGCCTTGGGCAAAAGTGAGGGCCAAGCGAGACATGATGCATCTTTGCATTTAATCTGCAAGGTTTTTAAAAGCGCAAACAGCATCAGCTGGCGAGGGGGCTAATAATTATCAGTATCCCCGCATGCATGGAGGGGAGTTTAAAAGTTTCTTCCCCTCCAGCAGAAAATCCCTTTGTGCTCATGGGGATTCCCCAGCCCACAGAAGCAGATGCCAGCTTCAGAGGAACATCCAGACACCTAATTTGGATCTTGGATGTGGGTGGAATTGAGGGCAAAGACACTCCTATTCATGCCAAGTGCGACAGCCTTGAACTTATGCTGCATTCCTAAAACATGAATATAAATAATATGACTCAGCTGAGAGAATCTTGCAAGTCATGATGCTGGAAAATCAAGAACAAGCCCCTCCATCTTGCTTTGCTGTTTAGTCCTAACTATAGTTTGGTGTGATGTGCAAACAGGCAAAGTATGGTCAGAGTTTACTCTCCAAATCACCATCAGCAACCATGTTTGAAATGGGCTCTCGTCCATAAATGCATATGCCACAATAAATCTGTTAAGTCTTCAAGTTGCCACAAGACTCTTTTTTTGTGGATTGAAGTGGGTTTCTGAGGAGGTACCACACAAATCTGTAACTGCTGTGGTCAACCTTTTGAGGCCTGTGGGCACATACAGTAAACCAGTGAAACGTTGGGGGGCACAAACGTTGGGGGCACCCCACAAAGCCATACAGCCTTCCAGCAGTTAGGCTTGAATTCATCCCTACTTTTTCCCAAGTCAACTCTGACATCCCCATCTATACTCTCAGCAGATGGGAGGACTGGAGGGGGCTGGAGCCCTGCTGGTGCCAGAGAAGGCCTCTGCATGCATATGTGCACCCATGGACACAGCACTAGTGAACCATAGTTTGAAGGGTCATCTGAATTGTGCCCAAGAGTTTCAGATGAACAGACCATCAGGTGCCAACCAGCTTGCCTTTGTGCAGGTACCCACAAGATTGGCATGCTAAATGGTATATCTAACCCACAGGTGTTTTTTTAAAAAAAACACCTTTTGGCTTCTTAAGACTGACTCACTGTTGACAATGTGAATTAAGCAATGTTGAACTAAGGATTTGGGTTTAGATTGCCATCTGCCTGGAGTGACAGTGCTGATGAACCTTGCTCCATGCACAGTCTAGCGCAAACTCTCCTTTTATTACCTCCCTGTGTTGCAAAAGAAGTCAAACCTGGAGGAATGTGGGAGCTGGGTCCTTCTATGAATGCAAACACACAGCTGTACTCACAGAGGGTCCAAATTAAAGCTAACCCACCTTGAAACCTTCCCCACCCAGATGGAAGATAGCTGGTGTAGCTCCAGGCACTTGCACAGGAGTTATTGCCACACTGTTCAGAAAGCCGCATAGTTCAGAGATAGGGAGATAAGATTTAGGAGAGTATTTAGACAAGGGTGGACTAATTCTCAGCAAGAATGTGAGACAACTTCTACTGTCCATTTCCCACCACACACACACACACCCATGAAAAATACTGAATTTGAAAGTATATCATTTGAGAATGTCACATTATTTCACAGCACGCAACAGCTTAAAATATACAGTGCAATCTGGAGAGTTGTGTACAAAATAAGCAAACTATTCCCTCTTGTGTGCTCTTTGCCAACAGAAGCTGGTTTAGCAAGCTTTTGAGTTAATACGGAGCTCTTTGTTTTTGGGTAGAAGGCGAATGCATGTCGTCAGAAGAAGTACAAGGTTATTTAGTAATGAAAAAAGTTTATAGTTGCTTTGGAAAGATAGCACACTGTATACTTTCTGTTTATTTCTGTATACAGTGGTACCTCGGGTTACATACGCTTCAGGTTACAGACTCCACTAACCAAGAAATAGTATCTCGGGTTAAGAACTTTGCTTCAGGATGAGAACAGAAATCGTGCTCCTGCAGTGCGGCAGCAGCAGGAGGCCCCATTAGCTAAAGTGGTGCTTCATGTTAAGAACAGTTTCAGGTTAAGAACAGACCTCCGGAACAAATTAAGTACTTAACCTGAGGTACCACTGTACTATATTTTAAAGTTTCAATAAAAATTTAAAGAAGAAGAAGAAAGATAGCACTTGGAAGTGGAAACTCAACTTTCATTCAGCTAGCTTACCTCTGAGCCTTCTTCCAAGTCAGAACCAGCCCTAAATCCTTGCAAATGACCTGTGACATCACAGAAGTTTAGCCAATGGGCTAAGAGGGGTGCCTTGTTGACAATAAATAAATTACCCATCCTCATAGCTGAGATTAGTTGAGAAAATGGAAAACCAGAGTGCCAACCCAGTGTGACAAATCTGGGGAACTCTTTCCTTCCATGCTCAGTCAAACATTTTTATTTAATTTTAAAAACAGGACTATCTTGTGGAAGTGAATTAAGCAGCTATTTTATGCCGTGGTGGCTCCAGCAGTGTTCAAAACTCCCATTGTTCTAGGTGCAGGGAATTTCATTAGCGCAAGCAGTTTCTGAGCTGTGAGCGCAGTACTGCACCAAAGATTTCAGATTAAAACTGCAGAGGTGAAGGAAATGAGGACCTTTTTCTGACTCCCCACTTCCAGCTAATCTGAAGACTGGAGAAGAGACCATCTTAAGAATATTAGAACGGTGGGCAGAGGAAGGACTAGACCCTGTGAAAATGAACATAATATTTTAGCTGCAGTGCATTCATTTTCAGCTTTGCATTCTTGTTATTAAAAAGTGTGCCTAGACCTTCCATTGTTGTGCCCATAACCTAGGTTTAATGTGCCATTTAGCTCCTAGTTTTCATATCTCAGTTTTTAACACTGGGCACTGGGCACTGGGGTGGGGAGGGGGAAGGGATGATGAAGCAGTCTTGTACTATTTACTTTCCTGGTGAAATTAGTGCTGCTGATTTTAACAGCACTCACTTTCAAGCAAGCAGGCTTAAGACTGCACACTTACTTCCACTATAAGTTTATGAATTAGTTATAATTTGTTAGGTTAAATGTGTCTTTCCTTCAAGTAAACACAAGGGTAAAAGCAAAGGAGGAGGGAACTACAGTACAGGTCTATGGGGTGGAAGTGGTGAAACCTGCCCTGTATACACACACAAACAGGCACACTGGTGCCACCTTTGAATTTATGCCATCTCGCTGAGCAATGCTGCTCCCCAGCTCCTTAAGAAACAACTTGCCAAACAATGCCCCTTAAATCTAGCAAAAGTAAACCACTCTTTGCTATTCTGCCATCACAGCCAGACCACCAGTCTTTGGGCAAGGCTTTTGCAAACATCTCCCACTTGGTAAACATCATCCATCATCCAGGAGATGCCAGGCCCCAGCTGGCACAAGGGGAACGGAAGCTCTCTCTCCATCTTGCGTGACACAAGAAGGTGCTCCGATGCCGGTGGCTCAGGGCCCAGCATGCCCAGCCTCAAGATGGAGGAAGCAAGGCAGCCATTTTGGGAGCTTTGGCGAACAAAGCTAATTCTGGCTTCGGGCCTAGGCTGAAGAATGAAGCATCCCAGCACAGGGGGCTGCAGTTTTAAACCCTACACACCACCTCTCCCCACTTTATCAGGAGGGAATGGGGAGGGCAATCAAGAAATAAAGAAGAATAACTGCTGGGAGTCGAGGTGGGAATGACAGCACAACTTCTGTTATCCTCTTCAAGTCGGTTCATGACCTACCACAGTGAAGACAATAGGGTTTTTAATATCACCACCTCAGCATATCAACCAGATCTAGATCAAGGACAGGAGGAGGGGAAAGAAGGAGCAATTTTGTTGCTATCATTACAAAGGCAGCAGTGTTTTGAGAGTCGGCATGCAAAGAAAGTACAGTACAGAGAAAGGTCCAAATGTGCTATCTCACGAAGAGACTCCTCTTTTGTGAAAGCGATGAAAAGGAAAGCAAAAAAGCAAAAAAAACACAAAGCCACAATTGGGGGAGGGGGGGACTTGTGAGCAGAGGTTTGGAAAGAAATGTTGGAATATTTGAAGCCAGTTGAAGGTTAAAGCAATAACTGCTTGAATAGAGAAGCTGCTTTAATTTTTCAAAGGTGGGATGGTGAAGCCCAAAAGCTAAACCCAGGTCAAGCATCATATTGCACTGTTTTTTTCTTAGCTGACCTTAATTCGAGGAGTTGACCTGGTTTTCTTTTCTTGACCTTAATTCTACCCAGTGCCTTCTTACGTCACAGGCTTGGGTCACAAAAACATCTTCTCAGTATATTTGAGACAGGCATTGGCTTCTCCCTGCCCTCTTAAAATGGGAGGGGGGGAGCCACCCAAGGCTTTTGGCTGGCTTAGCTTCAGAGGAGTCCTAACCACACAACATCTTCTGCCCAACAACTGCCCAACAAGGCCAAACCCCTGAGCTGTTCCCAATGAGAATGCATTCAGAGGGCAAAGTGATGACATGAATCCACCACAAGGATCTTTTTTTAAAAGAAAGAAAATAAAAGCAACAGTCTGGGTTACGAGAGGATTGCCAAGTCACAGATGGATGCCAACATGGAGGCTTACCATATTCTGGGTCTGGTGGATGAGTGGGAAAGGTCTAAAAGTGCTATTTGGGGGTGGGGTACAATCCCAGACCAGCAAATTCAGGTGGTGCAGTACTAATTGGGAGATTTTGCATAACAAACCTGCTTCTTTCCAAAATACTGAGCTTTTTGCAATAAGGAAAACAATTGGGGAAATGCACCAGGAAGCGTGCGGTGATGCTTGCATTTGATGCAACATCATCTAACCTCCCCATGAATAAATCAGAAGGAATGCTCATAAAGAACCAACGTTGTCTAATCTCCTTGCTAACAAATCAGGACGAATGCTCAATAAACAGTTCATCTGGAATGAAAAGGATGAAACAAGAGGCTGAGAGAGAGCTGTGTTTCTGCTACTTAGGGATAATTAATCTCCTATCACATTAGTTCACAGAACACTTTACACACTGTGTAAAGTCTAAAAAGAAGGAGCCAACTTCAGTAGATTCAAGAGAGTTGGTAGAAGCTCATAAGCTGTTCCACACCTATGGAGGATTTCTCAAAAGAGCCACTGCAACCATTCTTTTCCTTCTACCTCATCCTTTGGCTACCAAGTGCTCCAACCTACTACAAGTAATGCATTTTTCTCCTGCTAAAGTAAATCCAAGAGAGAGGAGTCCAGACCTGCTCAGGGTGGATTTGCAACAAAGAAAAAACTTACAAAAGCCATCTTGACGAGTCACCATGCAAAGTCATAACTCAGCTTGCGACAGAAAAAGGTGTGGGGTTTTAATTTGTCAGCACAAACTCAGCACGACTCTCACAGCAGCCTGAGTGAGATTTAGAAGACAGCTGCCAACTTCCTCCTTGTTTCCAGGCAATTCATTATGACAAAGACAGGGCTTGCAGGTCACCCTCAAAAAGATGAAAAGCCACAAAAATGAAGCATCTTTGGGATGCCCCTGCTGCCGTTTCCCTTCCTGGATTTTCGGTTCAAATATTCAACCTGGTTACCTCAGGTGACTCAGAATTATTCCCAAGTAACCATGCTATGAAGATTTTAAGGACTGAAAGAAGGGTGAGGGGTTTTTTAAATGTTCCATTGAAGCCACTGATGTACTACTAGTGCCAGAGCGGTGTAATGTGCAGGGTGTTGGACCAGGATCTGGGAGACCAAGGTTCAAAACCCCCACTCAGCCATGAAAGCTCATGGGGAGTTATAGCGAACTAAGTGACACTCAGAATAGGCTTACCATTGCATACAATCCTGGGTGACCTTGGACTAGGCAGTCTCTTAACATAACCTACCTCACAGGGTTGTTGTGAGGATAAAATGCGGAAGATAAATATCATGCTTCTTTGGGGGGAAAGGTGGGGTATAAGTGCAATGATAACTTTTTAAAGTACAAGTAAATTCTGCAGACTTACTTGAAAGTCTCTTTTCACAGCCAGATGGAAGCATATTCTCTCTCTCTCTCTCTCTCTCTCTCTCTCTCTCTCTCTCTCTCACACACACACACACACACACACACACACACACACGAGAGCCGGTATCCTGTGTTTTCACCTCCTGTGCCAATCCCACCAAGCTGGCAACAAAAACTGGAGCAGTTTTTAGTCTGCTCATCTGCTTGGGGTTTCACAGAAGCCAGTCATCCCACATATTTTTGGAAGAGCCTGCCTTTGCAATGGTGGAATCTCCCTACAGTTTCAAGGAATTGTGGACTGGACATAAAGAGCACTTAGGAAGAATTCTTGTAATGAGGATAGCACAGAACACAACGGTGTCCTACAGAGTAAAATTGTACAACATCTCACCCAAGGGCCAATAAACAGTGGCGTAGCGTGGGGGTGCAGGGGGGGCCGGCCGCACCGGGCGCAACATCTGGGGGGGCGCGCTCACACTCGCAGCTCTCTGCCCCTACCTGGCTCACTCCCTCTCTCTCATTGCAGTGCTGGCTGTGCGAATCCGATCCAAGCCGCTGGGTCGCCGCCCACTGTGGAGGGGGGGTGCCAGGTGTGCGGGTTAGCGGGCACAAATTACTTGCCTTGCCCCGGGTGCTGACAACCCACGCTACGCCACTGCCAATAAAAGCTAGGATTTGCTTAACTGGACATTTCCTCTGCTAGAAAAGCCACCAGGATCCTGGTGGGGGAAGAAAGGGATGATCTGTGGCAATTTTTTAAAATGTTGGAAAATAATAAGATAGAACAAATACAAAACTGTACCATTTCCATAAGGACAAGGAAATCCACCAGGCACAGCAGATTCAGAGCAGCAAGCCAGAGACAAAATCTCCAATCAGGGCACCAATTGGCAATAAATGGGCAAAAGGGTATTTCACAAGGAGAGAGAGCTGGAGTTGGAGTTGGCGGCAGCTCACACAAAACAGCTGCTTTCCTTTTCCAGCTGCCCAAACAGATGTCCACCATTTACTGGCTCGGACATTGTCCAAAAGTTGTGCACTATTATTGCCAATTCCAGCTGCTCAGAACGGTCCTTGTCCTTGTCTTACACACATTTGAGCTTTGCATAGGAATGCCACAGACTGAAAACCTTGCATGTTGTGGCTTTGTGGCCATGCTTACCCACTGGTATCACACTGAGTGCCCCGTGAGCATATGCATGTGTTGCATATATTTGACTGCTGATAGAACCTCCCACAAGGCATGCTTCCTGCATTTAACAAAGTGGGGTCTAGCCTATGAAAACTTAAACCACAATATATATAATAATAATACAGCAATAAAGAACTACTAAAAGTAAGTCTCCAAAGGCACCACAAGAGTGTTGCAACAAATATAGGTAAAGGTAAAGGTACCCCTGCCCGTACGGGCCAGTCTTGACAGACTCTAGGGTTGTGCGCTCATCTCACTCTATAGGCCGGGAGCCAGCGCTGTCCGCAGACACTTCCGGGTCACGTGGCCAGCGTGACAAGCTGCATCTGGTGAGCCAGCGCAGCACACGGAACACCGTTTACCTTCCCGCTGGTAAGCGGTCCCTATTTATCTACTTGCACCCGGAGGTGCTTTCGAACTGCTAGGTTGGCAGGCGCTGGGACCGAAAGACGGGAGCGCACCCCGTCGCGGGGATTCGAACTGCCACCCGCGTCCTCGCAGCAAATATACCAAGCCTCTAAACTGAATGCTAAGGACATCACATCCCTGCCAAACTTGCAGGAAGTTGGAACCTTTACCTAGTTTTTATGGCACAACAGACAAGTAAAACTTCACCCAGGTGACTTGGAACTAGGTGCCACTTTCATGTATCAAGTCAAATTTACGTGCTCTAGCCATTGAGCCCTGGGACCTACCCTAATAAGGGCCTAGTATCCTATGCAATGAAGTACACAAGAAGGGACCACATATAAATGAGGGAGTACAACAATCCCTGGGGTGTTGTGGGAGCAATTTACACCTTGATGACAGTGAGTGTTAATGAAAAGAGGAGTGTTTAGCATCTCTCTCATTCCTGCAAGGAACGTGCCCTTCCCAAATTCTGTTGCTTATTTGGGGTGTGGGCAAGACAACATCTGCTTTGCCATGGAGGTTAAAATTACAGGTCTCCTCCTCCTCCCAAGCCAAGAAGACACCACTGAGTCTGGAACAGCAGAGAAAATGCAAGAGCATTTCCCAACCTGCTCTTCTTCAGGTCATTTTGGACTACAACTCCCAGCCAACACAGCCAACAGCCAACACAGCTGTTGATGGGAGTAAGGATGGGCAAATATGCCAGCTTTGGTTCTCTCTGTTTCTCATTGTCCAGTCTTAAATTCAGTTCTCCAAAACAGTTTGCAATTATTATATTTAAGTTCTCATGAAAATTCACCAACATTTTAGTGTGAATTTCTCCTAATACACATTTTTGCACAGCAATTTTCACTACAAGAATGTGCCGCATGCTATTTTCTATAATATATGCATTAATTTGTACATTTTAGCTGAATATATGCATTTTTATATACATTACTTGGCTAGAGTACTGCATTGCAAAATTCAGGAAACTGTGGAATTTCAAAGAATAGCTGTGATTCAGTTTGAGTATTGTTTCAGAAAGTGTGAGAAATTAAATTTCTCACAGAGTCATAGAACTGTAGAGTTGGAAAGTACCCCAAAGGTCATCTAGTCCAACCCCCTGCTAAAGAATCCCTGACAGATGGCCATCTGACCTCTGCTTAAAAATCTCCAGTAAAGGAGAGTCCACCACTCCCTGATGTAGTCTGAACCGCTGTTAAACAGCTCTTGCTAGCAGAAAGTTCTTCCAAATATTTATTTAGTAATTTGAATCTATTAATTTGAGTTCTACCCTCTGGAGTAGCAAAATACAAGTTTGCTCCATTTTCCATTTGACAGCCCTTCAGGTATTTGAAGATGGCTATCATATCACCTCTCAGCCTTCTCTTCTCCATGCTAAACATACCCAGCTCCCTCAACGATTCCTTGTAAGTCTTGGTTTCCAGACCTTTGATCATTGTGGTCACCCACCTCTGCAGACATTCCAGCTTGTCAATATCCTTCTGCCCCCCCCCCTTCGCTAGATGGAAGTTGCAGACAATCTGGAGGGCACCAGGTTGTGCAAAACTGGCCACTACAGCAACTGCTGCTCTCCTTGGTCAATAAATCCATATGGCAGCTACAACTCGCTTTTTCTATCCAGATGAAAAACCAATTTGGTGCTAATTAAAAGAAGGACAGAGTGCTCTCGCCTCCTGGAGGAACAGCATTAAAAAAATGTATCCCCCTGCCAAGACAGTGATATTTCTAGTAAACAACAACAACTAGTGTCTAGATTTCCCCTTACTGGAAAAAAATAATAATCACAAGGGCCATTTCACCCAATGCATCCTGTTTTTATGGAAAATTAATCCAATTTTGAGATGCAGGAATCCACTAATGGTCTCAGGAGTGTGGTTTGGGGCGGTGGAGGACAAGAGACCCTGGAACAACCAAGAGCAGAGATGAGGGCCACCACCAGACTTTGAAGAGGGCTGGCTGAAAACATCAAGGCCTGTTACAGAAAAGCTGGAAGAAATCAATGGAATGGTCAAGTGACAGCCAATCTGCTATGTTAGAAGTCCCCAAACAGCCGCAGCCACCAGTTCACCAACTAGGACTTCAATTGATTCATTGGTTAGATTAACTTAAGAGTGGGGAACTGTGGGGCTGAGAGCCAAATGTGGCCCTCCAGACCCTCTCTCTCTGGCCCTCATTGCTCTCCCTGGGTCAAAGCCCCTCCCTGACCCTGCTTTGCACCGTCCTCGAGTTTGTTTTGCTGGAATGTGTCCTTGACCTCTGATACTGCCTCTTGCTGGCCTGGATAAAGGCTAGAGAGCCAGGTGAAACTAGCCAACTCTACAAGTGGGGGGGGGAGATTGCATTTGTTGCTCCGCCCACATTTGCCACTGGCCCCACCCATCACAGGGCACGTGGCCTCCAGAAGGACCCCTCACCCCCAGATTAACAGATATAAAACCTTTTCTGTGAGCGAAAAAGGCACCCCAATCTTTAAAAAGGTTGTTTTTAGTGTACAGTTGTACCTTGGTTTTTGAACAGCTAAGTTCCCAAACATTTTGGCTCCTGAACGCCGCAAACCCAGGAGTGTGTGTTCCGGTTTGCAAACCATTTTTGGAAGCCGAACGTCCAACAGGGCTTCCGTGGCTTCTAATTGGCTGCATGAGCTTCCTGCAGCCAATCAGAAGCCGTGCTTTGGTTTCCAAACGCTTTGGAAGTCGAATGGACTTCCAGAACGGATTCCATTCAACTTCCAAGGTATGACTGGACTATACAAACTTCACATGCCATCCTGTTTTCAGCTTTCCTATCAAGGCCTCTGCTTCGCCCCTGTCAGAACAGGATGCTGGGTTAGATGCAGTCTTCCTCCTACGTCCTTTGTAGTCCTTTGGGATGAAAAGAGGATGGGAGGAGTTGCAACTGAGGAGATAAGCAGGCTGTGTCACAACGAACTCAGATTCCTCAGCCCGGAACAAAAGTTAAATAGGACACAAAGTAGCAGAGGCCAAACAAAGAACAAACAGGTAGGCAAATCCTTTAATCTCAGAGCACAATGCACACCAGGAGTGACATTTTTTCCCCAGTTAGAAGGCCATATTCGATTCTGGGCAACCTTCCAGAAGCCACATGCCAGCGGTGCCTGGGGCCAGTGGCAATAATGGGTGGAGCAACGGATGTTCATTTCACCTTAGTGCAGTAGGCTGGTTTCTACACATGACTCTCCAACCTCCTATCAAGGACATATTCAAGTCAGGCAAAAATGCTTGAGGATGCCCAGGGAAGTGGGAGACTAGTGAAGAGGTGTGTCCCCCTGGAGAGACACTCAAGGGTGAGATAGAGAGGTGGGGAGGTCACATTCAGCTCCCCAATCTGAGGTTCCTCACCCCTGCTGTGCACAGCTAGCTTTGCCATTCACCCTGAGCTGCATTTGATCCGCATACTGAGCAATGCTACCTCTCTTTAATCCCAGGGTGCAGCCTCCGAGCATGTGGAAAAAGTTACTGTGTCACCAGACACATATACACAAACACACACGCCCCATCGTTTCTGTCTCTCATGCAAGCTTTAAGAGAGAAATAATGGAAACTTTGGGAGTGCAACCCGCAGAGTTCAATGGGACTCACTACCAGGTTAAGATTGCAGCCCATCCCCTGATTTTTTGAGAGGCTGAGAAGAGAGAAAAATCTGGCCGCTTCCTTTACAAGGATCTGAGGGAGGGCCACAGAGACACTTCAGCTGCCTCCTCTTTGCACCAGATCTGATGGGAAAAAGAAACTTCCCAAGATATCATGTTCTTTCTGGTTAGCATTCAAAGCTGAGCAGAGAGCTTGCCTTTCTAATTAAATAGCTGTGTGTCTCCCGGACCCCCAGACAATAAGATCCAGGGCAACTGAAGATAGCAACACGCCAGCAGAATCAATGGCAACGCAGATTTTAAACCAGGATCTTCAAAAATGCTGATGAGTCTTAACTTTGCTTATATTCAGAGACATTTTAACTTTGCTGCGTTAACTCTTCTATGGAATGTTTCACATGTATATCCCCAAATATAATGAAAAAAGGAAAACAGCACAGACGGCCTTTCCTTCAAACACAGCAGGGCTGTTTTTTTCTTTGTCAAACTGCATGTTTTCACAATGAACAATATAATACTGCAGACATTCGCTTTTCCCAAACTGGTGCTTTCTGCCTGTTTTGGGCTTCAATACCCATCATCCGCAACTGCTGGCCATCTAGTTGAGGCTGATGGGAGCTGGAGTACAAAACTTCTGGAGGTCACCAAGAGAGGGACAGCAGAGAAAATACAAGAGCATTTCCCAAAAATATTTGCAGTATTGCAAAATCAATATTGAAAACTATTAAAATTGTTTTTTACAAAACAAAATTGTTTGATAAGCTGGGTAATAATTAAGGGCCTCTGAGCTTGTGCAGAGTACACCTGCACTGAGTAACCGCAGGTTTGCCTCCCTCTCAAGGAAACACACAAAGTTTACCGGGTATGGCTTCCTGGCTCTCAGAGAGGTCTCAGTTGCAGACCTTCAAAATAACAACTGCAGCAGCTGATCAGGTGGCAGGAGGAGGGGCATTGGGGGTGGGGAAGGAGAAAGGAACCCAGCAAAATGAAACCAAGAACACCAGCTGAGCAGGCTAGACATGTTGCAAGAGAGAGATAGTGAGAGGGAGGGTGGAGGAGAGGCCTACAGCAAACAGAGACACACAAGTCTCTCCCACTCTCTTAGGCGCACACACACTTTTCTGAATAGCTAAGAATGCAAAGGATCAGGATCAGAAGGCTAACCCAAACCAGGACCTGCCAGACCTAAATCGCAGAATACCATTTGGAGGGAAAGTAATAACAAGACAACCACTTTGAGCATGCACAGAGTGTTCCCTCTTTTTTGCTGAGTCATCAAAGGCAGCCTCCAAACATCTGGGGTTAGGCAGTGAGGCTGCCTGGTTAGGAGCTGGCAAGAATTAGGGGAGGTGGGGGTGGGCCCAAGCCAGTTCAAGCTCCAGCACCTCTCCTTATATTTTCCTCTAAAATTACTGTACAGTAGCACCTCCAGTTACGTAAACTTCAGGATGCGAAAGCGGCAAACCGGGTCAAATTTGACCGGGTTTCGCCGTGCGCACATGCGCAGAAGTGGTCCTCAGGTTGCGGAAACCTTGGGATCCGACCGGACCTCCAGAACGGATCCCGTCCGCAACCAGAGGTACCACTGTATTTGTATTCCATTTTTCAGCTGCAAATACGCCCCCACCCTTGCAAAAACAGCTCATGAACGTATGACTGGATTCATCAATGGCTACATGTTTGGTTTCCTGCGACAAATGTTTGTTTGTCTAGGGGAAATCCTCAGACTGGGAAACCTTTGTTATTTGGAACAAAAGTGCTTTTTTTATTATTACTTTCTGTATGACACAACTGTTTAACCCAGGAGTTCCCCAACTGTGGCCTATGGCCCACCAGAGGTCCATGAGCTTCATTCAGATAGTACTCAGGGTATCTGTGGATTTGTGCTTGAAGACAGGAAGTAGCACATCCATCACATTCAGTATATTGATTTTTAACTGTACTTTTATTTCTTCTTCTTGTCCTTATATGGTATTTTATGGAATACTAATTGTGATACGAGAAAACACTGGATATAAGAAATTAGAAATGCATAAAAATATAATTAAAAACCATACATCTTCTAGCATGGCACATTACAATGGCTACGAGGCAGAAAAATCAGTAAGTGGTCCACAGGGGCAGAGGGAGTTTGGGAACCACTAGTCTAACCCAACCATGTGTGTGTGTGTTTAAAAGCTAGCTTGCAACATGCTTCTGGAGACATTTGCAAGGCTGTAAGAAAGGGAGGGTGGCATGTATTTTCTACTCACTCCTGATACCCCTAAGCTCCAGTCCTAACCTTGTTTCTCAGATACAAAATGGATGGCGAGCCACAAATTTCTTAGGAGCCAACATGGTGCAGTACTTCCAGTATCTGACTAAGACCTGAGAGACCCTGTTTCAAATCCCCACAATCATAAAGTTCACTGAGGGACACTGGGCTGGACACTGCCTAAAAGACTACCTTGTCTCACAGGGTTGTCGTGCTTATAAAAGGATAAAGCGTCCTATAAGAGAGGCAAGATATGAATTGAATGTATAGACCATTGTCATCCCAGTGGTAGAAAATCTGGTTTGTGAGTTTTAAGCAGCAGGTATCTCTGGGATATTTGGATACGTATTAATAAGAACTGCAAGTGTTTCATCATAAATATTACCCAATCTGAATGCCTTTGACTACAACAAGGCTATTTAGAACCTTCCTCTACCTTCCAGTGATGTGTTCCTGGTTCTCCACCCTTCTCTGTTTCCGTCTGCTCTTTACCAGTGTTAACAGAATAGCAAGTCTCTGCAGATCTGGATGGCAAAGACTAAAATGCTGAGCACTCGGTTAACATAACGGCAGGACAAATAAGCATCTGCATCTTTTAACACCCAAGCGTAAAACTGCAGGAATGTTGATGCTTCTTTATAACCTCACTGGGAGCTACCGGTAATCCATTGAGCAGGAGTCCAAAAACTGGCAGCGCTTCTACTACCGTTCTTTTACACAAACCCCAGGAGACATTATGTGGGATTTGAACCCAGATCTTGGAACTAGCTTTTGACGTCAGCTCAGTCCCTATTCCTGATAGCATTTTCTTTGCGAGAGCAGTGCCCAGAAATGGAGGGCCTATAGCAGGCAAACTTAAGCAGCGTTTGCAGGCACAGTTATAATTAAACTTCTCACATCCTGTAGGCTCTGTGAGTCACCGCTGGGAGAAAGACATACACACAGAGAGAGAAAGAGAGAGAGGAAGAGGCAGACAGAGACGTGCACATGTCGGAATAGAACTCATTGCCTATTTAAGAAATGTGGGGGAGGGGAACTAGTAAAGGAATTAGTCTTGGGGTCAGGCAGCGCAAACCACACAGAAAGTCCCTCTGCTTCTTCTGCGGCTTGCAAAATCTCTCCCCTCTCCACCCCTGAAGCAGTTTGCTGTTGCCGCAAATGAAACTGCATCAGAACTGCTCAGTCAGTTTGTGCAGCCGCCTCGGAGAAAATGGGAGGTGGAGGGCAGGCTGGCAGCAATGGGGGTCAGGAACGAAACAGGACAGGGTGCCTTATCCATCGCAGCTCCTTGTCATGATCACAGAAAACGGCACATGCAAACAGCTGGCCTGCAAACATCCCCGCTCTGTCTCCAGAGTGCCAGGCTAGTTGGCAGAGTCACACCCACCTCTCTTGCTGCCACATGAAAAAGAAAGGTGCTCATAGCCCCCACTGTCTTCCTGAGGGGAGTGGGCAAGGAAGTCTGGCTGCTTGGGGGCCCCCTGCCTTCATTATAATCAGATGCAACTGATCACAGAGAAAGGGTTGCTGAGGTGAGTGATTTTGCGCTTTAGCTGTCCCAGGACCTCTGATGATCACCAGTCTCCTCTTTAAACCATCATCAGGTATCTCCCCCACAATCCCTGCTGGTCCCAAGGCAGTGCTTTAGTCTCGGTGAAATTCAAAGGCTGCCGTTTTCCAGTAGTGCAAGGTGACAGAACGAGAGTGGGGAGAGAAACGGGCATTAACCCCTTTTATATCCTAGATGTGGGGTGGTCCAGGAAACTGTTTCATCTGCCCTTAGTGCCCACAGCTGCAAGAAACAAAGATTTTAGGAGTCAGCATGTTATGCTGGGTTTGAATTTGGTTTCTTAAATGTGCCTACTTGCATGCAGTGCCATTCCTCACCACACAGGCTCCCTGACTGTGAGATATTGCAACCTTCACTAGGGAGCTTGACCACTCGCAGCACGCAGACCACAATCTGGTGAATAGAGCAGTCTCTGATGCTACAAAAGCTGACCATCTCTGTCCTAGGCCTTATGGTGTATCTGCTAGTTGGTTTCTGGAGTCTTGCCTTACAAGCAAGGAAAGGGCTCAGTGACACATTCATCACACAGAATGAGCTCGCTTTGAACTGGGAAAGCAGCACAGCAGCCTTTGCCAACCTGGTGCCTTTCAGATGATTTGAACTACAACTCCCATCAGCCCCAGCCAGTATCAGTTCCAGCATAATATGGCCATGTCAGCTAGGGCTCAAGGGAATTGCAGTCCAAAACATTCTAGAGGGTGTGTAAAGGCTGCAGTCATGTAAAGCCCATTTTCCAAACAGGGTGCAAACAAAGCACCCTCTTCTCAAAACACAGCCATGAACAAAACCTGCCAGCAGCCAAGCTGGATTCTAGAGCACCCAAAAAAAAGTGCATTGTAAAAATAATAAAACTCAGATAGTAGCAAAGGTTTGTGAAATCATGCACGGCATGGGGAAAGTTTTTCTCCCTCTCTCATAATAATAGATGTCATGTACATCCAATAAATGTTGGAAGATTCAAGAAAAACAAAAGAATGTACTTCTTCATGTAGTAGATATTTAAACTATGGAACTCACTCCCACAAAGAGAGAGAGAGAGAGACCCACTTAGATGGCTTTAAAAGAGGACTGGACAAATTTATGGAGGAAAAGGCTACGGATAGCTACTAGCCAACACTCTGCTTTGCCTCCATGGTCAGAGGCAGTCATGCATCTGAACAATAGTTGCTGGAAACTACAGGAGGGGAGAGAGCTCTTCTGTCTGCATTGTGGGTTTCCCACAGGCATCTGGGTGGCCACTGTGAGAACAGGATGCTGGACTCAATGAGCCAGTGGCCTGATTCAGCAGGCTCTTCTTATGTTCTCACTATCTACTATTAGAATCCAACTAAGCTTTATTCAGAGTGAATGCACACCAGCCATGTCCCTTAGTTTCAATGGGTGAGGGTTTACTCTGACCAGCACTAAATATTACCCTCTGTATTGAGTTCACACATAACCAATTCCCAACATACACAGCAGAAGAACGCTTCTTGTAGCCAGAATGAATGGATTACTCAAAAAAATCCAGAGCAAATCAGAATTGTACTCCTAGGGAACATTAGCGAACCCTCTAGCAATCCATGCTGAGAACATCCAACAGCTGCTCAATTTTCTCTATCCACTGCAAGGCTACTTTGTTGGCAGGACAATTCTGGAGGGACACAGACCCTTCCTTCATCCCTCTTCACAACACCAGCCTCTCTTTTTCCCTAGCCACTGGGTGTATAACTAACGGCCATTCCAGAGTTTACCTTTGCAACAGACTGGGGATGGCCAGGGCTTTGCTTGTTCATTAAATATTTGTGCAAAACTGGCCAGCTGTCTCCGTACATGGACTTTCAAAACACAGGCCTTTCTGGGGGCGGGAAGGAAAATGGGGAAGGGCCAGGTCTCTTCGTGAAGACACTTTTGACAGCCAGCTGATGCAACAGGAGTGGCTGGGAAAACTACGAGATAGATTCACGGGTTGCGTTGCAAGGCTGCAGATTATTCATTCAGAATAATCCAGAGCAAGAGGAAGCCTTTGAAACCCTGAACTGTCTTGTTTCAACAAGGAGCTGCGGGGTCACCAAAGGAAACCTCTCTTTACTTCAGTTCAACGCACTTTAAAACAAGAACAAAGGTAGTCATTATTCCCGAAGGAACAGGTGTTGAGAAAAGACAACAAACCCAGAACATATCATCTGAAAATAATAATAATCATCAGTAATCTCCATGGAACATCATGAGGTGCTATTTCTCCAAATGCCCATGTCTAAGAAGCCACCCCATGTATTTTACTTAATTGCAGCTACTCACACAATACAGCTGCAGTTTTGCTGCTAGTGAGATTGAAGCTTCCATTTGAAACAGCCTGGCAAAACGGAATTCCGCAAAGGAGAGTCACAGACAATTTTGTACAGATAGTAGTGCTTTAAATTGCAAGGATTCTCCTTCCCCGCCCCTGTTTTGCAATGGGGGAAAATTATTATTCTTGATATAGTGCTACTGGTATATACTACATTTTACAGTGTAACACAACAAAAGATGGGTTCACACACCCACACCCCGCCCTGCCCCGCTAAGCATGCAATCTAGATTTAGGCAAGTGAGTGGGGCAGAACAGAGGGAGGGAAAAGAGAAGGAAATCAACCAGTGAAGGTAGATAGCTAATGGAAGATTAGAAGGGAGGGGTGAGATATTGGGCAAGTTATTGTGGCTGTGATGCAGAACTTTAATGTCATTTTAAAAATATTTTTATCTATTTTATTAAAATGCAAAATCACCACAGAAAACAAGCGTGAAATATTGAAGCAAAGGTACATCATCAATACGTTCCAGACTTTGGGCTTAATATAAATGGTAACAAGTCTATAAAAATAAGAACACACATTTAACAATGATATCCTTTATTCTCCAGGGAGATGAGCTGCATTTCCATCTAAATAGTTTGTGAAGCTCTGTACACATTCCTATTTTATTATTGACAGCCATTTATAGGTAGGGGGGGGCATTGGTTATAAACAATAAAATAATACCAAACAGAATGACATTTGTGCTTCCTTCTTTGACCCCTAGAAGTTCTCAGTTTCTCTATAATTGTTTCTAATACTTTAGTTTTAAAAGGTTCCACAGTTTTGATGCAGTGCCTCGTCATCCCTTGGTAATGCACTTGGGGATGAAAAATGAGTCCCACCTCTCTGACAGTGCCCTGTAAGGAAGCCTGGAAAAATACTTCAAATTCCTAGAAGCCAGCCTGGGCATTTTTGTAGGTGCCAAATACACAGAGGAACAATTATTAAAATAAAATAAAGTTGGAGTGTCAGCATCAGAGACTTAAGTCAGTTGGTTCCTGGATGATGATGACTATTTTAATAAAAGTCTCTGCTTGTACAGAGATCTCACTTACTCTTGCTAGACTCAACAGCAAAATAATTTCAATAGCTTTTCCCGATTTCAGCCCTCAATAAATAGCAAAGTACTTCATGCTTTAGAAGTTTGTTTGCTCTAACCCTCCATACTAGGAAAGGCAGTGCTGAAATCTGCTTCCTTAAGTTTGTTTGGGGGTATTAACAACATTTGTGAAGAAGATGTGGCTGTGTGTTTTATGGGAATTTTAATGGGCTTTATTAGAGACTTGGAATGCATTGTTTGTTGCCCTGGGCTCCCACTGAGAGGGAGGGATATAAGCATATGAAAATCAACATCAGAAGAGCCCTGCAGGATCAGACCAAAGGCCTCCCTGCATCCCTTTTCCCAGAGTGGAGAACCATAAGCCTCTAGGAAACCCACAAGCAGGAGACGAGCACAACAGCCCTCGTATCCTGCCTCTGATCACCAGCACCTGGTACTCAGAGGCAAACTGCCCCCGATCCTGGAGACAGTGGGCTGCATCTAATGTTAGTTCAACACAGAGTAGACCCATTGAAATGAATAGACCAAAGTTAGCCATGAGCATCATTCAGTGTGTCTACCTCGTGTAGAACTAACATGGATACATACAAGCCATATACATTTATCATGACTAGTAGCCATAGGTAGCCGTATCCTCAACGAGTTGATCTAAACCCTTTCTAAAGCTGTCTAAATTGGGACCCATCACCCCACCTTGTGGAAGTGAGTTCCACAGTTTAACTGCACGCTGTGTGAAGTACTTCCCTTCTGTCTGCCCTGAATCTTCCTGAATTCAGCTTCACTGGATTCTAGCCATTCTAGCTTTACAGGAATTCTAGTTGCATAAATGGGAGGGATAAAAGAGTTTCCTCTATCTACCTTTCCCACAACATGCAGAACTTTCCCCAGTTCTGCAATATCGTTTTTCAAGCAGAAGCTACCAATACTGAACATAGTATTCCCACTGCTTTCACACTGTAGATTTGTATAACAGTGCAATGATATTGGCAGTTTTTATTCTCAATTCCCGGCAAGGAGGATTTGCCTTTCTTCACACAGCTGCCACACACTAAGTTAATGTTTTTATTGCACTATCCATCATGAATCCACCATCACTTTTTCTGGTTAATCACCCCCAGCTCAGACTCCGCATCATGCCTCAATGTGCAAAACACAATGCTCACTGATCTTCCCATCCATGTGTTTGCTACCTAGAGTCTGTTAGCACCACAATATTAATTCCCACCAGGAGGTCTGATATCAACTTCCTACTTTCCTTTGTGTCCAAAAGGAAGAGGGACTCTAGGATACTGGAAAAGCAGGAAGTGCAAAAAAAGGAAACACAGTCCTAACCTTCAATTTATACCTCTCTCTGCACTCTCAGCCTATACTTGTCGGTACAAAATAACCCTTGTTGGCAGGACAAATTATGCACGTGCTGTCAGCACCAGAGAGCAGCATGTGGGGGTGGGAAGAGACTTCTAGGGAAACTCTAGACCAGCACCCTGTTCTCTCAGTGGCTACCCAGATGCCCCAATGGGAAGCCTGCAAGCAGGGCAGGAGTTCAGCAGCACTCTGCCTTCCAGCAGTTCCCAGCAGAAGCATTCGCTGCCTGCGACAGCGGAGGCAGAACAAGCAAAAGAGACGCTCCTTCTGTGCCTTGAGAGAACCAAGGTGGGGCTGCCGCCAGTGCCTTCCGCAAGGCTCACCAGTAGCAGCCACCTTCTCCGCAACCCACCCAAGTGACTCACAGCCAGATCCACACAGGATGGGCTATTCAGTCATGAGCGAGGAATTTTGCAACTCTACCAAGAAGTTCTCCCTCGCCTCTTTCATTCAGAATCTCAGATCCTCAACCAGGAAGGAGGGCAGGGAGAAAGGAACAGAATCCATATGCCAGCCGGTATCCACCACATGCAAAAACTGTGCGCCATGGCGAGGGTCCCCTAAAGGTCATTGACTCCAACCCTCTGCCTTGTGCATCATGCACCAGGTTTTCAAAGGTTGCTCACGCTGAGGTCTAGTAGAAAAAACCCGGGGCTTTATTCATTCTTCATTTCAGCCACTGACCCCACTCGTGGACATGGGCAGGTCCTCCCAACCCAGAATTCCCCGATTCGTAAAAAAGGTAATGAAGGCAGCTAGCGGGCGCGACTTCCGCGGAAGCGCAGCGTGGTGGGAACGGGCGAGCAAAAGCGCAAGGTGACCGCGACGGGGAGCCCCAAGGTTGAGTCAGCGAGGAGAAAGCGAGAGCGGTCCCCCCCCCCGCCCGGCGCGTAACCCTAACACTCCACCACCCCAGCTGTGCCGCTGGAAGAAGCACTTCTCTGAACATCTGGAACGGGGGGAATCCCTGGAAAACGCGCGGGCGAGAAATAGGAAGGCAGTGGTGGAGAAATGAGGGGGGGCGGGTGTGTCTCCCACCCCAGGTCCACTGCTTACCCGCCAGGAGGGAGAGCGGCAACAGCAGCCAGTAGAGGACCCCGCAGCAGACCCGCAACTCCATCTTCTTCGCCCACTGGGGCAGCAGCGCGCCCTTTGCGCGCTCAGGCGCAAGTTCCGCAGCCAGCAGGCAAGGCGCGCGTCGCCGGCGCCAGCATCGCCGCCCGCCTGCTCCTCCGGCGTGGACGGGGGAAGGGAGGAGCCTCTAAGCCCCCCGCCCCCAAGTCAGTCCCCGCGCCAGCCCCGCGGTCAGCGGGGTCCTCCCTCGCTGGGGGCCCCGCCGTGCTCCGGCATGGAAGGACCACTCCCAAGACGCCGAAGCAGCGGCAAGGCGCGCTTCCCGGGCGCTCCGGCCAAAAACGCGCAGAGGCTCCCTCAGGCGAAACTTGCTGACTCCCTCGGGGGCCGCCCTGTGGGCTCTGCTAGGCGGCGGCGGCGTCTCCTCCCTCCCGGCCCTCGGGGATCTCCAGCGCAGCTCTCCGGGGAAGAGGAGGGCCGAGAGGTGGGGAGTCTACCCTGGCTTTACCCCGGAGTGCGCGCGGGGTACCCTGGCGGAGCAAGGTGTTCCAGGGCAGCCTGCTCCAGCCCGCGCCAAACTCCGGTAGCAGCTGCTCCTGCCGCGGCGGCTCCTCGCCTCCCTCGGCCCGCAGCACGTGTCTGGCTCTGGCCGGGGCGGCGCTGCTTTGCGTCAAACTTGCACTTTGCTGGAAGGAGCCTCCGCCTCCGCCTCCTTCTCCTCCTTGGCGCGGCCTCCCCTGGCCTTGGCTCGTGGGGCTCTGCAGTCCCGTTCCGTCCGGGCCTTTTTCCGGGACGCAGCACCATCTAGCGCCAGCTCAGCCCTATCGCAGCAACAGACCACCAGGACAGCCCGTTTCCAGATGCCACATCACGCTCAGAAAAATAATAACAATAATTTTGCCAGAAGAAAGCGCCTCTGGGCACTTGGAGAGTGTGATTTCGGAATCACCCCGAAGAGGCAGAGCCCTCGCTACATGCGGAGGTTTGACTGAGACTAGACTGGACAAATTCATGAATGAGAAGCCTGCCATGTCAGGGTGGATCAGGACAGCGGTTCATCTAGTCCTGTATCCTGTTCTCACAATGGCCAACCAGATGCCTGTGCGAAGCCTGCAAGCAAGACCTGAGTGCAACAGCCCTCTCCTCTTCTAGGGTTTCCAGCAACTAGTTCGCAGAAGCAGGGTTGCTCTGACTGTGGAGGCAGAGCATAGCCATCATGGCTAGTAGCCATTGGTAGCCTTTGCCTCCATGAGTTCATCTAATCCAGGGGTCAGCAAACTTTTTCAGCAGGGGGCCGGTCCACTGTCCCTCAGACCTTATGGGGGGCCGGACTTTATTTTGGAAAAGAAATGAACAAATTCCTATGCCCCACAAATAACGCAGAAATGCATTTTAAATAAAAGCACACATTCTACTCAGCTAATAACACCAGGCAGGCCCCGCAAATCACCCAGAGATGCATTTAAAATAAAAGGGCACGTTCTACTCATGTAAAAACACGCTGATTTCCAGACCATCCGTGGGTCAGATTTAGGAGGCAATTGGGCCAGTTCTGGCCCCCAGGCCTTAGTTTGCCTACCCATGGTTTAATCCTCTCTGAAAGCTGTCCAAGTTGGTAGTCATCACTGCCCTGTACATGAGTTCTGTGAGTGCGGCTTTCTCCCAACTGAAGTGCAGAGTGTTTGAGGACTGGGACATTCGCAGGGAAACCAAAATGCTTGTTTACAAAGCTATTGTACTACCAACCTTACTATATGCTTGTGAAACATGGACCACTTATAAATGCCAGCTCCTTGAAAGATTCCATCAACGGTGTCTCCAAAAAAATTTACACATCACTTGGGAAGACAGGTGAACGAATATCAGTGTACTGGAAGAAGCAAAGATCTCCAGTGTTGAAGCAATGATTCTTCAACATCACCTTCGTTGGACTGGTCATGTTGTGCGGATGCCTGATGATCGTCTTCCAAAGCAACTACTCTATTCCAAACTTAAAAATGGAAAGCGTAATGCTGGTGGTCAACAAAAGAGGTTTAAAGACTGTCTCAAGGCAAATCTAAAAAAATGTAGTATAAACACTGACAACTGGGAAACACTGGCCTGCGAGTGCTCCAAGTGGGGAACAGCCTTTACCAAAGGTGTCATGGACTTTGAAGACACTTGAACTCAGGACACAAGGGAGAAACGTGCTAAGAGGAAGGCACGCTTGGCAAATCCACACCGTGATCAACTCCCACCTGGGAACCAATGTTCTCACTGTGGAAGGACGTGTGGATCCAGAATTGGCCTCCACAGTCACCTACAGACTCATTGTTAAAACCATGTTTATGGAAGACAATCTGACCCAGCTACGAGTGATCGCCAACGAAGAAGTAGTATATGAGCATCTCTCATAGCTTAACTATGGGCTGTGTGAAGAACTATTTTCTTTTGTCTGTCTGGAATCCTACAGTATTCAAGCTTTATTGGATGTCCATGAATTCTAATGTTATAAGAGAGGGAGAAAAACTTTCCTCTGTCCACTTCCTCCACTCCGCCTCTATCATTGGGCCTAAGGTTGCTACTATAAAGCCATTGATATGTCTCTCTTCCTCCTCTGTGTATGTTGGCTACATGAGCTTCCGTACTTTTCCATTTTCTCAGTGGTGGATATTCACTGCTATTCCACCACTTACCATCCATATCAGTGAGTGGACCTTAGTGCAATGTATCCACAGGGTTTTAAAAATTGTGCCCACAATCATTCCTCCCCTGTCCTCCACTGCCTTTTTTCTCTTCTGGGCAACACAAGAATTCCCATGCACATGTAGTATTTCTATACAGTGGCACCTTGGTTCTCAAACCTAATCCGTTACTGAAGTCCGTTCCAAAACCAAAGCATTCCAAAACCAAGGGGTGCTTTCCCACAGAAAGGAATGCAAAATGGATTAATCCATTCCAGACTTTTAAAAACAAAACAACCCCTAAAACAGCAATTTAACATGAATTTTACTATCTAACGAGGCCATTGATCCATAAAATGAAAGCAATAAACAATGTACTGCAGTCACACAATCAATCAATCAATCAGTAGCTGAACTGGGTTCCACACAGTCACAAAAACAAAAAAGCCACAAAAACACAATATAAATAGCAAAAACAGACACTCCTCAGCAAAACACTCAAAACGGAAGTGTGGTGCTCAAATCGGAAGTGTAACACTCAAAACGGAGCACATTTGGCTTCCAAACAAAAGTTTGCAAACCGGAACACTTACTTCTGGGTTTGCAGTGTTTGGGTTCCAAGTTGTTTGAGTACCAAGGCATTTGAGAATCAAGGTACCACTGGACAAGTATTCCTATACCCATGTGGGCACAGAAAGTACGTGAGGAAGGGAGCCATAGCTCAGTGGCAGAGCAAAAGGTCCCAGGTTCAATCCCCAGCAACTCCAAGTAGGGCTGAGAGCATCCCCTGCCTGGAGGGCTGCTGCCAGTCAGTGTATTGTGTATTGTATTGTGAGCTAGATGGACCTATGGTTTGACTTGGTATAAGGCAGCTTGCTAAATCTTCCTGTATTTCTACACTTTAAAAAAATCCAGGAAGTACACAAGAGCAAATGTTACCAGCCTTAGTTATAATGTTTCACAATGGGTAAAATGGAAGCTTGAGCTTCTCTTTTTTCGGGTGGGGAAAATATCCATTTGTTTTTGTTGTTCTAATACTGTGGCCTTGTGCAAGAGTAATGTTTGCCTGATTAAGACTTGCACAACAAATATGTCTTGCACAAGACCTCTGCATAATTCTTTTTGGTAAAAAAAAATACAGTTGCTCCGCCCACTTGTGCCTCTGCCCATGATTGGCAGGTGGCCCCCAGAAGGTTGCCCAGAAAGGAATGTAGCCCTTGACCTGAAATAGGCCCACCACCCTCATGTGTTAGTGGAGCACCCCTTCTTGAGGGGTGGTGGACTCTATTTCATGAAAGGCTTTTAATAAGAGGCTTGGTGGCCACTATCAAGGATGTTGCAGCAGCAGATCCAGGGGGCTGTGCTAGACGACCTTTGATATGCCTTCCTATTCTCTGATTCTATGCATTTGCTGATTAAGGGAGGAAGAAGGAGCCACCAATTTCAGGATCCCACTTTTCGTTTGTTCTGCTCCCACCCAGATAGGCCCACCCCCAGTGTGCAAGCCGCAGCTGTAACAGGAAATAACAAGCTTTTGACATTCCTCAGATTCCCTGGCACAGCAACTGGGTCTTGCATCCTGAACATGACTAATAAAAACATCGCTCAGCTGTCTGCCTTGATGGCTTATTTCCCATTGTTTCATCTGAATCAACTCGGCTTCCCTCGTTTTGTTGCGATTCCTCTGTTGTTTCCTGTATGGCATGCAGGTTCAAAACATCCCTTATTTCAGTTTGCTGCTAAACCCATATTAAGGCAAGGCCTTTCACTGTGTAAGTACCAATTCTGCAGACACTTAAATATTTACACTGAGGGGAGTTGTTTGCACGTAAGACAAGCCACCTATCCCTAGCTAGATGCCACCTACATTATGTAGCAACCATGTAAACATTACCTGTCTAATATATTGTACTGCTTACCTTGAATGGGCCTTATGTTTCCTTTCTTGAGGGTACAGGAGAGTTCCTGTGCAGAAAAAAAAAACACTTTTCAAAACCTGTATTTCATAAAACACAGACAAGAAGTTTTCCCTTGGCTCCTAAGAAGGGAGTTCCTGTGGAGTTGCCTTACTTCAAGTCTCAGAATATTTTGTCCATCTGTTCTAAATCTAAATCCAGCACTACTCCAGGGGACTCTCATGAGACACAGCAATTTTTTTTGTACTAGGACCCCAAGATCCGGCCACTGACAGAGCATGGTGCAAAAGGTATGCACTTAGAATGAAAGAGTTCTGCACTCAGGAGTTTGATTGGCAGAAATCAAACGAGTTCCAACTCAAATGAGTTCCGCACAAAAAATCACCTAGTTGCTTACTTCATTTCAACAGTATCATTATTTGGAGAGAGTGTGTCAATTTGTTATTAAAACTGAACAAAATTCCTTGCCAACGGTTCTTCAAACCATTCTCTCTCCTGCCCATTCCTGGTCTACTTTGACTGGAAAGTTCTCTGGTAGAGCCCTTTCCCATTAATAGTTACCCAACCCTACAGATGCCAGAAATGGAAATAGAGACTTACTGCACACAAAGACAAAATAGGGAAAGGCCTTCTTTATGACTAAGCTATGACCCCTCCAGAATGCAGACATAATCCCTGCACACAGAAAATTAGCATGCCAAGGGGAAGCCTGAGATGCTCGCTTCTTATGCGGAGAGATGAGTTGTTGTTTTGACATAAAGTATTTGAGCACCTGAACCTCCATATACAGTCTGAAGTGGTACATTCTTGACTCATCAGCCCCATTCAGCATTGTCAGTGGGCAGCGATTATAAGTCTATTGCAGTTGAGCAAAATCTGGAGGGCTGCAGGTTCCCCATCCCTGGATAGACACAGGTTTACCACCTGAGAGAGAACAAGGTCTTAAGTAATGCCTGCTTCACCTTGCATTTTGTGAAGTGTTGCTGTAGCCTTTCCCAGCCTGGTGCCCTTCAGATGTCTTGGCCCACAGTTCCCATCATCTCCAGTTAACATGGCTGTGATGGCTGGGGCTGATGGAAGCTGTGGTTCAAAACACCTGGAAGGCACCAGGTTGGGTTGCATGGCACGGTACAGAGGGGAAACAATCCTGCAGATCTGATAAATATTTTTGCAGTTTGTAATCAATTATGAGGAAAGGTGTTGTGTTTTGTACCAGGAAGGTATACAGTGGTACCTCATCTGAATCAACTCGGCTTCCCTCGCTTTGTTGCAATTCCTCTGTTGTTTCCTGTATGGCATGCAGGTTCAAAACATTCCTTATTTCAGTTTGCTTCAGGTTACATACACTTCAGGTTACAGACTCCGCTAACCCAGAAATATTACCTCGGGTTAAGAACTTTGCTTCAGGATGAGAACAGAAATCGTGCTCTCGCGGCGCGGTGGCAGCAGGAAGCCCCATTAGCTAAAGTGGTGCTTCAGGTTAAGAACAGTTTCAGGTTAAGAACGGACCTCCAGAACGAATTAAGTTCTTAACCCGAGGTACCACTGTATTCGGAAAACACAAGCAGCTGTGCTCCAGATGTGGCCTGGGAGTAGATCCCATTTGTTGGGATGTGGAACAGCTGTAATCCAAATGTGTATCTCTGATGGCTAGAATGGGATCACATGGGTCTTGTGCCTTCCTCCTGGTTGCTCTTTTCAAGGAATCCCTCAAGCAGCCTTGAAAATAATTTCAATCACTCCCTGTTTCAAGGCTGCCTCCCAACTCTCTTTCAGATGCAACAAGAATGAATTGAAATTCTGTCAGCAGGAAAACTTGCCTTTGTGGACATTGTTACTTCATGGCTTCTGGCCAATAGGCACGTTCAATAAAGCATCTTCCGAGGCTTGGGCAGGCATTGATCTATGAAATAAATCCCAATGGATTAATTAATGCAAGAAGGCTTCCTTGATCTTTCCCCAGACAATTATGCCACACTTCGTCAAAGGACCCGACACAGATTGACCACTGGCAAGGCACCAACTTTGCAGTTGTCACTGCATTCCCATACGTTACTTACAAAGCAGTAAAAAATAGATTAACTGTACTCTATGGGATTACTGCCTCTGAATATGGAGGTTCAATCTACCCATGATCCACCATGACTAACTGGCATTGGTGTGCCTCTCTTCCTCAGTGAGTTGGTCTTAGTTCCCTTCTAAGAACTGAAGCATAGTGACAGGGCATAGGCTTTTTATGCAGAAGGTCAGAAGTTCAATTTCTGGCATCTCCAGGTGGGGCTGACAATATCCCACTTGAAGTTGTCTGGAAAGCTGCTGCTGGTTAGTATAGTGTAGATAATAGTGAGTTGGATGGACCAATGGTCAGACTCTGTGGAAGGCTGCTCCCTATGTTTTTGGAAGCCATATAAGGTTGTAGTCCTCAACACAGGTAAAAAAGGTATAATAATAATAATAATAATAATAATAATAATAATAATAATAATAATAATAATAATATATAATAATAATAATAATAATAATAATAATAATAATAATAATAATAATAATTTATACCCCGCCCATCTGGCTGGGCCTCCCCAGCCACTTTGGGCGGCTTCCAAGAAATATCAAATACTGTAATACCTCAAACATTAAAAGCCTCCCTAAACAGGGCTGCCTTCAGATGTCTTCTAAAAGTCTGGTAGTTGTTGTTCTCTTTGACATCTGGTGGGAGGGCGTTCCACAGGGAGGGCGCCACTACCGAGAAGGCCCTCTGCCTGGTTCCCTGTAACTTGGCTTCTCGCAATGAGGGAACCGCAAGAAGGCCCTCGGTGCTGGACCTCAGTGTCCGGGTAGAACGATGGGGGTTGAGACGCTCCTTCAGGTATACTGGACCGAGGCCTGTAAAAGGACCCCTGACCATTAGGTCCAGTCACGGCCGACTCTGGGGTTGTGGCGCTCATCTCGCTTTATTGGCCAAGGGAGCCAGCGTACAGCTTCTGGGTCATGTGGCCAGCATGACTAAGCCACTTCTGGCGAACCAGAGCAGCACACGGAAACACCGTTTACCTTCCCGCCAGAGCGGTACCTATTTATCTACTTGCACTTTGACGAACCTCTGACCTGATCGGCAAGTCCTAGGCTCTGTGGTTTAACCCACAGCGCCACCTGTGTCCCGTAGTCCTCAACATACCAGAGAGTTAAGTTCCATTGAACACAGTGGGAGTAAGCATTCTAGACAGGTCTACTCAGAAGTAAGCCCCAATAAGGAGGCTTACTCCCAGTTAAGGGTGTACAAGATTACTCTCTGTTTACAGTTGGTTTTACTTTATTGAAATCTTGTTACTTCTGGACAGGGCTATGAGCCTGGATCTCTCCTGCGTCCTCACCCAAACAAACCTCAAAGTAAGTCCTTCTCTCTCACTGCAGAAAAACAGAGAAATACAGAAGTACTTAAATTAGCTTCCCTGGGGGACATCTGCGGCCCTCCAGATGTTTCGCGGACTCCAACTCCCATGGGCCCCAGCCAGCATGGCCAATGGTGAAGGATCATGGGAGTTGTAGTCCAAGAGCATATGGCGGGCTGCGGTTTGTTCACCCCACCTCCCAGCTCACTGCCAGAGTTTTGGACTACAATTCCCATCAGCCCAGCCAGCATAGCCAATGGCCGGAGATGGTGGGAGTTGCAGTTCAACAGTACTCTGAGGACTACAGGTTCCCCCGCTTCTACAGAAAAAAAGAAGAAGTGCCGCCTTTCTAGTTCTGCTTCGCCGGGCTCAGGTCTGACCCCGCAGGTCTCTGCATGCAATGGAGGCGGGAAAAGCTACGCGGCGCCTTTAAGAGCTCGTCCGCGCCAGCGCGGGAAAGGAACCAAGCTAAGGGGCGGGGCTTAGGCCAAGCCCGCGAAAGTCGGATACTTTGTTGCCGCCGGATGGAACGCTGAGTAGCAAGCCGGGCTCGGAAGGTTCCATCGGGAGACGAAGCGGCCACGTGGACGCCATGGCGCAGCTCCGGGTCACCGATTTCTTCGCGCAGAACAAGAAGGGCCCCGCGGCGGGCAGCTTGAGCGCCAAGCGCCGGAAGGTACAAGCTGATGGTGCCCCCGAGCCCCTGGATGCCGGCAAGCCCGAGAAGAAGAAGGAGCAGCAGCAGGAGGAGGAAGAGACGGGGCCGGGCCTCTTGGAGCCTCCTCGCACCCCGCTCGGCTCCAGCTGCCCGCAGCCCGCGCTGCCCAGCAGCAGCAGGAAAAGGCGCAGGCCGGAGCCCGAGGCGGAGCTCGCGCCGGTCTCTGCCCAAGGCCGCCGCCGTCTCGGTGCGAAGGGCACCGCCCGGAAGACGCTGGTGATGCCCGCGGAGGAAAAAGGGGAGGCGGTGAGTGACCCGAAAGGAGGGGAAGCAGGACCGCGCGCTCTGACTTCGAGCGTCTTTAATCCGGATTAGTTGCCCGGAGCCTTGTTGTGTAGTGGGAAAGGGTGGAAGTCGGGGTTGTGTGAATGGGCCCGCCCCTTCGGGTTTTCTTGATACTTCCCGGGTGTGAGCTCTGAGGCGACATGGCAGCAGGCACCTTTCTAGGGAAGTGTCCTGTGGGGTCAGACCTGAGCCCGGCAGATGGCCATGCCATTCCCACGTTGGTTGTCTGCAGTGTCTTGGATGGTTGAGGTAGACTGTTCCTGAATATGGCGGTGCTATTAAGTTGTCGTAGTGTAGAGGCCTTGTTATTCACTGTGCCCAAAAACGGGAAAAAGAATACTTCTGAAATTGGCATTAAAATGGGGCTCAGAGCAAAATATATGTAAAGTGGTGTACATTGGGAGTAAAAAATAATAATCCCCTTGACATGCATTAATAGGGTTTGAATTGGTGGGGACTGACCAAGGAGGGAATATGGGTTTTTAGTAAGATATTACAGTGAGAACCCAATGTGGTTAGAAAACTTGGAATACTGTGTTCAGTTGTAATTTGAATCCATTGGTTTGGTTCCCACACTCTGGAGCAGCAGAAAACAAGCCTGCTCCTTATTGCATGTGACAGCCCTTCAGATATTTGAAGCTGGCCATCATGTCAACTCTCAGCCTTCTCTTCTTCAGGCTACATACTCAGCTCCCTTAAGCAACTGGTATTCTGAAAGGAGATGTGTTGCCAATTCTGACTGGAGTGCTTCTGTTTCAGGTCCCAGGCTTTGCTTCCCCCACAGCCCTTGGGGTACCCAGCCCCTCCAGTCTGGATAAAAAGGCAAAGGATTTGGCCAATGTGACTCTTTCACCAGGTCTGCAGCTGGAGACCACAGTGCAGCCTGGCGTAGTGCCGGTAGAGAAGGTGAGTCTTGGAGAGGAAGGGGGGGTGGCCTTTGGATTGTATAGGCCACCATCTCTAAACATCTGACATAGCATTCTGCTGCCTCCTGAAGCTTGCACAGCTCAGTAAACCTGATAGCCTCTGAACTGCCACAGCACCCTTTGTCATTAGCATACACATTGACTGGGTTCAGTGGCTCCAGATTCTAATGGCCCAACACTGCTTCCTGTGTTCAAAACTCCCATTGTTCTAGGCGCATTTTGCAACAGGGAATTTCATTAGTGCGAGCAGTTTCTGAGTTCTGGGCGCAGTACTGTGCCTAAGATTTCAGATTAAAACTGCAGAGTGGAAGGAAAGGAGGAGCTTTTTCTGCCTCCCCACTTCCAGCTACTCTCTGAAGACTGGAGAAGAGACCCTCTTAAGAATATTAGAGGGGTGGGCAGGGGAAGGACTGGACCCTGTGAAAAATGAACATAATATTTTAGCTGCTCTTCATTCATTTTCAGCTTTGTATTCTTGTTTTAAAAAATGGGTGCTGAGACATTCTGTTGTTTCGCCTGTAACCCAGGTTTAAGGTGCTATTTAGCTTCTAGCTTTCATATCTCAGTTTCTAACACTGACTACTTCAGAGTTGCGAGATTAAGGAAAGATGCAGCACTGCTGCAGAGCTGTGCTAAGTTTGCTTAAGAATTGAAACCATAATGATTGAGGGCTGGCAGTCTGATGGAGTCTGTGATGCTCACAGGCCATTCAGTTGCTTACCTCGCCACTGGTTGCCGCTTGCCACTGGCACGTACCAAACTGTAGAGATTACTTAAAAGGATTGTCTGCTGGATATTTAGATTTCAAAAAGGTGGGTCGCCTGTACAAAGGAACATAGGAAGCTGCCTTATAGCAGCTCAAACTATTAGCCTGTTCAGGCCACTGCTGTCTACTCTGAATGGCAGTCCCTCTCCAGGGTCTCTGGCAGAGAGAGGGCGTTTTTGCCCTTTCCTTCCCTATGTGAATAAGGCAGGAATCTCCCTAGCTGAGATTTCTCTCCTTCCAAACAGGAGATGGTGTCTAAGGAGAAGTTGGCGGAGCTGAGCGGTCGTCTGGCGAAGATCCGGGCCCTGGCACAGAAAGTCACTTTGCCAGCCAGCTCCTCAGAGGCTGACGGTGACATAAAGAGCAGATTAAAACGGGCTCGGCTGCTGGAATCCAAAATCAGCAAGAGGAAAGAGGCTGAGAAGGAGAAACTGAGGAACCTCCCTCAACTCCAGCTGGGCGAAAGCAATCCTGAGCCAACAGCAGAGACCAGGTAGGGGAAGAGCTTTCTGAGGGGTTGGCCTTGGTGATGAAATCAGGTGTCAGGTGAGAGGAGACATTGCGATTTTCTAGATTAGGGGTCTTAGGACATTGACCCCTTTTTTTGGAAATTCCCAGGGTGATAGGTTGCATTTGATGCCTTTTTACTTTTAGCATATCAGTACTCATCCATCTTTCTTCTTTGTGTGTAATATTGTGCTGCTGCATGTAAAATTCTGCAAGGATTAATTTTAGCAAATTTATAAATTTATTTTCTGTGTCTGGTGTTCTATAGTACAACAGTTATACTAATAGTTTGATTGCTATCATTTTCTATTTTGTTTTGTATGTTATATATTTGTACAAAGTTCCTTTCTGGTTATTGGCCATAATAGAGTGATTGATTGATTGATTGATTGAGTTTAGGGTGGTTAGCTTGTGCCCACCCCAATTGTTATATGACTGCTATTTCCCCTAGAGATTATTGGCCTCGCTGGCTGGGATTGGTGGGAGTCTAGTAACGTCTGGGCAGCAACAAGTGAGCCATCCCTGTTCGAGGCCATCAAACAACCCAATCCTAAGCAGAGCTGGGCGTCTCCTACTGTTTGAGTCTGCAGGATGGTTGGATATCCCAGTCAATAATTAGGATTGCAACGCCCAGCCAATAAATTGATTTAAAAATATTTTTGATCCACTAGAAAGGTGCCCCTCAGTAACTCGTACAGCAGATGTGAAAATGGATGTGCTCCTCTTAAATGCTTGCAACTATCATCCAAAACCTGCGCCGACAACTACCTGTGTGAGAGCTAAGGTGACATCGTGCTGCCGTGTGACGGAAATACCTGATTATTTTATTCTCCCCATCTTCCCAGTGCGAAGGCTCCAGCCTTCCAGCGCTTCCACAACCTCGCCCAGGACGTCCCCCCGGGACTTGCGCTGCCTTACAAGTACAAGGTGCTGGCTGAGATGTTCCGCAGCATGGACACCATCGTGGGGATGCTTTTCAACCGCTCGGAGACGGTGACCTTTGCCAAGGTCAAGCAAGGCATCCAGGATATGATGCACAGGTGAGAGCTCACCCTTTCACCTGGGGTGGGCAGGGAGCGCGGGAGGCAGTTGCCTGTGAGCAGTCAGTCCGGAGAGGCAGAGAGAGTGACTATCTCTCCACCTGGCAAGCTAGTAATTCTGCCCAGGATGCCAATTGGGAATAACAGAGTGAAGATGAGAGCAGCCTTTGTAACACAGTGGTAGACCAGAATTCCCTTCTGGGCTGGTGGTTTCCCCCCTGATGTTAATTACTTGACACGTAATAAAATTGATGGCCTTCCCTGAGCAGAAAGCAATAGTACTTCATGCAATGAGTGGCGAACCAAAGAAGTTCAGCTCACAGGGGGTTGTCATCAGCTGGTTGGCCCCCAGTACGCTTCCAGTGCCGCACACCCTCCCCAAACCTGCTCTGTGCCCACAGTGCTTTGAGGACCCATTAAACCAGGGGCCAGCAACCTTTTTCAGCCGTGGGCCAGTCCACTGTCCCAAATTCCTATGCTCCACAAATAACCCAGAGATGCATTTTAAATAAAAGCACACATTCTACTCATGTAAAAACACGCTGATTCCTGGACTGTCTGCCGGCTGGATTTAGAAGGCAATTGGGCCACATCCAGCCCTTGGGCCTTAGGTTGCCTACCCCTGCATTAAACTGTGGCCATGCTGCTCGGTCGCTTGAATGGATGCGAGGGGCTGTAGAAGCCTCTGGCTTTTGGTGAGGAGGTTGGACTGCCCCCTACTGCTCAAAGTTAAGAGTTACAGCTGTTGCCCTGCTCACTTTTGCCCCGACCCTTGTCTACCACTGTCACATGCGCCCCCACAACCCTGCAAAGGTTTCCCATTCCCTTGACTAGATAAAATCATGGAAGCTGGGTAACAGGTCTTGAGAGCTCTTGGCAGTGATAAATGGTGTTGGAACCTCCACAGCTAGAGTCAGAATACCTCTTTCTTCTGCTTGAAGACTTCTGGCAGGCAGATATAAAAGTGCTGGGCTAGGTGGATACTCTGGACCACTTTTGATTCAAGCTTTTAGTCCTCATGGTGTTGGTAGTAACGCACAAGGCCCTATACAGCTCCGGGTCAGGTTACTTGAGAGAGAGAGACTGCCTTCTCCCTTATACACCCAGCAGATTGCTTGGTAAGTTTCTTGGGCAAGTCCCCAAGATCCTCAGAGGTTTGTCCCATAGCAGCTTGGAGCGGGGCTTTTAGTGTGGCTGCCCCTGTTCCGTGGAATAGCATTCCTGTTGAGATTCAGCAGGCGCCCTCTGTCTGCACTTTCTGAGAACAACTGAAGACATGTTAGTTGTGATTCCTGCATTGCAGGGGGTTGGACTAGATGACCCTTGGGCTCTCTTCCAACTCTTATCGTTACAGTGGTACCTCGGGTGACAGACACTTCAGGTTATAGACGCTTCAGGTTACAGACTCTGCTAACCCAGAAATAGAACCTCGGATTAAGAACTTTGCTTCAGGATGAGAACAGAAATCGCGCGGCAGCAGTGGGAGGCCCCATTAGCTAAAGTGGTGCTTCAGGTTAAGAACAGGTTCAGGTTAAGAACAGACCTCCAGAACGAATTAAGTTCTTAACCCGAGGTACCATTGTATTTGTTCCATCAGCCTTTCCCAGCTGGACCAATGGGTATTTGCCATCACTGTCTATTTTGGACGGTTTTCATCTTGTTTTAAATTTATCTGCTGTTTTTTGTGTCTCTAAATGTTTTTTTGTTTGCTTGCTGGTTTTAACAGTACGTCGCCTTGAGATGATTGTATAGAAGGTGGTTAATAACTTAACGACGATATCACGGGTGCAAACCTACTTTGCATGCCTTGTATCTGTCTGCCAGACCCAAGAACCTCAAGACTCTCCTGGTCCTCATTTTGAGGGTGCCACCATCTTAATGGGATGCTCAGTCGCAGAAGGGTTGATTATGTTTTATTTATCTGATCATTTATAAACTTCTGATCGCGTGCAAGATCGTGGGTGCTGATGTTCTCCCTGCCTGTCTGCAGGCAATTTGAAGAACGGAACCTGGGTCAGATCAAAGCTGTGTATCCAGCTTCGTACATCATGCGCCAGGAGAAGAACATTCCCACCTTTGGCACTCCCGGTCAGAAGAGAGGCGACTACCAGCTGACGATCGAACCCGTGCTAGAGGCAGGTGGGTCCCGTGCGGCATTCGCAAAGGAAGCTCCTATGAGCTCGGGGGGAAAGTGGGCAGGTACACTTCATTGTACGTTTCCTGCCACACCCTTTGAAATGTACTAGAGACCAAACTTGAAGACGTTTGTGCTGGGCTGCCAAAGAACCACCCCAGTGTGTGTCATTGTAGGACCACTTCTTTACAGTAAGGCAACATTGGTCCCGGGGACCCGGTGTGGCTCTCCAGGCCCCTGTTTCTGGCCCTTGGGAGTCTCTTTGGGCTGCACCCTGTTTGTTCCTGACAATGGTGCCTCTTGCTTGCCTTGGGAGGAGGATGGAGAGAGGAGTGTGTATACACCAGCCTATGCCACTTAGTTGCTCCGCCCACTTTTGCCTCTGGCTCCACCCACCACTGGCATGTGCCCGCCTCCAGCCCAACTCAAAGGTAGAAGGGAACAGCAGTTTCAGAGGGAGCAAGAGGGAGATGTGGCCCGTCACCCTTCATTTTTTTTGTTTCAGGAGAGAAGCTGTCGGCATCGCACCTGATGCAGCGTCGGAAAATATTTGGCAGGAACTTGGTTAACATCGTAAAAGGGCACCACAAGGCAAGTCTCTTCTCCCCCCACCCACCCCCAAAAGTGCTGGATTTACCCAGTAAGCAGGCTAAGCTCATACACCAGCAAAGCATGAGAAGCTTGGGGAAGAATTTGACAGTTCAAAACAACACCACCACCAAAGAATCAGGCCTTTCAGGCATCTTACACTCCACAGTCTTCCCCAGTTTTCCTGTTCTCTTCTTATTACTTATCCCCACCTAAACTGGGGACAACGACAACTAATGTCTACTAACGTAGACCAAAAGAATGTGAAGAAAGCAGATCCCGTCATGGCTTGCACAAGACATAATATGCACACACATTTCTGCAAGCTCTTGAAAAATACAATTTTATTTTACGGTTTAGTATCGTCCTCGTTTTGAATTGCATATGGGGCCACCATCATCTTGTCAGTGCCTAGGACCTCTGAAGGTCTTCATCTGGCCCTTCCCCCTCCCACCTGTTGTCTCCACCATGGCTCGTTCCTGCCTTTGCCATGTCAATGAGAAAATACCTCCTATGGAGGGTTGCTTCACATCAGGGTTTCCCAAACCTGGGTCTCCAGATGTTTCTGGGCTACAGTTCCCCTCATCCCTGACCACTAGTCCTGATGGGAGTTGTAGCCCAAAAGCAGCTGGAGACTCAAGTTTGGGACAACCTTGCTATACGTTATCAGGTGCTGGTCTGGGTGCTATATCAGGCATAGTCAGTCATCACCTCCCCTGTGCTAACTTTCCGCAGACTTTCTTGGCGTCTCTCAACCCTCCGATGGTGGTGCCGGAAGACAAACTGACAAGGTGGCATCCCCGGTTCAATGTGGACGACGTGCCTGACATTGTCCCTGCGGAGGTGCCTCAGCCCCCGCAGGTGGACAAAATCACGACTGCTCAAGAGGTGCTGGCCAAGGCTCGCAGCCTGATGACGCCCAAGGTAAAGCTGGCCAAAGGAGAAGGCCCTCTGCGTGTGGGTGGAACTCTTCGACTTAGCTATTATTATTTCCATTTTATATCCTGTTCTTCCTTGCAAAGGAGCCCCCAGGGCAGCAAACCTGTCAACAACATCAATTTTTTTTATAAAGCCTTCTTGCAAACAGTTAGCCAAGGTTGCCAGGAGCAGCTTCTTTCAGCCGTCAGATGGAATTCCTTGTGGAAGGAATTCCACAAATGGAGAGCCACCACCAAAGAGGCCCTGTCGTAGGTTGCTGCCAACTGGGTATGCCCCAGTGATGCCGCAACTGCAACCTCACCTGACAATCTTGGGATAGGAGATGCTTCATATTGAGGAAGGCGCCATATTTGTATGCTAATACTTTGAATTTCTGTGTACTAAATTTGTAAGGAATATTTTATATAATTTTTTACTGATACCCTGAATTTATTATGAGTGGATCTTGACCATCGAAATAGGAACAATTGTGATGGGTCTGCCTTCTTGTGTGACTATTGACTCTTTCCCTGCAGTCAGAAGTTGGCCAATTTTTTCTTTGGACTTGTTTTTATTTTGGCCTTAATGCCAGCCCCTAGCAGCTTTCTTTCCTCTCCCCCCCCCCAAAAAGGGAGGGGTCCAAAAGTTGGGATTTGGTACTAGAGAGGGAAAGCCTGTGGCTAGATAAAGTTGCTTATTGATTACTGTGCTGGGGAAGAGGGAGCGAGAGGTCTTCTGCTGCCTCAACCACCTGCATTTCACTTGAATGGGCTGTTTGTGCATGATGGGGGCGAAAAATTGTTCAGGAGCTTATCAGTTCACTGTTACGCATGGCATCGCAACTGCTTTTCAGCTACGCAAGACTCCTTTGCTTGCCAGGTGAGAAAAACTGCTACTGATGACTGATCCACCTGCTCTCTCTCTCTTTCTGCCACACCCAACAACAGATGGAGAAGGCGCTGGCCAATCTGGCTCTGAGGACCGCCGAAACCAGCCCCTCTGTGCCGGAGTCCCCTCAGCCACCCCCGCCAGCTCCGACTGGCACCCCCAGCAGCCTGAAAGGGGTGTCGCAGTCCTTGTTGGAGAGGGTGAGTGCCTTGCCGTCTCCTCACCTGGCAGGCTTCTGGGATGTGGGTCTCCTTTGTTCTTGGTTTGTAAAGTAGGGAACTCCAGGTCGCAACATCCAGAGTCAGAAAGGGGGTTTGCAGATGGGGCAGGGCCACTGACCTGCTCCACCTCATGCATCATTACCATTACTATTACAGTGGTACCTCGGGTTACATACGCTTCAGGTAACAGACTCCGCTAACCTAGAAATAGTGCTCCAGGTTAAGAACTTTGCTTCAGGATAAGAACAGAAATCGTGCTCCAGTGGCGCGGCAGCAGCAGGAGGCCCCATTAGCTAAAGTGGTGCTTCAGGTTAAGAACAGTTTCAAGTACGGACCTCCGGAACGAATTAAGTACTTAACCCAAGGTACCACTGTACTATTACTTTTATTTTGTTTTTTATTTTAGTTTAGTAAGTAGTAGTAGTTTCCGAGCACAGTTCAAAGTGTTGGTGCTGACCTTTAAAGCCCTAAATGGCCTCGGTCCTGTATACCTGAAGGAGCGTCTCCACCCTCATCATTCTGCCCGGACGCTGAGGTCCAGCACCGAGGGCCTTCTGGCAGTTCCCTCATTGCGAGAAGTGAGGCTACAGGGAACCAGGCAGAGGGCCTTCTCAGTAGTGGCGCCTGCCCTGTGGAACGCCCTCCCATCAGATATCAAAGAGATAAACAACTACCTGACATTCAGAAGACATCTGAAGGCAGCCCTGTTCAGGGAAGTTTTTAATATTTAATGCTGTACTGTTTTTAACACTTGATTGAGAGCCGCCCAGAGTGGCTGGGGAAACTCAGCCAGATGGGTGGGGTATAAATTAAAAATTATTATTATTATTATTATTATTATTATTATTATTATTATTAATTGTATTAGGGTGGCACCTTTGAGTGCAAGTTGCTGGAAACTGCAAGATGGGAGAGTGCCCTTGTGCTTGGGCCCTGCTTGTGGGATTCCCACTGGGGGCATCTGGTTGGCCACTCAGAACAGGCTGCTGGGCTAGATGGCCTGATCCTGCGGGCTCTTCTTATATTCTTCCCCTTCCCACACAGACTCACTCCTTGTTCTTTTTGCAACGCTCTTTGCCCTGCCCTACCCACCCCCTTTCCTTGCCGCAGACAAGATGCACACTTAGAATTCTAAAGGATGCATAGCTCAGTTCCAGCAGAGCATCTGCTTTGCACGCAGAAGCTATCAGGGTTGATCCCTTCTGACGCCGCCACCTCTCCCCCTTTCTCTCTCTCTCAGGTCAGAGCCAAGGAAGTTCAAAAGCTGCAGGCGCTGATGGTGCGGAACCCGCAGCAGGAGCGGCGCCTGGACATGCTGTCGCGTCTGCCGGAGATGGCGCGGGTCCTGCGCAACGTCTTTGTGGCGGAGAAGAAGCAGGCGCTGCCCATGGAGGTGGCGTGCCAGCGGATGATGGCCAGCTACCGGTCCCTCATGACGTTTGGTAAGGGGAGGAAGAGGGCACACCTGGCGAGCTTTGAGAGGGAGAGGAGGGGGTGATGTGTTGTCTCCAGACAGAGATGGGGAAGCTGTGCCCCTTGGATGGGAACTATAGTTCCCATCATGCCTCATTTTAGTTGGCTCCCAACACCTGAATCTGCTCCATTCTTCCACCCCATCAGGGTTTGTTCCTTCCTGTTTATTTTCTAATTTCCCCCAGCCATTTTAAAAAGTGTGTCCCCCTCTTTCTATGAAGTTTCAGAACAACTAGAACAGGCTGTATTTTAGGAGCATAGGAACTGGCCTGCTGGGTCAGGCAAGTGGCCCATCTAACCGAGCATCCTATTCCCCCAGTGGCCAACCAGATGCCTGTTGGAAGCCTGCAAGCTGGACAGGAGTGCAACAGTGCTCTGCCCACCTGCGATTCCCAGCAGCCTGGTATTCAGAGACCTAATGTCTCTTAACATTGGAGGCAGGGTGTAGCCTTGTCCTCCATGAGTTAGTCTAATCCTCTTTTAAAGCCATCCGAGTTGCTGGCTATCACTGCCTCCTGTGGGAGGCAAGTTTGAGATCAAAGTTTCAGCTTAATTGGTCTTTAAATACCGTATTTTTTGCACCATAACACTCACTTTTTTCCTCCTAAAAAGTAAGGGGAAATGTCTGTGCGTGTTATGGAGGGAATGCTTACTGGTGGCATGCCTACGGATTTTCCTCCTCTAAAAACTATGTGCGTGTTATGGTCGGGTGCGTGTTATAGAGCGAAAAATACGGTACTTGACTTACAAAGCAATGCTCTGCTGTTTGCATGGCTTGGGGCGAAGTTGTTTACCTCCCAGCTGTGTAAGAAAAAACACCTTATAGGAAAAGATCAGCTTCCACTGTAACAGTGTATGAATTGGTCTGTTGTGTTTACACAAAAAATAATGTTCCGTACACTTGAGGGTAACCCCATCAAACCCAGTTGGGCTAGGTATTCCAATCTGAAGCAGCGTGATCGCTAGTCTAGAAAACTTTTTTTGTCGTCCCTGGCACCACCCTCTGCCACCATGTGCCTCCATCTTACTATACACAGAGCCCTGGGAATGTGCCCTCTAACAAAAAAAAGCTGCATATCTTTTTAAGAGGAGTTGTTAAGAGGATTAATCGTGCAACCATCTGCATGCAAAGAGCCCTTTCCCTGCCATGTTTTCAGTGGTGATTTAACCACCATGGAGTCATTTATAGTGGGTATCCCTATGAGAGACAGAGGCTTTCTGTTCTCACTAAACAAAAGCTGTTAAGTGAGAAAAGAATCAGATGGCACAGTGCTCTGTCTGAAACTCTTCCTCTGTCCCTGCAGGAGAGACAGAAAAGCACCTTCGTCTCCTCTCAGAGCTGCTGCCCGACTGGGTGAGCGTTCTCCCCATCCGGCAAGAAACGTACATCAAGCTGGACAAAAGTGTGGACCTCAACATTGTCACGGAGAGACTGGCCGCAAGGGCAAAGGAAGAGGAAAGGCTCTAATCCATGCTGCAGGATGGGGGGAGATCATGCCTTAGGCTCAGCGTCATCATTGTGTGCCTGTTGGCGCAATCTCTCTTGGGAAAGGACCCCGATGGCCAGAGACGTGTGTGTCATTTTCTCTCCTTGCAGCTGATGCATGAATGTGAGCAAAATGTGAATATTGTGGCTTTTTCAGAATTAAGAGGATATGGCACCTCTCCTTCCTTCCTTCCCTCCTCGTTTTCTAAGTGCCATCCTGGTGCCTGTGTAGCTGTTACTGTTCTGTAAGGCCACAAGAGGGCAGCACATACAAACCAAGAAATTCAGTTTGATTGGCACATCACAACAAAGTACCAAACTTTTCGCCTTCGTGCATTAAAAAAGTTCTTTGTCAGCACCGCTTTCCCACTTGCCAGATTTGCTGAACAGAAATAGAGAATGACGCTGCAGGACCACAAAGCTATTACTCCTTTCATGACTAGCATTTCCATTCCCTCATCTGGCAGGAACGGGTGGGAGCTGCCTTTTTCCACAAAGGGAGTTTCAGTTCCTCCAAGACTTGGTAGATAGAGGACATTAAAAGTACTTTAAAAAAAAATTGGTTGTAAAACGTAACTTGTATATGAACCTTAGCAATAACTATTTATTGATCAGGAGGAGCTTGAAATGAGTGATTTTTAACTGGTCAAGCCATTTAGTTGACATTTTTGTCTCTTAGCTTCAGTAAAAGGGATTGAGCCAAGAGCAGCGGTGGTGGATTTCTGCAATTTCGCTTGAGCCTGAGGTCACAGGTCCACCATACATTTAACGTACTACACTTGCCCCAAAGAATGCTGGGAACTGTAGTTTGTTAAGGGTACAGGGGTTCTAGCTCAGTGGTAAACTACAGTTCCCATGATCTTTGGGGGGGGGGAGTCATGTGTTTGTAATGTATGGTGTGGTTGTGACTTGATTTTGCATGCCCTAGGGCACCCTGTCTCAACCTTTCCCCAGATGTTGGACTTACAGCTCCCATCTTCCCTGACCACAGATCCCGGCTGGTTAAGGATTATGGGATTTGTAGCCCAACCACCTGGGACCCTGAGGTTGGGAAAGGCTGGCCCAGCCCATTGTACGGCTCTACAATCTCGCACATGGAACCAGGGAATCTATCTGCCAGTAAAGGGACTTCCTTGTGACTGCATGTGACCTCATCTCTTCCCCTTCCTTTATTTTTTTGGCTCTTTCCTTTAGCAGATGCCGAGACAGCTGCTGTGCAAACTGCTGTTGTGACTTATTTGCCTTAAACCTATTAAATTAATTATAGTTCACCCTGTTAGGCAATCCATGGATTTGGGAGCTAAATGGGGCCCTTGAATTGCGGTCCCTGGCCTGCACCTGCCTCTTAGCATTGCAGTACTGAGTTTTGCAGCAGCACTAGAGCTATTCTGTACTGACTCCAAAACCATCAGTGGCAGCACTGGATTATCTGTTCTGTAACCACAGGAAGCCGAATAAAACCCCTATTCACAAATACCATAACTGACTCTGCTTGTGGAACTTTTGTCACTTGCAAGCTTAAGGGGTGGCTAATTTGAGGCCCTCAAGCTGTCGCTGGACTACCGACTCCTACCGACTCAGTGCTAACTGAGGCTGATGGGAGCTGGGGTCTAGTAGCAGCTGATGACCCCCAGTAGCTACTACTGCCTTTTATTGAGATGATATTGATGCCATTTTTAGTAGTTAGAGCAACCTTGCAATAACATTTTAGAAATCAGCATGAAAATCAAGAGAAAGCGGAATGCAACAAAACCAAACGACCCCAAACCCACAGCAAACAGAAGAATCCACACCAGAAAAGTGGTGCAGGTGAGTCTGCACAGTGTATTTTGATGGCAAAACTGAAGACCTAGCTAGAAAAAATTGTGTTGTTAATGATGCAAATAAAACTTCTCATTCTTTTTGGTGTTGGGTGATTAGAGTATAATTTGTAACTTTAAAGTAAACATAAGCAGAGATATTTTGTATGCCTCTCTTAAGGCTGATAACATAAATGATTTTAGCCAGGAGAGTTATTTTGAAGAGTCTCAAGGAGGTGGGGGAAGGAAAGGGTTAAGAGTGGGCTGTATCCACTATGTTAATTTCAGTGGGTCTGCTCTAAGTCATGTCCATTAATTTCAAAGTTTCTACTCTTACACTGGATGGGTTTAAGTCCCTGGTGCTTTTACTACCTGGTTCTCTTCCTCAACTGTACATTATGTGAAAGGGACATTTATTTATTTTTACAAGCTGTTTCGATTCTGGGACAGCACAGAAGTATCTGAAGAAGAGTGCATGCACACGAAAGCTCATACCAATAACAAACTTAGTTGGTCTCTTAAGGTGCTACTGGAAGGATTTTTTTTTTAATTTTGTTTCGAACACAGAAGTACTTTTCCATTCCAGTACCAAAAGAAAGATCTGCGTAGAACTGCAAGCCAAAGCTATTGGGGAAAATGCTCAGGGTGCAGCTCCTCCAAAGTGTTCTAAGAGGATGGTCATAATATGCTGGTATAGTTTAGGTGGAATTTAGCAACCAAGACCGATGCCAAACCTAGGCATCCCTGCCCTGGGGGCATGTTGAAGCTTTTGCAAGGACTACATCTTCCATCATGTCTGTTCAGAGGCTGATGGGAACTGTAGTCCAAAATGTTTTGAGGACACCAGGCTGGCTCTCCTTGCCACCCCCCCCCCATTAGCATAGAGGAATAACAATCTCTTGCTTTCTAAAAGGTGTAAGTGACTTCTATTTTGAAAAGGCTGACTCTGGGAAGCCTCTAGGCCTGGGTTCTGGTGAGCGAGTCATCCCCTTCCCAATCTGGCAAGTCCAAGACTGCCTACAAGGAGATAGCCTTATAGGAAAATCCGAGCTTCATTTGGTTCTTTTAATGATAATAAAAGCTTCTCCCATGGGATTTCAATAATTAACCCTTCACTTACAAAGCAAAGTCCAGGGTGACAATGCCAACTTGATGGGAGCAAGGGTCACTTTAAGAAAAAGAAAGCTTGCAGGCAACAATGCAAAGCCAGGAATTGTTTGGCAGAGGAAGGCGGCAAGGCCATCTCAACTGAAACAAGGCTTGAGGCAGGCGGTCACTCCTGGGCATCAGTCATACTGCAGCAGCGAGTAGAGGGAGTTTGGCTTGATGGCTTCTTGCCCTTTAAGGGACTTTAACTCTATAAGCACCACACACTCCAGGATATTAGCCCCCAGCTTCTTCATCAGCTCACAGGCAGCTTGCATGGTCCCTAGATGAGAGATGGGGGTGTTACTCATGCAGAAGAAAAACCTGCACTATTCAGCTACTGTTGATTGTAACATGAGAAGAACCCACAGCTGGAGCCCACATCCTGTTCCCTCCATGGCCAACCAGACAGCTATGGGAATATCTCTCCCCCAACTTGTGATTCCCAACAACTGGCACTCAGAGCATGCTGCCTTTAACAGTGTGGGGTAGGGCACAACCTTATCCTCCACCAATATGTTAAATCCCATTTTAAACCCAAGTGGGCCAACATTACGCCATGTGTTTGCAATTGGGTAATTAAAGGTAAAGGTACCCCTGCCTGTACAGGCCAGTCGTGTCCGACTCTAGGGTTGCGTGCTCATCTCGCTCTAGAGGCCGTGAGCCGGCGCCGTCTGAAGACACTTCCAGGTCGCGTGGCCAGCATGACGAAGCTGCAGCTGGCGAGCCAGCACCAGCGCAGCACACGGAAATGCTGTTACCTTCCCCCTATAAAGCGGTCCCTATTTATCTACTTGCACTTAAGAGTGCTTTCGAACTGCTAGGTGGGCAGGACCTGGGACCGAGCAACGGGAGCTCACCCTGCCGCGGGGATTCGAACCGCCGACCATATGATTGGCAAGTCCTAGGCACTGAGATACCCACAGCGATACCCGCGTCCCTCTAATTGGGTAATTAGGACAAAGTAAAAAAATGGAAGCAAGCTTCTGAGTTCTCCAGAATTCCTCATCAAGAAAAATGTGACACAAGTTGAGAGGTGGCAGTGGCAGCCAGGTAACATTTGAGGAGGAAACTAAAACAAAAAGGCAGAAAAACGAGGCTGGATAATGTTTTAGCCGTGAGATCTGCTTACATGTCGACCCTAGCATGGAGATTGCAGACTTGTTCCACTCTCGGGTGCAGAACTATCATGTTGCACACTTGAGATTAAGAAGGAAAACATGGCTGCTGTGACCATTTCCTTGAGCAAGCAAAGCCTGGCATGTCACCCAGTTCTGACCCGCACCCACAATGAATCCACAAGGGCAGGCAAGAGAGCAGGAATAAAGAGGAACATGGCAAGTCTGTCTTTGGGCTAAGCCAGTGGGGGCGTCATCTTCCATTCGGGTGTCTGCAGAACTGGAGAGGACCCAGACTGCCAATCCTCTCTACCCAACAGCCTCGGTATCTGCCCGGATCTCACCTCCTGTGGCAAGCAGGTCGTCAATCAAGAGCACATTCTGACCGGGGCTCACTGCGTCGTTTTGAACTTCGAGCTCTGCCTGTGGGATGCAAAAGAAGGGTGGATTTTAGGCTTGCCGAATGGGCTGCCACTGGCATGTAGTGGCCAGAATCCTGGGGTGGGGGCTCATCACCCCAAAATGTGGGACAGAACTGCCTGGCATTGGTGAGGGAGCAGGGAGGACTCAACCGCCAGCAAGTCAGCTGTCTGTGGGAAGAACAGTGGCATGGATGTTAATAAGGGATTTGATGGGGATCGGGGTGGAAAGAGGACTTCAGGGGTGGGGCTACTCTTTATCAAACAAACGGCAGCCAGAAACACCACTTGCCTCAGTTGTAACTTCCAAGAACCGTAAGAACTTGTGTTTGGCAAGATGTGGGTCACAATATTGATTATGAATTATGTGAAAAGCTGTGGAAAGTGAATATGAATTTCATGGCATGCTGTGCGATAAAAGAAAATATGATGAAAATGACCCACAGATGGTGTTCAACACACACCAGATTGGTGAAAATGTCTAAAAAATTGAAAAGGTATATGTTGGAAGTGTAATAAAATTGAGGGATCCTTTTTCCACGTGTGGCAGTCCTGTAAAGTAATTAAGGAATATTGGGCAACTATATATAAAGAATGAAAAAATATATATTAAAAAAAACTTTCCCCAAAACACCTGAGATTTTCCTCTTGGGAATGGTAACAACGAAGGTCAAAAAAACCCAAGAGAGTTTATTACTATATGCCACCACCACAGCTAGAACCTTATTGGCACAAAGGTGGAGAACAAGTATAGTACCCACTAAGGAAGAATGGCAGTGTAAAATGTTTGAATATGCTGGACTGGATGGTCTGACAAACAGGATAAGAGAAAACAAAGAGAAGGAATACTAGGAGGAATGGATAATGTTTACTGAATATTTTAAGAACCAGAATAAACAAATACATAGCTTAGCAGGTCTCAAGTAAATCCAGCAGCGTTGAAATAGTTTTTTAATAGATAACAAACTGGATGATTAAAAAGATGTGATTACATGGAGTAGAAAAACAAAGGAACCAGGAAAAGGGTGGAAGGGAAGTTATATGGTATATGTATACATGCTGTATTTGGTACAAAGTCGTAAGTGGGGCAGGCGGAGGGGGGTGAAGTGTGCTCTGTTCCTGTTTTTGAAAATGCAAATAAAAAAGGGAAAAAAGAATTTGTGTTTCAGCTTTTCCCTCCTCCTTTTTCCTCATGTGTCACTTCTTTTTAGATTGTGAGCGTGAGGGAAGAGACTGTCTTAGAGCTGACTTTGCTAAGCTGCTCTAAGATTTTTTGGTGTACAAATGTGGTAAATTAAAAATTATAATACACTTTTTAAAAAAATGGCTTTGCATTCTCCTGCTGAGCCAGCATAAATCAACACTGGATGATCGTTAGAAGCCCCTCCACCAGAGCTGCATTTGAAACACTTTGATTAGCCCCCACCTCCATCTCCTAGAAAAAAATCCACCAATACCTGGCCATATTCCAGAGAGTAGGCAACTGACACTGTGGGACCTGGTAGCTTCCCCTTCTTCCGTATTAGCACAAATCCAACTCCCAATCTCTGTGCCAAAGCTGGTCCAAAAAGGAATCCTCGGGAATCAAGACCTGTCAGAAGCAGAGAAGCAGCAGCTTACTTTCTCAGTCCTCAAAGTCAAAAGCGGTACTCCCATTGTTGTGGCACAGTGAGTGTGGTATGTGAGGTGTTCTACCTGCTAACAGGAAGATGAGATTGTAAACCTGTCTCTGGACTTCACACTGCAGGGGCCCCCGCATGCATTCACATGACAGAATGCTTCTCTATGCAGTGCAATCCCCCGCAAGTAGAAAGTTAGCAGACCAGGGAGAAACCAGGCACAGGTTTTGCACTTCTTTTGCTGTTTGCAAGGCCATTCAGTGGAGGCTTAAGTGGAGCAAATGCCAAGCTCTTTGTGATTTAAAGGGAGTACTGTCTGGTTTCAGTGGCTCAGCCTTGGCATATACATTTGACCAAGAGTGCATCTGAGCATGCACAGAGAACTCAGAGGAGTCAAGGGAGGAAGATTTGTTGTCAGGATGCAGCATGTTTGTAGATGGGGCATTCATGGCCTCAAGATCCACTGACTTTCTCTCAAGGACAGCATTCCCCAACCTGGTGCCCTCCAGAGCTTTAAAGACAAACTGGTCCCTGACTCACCTGCAATGTACTCAACCTGGGGATGTGAGGCCTTGACGTGAGCTTCCAGGAGGTCAATTGCAGCTGCAAAGGCAACAGGGTCCTTTAAGAGGGGGGTGATATCTCTATGGAAAAAAAGAAGCACTTGTAAAAAAAAATTCTTTGTGAGTGGGAATTATCCTTCAGAAGAAAAATATTTGGGATCCAGCATTGGAGCTGCTTTATAAATGAAGTTAAAGCAACAGGTATCCAACCTCTTGTGTATTTTCCTTATTCTCCCACTTCCTCTAGGCTTAGTCAAACCTGAAAGCTAGGTATCACTTCAGTCACATCCCCTGGCCCACAGGTGGCATATTCCGCTTGCTATGGCGCTCTTTGGGGCATGGGCCTCAGCAGGAACTTTTCGCTGGGGCAAAGTAAAACACTGAAAGGGGGAAACAGCCAAAAAATGAGAAGAATCATGGCTACACATTTCGTCTCATATCTCAGGTTCCACGCATGCTAGAAACTGACTGTGGAGTCAGGGAGCTTTGGGTCATGTCCCACCCACCCACCCCTGTGGATGCCCATACTTGCTGAGAGGGCAGAAGCACAGGGTCCTGGTTCTCCTTTGTCCCCTGATCGAGGGCAAAAACCAGCATGGTCCTCCTTTCATCTCTGCAGTCCTGGGGTAAATCATGTAGCAAATGCGCACATAACTGATTATGCTTTCTGGACTGCAAGCTCCTCCAGAGACCTGTCCTGCTGGTACTTTGGAGAGCACCAGGCGCATGGAGGGCGTAATCATAAATAAAGGGATATTTTTAGAAGACGACCACACCCACCCCTACTTCGAGACCGGCTTAATCTGAGCCCTGGAGCCTCTTAAATGAGGGGAATTCGACAACCAGAGGGAAGAAGTTTACGGTCAGAAAAAAAGTGTACTTCGGAGCATGGGCAGAGTGCATTTTCCTTTCCGCAGTCGCCGGGACCTTGTAGTGGCTCACTGGCAACAGGAGCGCTTCCCCAAGGGAGGGGGAAGGACTGCCCTCTGCACATGCTCAGGGGAACAAGACCTCGGCATCACATATCGCCCCAAGTGGCCGCTACCCGTCTCGCTTACCGGAAAAGCACCCCCGGCGTGGGAAAATCGGGGAACTCCCGGATCCGCTCCTGGACCAACCGCCGCTTCTGTTGCAGCCGCAGCTGCCGCAACTCAGCGCCCATGGCTAAAGCAGTCAATCTGCCCGGTACGAAGCAACGCGCATGCGTGGGAGAGTCGCCCTCCTGGGAGAAACCATTCGGCGGGGGGGGGTGGACGCTAGTTGTAAGGAACCACCACTCTTGCGCGATTGGGGGGTGGGGTGGAATGAGCAAAGAAAGTTAGAACCTCCAGGTCCCTATCTACGTGGGGTTATATTAACCACAAATAATTAGTGGCTCCTTATTTACCCTGAGTTTTAAGGTCCAGCTTTGTGCACAGAACCAAGGCTGTTAAATATTTTTTGTTTTAAAAACGTAAAGTTCTTTTCCTCCACTTTGCCAGCGGGTGCTCAAGGGCGAGGCAGGACTCTTGCATATTTAGCCGGTGAATCAGCAGAGACTGGTGGTTTTGCAGCCCTGGGCTTCCGCTCTCTGGCTTGCAGCCGTCATCAACGCGAGCTATACTTTGCAAAGGTCAGGTCCCTGTCCCACCTCCCTTACAATCGAGAATCTTGACACAAGGCACACGCAGAGGAGGAGAGCTGGGGTCAGAAAATATGGGGTTGTTGCAGCTACGAGGACATGGAGTGGGTTTGGGTCTGTGTTATTTAATTTTCCTCCAAGGAGCTCAAGGTGGCATACATTGTCTTCTCCTCCTTCCCCATTTTTATAATTCACAACAATCCTGTGAGGTAGGTTAGACAGAGTGACTGGCCCAAGGTCACCCAGTGTGCTTCCTGGCTGAGTGGGGATTCAGACCCAAGTCTCCCATGTCCTAGTCCAGCATTCTGACCACTACACCACACTGGCTGTCCAGTCCAAGTCTGATTTAAAGATAAACCAGCCTACCAGTAATAAGCAGATCAAGCAAGCACACAACTCCTCCCCCCCTCTGATATTTAAATCATTGTGATTTCCCCCTTAAAATATGCAAATATAATTGGTTTATGCAAATACAGTGGTACCTTGGGTTAAGAACTCAATTTGTTCTGGAGGTCCGTTCTTAACCTGAAACTGTTCTTAACCTGAGGTACCACTTTAGCTAATGGGGCCTCCCACTGCCACCGCATGATTTCTGTTCTCATCCTGAAGCAAAGTTCTTAACCCAAGGTACTATTTCTGGGTTAGCGGAGTCTGTAACCTGAAGCGTCTGTAATAATGCAAAGGTGTCCTCATTTTGTGTCATGCATTTCCTGTTCTTTGGCAATCTGTAGGTGGCCATCCTCTGTGTACTTTTTGCTTTTTTAATAACTTTTTATGGGGTTTTATAAACAAGGATCATAGGAATTATAAGTGATACAAATAAATAGACCAAGTCTTTTCATGTCATTTGTACATCACAAAAATAGCATAAAAAATTTGCAGTAACAGCTACAACATATCTTCAACCTTTTCCAACCAAAGACCCAGTTCTAATCCAAACATGCATATGGGAACATGTTTCTCATTTATTTAACCATATATCTGTATGTTGGCCATGCTGCTGCTGTGACCCACTTTAGATCATGCCGTGATCCAAACTGTTGGCCCCAACCCACTAGCCGAAGTCCCAGTATGTAGTTTAGGGCTTTAAACGGCAACAACAAAACCTTGAACTTGGCTTGGTAAGCAATAGGCAGTCAGTGCAGATTGTTTAACCCTAGTGGATGTGTTCAAAGCCGGATGTCCCATGAAGCCCCCTTGTGGAGCAGAAGGAACAGTTTCTAGAACTCACCTTGACAATGCTGGATTTCCAGTTGTAAAGGTTTGCTTCTGTTCCTGTAAGAATGTGGCTGAAACCCTGAACATACTTCTCAATTAATATGCTTTGTGCAGGGCATTTTTAACCTTCTTGCAGACACGAAAGAGGCAGCCAGGTGTGGTCCATTAGAATAGAATCCACAGATCAGCTAAATAGCCAACATTCATGGTACAGTCTGCAAGCTCTCAAGTTACGCAGAACTCTTTGCCAGGCTAGATAAGACGGAAAAGAATGCATCTTGGGTGAAGGAACACCACACAAGGTGCTTGTAGGGGCACTGCCATTTCCCCGTTTCCATTGCTGAGAATATTTATTTTTTCTTTAAAGGAATATAGTTGAGCTGAAAGCCTATACAAAGGTCACATCCATCCAGAAGGATTTGCATTTCTTAGAAAGGCCTTTGTTGGGCAAGACAGAGAACGGGGTGGGTGGGTGATGAAGCAGAAGGTCACTGTGTAGGCTATTTTCACAGCTGTCCCTGCTAATACTAGGATTTTCTCAAAGACAAATTATCTCCACCACCACCAGAAAAAAGTCATTTCCCCCAACAGCTGGCCCAAGCTAGCCAGTCCTTAGCAACAGAAGAAACAAACACTGACCCAAGCATGCAACTTTCCATCGGAACACAGAGCTTTTTTAACAGCTATATTCCCAAAGACAGGAAGTGATTGGAATTGTAGGGGGGGTTCTGTTTTGCAGTTGAGTTCATTCTGCAATTTCACCACCAATTCGGCTTTTCTGTGACAAGCCTAACACCTTCCTTTTCACAGGAGGAGGCTATAGATAGCATCTTTATTACAACTTTGCCATCTTTATTGGATCTGTCTTCACAACAACCCTGTGAGATAGGCTACTGTCAAAGTTTCACAGAGAAGGTGACTTACTCAAGGCTGCTTAATGAATCCATGGCAGAGGCCAGTCTTTCAATGTCTCCCCTGGGATCCACTTAGTGAAGTGGAGCAAGACTTTGCTGGTGTAGGCATGTGAAGAAATCCATCACAGCTTAAACCAAGAGGCTTGGCTTATCAGACAGAATTCTAGCATGACAGGCCCCCAAGGCACTTCTTCTCCTTTTCTTCCCCAACTTCTCACATTTTAAAATACTGCATGCCGGGATTTGCATTTCAAATCTTATTATCTTCCACAATCTCATTCAACAAGGAGCTCAGGGAAGAGAGACACAGCACTTGTAGATCACATATTATATTGGCCTTAATTTCTTACAATCACACAATAAGAAAGTTATAAAGCTGACAGAAGTATTTCTTGAAAGTTAACAACAAACATACAGAACTCTTCTAATCATACTAAAAACAACATCACAGCAGCAGACATTTATTCATATTAACCTTTGGCACTTCTTGAAAATGTAAATTTTGGCACCATTTGAAACCAAGTCTTAAAAGAAATGTTGGCAATGGAGAACACTTCTTTGCATAGCAAAATAACAGAAGAAAGGTTTACCTTGCCAGCCATCTGTTTCCAGCAGTGGCTGACCAGGTGCCTCCAAGAAGCCCACAAGCTGGGCACGATGACAACTACCCTGTTGTTCTTCCATCCCACAGCAACTGGCACGTAGAGGTAGACTGCCTCTAAACATAGAAGTTCCACTTAGCTATCAGAGGCATTAACTTGATAATATAGCTCAGGTGTGGGGAGCCTCTGGCCAGACCGTTTTGGCTGAGCCACACTCACCTGCCCTACACCTGCTAGCATATATTGCATCAGGTGTGAGATGCAGGTAAAGTAATAGCTGGGCCCAAAGGGCACCTGCGGAGCCCTTTTTGAAGTGGAATGCAGGACTTTATGCAAACACCAATGATCAGCAAACTGTTAGTGCTCAGAGAGCCCTGCACTGCCAAAGCCCCAACAATCAGCTGGGATTGGCTGCACTAGGAAGTTATCTAGTGCAGCCAAGGGAAGGAACTTGGATTTAAAGCACTTCCTCCTGTGTTTTGAATCCAAAAAGCTAAGAAAGAAAGAAAGAAAGAAAGAAAGAAAGAAAGAAAGAAAGAAAGATGAAGCAGTTTGTATTGAAAGAGCTGGAGAAAGCACTTTGAGCAGAGACCATTTTCTTTACAGAGGGAAAAATACTTCAATTTTAGGTGCATTGTCTTCTCTGCAAAGACTTCAAAGGGGCTTCCTGTAACTAATGATCAGCTGAATGGTGATCATTCAGTGCCAATGAGCTGATTAGTGCTGGAATAACATCCTCAAAGAAGGATGCAACAACCTCCTTTAAACTTTGACACCATTATGATGTCTGGTGATTGACAGGTGGGTAGTCCTGCCCACCTGCCAAAGCTGGCCTGCAGAGGGAATGGGAGACATTATAGCCAATAGACTGTAATGCTGCTGGCACTGCATGCAGTGAGCAGCAGTCTTTGCTCCAAGCACGTTTAAGCAACACTGTACATTTGCTGGAGCCGCTGAATACTGGCATTGACGCTTAACAATTTTTAGATGGCACAAAGATGCTCTGCCTCATCAGGTCCAGAAGGGTTCCTGAGTTCCAGGACAAACTTCCAATTCTAGGCAGTGGGAGGGGAGCAGAATGCGGTGAGAGATGATCACAACTGATAACTGAGGGCTCAGTCTCAAAGGAACTTATGTGTAGCAAAGGACTAAGGCAGGCTCTCCAGCCCTAATATCTGAAATAGTTTAAAGATCACAGTACCTTGGCCCTGTCTGTACTGAGAGACTGAATTCATATAGATTTACTGCTGTAACCCTGAGAAAGAGAGGAGGGAAACACTCTGGGCTTCTTCCCACAATGCCCCTTTTCTGAAGAAATGATCCGCAGCAGCTCTGTCTCCAGCAGGTCAGGCATGAGATGCTCAGTGGGGCCAAAAGCACTTTTGAGGGTTGGGGCTGGGAGGCTTCAAACACTTCCCTATCTTCTCACAGCCTGGAGGAGCCCAATTCTGTTGCAAGACAGGAAGAGAAACTGGGTCAGCCACAAATCACTAGGAAAAATTAGTATCTGATTTTGCTTGGTCTCCTGTTATATCCCAACCCACCCCCATTTTCATATGGTGTCTCTTACCTTGGTAGCCTGAAGGCAGGGGCTGTTGGGTTTAAAAAAAAACAACCCAAACACTTTGTGCATTACTTAGGATACCTTTGACCTTCAGTAGCTAACCTGAAAGCCTCTGATGCTCTGCTTCCAACCCCCATCCCCCCTGAACACTGGCTTTCCTGGTTGGGGCTGATGGGAGGTGGCATCCAGCAAGGTCTGGAGGGATGCAGGTTCCTCACCCCAGGCTCAGGCACTTTATTAACAACAACAACTTATTTCTGTTAGAAAAGTGACATTCAAGAATCGCTACACCCTGTGAACAGGATGGTAAAACTAGTGCAAAGACCCACATGCTAAAACCCCATTCCAACAGACTGGGCTGCCTTGTCCTCTTCACAACAGGGTCATGTATTAGCTCCCCCCCCCCCCGCACTATCCCTGCATTATTCTGGGGCTGTCTCAAATCCCTCTTCTGGCATCGTGATAAGTGAGCAAACCTTTGTATTGCTGACAGGAAGAGAGAAACAGCCCTAGACTTTGAAAGGCTCTATAATTATTTTGCACAGACATATTTGCGGAGATTACCCAAAGCGCTCAGGAGAAGACAGCAGTCTCGGAAGGCCAAGGGTGAGACAGATAAGAACATTTGTGTTTTAATGAGCAGTTTGATGGATTAGCCCGCCAACTGATGGATTAGAAGGCATTTACATGGCGACACCGAAACAGGAGAGCTCAGCCTCGACACCTCTGTGGTTCACCGGAATTATCCTGCCCTTGCTTGAGTTTTGTAGAAGACAGCCAATGTCAGGAAGGAGGAAGAGGACACCCTCCACAAAGAGAAATCCCTCCCAGAGCCCAGAAGCGATTGGTTACAAGCAGGCAATGAGTGCAACCCACCCACCTGAGAAGTCTCAAGGGGGCCTTTAGTCACCAAACAGCCTGTCTTTAGATGCCATGCAGGATGAGCAGCACAGAATCCCCCAAGGGTGTTCTGTGTGGCAGTGGGTCACACAACTGGGGCACCAGGGGAGAAAGTGCCAAAGTGCTCCCCTCAAATTCTTCACCTCAGCCCTTAATCCAGTGAGCTTCCTCGCTCCCACCCTTATCTCTGGGTCCCTTTGGCTCTATCATCTTCGCCCTTGTGCTGGAAAAGCCTCTTATCCCTCAAAGGCATGTTTATGCCTAGCCTTTACTCTGGCCTCTGACACTTGAGACAGATAATATTTTGGGCCCCACCCTATTCCTGTGGCTGTCATTTGTTTTAAAACGTTATTAATGCTGTATTTTCAGATCACTGGGACCTTATGGTGAAGGGCAGGTAATAAATAGGGAAATCAACTCTATTTGGAACAGAGCTGAAAGCAGCTCTGGAGAAGGCAAGTGAAAACCAGCAGTACAGAATCAACTCCTCACTCCTCATCAGCTAGTGTGGACAAGTCAAGAGGGCCTAGACTTCTGCATGAGCCACTCTCAGTCCCCATAAAATGCTCTCTGCTGCACATCCCTCATAAACCACCCTACCTTCTTCCAATTTGTCCCTTCCCTCATTTGAACCTTTGCTGCTCATTAGTCAATCTATGACCCTCCCTTTTGGTCTTTTTCATCCAGCAAAGGCTGCAAGGCCTCTGAGGCGGAGACTGCCTCACTTCAATATTCTGTACTGCACCTAGCACACGCTTGGCCCAACATCAATCACCTTCAAAGGGCAGCCAAGCGCATCACCATCTCCCTCCTTCGGCGTCTCTCTGCAAAGCCCACCCATCCATGGGAGAATCCAGCTGTCAGTTTATTAAAGGTCATTCCTGCCCGCTCTGTGCTGTTTGCGTTATTTTTATCTGCTTTGTTTCATGTGAGAGCCCTACAGGGGGAAATAGTTTTCGAGAGGCTGCTGGTGAGTGAGGCTTTGCATTCTGCACTGCTAACACCAGGTGGCAATGATGGCCTGGCAATCACAGCAAAGGGCATTTCTGCAGGCATTCAGCTCTTGGAAGGAGGGCTCCAGCCAACTTAAAGAACAATTAACAGGGTTTTCATAATCTGTCTATCACTTCCAAAATGTAAAGGGAAGGACAGTGGCAGCAGTACAAGGCAAACAGATGGAAGCCTCAGTTGCCAGAGAAGCTGAAGTTTCTCACAGAGAGTTGGACTCTCCTAGATTTTATGACTGCAAGGGTCAAATTTCTACCTCTTTCAAGGTGCTGTGGTCCCTTGTACACTAACTGGCAACAGATCTCCTGAGTTTCAGACAGTGATATTTCCCAGCCATACCTGGAGATACCAGGAGTCGAACCTAAGACCTACTGCATCCAAAGCACATACTAGGCACTGCAAAAGCTGAGAAGAGGAAAGATACCTCAGTGATGATGGACAGAGACTTTTCAGGCTCATTTCCATATGTATGGAACTGGTCTTTCAGTGCTGCTGCCTCTTTGAATTCACAAAGGAAGATATAGTGACAACAGAAATGCATGGACTTTTTTTTTACATAAACTCCTAGTGAATTGAAGCACTTCCTGCAAAAAGGGAAAGATGATGTTCTGAGTTGCCCAACCTAAGGGGAGATAAGCTCCACAGACTACATGAAGGACCAAGGGGTTTTATGCTTATTTACATTTTAATCCCTTACCATGACCGCCTTGTCACAGACGTTCAGCTGAGGCTGCCCAGGTAGCAATGTCTCCTTGTGCTGCTCGACGATGGGGGAGATTCTTTCTATAACACTTTGGTATTCAGCACTTGAAAAACTGGAAAGGCAGAAAAAGGAGATCAGGCATGACAAAGATGTAAACACAAGGAATGCTGGCATACCTGGTGTGGTGGATGGGAGATTGCTGTGTTATACCACATTAGACTTCTTTGACTATTTAGCCCAGCATCATCAACTCTGACTGGCAGCAACTATTCACCACCTGCTACCAGATCTACCAGGGACTTCTGCAGGCAAAGCAGGTGCTCAATCATGGAGCTGTGGCTTGTGCTGAGTTACTCAACCCATATGTGGAGTGGCAGATGCGGAGAGCCATCAATGACAACTTCTGCTCACTCTGGAGATGGTGCAGCACAGTCTAGATTAAAATTTCACGTGTTGCACGGCTGTGGGTGCATGGAGTTTGCACATTAGGGCAGGAGTGGGCAGATGGTAGACAGACAGCTTGTACACAGAGATTATCCCAGCAAGTGACTAATGGGGTGTGCAGCAGAAAACTGGCTCTGCCCCTTGAACTACCTTTCTGAGCCTGGTTCTGGTTGGTGGATCCTGGGATTCTAATTTAAAAACAACAACATAGCTCTCCCAAGCCTGGCATTTGGTCATGGTTGAATTAGGGATTACCAGACCTAGACAGCTTAAAAAACAGTCCTTCGGCTTCAACCCTAAGGGCCCACCACACTTGCTACCATGCCTTCAGATGGTTCCTGGACCTGGATGCTTAAAACACTGTTAGGAATAGCATAGAATATGAAGATTGGCCTTCAGCAGGCCCAAGATGCCGTGGATACACAGGGAGCACCACAGCATCCACCTCACCCTCTGCCTGCTCCCAAGGTAATAGACATAGACTCCATGCCATAGGAAAACAAAAGTGGACTGTCTCAAGTTATGCTTCACAGAATGGTACCCATTTAAATAGATGTGAATTCCTCCACTGCCACCCTACTGCCACAGAGTGAGCAAAGCACTGACATGTTCAAGGGAATATATTATCTCGAGAGTATATTTTACTTACTTACTTACTTGTTAGGGTCTTTAATCCCATTTTGTTCCCAAATTCAGAATAGGAAGTTAAGTAGTAACACAGAAAACACCTTCAACAACTCAGAGCCAAGTGATCCAAATCTTTATTTCTGTTTTGGACACTGCAACCATCCATAGCTGATGTAGTTTAAATGTTCAAAGCTATGACCAATCCAGATCCAGCATGGATCTGGGTTGCAAGATGTTTTATTATGGCTTTAGCAGCTTTGAGAGGTGGAGAGAGCAATTCTGAGCATGTGGCAATGTGCGTGCCCCACACGGGAACACACACTGAAGACCTTTACCTTGGTTGACTTTGGTCTGTACAAAAAGTCACTTGAATTAGAACTTCCTAAGATTGTGAAACGTGCAATGTTAGAAATATCGTAAAAAGTTGGGAAAACTAATAATTGGATACGGCAAAGATTAAAAGTAACGGATGCAGTGGAAAAGGTTGTGAAGTTAACATGGATATATGCAGGACATGTGGCAAGAGGCAATTTGGGCTGATGAAGGTTAATCAATGCTACAATTTCAAAAGGCCAAGGGCATGACCACCTATGTAACGGGTAGACAATCTAAAATTAATAGCAGGGCTTATGTGGATGCAAGAAGCAAGCAACAGAAGATGATGGAGGGAACTTGAAGAGGCATATATCCAAAGATGGGTGAGAGATGATGGAGAAGACGAAGACAAGGTTGGACACCTTGAATTGTTTTCACACAAGAGGGCTTTCACTGACTCTCCTGTGAATGTTAAGGAGGAGCAGGAAACCAGGCCCCTTCCCACTCTCCCCCACCCCAACAACCCATCCCTTACTCTTATCAGGATTATAAACTTCAGCAGGTATTTGTTTAAGTGGCTTAACGTTCCCTTTCACTGTGGTATTACTTCAAGTACTTCTTAAATGGAGGATTAATACCCAGTGATCTCATTTTGTCCATCATATTAAGAGTCACTTAGGAAACAAAGAACTGCAAATTGCTTTTGGAGATAAAATGGAAACAATGCCACTCAGGCCTAACCCTGGACCCCCTTTACTCCTGGTCCGAGCTGCCCACTGGCCCCGGGGGCTCCAGAGCATTTCCTTCTCCAAAAGCAATCACATTTGAAACCGAGGAACACGCCAACGGTTTCCAGTAAGTGCTATAAATACCATATCTTCTTGGCAGCCTTCCAGACAAACAAACACACACACACACACACACACACACACACACACACAGTCCAATGGTGGAGCTGGATCTAAGCACGGCTCAGAACAAAGTGGAAGGAAGGTTGCAAGGAGGAATTGCATTCTTCAGAACAATGACAGACTTCATCTCAGAGAAGAGAGAATTTGTGACCTCTTCTGCCACAGAACATAAGAACCAACTGCTGGAGGAGACCCAATGGCAGTCTGTCTAGCCCAGGATCTTGCTTCCCAGTAGCCAACCAGATACAGATAAGCCTTTAAGGCAACAGCTATCAGTGTCTACTAGCCATTTTCTTGATTGGGACACTATACTTCTGTTGATGCAGCCTAGAATAGCATTTGCTTCTTTTGCTGCTGCATCATACTATTGGCTCATGTTTAACTTCTGGTCTACTAAGACCCCTAGATCCTTTTCACATGTACTACTGGCAATCCAGGTGTTCCCCATTTTATATTTGTGCAGCTGGTTCTTTTTGCCTAAGTGCAGAACCTTGCAATTGTCCCTACTGAAATTCATTCTGTTAGTTTTGGCCCAGTTCTCCAATCTGTTAAGGTCATCTGTTGTGCTCAGGTCCCTGCCTGTAGGCTTCCTGTAGGAATCTGCTTAGCCACTGTGAGAACAGGTTGCTGAAGTCTCTGGAAAATAGGGGCCTGCTTTGATCTGAACCCACTATCCCACTTTTTAAGAGGGGTAGCCCTGTTGATCTGTTGCATCAAACAGGCTGTTGTGGCACTGAAAACAAATGCAAAGGCATTTCAAGAAATTAGTAATGGGAACATAAATTTTATCTGCACACAAAGAAAGAACAGTGCAAGTCATTCCCAACAACTGGCAATGGGGAGAAATAAGCAGAGCAAGATCTATAGTATTGTATTGTTATCATATAGTATTAACACACACAGAAAAAGGCAACGGCCTGGTTCATGCGCCAAACTATGGCATCCTGGAACTGTGCAAATTTACAGGCTCCTGGAGAACAGATCGCAGCTGCTTTGCTCTTCCCCAATTTTTCACTCCTGTGCTGTGCTATGCAAGGCCAAGACGAGCCACAATGGAGCAAGGCAATGGTGCACTAACCTCACCTGTCTGTCTTCTTGCAGCTGCCCACCAGACATTGCTGTCAAGTTTAATAAAAGCAGGGAACATGGGCATCAGCCGGCACTGGGTGATGGAGGCTGTTTATTTCACTGGGGTGCACACAGGAAATCTTCCCACACAAAAGCAGAGAGCCAGCAGCACAGATTGTAGAGATCTTGTCTTCTCCTGCACTTATCCTCATCAGCTATTTGAACTGGTTAACAGGCTGGTGCACATATAGATTGTATATAGGATGTACAATACCCCCTGCTCCGCAAAGAAAAGCTGCTTGGTCATGCCCACCTCTGCATTATCCAAGGGAGGAAAAAGAATCATGAGGGAATGAATGACCAGAATCCACAGCAATTTTCATGCTGCTGCTGGTGCTATGCCTGTACAGGTGTTTGGAACGCCTATTGTCTAAGCAAACTGACAGGCTGCTTTGCCCCTGGGCCGCCCTAAATTTGTATTCCGTCTCTTCAAGCCTGCCAAAGGGAGGATGGGAATTGCAGTGGAAGAATGAGAGGGAAGAGCGCGCCAGGGTGAGCAGGTGGTGTTGTGAGGAGTTTGCTCGGAGAGATTCCCCCTGTGTACGCAGAATTATTCCACGCTCAGGATGAAGGAGCAGAGTGGACAGAGTCCAGGGTCATTACACTAATTGACACTTTACCTCCAGGAAGTCCCCAGAGAGCCAATCAGGGATGGATTGGAGGCGCAAGGTCCCAGGCACAGGTGTGGTGTGTGTTTAGTTCATTTAGCGTAATTGTGCTTCTGCAATCTGTTCTCATTGCCCTCCCACTCCAAGCAAAATCTGTACACAACTCACTCCATTGTTAACCCCGCCGTGGCCTGCCGTGAAAACTCAGTTTGGGGCTGGAAGGAAGGACTTGGTGTTAATATATTGCCTCCCTCCCTGGGCTATGATGATCTTAATCTTTGAGCCCTTACACTCCCCTTTCCAGCTTCACAGAACTGTCTGAGGTTTCTGAATCTGAATGATAAGAAACCAAGCTGTAAATATATATATAGCTTTTTTTTATTTCTCTCTTCCTTTGTTTAAGTATCTGTGTACATACACACGCACTCTCTCTCTCTTTCTGCATCCAAATGCCTGTAAAGCCAGGTGGTGCAGCTCTTTCCATCTGCAATGAGTTGTGTGCCTCACCCCCTGACTCAAGACAAAACAAAGAAGGATCTGGTAACATAGGAGTCTTTGCTGGAGAAAGCATTTCCCACCCCTAAAAACTTAAGATGCATAGCAATGCAAGTTGGCATAATATAGACATCACCTCACCTATTTTCTCCCCATTTAAATATTTTATTCCAAGACAGGCTCTCATTTGAAAAACAGCACCACATTTGCACACTGCTCTTCCTCTGTGCAGGAAGACCTAGACACTGGGAGAACAGCTTGGAACCCTGAGACTACAAAGAGAGAGAGCATGAACTATGCTGGACTACGAGGGACCTATGGCCTGATCCAGCTTGGGGATCGTCTTATGTTCAGTGGTATGTGCAATACAGTGAGCTCAGGTTTACAGCATCCCCACAGACAGGCAGGTCCTCCCCATATTCTGTGGACAGAATCACCGACAAGCCCATTTTTGTTCCTCTGCTTGCAGGGCCCTTGCTGGTACCCATCTTTCGAGTGAAATTATGCCTGGGCAAGAAAACACTTGGTCTCCCTCTGAGAAGCACTAATACAGGGACTCCCAACAGGCAGGCTGCCAAGGGGGATAATTAAGGCAAATCAAAAATAAGCACCCGCCACAGTAGTAACATCTCTGCAAATGAGGATAATTTAATTACCCACAAAGAAGGGGAGACCTCCTTTCCACAAGGCTTCCAATGTGACCGGAGATATGAGAGGATATAAACATTAGAGAGCTTCCCAAATGAACTTTCATTTGGTTTATTATTATATTTATTTAAAGAGAGAGAGAGAGAATGTGCGCCTTTCTATTATGCCCTGCATATTAAAACATCATTTCACCATAATCGTGTCATAATCTCCCCATAAAATTCAATCAAGACAATAGCTTGCCGGGTGTTTGGAAAGCAAGGGAGCCAGATGAGAAATGGCTGCAGATGAAAACAATGGAATGCAGCTCAACTCAGAAAGGGCAGTTTTCCAAAGGGACAATTAGATGACAAGGCAGGGGATGCCCTGTGGAGAGAGAGCTCCCAAATCTGGATCCAAGTAGCTTGGATTTTGAAAGGAAAACCCCTCAGCCCAAAGTAAACTGGAGCTCTGTGTGTTACACTTGCAGGACTGGGACGCCTGGGATTTGCTGCTGGGTGCAGAACTCAGCATACCGACAGCCATAGCTTTTGATTTTTGTAAGGAAGCTTCCAGCTCTTGTGGTTGGTAAGATAAACTTGACAACATTGGGGCCATGCCTGGGGGCCCAACAGGACATAAAAGAGGGGGTATGATGGGGCTTCTGCACCAAGCATGGCAGGTTGCTCCTTTTGTAGGGGGAGGGGAATTGCAGAAATAATTTTACATATGCAGACTGTTGGACTGGCATGATGTATTCAGAAAACTGATGTGTGGTGTGGTGAGCAGCATGTTGTGCAAGGACCTGCGAAGACCCAATAGTGTTCAGGCAGGCCTTTGAAAATTGAATTTCTTTACAAGGCAGTTCTTCTTGAGATGTTACTGATGTTATGATAATATGATGCCACTATGCTATTTCTATTTTCCGGACAGCCCTGAGGCTCACTGCGTGCAGTTGGCCTGGCCATAATTTCACTGCCCAATCTGTAAGAAAGATGGGAATATGAATTAATAAATAATAAATAAAATATTCAGCCCTCAGATTCAAGGTGTTGCTTAGTGCAGCATTCCAAGTTGTTGCTCAGCGCAGCCCTACTAGGCAGCACTGGGCGGTGGTGCAATAGATGAAGGCAGGAACTTGTGTATGAAAAGATGCAAGAAGACATTTTAGAGTATTGGTCATAGCAGAGGTCTCACTTCAGGCAGCAAAACATCATGATCTTGCATTGGATTTGGGCTCGCTTGGCAGACAATTTCTGCTTCTAGTGTGGACTATGCATGGTCTTGACAAAAAAGAAATAGTACTGCATAAAGGATTATCAATATAAATTAATACATAGCTGCCTACTGAAATGGTAAGTTTCTCTTCACTTAAATCACACCTATGAATATAACTATAGCCTTTAAGTCAAGAAAAATCTGCAGATCCAAATTAGGTTAAGAACTTAAGAACGGCCCTGCTGGCTCAGACCAAAGTCCCATCTGGCCCAGTACCCTGCTCTCACAGTGTCCCTCTGGGAAGCTCACAAGCAACACCCAACTCTCTGGGAAAGGGGCACAGCGTTCTTTCTGACTGGTGCAACCAAAACGCTTCAGAGAATGAGAGAAGGAAAGGAGAGAAACAAAATCACCCTCAAGGTGAGCGAGAGAAAGTCATATTGTCAGGCTACCCTGTTTCCTTCCCAGTGGGTCATTACAAGTACTGAAACTTGAAAAACTGGTGCCTGGCCTTCCTTTTTTCCTCCTCCCTCCTCATCAGTTTTTCCTTGCAAGTAATGCATTTCAGATTGGTTGTCTTACTACTAATCTTTGTAAACAGCTCTGGGAGGCTTTTTGGCTAATAAGTTGGGTAAAAAGAGGTTATGAATAATTTTGAGTTTCTGCCAGAATTGGTGATTCCAATAAGAACCACAGCGAGATTCAAGATGGAATTATTTCACCCCCACCCCCAACGACAGCATCTCTATATGCAGAGTTTATGCAAATTATGTGCACATTACAACCTATAAGTCAGCTATACTTCTCCAGCTCATGATTCACTACCACACTGCCTGCCCCTGCAGTTAGTGCAATGTGAACCAGCAACGCTCAAGCCACAAAAATCAACTGCAAAAAGAATTCATTAGGGCTGAAAAGCAGGAAGATCTTATTCACTCCAAGGATAGGACCAGCATCTCTTTTTCCTTTCCTCCCCAGCAGAGAACACTTAGTGGGCAGCACAGTCACGTGGTTCTGCCAGGACAGTAATGGAGTGAGCGCAAGTGCTCCGCTATTTAGAAGGGATGGGTAATTGCAGCCCTGTCAGTTCCAAGAGCACCTTGCTGTAAAAGCCACTTTGGTGAAGGTGGAGCCAACAACACCCGTTTCCTCTCTCCTTAATGCTCCATTTTGTAAACAGGATTTGTTTCAGGGAAAGCAGATGGTACACTCCGGCTCCTTGTGAGAAAACCTGCCCAACCTTTCCAACTGATCCGCCAAGGCTCTTTTGCTCCACTGCCAATGCAACCTCATGTGCCTCTCTGCAGCTACTCCTGGTGGCTGCTAGAATCCCAGGCTCACCTGCCAATTCATAGGGAAGAGGCAGGCATGGAAATATGCTTACCAAACAGCTGCCACAGACTCTCAGTTCACACCCTGCCTTTCAGTGGCCTCAGGTGAGGGCAAAAGGCAGGCGGTAGGATATCTTAACCCCTTTAATGGAGCATGGATTTAATTTTAGGGATAAGTGAAACCTATCTTGAATAGCTTCTGGCTACACAAACATGCCAAGTTCCTTAGGAACATGGAAAGCTGCCTTTTCCCAGCCCAGAATATTTCTCTGCCTAGTCTACATATCATCTGCTCTGACCGACAGTGACTCTCCAGGGTGTCAGGCAGAGTCTTTCCCATCACCTATGGCCTGATCCTGGAGATGCAAGGACTGAACCGGGGACCTGGCGCTTGCATACTGCATCATCTGCTGCTGAGCTACAACCCTTCCCCTTCGCCACCAAAAGGGCTCCCAGCTCTGACATTAAGATGATTGCTACCAAGGAGACAGTCTTCGTGATTATACTCTTCATCAAAAACACCCTCAGGGCTGAAAGCGGGAGGGTGGGGGGAGCATTCAGAGCACCATTATAACTCCAAGCATGTTGCTTTCAGGGGCCTTCTCTGCAAAGAGCCTCCTGCCCGCATCCCCTAAAACTGCAGATCCCCTCTCTGTCTCCTCAGGGTCTTGAAACCAGCTTGCAGCATGCAAGTCTGGGGCCACTTGGCTGGAAGGAGGTCGAGACCTCTTGCACGGCTCTAATTAAGGTTGAGGGGGCTTGCAAAGAAGAACCAACTGGAGGGGAGGCGTTGTTCCACAGGTCAGATATGCCCCCGCTTTCTACTTAATGGCATTCAGAATCTACCACCTGAGACAGCTCCCTCACTTTTCACCCCACAGGAGAGCTGTCTTTGTCTGCAGCCATTAAAAATCCAGTTCTGTTGGTTTTAGTTCATTTTACCTGCTTGTCAGAGAGCTGTACAGCTGCAGTGCTGTCAGGATAAAGCATTTTGATCCAACTTGCTTCTTTCACACTTTCATTCTGAGCTTCCCAGAAGCCTTGTTATTAAAAGCATAGATGCTGTCTGTCAACTTCAGGACCAGCCCAAGACATTTTGCTGCCTGAGGCAAAAGATAAGATGCCACCCTCATCTCCTGCTTTCCAAGTCCAGAAGCAGACCCGGCTGGCAGCCAGATTTTAGTTCAGCACTGGCAGTGGGACACCATGGTCTACCACAGAGCAGGCAGTGTGTAGTACACAAAGCCCCAGCCCCTTGTGCGGCTCCCTGCATCCCAGCACCAGCTGCCTGAGATGCCCGCCTTCCTCTGCCTCATGGTATGGCAGGCCCTGGCCAGCCTGGCTTTGTATGCTGCTGCTGAACAATTCTGTGATGCTCAAAAGCTTGCATTCTTTCCCACAGAGAAAGGACAAGGCAGTTCAAAGGGATGCTGTGCTTGAGCACTTTACCTCGCTCTCTTGTGAGGCTGGTGTTCACCTCAAGAACACCACTTGTGTTTCCGATCACATGCATGCCTTACCTTATTGGATACTTTTCCCCAGGGTCCTTTCCCAAGTGAAAAAGAAGTGGAAGCTTGGAGTGCTCCTCTTGGTCATGGGTCGTTACTCCAGAAACATTTTGGCCGGGGCAGAAATCAATGCCCTGCAAGAGAAAGAGGAACGCCATTCACTAAAGATCAACAACAAAAGCACATGAGCTGTAGGTGGCCAGGGATCTTGAATTCTCATCAGTTTACATTAAGAAAGAAACTTTCAAGTCCTAGTGATTTAACAGAAAAACCTGGAAACAAATGTATACAGGGCCCCAGATTCATAGGGTTGTCAAATGTTGCTATGTTAATTCCAATGGATTTCAAAGTGGCTCAGTGAAATCATGTTTCCACAGTGCTGATTCATTACCAGAATCTCCTCTCCACACCCACACACGTTCTCAGGCTGGCTGCCAGGCTGTACTGAGGACAGGAAAAGCTTCCTAATTGTCATTACATTTGTATTACCCCTTTCCTCTACCTGGAAAAGCTTGAGAACAGCATACACAGGCATCCCAGGTGGTCTCCCATCCAGGCAGGGACCAGACTCAGACCTTTTGCAGTTTTGCAAGGTTGCTGCCTCACAAGCCTTTGGACCAAAAGGCCAGTAATTGGTTTCCTAGGAGTTCAATGTCACGCAAGAAAAATGGACCCAAAGAGGCTTGCAAAATGGAATTTGTTTTTCATGCTCAACTGACTGGCACATGTGTGGTTAGGAAGGACCTGCTCACCACCATCCCCAGCCAGTGACACACAACCCTCAAGACATGCTTTCCCCACAACCATGTGCCTTGACCCACTTATTAAAGGCATTCAATAATATCTATCCCCAGGACAGCTTGCTTGCTCCTGCTTCCCAACCACTATGGCTTCCAGGTACACCATCTCCTTACTTTAATTAGTGTACACGTGGCAAACTTCTCCACCATGCAAAGGGTGAAACCATCCCTCACTCTCTCAGTGTAAAGTGCAGAATCATAATCAAAAGATAGACAATACATATTGCTGGCCCCACTCCAGATTCCACAATAGTCAGGTCAGGTTGAAATAGTCAAAACTGCTGCACTCTAGCAGCTGATGACAGTTCTACAGCAAATCCTATACTAATGCACTATCCCAAACTATCACCCAGGGCATATTATACTGCCAACCACAGCATACCCTTCCTTTGCATTAATGCTATAATGTCTCTGGTCTATTCCATAAGCCAAACTTTTATTTGCAACACACACACCATCACTAACAGGGCACTTGCTGGAGTCAAGAGCATGATGCAATGAGCTCTCTTTCTGCACCACACCCCCATGCACCACATCCTTCTAAAACATTAATTATGAAGAGAGGAGTTCATTACAGTTGTGTCTGCTGGATGCTCTGATGGCAGCCTGGATGTTGCTCAGAAAGCTGCATCCTCATGTTCCGGTTGGCTGGCAACTTCCATGTAAAGATGGAAACAAATCCATCTTTGTTGTGTGCAAATGTGCATTTGTAGACTGCTTACACCAATCTGAATCTCAAAGTGGTCTATCATAGAGGGGCATGATCCTGTGCAGCAGGAAGTATCCACCCATCACCCAACATCTCTGGAGGAAGAGTTAACTGCTAGAAATCCCCCTGGACTAGTGTGTGTGTGTTTTAAACCACCCACAGAATGGCTTCATTCACCTTGCCCAACTTCTAACCCAGCACTACAATGGCAGCATTTCCAATTACCAGCATTCTCACACTGACTGAGTTGAACTACCCAGTCTGCAACATCTATTTTCAGCCTGAGTGCATCTTCCCACTAAAGGAGCTGTCAATGGGTCAGTAGGATACTTTTAAATAAATATGGCACAAGATAAGCAAATGAGATGCCAGCTCAATACACATGGGCCCTAGAAGTGTCTCTTTGAATACCAGTCACCAAGTATGTTCTTATTTCTCCTCCTGTAGGTAACAGACCACATTTCTGCCTAGTGGGGGGTGGGGGGAGCTGCAGATGCAAAACCTCCCTTCATTGTGGAGAGCCTAGAAGCAGGAAGAGAGAACACATGGTTACCTAGAAACAGCCTCTCATACATCTACACCGTCCCACCACTAGTTGCCTGAAACTGATGTTTTAGGTAACCGGGGAAGGAAGGAGAATCAGAAGGAGAAGCTTGGGGCGGGGAGGAGAAAAGACGAAGAAGCTGCCCTAGAACTGCCTTGCTTTTCCACCAACCATGTGGCAAAAGCTAAAAAAAGATCATAGGTGGGCAACTTGTAGGCCAAGAAACCAAGAATGGGTCTGCATACAGCAAGAAGAGAAATTGGGACCAAGGTGGCGGAATGGACTGGACCCATTTAGAGGGCAGGCAGAGAATTGCATTTTTGAATGCTCCTCTAGGTACAAGACAAAATAAACCCCAAAGCAAATAGAATACTAGTGAAGCAGGAAGAGAAAAGAGGCAAAAACCTTTTCCCAACGCTCCCTTATTTCCCAGGACTTTCTGCATGCAGAGCAGGTGCTCTGCCGCTGAGCTGTGACCCTGCCCATTTGCAGACAGGAGCTTCCACCCACAGCCTGATATGGCGCTCTCTGCTCTCAGTCTCCTGCATGTGTGGACCAGGCCCTGGTCTTCTTGGCTGGGGACTGCAAGATGACAGCATCCCCTTGAATAACACCCCTCTATTCTATGCCTCCTATAAGGTCGCCAATGGTCACAGCATCTCAGTTGCATCTGGTCAATCTAGGGCTTTCCTCTGTCCCCTTCCATGAGGCTTCTAGCCTGTCCAGGTTCCTTGAAGTCACCCTCCTTGTGAAAAGGACTTACATAATACAGAGGCCAGCATGGCAAAACCCATTTAAAGGGGGGACGGGAGGGGCAGCGGCACAGCTGTACTGTTTGCACATAGAATGAACACTAAGCTGAAAGGCTCTCCACAGACATTGGAGGGGATTTGATTGGCAAACAATTTTCTAAAAATATCCTGTGTGTCTTTAATGGACAGGCTGGTCAGTGGAGCAGTTAATATTCTGCTTTTCAATAAAGTAAGAAAGGTTAGAAGCCCATGAAATCCCATTTACCTGCACAGAGCTATAGATTCCTGAATCAGTGGCTAGAAAAATAAAGAGAGAGAGAGTTGCTTGATAAGCTGCAGCAGGCAGGCCATAATGGATTTTAAATGGATACGGAGGTGATTGACCTTTTCACCTCCTGGTGCTGGAGACCTCCGAGACCAAGCGTGGTTTGCATTTGCGCAAAGTGGAGCATTTCAATACTATTTTAAGAAGAAGACGATGGTGACAACAGCTAATCAAAGCCAAGACGTAACATACAAGTTGTAATTTGGATGCAAATCAAAAAGGCTATTTAATTAAGAGCCTGCTAATTAGTACTGCGCTCCTCTAGTGCAAATGTTTTCGTTTGAGGTAAGAATTCATTCTCTGGGTATTTGCTTCCACGCTGCTCTGTTTACAGAGCACCCTTGGCTTCTCATGTTAAGACAGCCTTAGCATTAACACACTCAGCTGATTGGGGGCTGAAATATATTTCCACGCAACCACGTGCAGGCCCACTACCTCCAGATGTGAGCTGTGAGTGCAGCCACCCAAGGAACAGAATGGTGGTTTGCAACTGCTGCACCAGCACTCAGCTTGGGTTTGGCTTTCATTCCCAATATTAGGGCAGACCTCCCAGCTCGGACCAGCAGGCAGTTCTCTTGTGCCAGCTGTGTCCCCTGTGACTGCTGCCACTTCCTTTTCATAGAATCATAGAGTTGGAAGGGACCCCAGGGATCATCTAGTCCAACCCCCTCCATTGCAGGAATCAAAAGGAACAACCACAGAGGAAGCAGGGGCTCCCACAGCGTGCTTCCTCTGCAGTCTCCTCCAACCCTTCTGGCCACCCTGAAGCCCAAGGGTTGCTGTTCCCCACGTTTTCCATGGCATGTTCTGCATTGGTGGCAACCATGGGGAATCTAACTTGCTTTAGTCACTATAAAAACAAAAGAAGGTGGAAGCGGATGTTACTCCAGATTAAGGAGGATACTCAGTTTCCTGTGTATACACACACTAAAGCACAAAAGCCATCTTGTTTTGAAAACTAAAGCCATATGAAACAGTGAGGATTGGGCCAATCAGTCTTCTCTGAGAAGGATCTGAAGTGGCTTCTGGGAGGGATCCAGAAAGGGAACTTGCCTTCAAAAACATGGGCAGAAGTCCCCATTCTGATTTCCCTCCCTACAGTAAGGCCAAAAAACCCACAGCTGATTTTTCCTTCCAGAGATTGTTAAAAACCTACCTACATTTTTGATTTTTGATTACCTATTGATTTTTCTACGCAGACTTAGCCATAGCACACATCCCCAAGTCTACGACAGAACAGTTTGAATCTCTTAAGTATTTAAAGAAGCACCGAGTCGTCTCTGTTGCCCTCCCATCTCCACCCTAGCTTTCGTGGAAGATCAGATGTGTGTCCCTTCTGCCACCTGCCCTATTTCCCAAAAATTTTCTTCCTTCCTCCCCCTCTCCTCTTTCTTCTTCTTCTCCTCCTCCTTCTCTCTCTCTCTCTCTCTCTCTCTCTCTCTCTCTCTCTCACACACACACACACACACACACACACACACACAGAGAGAGAGAGAGAGAGAGAGAGAGAGAGAGGACCTTGGTCACAGTGCTCTATGGCTGCCCTGCCAGTGCATCAATTTCCCAAGCAAATGGGCCACAGATGCTCAGTCGATATAAACATGAGGCAAAACAGCAGGCGGTTGCCAGTTGGCTCCCAGCCAAGCAGTGGAACCACCAACGTGTGCGTACGTGTGTTAACAAACGGCCTTTGGCAATCCATCACCTGGGCACGATCCCAGATCATTCTGGCCTGATGAGCAACTGCGATATCCGTCTGGCTGACACAAGGAGCGTCTCTGTCCTCTTGCGGAGGCTTCCTCATTCCAATGGACAAAGCACAGGAGGAACGGGGGAAAGAGCTACGTACTAGGAAATGAAGTTATGAATGAGGAAGCTGATTGAACCAGGAATCCTCAGCATAACCACACTCTTGGCCCTTCAAGCTCCAGCCATCTTGTGGGAAAACAGGCTATTTCCACCGACCCGGAGGATTCCAGGCAAAAGTCTCTAGAATTAGGATGCAGAGTGAATCACCACCTAGACCCCTCGTTTGAAAATGCTATTACCATGACTTCTTCTCAGCAGCTGTTGCTTCAGCCCTGCTGAACAAAAATCGCTTTTCACATGTTAACTGTCTGGAAGGGACCGGGGGCGGGGGGTGCAAATCAGAAAGTCTCCATCGGCTCTCAAGCAGAAGCGATCGATGGCTAACCCACATGCTCAGAGGACCACAATCAAATGTCATTATTTGTGAGGTTCTACTTGACTTCACACCACACACCCTCCCCCCCTCACAGAAAAGGTGCTATCGATTGCTTCACGTCAGATGAGAAGGGCAATCAGAGAAGATTGCGGGATGAAAAAAACCCTTTGGCATTTTATATTAAAACAATAGGGGTCTTCGTATAAACATGGACACAAAACCTTTTAAAAATACACAGTGGCCTTTATGATAAAAAAATCATTGAAAGCTAACAAGATACGAAGCTGACAGCACCAGGAAGAAGCTGAAGCTATCGGCTAATATGCAATCCACCCAGGGGCTATGAAAAATACATCTTCTTTCAGGGACTGCAACCAGGGCTGTAGCGGGGACAGAAAAAAATGCTTTGTGGAAGGCAAGCAGAGAGGAGACTTCTGCCTTCATGTCTTTCTACGAGGAAAGCGCAAGGGGCAAAAGAATGAGAGTGGAGAACCAGTATGTGAGATGAGGACCAGGGGAGATCTGGATTTTAATCCTCATTCAGCTATGAAGCTCACTGGGTGACCAGGGACTAGTCACTCGCTCTCAGCCTAACCTACCTCACAGGGCTGTTGGGAAAGTAACACCACCTTGAGCTGCTTGAAGGAAATGTGGGATAGAAATGTAACCAACAAGCCTTGAGATCCCAAAGAAACAGACAGCATTTTAATAGTCCAAGGCGGTGGTGGTGTGGAGACCCTGCCCTCCTCTTCTTGAGAACGAGACAAGACTATAGAGAAGGTGGAGAAGAAGGTAGGGACTTCCACCCAATACTGCTGCATCCTAAAGGATGTAGGACCTCCCCTCTGGCCCACAGAATCTGTGCAAGTCTGCTTCAGACTCAACCAATTCCTGCACAGAGTGCTTGTCTGTGCATAACAGTGATGCATGTCTCCATGTGGCCAAACATATTTGTCACAGGGAAGTGCTGTCAACAAATCAGCTGAGCCTCTTTCCAAGAGGAACAGGTGCGTTCAAGGGCCGGGTCCTGACACTTCTAGAGGAAAAGGGTAAGCGAAGTCACAGGCCTTTCATCCTTCCAAACACTTGCCAAGAGCTTGCCGTTCCTGTGGTATCTCAAATGGATTTGCCAGTGCAGCCCAAGGTTCTTTGGTTTGCCTGCATAGGCTTAAAAGAGTTATCTACTGTACTGGCGCAGAAAATAAATGTGTCTCCAAAAATACCACAAATTTCTTTGTTATTTACTAGCATCTCCCTCCCTACACTAAACTTTCCTTTTACTCAGCACAAACCCATTCATCAGTTTCCAAGTGTTATGACAATTTGAAACTACATAGACAAGAACTACTTGTAAATCACAAACAGCTTTTTTACAGCCTCTGGCTGGCAGCTAAGTAAATATTCCTAATGCAACCCTCCCGCACAACTTACAGCTGCAAAGCGACACAGCCAGGTTTTCTTTAGTCATGCGGATTTCCTGTGGAGTGGGTTTATATTTCTTCTTTTGGCACTTTAAGGAAAACAGGTGCTCACTAAATAACATTTATATTCATAAGTAAGTCAGAGAAAAATGCCAAGGTGTTCTAGCTAGAAAACAGATCATGACAAGGAAGGGGAAAACTCAAATTGGAGAACACCAGCCTAGGGCAAGACTAGGTAGTGTATGTGAGAGAGAGAAGTCATATTTTCCCCTCCTCTATTATATACCCAGTAATATAGTCCATTTGGTGTGATGATGCAGGTGAGGGTGACCAGCTAGGATGGACTAAGCACCATCAAAGTTTAAGGAGCAAATGCTGTCTGTGTTTGGGACACTGAGGTTATTGGATCTTAGAACTGAAAACACTAGAAGTTAAGGAATTCAAACAAGACTTGATCTCCAGAGCAAATAAGAGTAGCCAGCATGATTTGCAAGAATGGAGCACCTTAGCTGATGAGCCAAGATGAGCAAAGAGGGGCAAACCATGGACCAGGATCCCCATCCAGAATGAAAGCTCGTATTGAATGGAGCACTTATGAATCTGTAATGTAGAGGAAAATGCTCACAGACATGGAAAGGGACCTGGGTCTTGTGAACTTTATCCACCATTGCTATTACCACAGAATGTGGAACCTTCATGAAACTTATTCATTCATCACGGGCTGGAGGAAAGAGAGCCAAGAACAGACAGCCACTGTCCCTGCCTTAAAAGACCTAAAAATAAGCAAACTGGCTTGTGATGACTGTTTAGATACATCTGATCAAGTGCAGTCCTGTTTAGATAGGTTGAACTCCACTACAACCCCAAGAGGTGCACTCTTTTTGTCGTCACAGCTTTGAATTCACAGCTTTGCAAGTGAAAGCTTTGGGGATGCAGTTCTGGCTCTAAGGAAGCTAATGACAATACTGCATCCCCCTGGGCCAAGCACAGCCAGGCATCTGAATCAAATGGCTGATTATGAGTCACTAAGGAGACCCAACAATTGCCCATGACAAGCTCCAGTGGATCCAATGCAATGCGGGATCAGCTCATGGCTGGAATTCCGGAGTCACTTGCAATTTATGCATTAGGACTCACATTTTTGCAATGAAACCGACATCTGTAATTCCTAACACCCAATTTTGCAAAGAAATCAGCTTTTGTAACTCCTAACACCCAATATCAACAATATTGATACGGAATCTGAAGGCAGTGAAACAAAGATTGTACAACAATTTCACCTTGGGAGCATTTCAAGTATCTGCAAATTGAAAGCATAACATTATTATTATTGTTGTTGTTGTTGTTGTTGTTGTTGTTGTTATTATTATTATTATTATTATTATTATTAAGCTGGCTTGGGTTGTAATTAATGTCTGAGCATGAGAAGAAGAATTTGAACAAATTTCAACCCCAGCTCTCTCTGAGCGTTGTTAATGGCTGTTCTGTCCACTAATTCTGTGCTCCAATTTTACCCACATCAACCACAGACGACATGAGCGGCAGGAAAGCAAATGAATTTTTAATCATCTCTCTGATGTACAGTATAATTGCTGACTTTTATCAACTAGCAGTTAAACAAAGACTTAGAAAGGAATAAACATTCCTTAATTGCACGTCTGCCACTGCTCACAGGAGGATAACCTTGGGAATGAGTAACTGGTCCCCATTATCTCAGCTAAGCACGCACAGAAAGGCAGACATGTAGCAAGAGGCTCAGGTCAAAAATAAATGCTTCTCAACATCAGTTTGTGTGCTAGATACTTAAATCACAGCATAAAAACAATTAAACTTATCCGCGTTCTCATCTTTGCATAAAATATGGGGGTGGGTTGGGTTGCGGCCCTCTCCTGCTTCCAAATGCAACGGTCCTCCCACCATCACAAAAGGCCTATTCTCTCAAGAAAGCTAGGTAAGAAGAGGACATGAAGGAGAGAAACAGAAATCTAAGAATTAAAAATACTATCAGGATTGGCACCAATGCTAAGCTTCATCATTGCACCATCTCCATTGCCAGAGCAGCTTGGCAAGTGCAGCTGGAGGAAGGCTGTGACCAGATGGAAACTGGATGAGAGAGTGGATATGGGAACCTTTCCTGCAGCTACCCCCATTCTCTCTCATAGTAGTTTCGTTTGTCCCCCCCCCCCTTCTAGCAGGTGAAAACAATTTGGTTCAGGTGGGCTTTTCATTCATTTTGGTATTTGAAGCTGATTAACTATTATGTTGCTTCTGGTTTTTTGCATTTAATTTTATTTACATGTTTACTTTTTGATTCTTTTATTGTAGTTTTAATGCTGCCAGCCACCTTGAGCACTGCTTTGGTAAATGTAGACGGGATGGAGGATGGAGGAAAGGAAAGGTGTAGCTAAAATGAGGAGAGCAGCCAATAGAGAGAAAGAGAGAGCGGAGAACAAAGTCACTTCGTGAGAAGCAGCAGAGATCAGATTGCCCTAGAGTTTGATGCATTTTTGAAGGGTGTTCTATAATTTATGGTGTGTATTTGTGGCCCATCAGAGCAAGACAGGGCTTGGTCCTTGGCCTCATCCCACTTCTTTTGGTGTGTTGGATACTAGGACCCCTGGAATCGGGTGCTGGGCAAGGCGTAAGCAGGTTTCAAAAGAACTTATTTCTGTAGTGGTTGAATGACAATGTGCTGGTGATCAGAAGGGTGTCAGTAGCAAACATCCACTGGGGTCTGGGAAGCCTGGCAACATCTAACAGTGGAGGCAGGAGGGGAGGGTCTCCTTATGCCAGCACAAGAAGCTCAGCACCCTGACCAGCTGCCTCTGTGCAGCAGAGCACAGAATTGGAAGCAAGCTACATTTTATTCATCCGTAGAAAGATGATCCACTCCTCCGCACTGCACGATCAAAGCTGCTGCCTGCAATATTTCTTCTGCTCAAAATTATTCTCTCCCGCTCTTAACTAAAGTCTAAACTCTGGGGCATTTGACAACTGGCAATGCCAAAAGTCTGGCAGGCTGATTATACCCTTCAAAGTGAGGCAGATTTATGCCGCTGTGGCTATTGGTGGTTCTGACAAGGGTGGCGGCGGCAATTTCTGAGATTATGGTTATTATCATTTTACATAGTTACACTTTACATGCTGTTTCTTAACAGGGCACGCCAAGCCTCTCTAAATCACCCTCCAAGCCTCTGGTTCTTCCTTTACCCTCTCCTTGATGCTGCCCAGCACTTTCCTCTGATGCTCCCAGAGGCTGCTGGTGCCCAGCTCCACCTGCTGTGCTTCCGAAGGATGCTGTGCAGGCATATGCTCCACCAGAAGGAACATGACAGCAGCCAGGACTAGACAGAGACAGTCACAAAGAGCAGCAGGCACATGCACAGGTGATGGCCTCCTGAGCACCACTGTGGAAGGTGGGCTAGCCTGATCTGTACCCCCTTAACATATCCCCAAAACCATGGCTTGCATTAAACAAAAATGAAGATGGAGCAAAAGTTGACATTTTGATGATCTGAGTTTCTCTTCTGGGAGTGATGGGTGTATTTCTATGGGAGGAGGAAGACAAGCATGCAGGAGGGAAGGAGGGAGAGAGGATTTTCAATTACCTGGCTGAATTGCTCCCAGGAATTGCTCCAGGTCCAGTAATGGGCCTTATAAGGCCCAACCCGTATTGCCATCATCTCGTTGCCACGGTAATAAAATATTGGCCTGATGGAGAGAGGGAAGGACAACAAGAGAGATGTACAGCCGCATGAGAAATGTAACGTGTCCAAACAAGCGGCTTCCCTCGCTTTTGGCAGCCACACAGATAAGGGAGACAAACACTTTAATGGAGCCTGGCTGGCAACTCAGCTATCACTCAGGAGCAGGTTGCCTTCTAATAGCCTCCACCGCAAGGTTTTCAATTAGCATTTTTTAAAGCGTCCATCAAGGCGAGAGTCTGAGTTTGCGTAAGCAAGAATGAAATGTTATGCAAGTCATCTTGCTGGCAATTGTTAATCCTTGAACTACCAGACTATGTAATTTCACACACAGAGCCTGATGGCTTAAAATACTCCAAAAGAGGGGGCACCTGTGTGATGGGAGCTGCAAAGGGTACAGGAAGCCAAAGTCTTCAGCGTACGGCCCTGGAAAGCCAGACTGTACAAGTGTGCTGTGAATACTGGCAAACCAGTCACAGAAAGGGGAATTTTGAGCAGAACGGACAAATAATTATCTTGATATCTGCCATGTGAGGGACATCCTGTGCCCTACACCACCTTGAAACTACATTAGGGCGGGTGACAAAAATGTAGAGGAAAGGGATTTTTAAACACTGTCTGTGCTATGCTTGCATGCAAAAGATGTAAGAGAAAATTCCCCCACCCAGATGTTTTCAGCGCACACAATGTGGATCAGCTGTTATTTTAAAGGAGGTTCATACTGGACCAGTACGCAGTCTATTAGCAATGAAGAAAATTCAGTGGGGAGGTCTGCATTAATTCACATTTTCAGGATGATTTCTAGAAAATAGCGGAAGGATCTGGTATAGTTTTTGCCCTTTACCTCATGTCCTGCCACTGACTCTCTCTATCCAGTATTCTTATTACTTATATATGAACATTTGTTCCTAATTAGAGAGGACAAATATAATCGACATTGTATTATGGGTGTATATGTGAAGCTGCCTTATATCAGTCAAAATCACTGTAAATTGCCCTGTGATCTTCGGATGAAGGGCGGTATAGAAAAATTAATTAATTAATTAATTAATTATAATAAATCAGAGCACTGGTCCATCAAACCCAGTACTGCATACCACGCTGACTGGCAGTGGCTCTCCAGGGTTTTAGACAGTTCTCTCAGTCCTACTTGGAGATGCTGAAGATTGAACCTAGGACTTTCTGCATGCAATATGTGCTCTGCCAGGGAGCTAGAGTCAGTACAATAGCATTACTTTAAAACACCCAATCCAGCAGCCAAAATACCCGACCCATTCTAAAAATAAGAGGCTCTAAAAATATCCAACTTTTTCTGCTCCACACCAGTAATTGGAGGAGTCAAGGGATGGAAAGCCGCGAGTGTGATGTTCATAACTCACCTGTCAATTAACTTGCCTTGCAGGATGACAGGCGAAAGGTCGATTCCGTCGATCTGTCTGTCACTGGGAGGCTGCAGTCCTGCCAATGCGAGGCTGGTGGTGAAGAGATCCATCACGCTTGCCAGCTGATGACTCACCTGTCATTGACAAGACAAGAGCATTTGCAAAACAATCAAAGCTAGCAGACCCTGAGTTGAGGGAGCTTCTGCTTCCAATGATGAGGTCTTAAGAATAGTCTCATCACCTTCCAAGATATGCAGTTCAGGGTTTGATTCTGGATTCTACTCCAGGCAGTTGGGTAAAAAGCTTGTGTTTAGGAAGCTTTTTCTCAGTTATCACCTACAATGGAAGCAGCTTACCAGGGTTTCAAACCAAGTCTTTCCAGCCCCTACCTAGAAGTACTGAGGAAGCAGCCTGGAATCTTTTGCATGCAAAGTATATGCTCTAAAACTGAGCAATGGCCCTTCCCTGGAGAGAAACTAAGAATCCTCATGATTCTGAAGGAATTATTAAAATAGGATCAGCGGAAGCTGCCTTTTATCAGATTCAACAGTGACTGATAACAACTTTCTGGGATTTCAGACGGGTCTGTTTCCCTATCCTACATGGAGATGCCAGTAATTGAACCCAGAGCCTTCTGCATGCAATACATGTATTCTAACCTACAGCCATGTAGTACCAGCATTATTTCATTTTTACAGCTAAAATTTTGTTTTACAGCTAAATTTTTATTCTGTGAACCACCCTGAGACCTCTGGGTATAGGGGGCAGTGTGTGTGTGTATATATATATATATATATATATATTATAATAATAATAATAAACCAAGTACCAAGCTACGTGGCCCAAGTGTCTTTGAGGGAGGGAGTCTCATCCCACCTCTTGTCCTCTGTACTTGTTCTTTGAACTCTTAGACCCAAAGAAGCCTGGTGCCAGGCCTACCAGCAGAGGTTTGCTAAGATACCTAAAGGAAGCTGCGGAAGCAATAAAGTTGCACACTCACCAGTTTCAGAGCAGCATGCGATTTGGAATTTTTGGACACATTCTCATGATTGAGATGATATATAAGTTTAAAATAATACAGGTAAGTGATGAAGTGTAGTATGGTGGTGGGGCTTTTCAGGGCGATGAGAAAAGGATACTTCTGTACAATATGGTAGTAGTTGGAACCTGCATATTGTTTTTATGGATTCATGTTTGCAGTTATATATTTCAAAAAATAAATTTTAAAAGACCCTTTCAGAGCAGCTATCAAGGTCGAAGGCTTTTGGAAGCAGCTGCTGAGCCCAACAGGAGCAGCATTTCTCCAAGCTGGGCTCCTGTGAACCACGTGATGCTGTAAATTCTCCAAGCTGTGTTTGGGCTGGAAGGGCAGCGGCAGGGGGAAGAGGTGAATGGTTTAAGGTCACTTTTTTAACAGAACATTGTGGGTAAACTCAAAGAGCCTTTGATTTCTGTCCTGAATCAATAGACTGGCCAGTAGGGAGCTGCCAGCGACTTCCTTGTACCTGCCCCTCGCTATTAAACAGAGCCCGGAGTGCAGGCAGCTCACTTTAAATGGCCAATTACATCCGTGGTCTTGCACGGTGTTCTCTCTGCGTAAAGGGGAAGAAAACTTCTTAAAAGAAATTAAACGTCAGTGTTACAGCCACTTGGTTTTATCTGTAGCACCACATTAAAGAGAAGAACCGGAGGGGGGGGAAGTGGGGCAGGGAGGAGGTTACGATTTTTATATAAACTTTGAAGTATTTTCAGAGGAGAAATAAGGTTGGGGGGGATTTAGTATTTTCTTGCGTTGACAGCACGCTTTCATTTTGCTTGCAATTCCTGTAACAAATGGGGGGGGGGGAGGAAGGATATTCTAGAGAGTAACAGCCCAATGAAAAATAAATAATGAAAAACAGAGGAGCAAGATCAGATATTTCCAGTATCAGCAAGGAACAGCCGGTATTCCGCAAGTAAAGAAGAGGTTGTGTTTTTTTTAATAAAAATGTTATATATATATATATATATATATATATATATATATTTATAAACTCTCGGCATACACAGAATGTCTTTAAGAAAATGAAATCCTTTTTGCTCTGGGCCACATTGCGAGAAGAAATAGCCAGCGCCAGCGTTATCAGTGCTTTCAAGCTCTAACTCTGAATCAAAGGCGACAATTAATAAAGTTGCCCCCGCCAGGAATGGAAAGGGGGAAAGCTAAATATTTGAAACTGGGTGAACAAATGTCAGGGTGTTTTTAAATAAAATCCTTTTACATTTATCACAGCAAGCAGACCTGATATCCCTGTCTAATTCAATTTCAATTTGTGCCCTGTGGGAGATAGTGAAGAAAAGGTTGCACTGCTGTCTTTGGGCTGATATGTTCTTTTCTCCTTCAGGGAGCAGAACCGGGGAGGTGGGAAGAGGGGAGCGCGCGGGGGGGGGGGGGGAGAGAAAGGAAAGGAAAGGAGGGGGCACAGAGCAAACAGAGGATTCAAAGAACAGCAGAATACAGATTCCTGCCAGCAGGATGCTTCTAGAAGGCAGAGGCAGCATGGGAAAATGTTTAAAGTTTGTTTTCGCTGGTTATGAATCCACCTGGAAAATTCAGCCAAGACTTTTGGGTAGTGGGGAGAGCAAGAAATCCAGAAAGAGTGCTTGTTTATGTTCCACAACCTAAAACAGTATGGGCAAAAAAACCTATGAAAACTGACACTATGAAAACTTAGTAAGGAGGACGCTTCTGGTTCAGAAAACTCTCCTCCAGAACTAACCCAAAAAACCCCCAAATCACCTACTATTCTCTCATTCCAGTTCTGCTGTACCATGTTCCTTTATTCTTATATTTAACACACTTTCTTCAGTTTGACTAATGTATGTATACTTAGTACATTCCCCATGTCCACTCTGTTTGCACACTCAAGAATCTTGACATGCATATTGACCTTCTGAGAACTTCTGCTTTCATTTGAAGCAGTTTCTAGCCCTCATGTTTGAGAGTATAATGAGGAATGTCTGTAGAAAGCTTAAAAATGCCATCTTGAGACAAGATTACGATAGTTCTCACACGGCAGGGCAGCTAATGCCTTTTCATACCCAAGCTATTTACCCCCTCTTCTATTGTTTTTCAATGTGCTAGTAGTTGCCAGAATATTCCAAATCCTGCAAAAATAAATATATCCAGATTTGCAGTCTGCATCACACAGTACATAATTTAAAAGGCATATATCAATTGAGCTTCCTTCGGTACAATGAACACACAGCTCCATCTTTAACAGACACATGTGCTGCTTCTGCTGCTGTTGTTGTTTAAAAATGGTTTATGAAGCTCCACAGCTGGAGAGGAGGCAGGCTTGTTTGTCTGTGAATATCAGAGTTCGTCATGTAACAAAAAATATCTGCTCACAAACCATTCATTTGGGCAAAAAAGAGTTCATGTCAAAGGCTGCAATCCAAGACAGAGACAGGAGTACTTAAACCCACTGGTCTCTGGGGACTAAGTGTACCTAAAATGATGTTGGAATGTAGCATTTCCTATGAAGCCTTTGACACAGCCCCCTTCCCTTCTTCTATTGCCATTTTTGTGTCAATTGGTTCCCTCCAGTTATTTCGGATTACAACTCCCATCAGCTCCATCCAACATGACAAGGGCTGATGGAAGCCATGGTCCAAATCATATGGAGGGCACAAGGTTGGCAAAGGCTCTTGACAGTCCTTAGGAACAGGTGCCTGTTCTCTCCTCATTCTTTGTAAACTGCCATGTAGGTGGGTAGCTCGGTATCAAATTAAAGACAGCCAAAAGAAACAAAAACAGATCAGCTTCTGTAATACAACAATGGCGGAATACAAGGTTAACTGAGGATTTTTTCTGTTGCAATACATTCCTCTGGGAAGGAGCTTTTGCCCTCTCTTCAAAAAGAGGAAACTCCAGCCACGTAAACAACTTCCACTCATGCCTGTATTGATTCCTAGATTTCCAGAGGAGTAGCTGCCTTAGTCTCCTGCAGCAGCAACAACAAAGGGTCTTGTAACACCTGAAACATCTAACAATTCTTTTCTGGCATTAAGCTTTCATGGGCTGCAGTCCACTTCATGATGCATGAGGTGTTATCTACGGATGTCCTAGAGATATTTCTGGCATTGATTATGAAGATAGGCTGTGAGCTACTTCAGCAACACAGTAAAGTAAGGAGTGAATTAAGCAATGCAGATATGCAATGAAAATCTGTAAATATGTCCCATTGAAATCCTTTTTTTGGAGGGGGAGCAGATAGAAGAGGTCAGGCAACAAACTTTGAAAAGAGAAAGAATGAAGAAAGAACTAGAAAAGCAGGAAAAGAACTATGCAGATCAGCAGAACTTTAGGACATGATGCCAGAGCAGATAGGCAGAAACAAAAAGCAGCTCTTTTCACCTGCGGCAGGGAGACTGTGGGGCTTCAGAGCATAAGAGGTCTTGAAAGTAAGGAGGAAACAGCCATTAACATCTATTGTGCTGTATTTCTCTATAAAATAAGAGCTGCCACCACATTCTCATGCTGGCACATGGGGCAGAGGCTTTATCTCTAAAGGTGTGCAATCCCAACAAAGGAAGCCAACTCCCCAGGAGAACCCTTATAGGATGGTGGGTAGGAGGCACCAAGGGACGGTAGAGGGGCTCAGATGGGGCCTGCTGGCTGAGGATCAGAAGTATGTTGTGTGCAACATTCAAGACCACTGACCTTTGCTTGCAAAGAGTTCACCTACACAAACACCTCTGAATAGAGATCAAAAGTGTTATGTTCAACATTTTAAAGAGGACGACATATGATTGTGTGCAATACACATTAACAGTGACAAACCTGAAATCATCTCTCCACTTCATTCACTGGGTTTAAGATATCTGGAAGCATCCTTCCCAGTCAGTCAATGACATGGAGCACAAATCAACATTGAGCCAAACCATGACTTAATGCAATCAAGCAAACATGATGATCACAGGGAAGAGCATGTTATGGGCGAACCTGGGCTCATCGTTTGTCTCACTCCAAACCACAAGGTGTGGCCAATGTTTGCTATTGGTTTACCCCTTGTGGTTTGTCAGGGGGACAAGCCAGGATTCAGACTTAACACTAAGCTAAACCATAATGTAGCCCCAGGCAGCACAGCAGCAACAGGACCAAGGGAGGAATGCAGCAGCCAAGATCTTCACTCTGGGAACATGCACAATTGCTCATACCCACTAAGCCATGGTATGTGGTTTAGCGTTTTGTGCAAGCTGGGCCAATGTATCATTAATACAGTGCCTTCTTCTCAATTTAATTAAAAAGCCTTGAAAGGAGATGTAGATTAGAAACTAAAAGTTTTCTTCGTCCAAGAGCACAAAGGATTCATAAAAGTCCAGTTTCTGAATAGCTTTCTCTCTCTTTGGAATGAAGATATCCACAAAAGAAAGAAAACACCCATTATTTACTTAGAAACCTGTTTCCTGCAGGCTTTGATTGTTTGATCATTAATGAGGACCAAGATGGTTTCTTTCACACACCATTGTTGCCACCCGAGGAGAGCTACCTGCTGGTTACCATAGAGCTCAGAATCACTTCAGATTTAAGCAGAGAAACAGCCACATCCTAGTACACAGACCTCCCTCAGTGCAACAGTCACCTAAAAAATCCCAATCCACTTTTGCCTACTTCTTGGATGCTTTAGGACAACATGCGATGGCTGCTTCCCTAACATGAGATCTGCTAATTTAGTATATCAGTTATAAACCCATCAATGTGCAGATACAAAAGGATTCTGTTCCAAAGGGCTCACAATTAAAGCTAAGTCAAGCTAGGGAGGAGGAGTGAGCACACATACTCCACTTTAAACATATGCCCTGAATATTGTGCATGCACTTGTTTACAGGTAACAGTGTTGGCCCTATAGAAGCAAGGCAGAAATCTGGAAGACAATTAGGGATGCTTAGGTGCATACCTCTCATGGCAATGGCCTGGGTGGGTACCAGCAACTGTACTTTACAAAGGCAGTTCATAGTGCCATAGGTAAACCACTGCCGTACAGCTTTAGTCCTCCCAGTCTCCCCACCCCTTACCCCTCCAATATGGGGGATAATAAAAGAGACTTCCTATGTAGGGTTACTATAAGGATTATGCATCTGAAGTAATGCATGTGAAGTGCTTTGAACTCCTGACTAATGTTAAATATTACTACTGTATTGTTATTTGCTTCATAGAAGGCTAAATATAAAATTAGGTAACTTTGCTCCAACAGCAGATTATCATGACTGGTGTTCCAACATTTTGCTTTGCCTTCCTACAATCTGTTAGGAAGAACTGAAGTTGTTTGTTCTAACCTTCTAGAGATACAAGGTTCTATCTAGAGATAGAACATACTGAAACAGGCTGAACTGCCACTAAAAATGTCTAGGCAGGATTGGAGAAAGGTCATTCTAACGATAAGGGTGGTGGAAGATCAACTGAGTTACCCTGATGATTATTCTAGCTGCCTAGGAACATACAAAACTGCCTTATATTGACTCAGACCATTGGTTCATCTGGCTCAGTGTTGTCTGCACTGCCTGGCAGTGATCCTCTATGGATTCAAAAGGGTGCAAGAAGCACACAAAGCAGGAGGCCACACAGTGCAGGAGAATGCCCATCTACAGGCCAGAGGATTGCAGTTCTCACAAAGGGGGTGCAACCAGGGACAGCCAGACTGGAGGCAAGGGCTCAAAAGGCCTCCGTCTACCTCTAGCCTTGTGGGAGAAAATGGCTCACTCCATAGTGCTGCAACACCAGATCTTACTGCCGTGCCTGGAAGGCTCTTCTGCAAGATGAGAACAGGTCTCTCTGACTAAAAGCCCACTAGAATTCATTAAAAAGAAAGAGACACCTTCAGAACAGACTGTAACAAAGTCATTAAATAACTCCAGACTCTCACCTGCCCAGCAGGTACATGTTCTGGCCACCAGGCAATTGCTGGCTCTCTCATGCCACCTTCAAAGGTAGTTTGCTTGCCACATAGGAAAGGGCCATTGCTACCAGCTAGAGAAAGAGAAAACAGTAATTCTAAAAGAGCTCTGGAGAGGTATGACTCAAAGGTGAAATAAGCAAAACTAAAGGGTAAAACAAACCTATTCCCCAAGGACACCACCAACAAATTTTGTTCAAGTCCTTTGAACAATGTCAATCAACATCATAGTCTACATAGCATATTAACCCTTCCATCCTGGAATTTGCAGTAGCATACTGACCTGTGACATTGGTGTGACATCACTGAAATATCATAATGACAACATATACTTGATGTTCGTTTATTTCTTGACATTGCATTTGTGTAGCTTTTAGAAAACAAGCTTTAAGTCTCAGTTGAAGATGGTTTTTTAGCCTACAAACTACCATACAAACCTTAAAGCATTCATCCTCTTAAGTGTTCCAGAAGATTAGGCTCTTAATTATTATTATTGTTATTATTATTAACATTTTTATGAGTAGGGAAGGAGGCTGAGAAACAGTGATTTGCTGAAGGCTATAGACAGAATGAGACCTCAGTTTCCATACAGTGGGTTGGTTAACCAATATCAAGAGTAATTTCCAAAGTATATATTGTTTACTTCAGTCTCTTTGCATCACCATTAATTGTAATTTGAATAGAGGAGAAACAAGGTGATTAGTAGCAGACAAATTTTCCTGTCTCTCTATACTAAAGATCACAACTGCAAACAGACATAATGTTCTAAATCAGCAGCCAGTTAGCAGAAGCCATTGCTGCTCAGCTGAAAGTCAGGAGTTGCAGGAGGTCATAAAAAGAGCCAATAACTTGACTGGGATTAGAACTCGTGGCAATTCCTTCTGATCTGTATGCTCCTGAAATCAACCTCAGAGTTGCCTCTGAGACTGCGGGGATGGGATGTGTGAACAAATTACAGGGGGCAAGTGATTAATTCACAGTGACTGTGCCCAAGGGAACTGAAAACCAAAAAGTTGTGAAATGGAGCAAACCTGCAAATGCAAGGGAATTGTCATCTTAACAGCTTTTCAGAGTTCAGTAGACATGCTTGTAAGATCCTCTGCATTTATTGAGACACAGTAAGGAGAATTTACAGATCTGGGGCTTAATAAGTTGGTTCAGATGTCAGCCGGCCACATTTTACCTGTTAGATCTTAGGAATGGACCAGTTAGATCTTAGGAACGCACTAGGTGAAATGTGGAAGTCTCAAATTCTCTATTCCTAACTTGATAAGCTCTGTACGAGGAAGACCAACCTTGATCAGGACCGGAAACAAGGGCAGCACCGTTGTCAGATGTGAAAAATACGAAGGTGTTGTTGCTTATGCCCAGCTTTTGAAGGCGACTCAGTATTTTCCCAATGCTGTCGTCAATTTCTCGCACTGCATCACCATACCTGAGAGGCAGGGAGAGCAAATTACAAGCCTGTCAAGTGGGGTGTGTGTGTGTTTGTGTTTAGGACTTGTAGATTCTGTAATATGCAATGGTAATATTTATTTATCTGTAAATAGTTTCCAACACACTGCTCTTAAAGCTGCTTACAACAAAATAATAAACACATTAAAAAACAACCCCCCTTTTTAAATCAACCAGTTCCAAAAATAGCAAGGGTTCAGTAAAAGTGTTTCATTTACAAAATAAATTTTATAACAGACTGCTAAGGGCTGAGGATACTGGTACTGATAAGGAAGATGTCACTCTTTATTGGTTTTAGGCAGCTATTACTCATCTATTTGCTAATTGTTTACAACAGCTTATGAGCTCCCTGCTTACAGGATTCCCATTTGGGCACCTGGCTGGACACTGTGAGAACAAGATGCTGGACTAGATGGGCTTTTGGTCTATTCCAGCGGGGCCCTTCTTCTTAAAGGTCTTAATACCAAGCTTTTAGTATTTCTTTTAGGTACTGTAGATATTAAGTATTCAATGGTTTTAATGTGTTGACTTTATGTAGTCAGTATAAAAGTTAGCACATTATATTGGATTATATTGTTTGTAAGCCACCCTGGAACGTTTCTTAATGAAGGGCAGTATAAAAATGTCTTAAATAATTGGAAAAGGAAATGAGTTATTCTGCATATTTGTTTGGGCAACAAATGTTTATTTCCAGTTCTTCAAATATGGAGTCTTTTTGGGACCTTAAATATGTAAAAGCACATGCATGTTTACTCAGAAGTGAGTCTTACTGTGTTCAAGCGGCCTTACTCTCAGGTAAGTGTGAACAGGATTGGATTTTTTTCCACCCTGACCTTGTAGTAAGCTCTGTTGAATGAACTGGGATTGAATTCCAGGTAATATGCACTATTATTCTACCAAAAGCTTGAATAGGTCAGAGTCCATGCTGTCAAGATGCATGAGTCATTCAGGTCGATTTTAAGATACCATAAACCTCTTTGTTTTTGCTTTAACAAGACGGCTACCCACCAGGAATTTACAAATCTTAGTTATGTTTGGGGAGGGGTATGTTGGTTGTTAGAGCAAAGCTCTTAACTGTTTTTAAAAGTTTTATTTGTTCATAATTAACACATTAATTATTAGGTATTGTTTTTATATATAGCTCTTAGTTATATTCAAGTGGTCACTCAGTATCACCAAGAGAACTTTCAGATGTGCTCCCAGAGAAGCTAAAAATCCAACAGCAAGATCCACCCAATCTCACAAGGGAAGCTGCTGATCACCACAAAGCTGGCTCCCTTCTTTCTGATTTGGGGGCCTTTTGAAAGCCCCACTCCATTTCAGCTGGTCATCTTCACTCAGCACAGAATGTCCTCAAAGCAAAACTGGAATGGATGGTGAGGAGAAGAGGAACCACAGAGGAAGCGTGTGTGTGGACAAGCACACACACAGAGTACTTGAAAGTTGCAAAGGAAATCTTAGTGCAAAGGATGGGGGGGGGAGTCTTCCAAATTTCTTAATCTCTGATGCTGGACACGTGTCCTTGACTAAGCCCTGGTGATTCCTGGCTAAAATTAACCTCTATAAACAAAATTGGAGAGAGGAGGGAAGACACCATCCACTAAAAACACCGTATTTACTCGAGTCTAATGAACCATCAATTTTCAGAACCTTGAAACAAAACAAAAAAACCTTATTTGCTGGCAAATGTAAATGTGCCATAGAATCTAATGCGCACCTTAATTTTCGCAATGTAATTTGGCCAAAAAAGGTGAGCATTAGATTTGAATAAATACAGTATTCAGAAAGCAAAGTTACCAATCTACTGTTTAAAAAAACAAAAAAATAAAATGTGGCCATTTTAAACGTTTATTTTTGGTTTTGCTTCGGGGTCAGTTGTCAGAAAATGAGAGTCTAACACTTCCCTCCAGGTTTTTTTTGGGCTGTACACCTTTGATATGACAGCTTTTATGCTTGGCTCCCTGGCTAGATAACCCTCAGATCAGCTTTGGTCTTGCCTCCAGACTGTACCCAGGTACCAGAATCTTTGATCTCAATCAATAGTTGTCAACCTATTTGCTTTGGATGCAACACTTTTATTTCAGATTGCAAGAGAGTCTTCAACCGAGGATAAACACTCTCAAAGCACCTGCTGCTCTTTAATGCTCATAACAAACGTACTTTTAAACTTGTAAGTTGTGCTCTCTATTGTCAACCACCACTGTTCTTGGTTTTCTTCTAGTGCTTTTCTTCTAGTGCCAAAAAAAGGAAGGGAGGAGGAAATGATACTTCAGCTCAAAAAGCGACTTACAGTCCTCGTTGGCTAGTGCCCAAGAACTCCCTGGAGGCATACACAGGCGCGTGAGTAGCATCGATTGCCCAATACAGAAAGAACGGCTGTTGGCTGGCATGCTGTGTGCTAATGAAATCAAGGGCTTCCTGGAAATGACAAGAGAATCAACCTTAAATATGGCCACCCATGCTACATATGTATAAGCAAGCAAGCAGAAAGTGCCTGTGGGTTTTAAAGAACGTTTTATCAGAATACAGAGTACCTGTAAGTACATTTGAGTTAGGTTGGCTTCCCCCGTCTTATGGTCAATTTTTACATCTTCGTAATACCTAGAAAGTTTTAAACAAAAAACAGAAAAAATGTTCCAGATGTTTTACAGGATATGGCAGTGGGGGAATAAGTGCTTTGCTCCCCATCAGTCCCCTGGGAAGATGGCAGCGAGTCACTATGTAATAGGAAACGTTACTCCATGTACGCAAACCATGAATACAATCTCAAATAGCTCTGCTCTGTTTCACTGAGGATTGCTTTTTTGGCTGTTTATCTTATATAGTTTAATCCAGCTTTCCCCAACACTGGGCCCTTCAGATATATAGGAGTACAGCTCCCATCATAGCCAGCACAGCCAATGGTCAGGGGTGGTAGGAGTTAGGAACCCAACAACATGTGGAAGCTGTTGTTCAAAGTATCTGGAGGGTACAAGGCTGGGGAAAACTGCATTAATGTCAGAGTAGATAATGCATAAACAGGACCTTTTCCACCCACTCATAAGCACACTAGACTGGGCAGCACAGCAGACAAAAACACATTTAATGCCACACAGAAAGCAATCAGAGGCACTTCTTAATATCTCTTACCTTTAAACGGAGACATACTATATTTCTGTAGAGGAAAGCGTAACTTAGAAGGGGCCTTCAGAGTGATTTTCTCAGGAGTAACATTGGCTGGTGGATTTCAGCCAAAGCTACAGCAGAAAAGTAAGCCAGTTGGGGGGCTGGTGTTTCCTAACTTCCGAGTGATTAACTCTGCAACCTTGTCATTGTTAATGGAGTTCTCATACATAATTCACTGCATATGGCAGCTCCTCAGGGGGTACTGCAAGCCCGCTCTGTGTGCGTATCAGGTGGTGTTTCCATCACTTCACCTCGGGTGCCTGGTGTGTCTCAGTAAGTGTTGACGTGTGGTGGAATTTCTGGAAAATGCAGCCCTGCAGAGGTCCTTGATCCAGAAGCCTAGAGCCCCCTGGCCTCTTACAGGGGGGAAAAAGGCAAACGCCAGCACGTTATGCTCTGCTGGAAGGAAGGAAGGGCAGCAGAATGGAGCCCTAGGCTTAATAGGAGCCAGAAAAAGAAGAAGAAAAGCAAAAGGCAACAAGGCACAGATGACACAGAAAAGCGGCTACCTGCCAATCATTTCCCAGTCCCTGTAAAAAGGGATGTTAGGCGCTGCCTTGTTATCGTAAGGTCCAAAATGGCAATTAGGGGATCCAAACCACTCATCAAATCCATGCCTCAAGGGATGGAACTCAGGTCTGTGGCCAAGGTGCCTAGAAAAGAGTAAGAAAAAGAAAAGTAAAAGAAAAAACCAGTCAGGGATGCATAAGAGAAGACCAATCACCCTATCAGCACTGCACAAAAAATGCACTGTAACAAAGAAGCTGACAGATGTAATAACCCATGGTTAAGAAGTAGACAATGAATGGCCCACAGCTAACTAATTCAGATAATTTGTCTTTGGGGGCTTCCTGGTCCATCACCTGTAACCTCCCAAAGTCCCTTGCTGGACCATTTCCTCTGCTGAACCCTGCACAGCACTTATCAATAGTAGTTTCCATGGCTCAAAAATATGTGGAAAACGTAATATACCCTTCACCTGATACTCTTCAGATTTTCTTGGCTACAAGTACCATCAGTCCAAGCCAGCTTTGCTGTGCTAGCTGCAGCTTATGGCAGCTGTTGTCCAGAATATCTGAAGGGCTCCAGGTTGGCAAAGACTGATGTAACCTTGTGCCATTTCCAGAGCCAGAGCAGGTATTGGTGCTAGTCCACATACCGTAGTTCCTTATCCTGCTCCATAAGCAAAAGAGGAATGATGGTGGCAAATGAGAAAACCGAAGCCAACATGCTTAATTTGTATAATTAATGCTTAAGGAGAGTGCTGGTTTTTCAGTTTTGGGTGCTCTTAGAGAAAAATGATTATCTGGATCCAATCCAGTCTGAGTTCAGGCTTAGCCTGAGGATGCACAATTAACTAGTGGCTAGGAGACCTTTTACCAGCATTGGCTGGTGTACAAGCTGTGATCATTCCTTGCCATTCCTGGACAAAGATAGCCTGGTCACAGCAACCCATAACGTTGGTAACCTCAAGACTGGATTACTGTAATCTGTTCTATGTGGGGCTGCCCTTAAAGCTGGTTCAGAAGCTGCAGGTACTGCAGAATTTGGCAGCTAGACTGCTGAGCAGAGCTGCCTGCTGTGACCATGGGATGCCATTGTTGAAAGAATTGAACTGGCTGCCAATTTACTACCAAGCAATATTAAAGGGTTTTTATTGACATAGGCCTGGGCACTTGAAGTATGTTTTCTCCCATGCTGAGATTCTCAGATGAGGAAGTCTTAGTTGTGCCTCATCTTGCCTAGGGCCATGGTGTGACAAGCCTTCTCCGTTGGGCAACTGAGCTCATGGAATCATTTCCTCCCTGAAATAAGGTGCAGACTCTGATGCGTTTTTGACGCCTGCTAACGACTTGCTTTTTCACTCAGGCATCTGCCGGTTTTTAAGACCAGGTATGTGGCAATATGCTTCATTGTTTTACTGTGGTTGGTCATATCGCATTGTTTACTGAGTTACTGTATTTTAACATGTTGATTTTATTTCTGGAATCACGTTGAAGGAAAGTATACCTATTTAAATGATTAAGTCACAGAATTCAGATTCTTTTGGGGGCAGAGTTTTGACCAGCTGGCTAAGCATGGAAGATTGCACCAAACATGTGACAAGTGGGGTGGGGGTGGGGCGGGCACTGGTCCTCTACTTGACCAGCATGGCCCACATTGTGCTGTTTTTTTGTGGGGGGAAGCACCACAAAAAGACAGCCTGCAGAGTGAAGAATGCACTGCATTCCCTCTTCTGCGCTGCACCCCTTTACCGACTGGCAATGACATTCAGCCCTAGAAACAGGCTGACACAACAGGCGCCAGGTCTAACCAATCCGGTGCTTCCTACCCTCACAAGAGGAACTATGCTGCAAGCTCAGACTTAATTAGCTTTCTGCTATGGCTCTGAGGTTGTTTGAGACTTGCTGCTTTCCAGATAACTCCCTGGAACCAATCTGTATCTGTGCTGTTTATTTCCTTTCCCCAGGTGTATGAATTTACATTTATTAGCACTCAGCTGCATCCCATTGCCTGCAGCCCACTGAGCTGTATTTTTCTTCTTCGGCAGTCTGCTGTTTGGATTTGCAGCAATAAATAATTCACGGGTGTGGGTTCATTTGCTTTCTTTCCTAGGACGGTGCTTCTAGTGGCAAACAGCTTGATCATCAGTGAATGTTCGCTAGCTTGTTGGCAAATCCCCTGAAATATATGCATCCTTTCTTGGCCTGCGTTATTTTGCCCCTGATTTTAATCTGCCCTTCCTCCAAGGAACAATGTCAGCCCACTGCCCTTTTATCTTCAGTGAGGTGTAACGTAAGTTGAGCTGCCAACCAGGAGTCACATATACTGTACCGCCAAGCAGGGTGTTTGAACCCAGGTCCCCCTGGACTCTCTATTAACAATAACCCTTGAATCTGCTCCCCAAACCAATGGGGAAAAAATGCTCATGTAGATGCTGCATTTATTAGCTGTATTATCCTGGCCTGACATTTTTTGCATGACACACTTTATCTCCAGAAATATTTGGCTATTAATTCTGTTGCAGAATGTGCTACTTGAAATTGGGGGAATCCAATGTGGTGCCCTCTAGATATTGGTAGACCACAACTATTATTGTCTATGACCACTGGGCCCTGCTGGCCGGGACTGGCTATCCTTGCTTTAAATTTGTTACAGCGGCAACCAAGGCCAACACACTTCAAAGTCAGAACCTTTGGGTCTGTGTATGGTTGCCTCATATGGTGAGCCACTAAATTACACACTGACTCTATCTGCCCAGGCTGGTATTTTGAATCCTTCAGGGCAGAAAACCCCACAACAGGCTTGCCTGTTCCAGTTAAGGTCTTCCTGAACTGCAGTGTAATTTTGCATCCTTTTGACCATTCTTCAGTCCCGATTTCTGGCTTGTTTCTCAATTCTGCCTCCCGGTTTCTCCTTTAGTCCTGGGCTTACTCTTTGGTCCTGACTACTGGCTTCAACCCACAGCTCCCAGTTCCTGGCTCACTGCCCAGCCCCAGCAGTGGCATCCTTTGCCACAAAGACTTGCACATGCAATTTTACAATGCACTTTGATCTAAGAACTCCCCAATCCTGAGTCGCCCCATTAATAGATCAGGGAGGTGGCAGTGTAGCTGCAGGTGCTAAGGCCACAGAGTAGAAAGGAGGAGGTGTGTCTTTTAGGTTAGAAGGTAAGACCAAACTATGGTCCTTAAACACATGAACATTTCAAACAGAAGAATCCCCTTAAGGAAAAAGTTACAAAACCCTGCCTGAGCCACTGATCTCTTCATCAGCAGTAAATTCATACACCAATCTGGGAAGTCAATCGTCAGGGGAGCAATAGGAAGAGAACAGTCATCTCTGTCTCTCTCCTTTTTTCTTCCAAAGTGGCTCAGAAATCACACTTTCCTCCTCAGCTGCTGTGAGCCTTTTCTTAACAACCATGATTTATATAAAAGAACCATTTTCAGTGGCCTTGCCGTTACCTTTGTTAACACCTGCGCCAGCACCACAGAGGTTTGTCATCAATTTCAATGATCCAACTCTTAGCTCTTTTAAAAGAGCTCATGGGATACAGCACAAGCAGATTGTGGGTCAATATTTGTTCAGTAGTTCCCGGTTTACCCTCTGCCCGCCTAGATTATGCTATGACTCCTCGGAAGAGTGCTAGCATCAGTCCTTCTCTCCTTGGGGAAGGGAATGCATCTCTGAAGCCACTCAATAACTCTGCTATTAAAGCAGGATCAAAAAGGAACAGCTTACAATTTAGGCAGAAAGTGCCATACCTCAGAGATCAACACATCATTTCTTATGAAAATAAGTGCAGCATGTTGCCTCTATTATACGATAGTCCTTGGCTCTAAAATTAGTCACAGCAGGTGGTGGGGGGACGATTCCCTGCCAAGATTTCTGAAGACAGAAATCACAAACTAAACCAACTTATTTGAACTCTGATTCTCTCACAAATAAAGCAAGCCATACAAAAAAAGGGAGATATTCAAAAAGGAGCTTTACCATTTGCCAACGATCTTATTGACATAGCCTGTTTTCTTCAGCAATTCTGGAAGGAGGAGCTCAGAATCTGGGATGCCCCCTGTTATGACCTGGGGGGTGTAGGCTGCATTAAGACAAAAACACTTCAGCCAAATGAGAAGGTTTGCAGGTGGTAACATGATTTATTAACTGTACAGTGGTACCTCGGTTTAAGAACAGCCCTGTTTACAAACTATTCCGTTTAAGAAAGCTGCAAAACTGGAAGTTGTTGTCACAGTTTGCGAACTTTACCTTGGTCTAAGAACAGAAGCCTAACGGTGGAAGGGTACCGGTGGCGGGAGGCCTCATTAGGGAAAGCGTGCCTCGGTTTAAGAATGGTTTCGGTTTAAGAACAGACTTCTGGAACGGATCAAGTTCGTAAAGCGAGGTACCACTGTATTCAGTAAGAGGCCTCTTCAAGATCCAAATGGGATTGGGGGATAGGACAAGACAGGTCAGAAAGACAGGTAGATTAGGGATTAGCAGGATTTAAGTGAGGTGTAGCTGATACGGTAACCTCCAGATGCAGTAGACTTCAACTTCCATCTGTCTCTGCCAGCATGGCCAATAGATGGGCATGATGGGAATTGCAGTCTATTTATTTTTTTAAAAAAAGATATTTATTCAAAGTTTCAAAAATACATAAGTATAGAAAAGAAACAGAAAAATACAACAAAAGATAAAAGAAAAAATAAAAAGCAAAAGCAAAAAAGAAAAATACTTATCCCATATTGCATCTTTTCGTTTGCTTGTTTCATAGACCTCCTCATACCTCCCTTTTGTATTCTAGCTTAATTCGTTATTTCAGCAAATTCTTCCCATATTTCTCAATTTTTGTTTAAAAATTTATCTTAACCATCTATCTTATTTAATTAACTCAACATATCCTTTCCATCTTTTACATAATCTATTATTCAATTTACCTTTAATTTCTTTAACCTTGTCTTACCTTAAAAAACCTTAAAATTCAAAATTTAAACCATATTTCTACATAATTCCTTAAATCCTTTCTACTAAAGCCAATTAGTTCCTTTCCAGCATGATCCCTAATATTTCATTAGTGTTACACTAATTCCCAAAATGGAAAGAAGTTTTTCTTTTTATAAACTTTTCCTCTTCTCTAGTTTTTATCCAACGTCCCTTCTTCCTGGTCTCGGGTGATGCCAGTCCTTTCTGACCATTACATCCAGTCCATCAATCTGGTGATCTTATGTCCGAGGCCCTTAAGTCTCTTCTATGCCCCATCTGCAGATTTTCTTGTTCTTGTTTGTGTTTACGCTCTTCTTTATCCTTTGTTGGTTTCTTTCGTAGTTTCTTTCCTTTCTCCTTGAGGAGTGGGTCTCCGGGGAACTCCAACTGGTGATATTCTCCATTTTCCTTCATCAAACTAGCCCATTCCCCTGAGTCCCACTCCCCGTCATCGTCATTGTAATCCAAAAAGTAGTTAGCCAAAAAGTAATTGTCAACCTGTTTCATAGTCCCACCAGAATTGAGAGCTTCCTTAACTCCAGCCACTTCCAAACACACTCCAAGTTCAATCTTCCAATGCAGCAGCTTTTGCTCCTGCAGGACTTTAGGTCTCACCATTTGTATTTGTCTTACTTGGGATGCATTCGCAACCTCTTCCATCTTCATCTGCCCTTGGACTTGCCCTATCAAACCAGTTTCCTGTATAATTTCTTTATCCTTGTTTCCTGTTAATTCATATTCACTGGCTACAGCAGTCATCAAGTCCAACTTTTCATTCATCAAGTTCATTTTCTCATGCAACTGCTCCAGCAAAGCATTTGTTTTGCCCAGGGCAGACACCAAAACTTTCTCCCACCACATTTCTATTCAAGGTCGAACGACTGGTCCCACGATCTCAATCTCGCAGCTGTGAAGTCTCCAAGTAAACTGCAACAACCAACTGACAGGCTCCCTCTAGGGGACATAATTTCCATTTGTATCCATCTTTAGAAAACGTATCCAACAAAGGAAGATTACTTTCGATTTTCAAATACTTTGTTTCTTTAAAATGCAAAAATGCAGAAAGCAGCGTTGAAGTTAATTTGTTTCTCTTTTTTTTTATCTATCTGTCAAAGTGCTCCACTTTTAATCAATGGACGTCTCCAACAATTTCTGTCCTGACACCCCGTTCCCAGGTTTGGGGACGATGGAGACTTATATTCCTTTACTCTCTCTCCTGCAGGCTTAAACAGTCAGATTTCCCCCCCCCCCCTTTTCTCCTGCTTCCAAGGGGGTTTTGTTGGTTATAGATGCAGGAAGTTTCAATCTTTAAAATAACTTTCCAGGCTATTAGGTTGCAGGGTTTTTGCTACAGTCTGTTTACAAAAAGCGGAAGGTGGACTTCCTGTTTACACCTTTCCGCTTTGGTGCCAAATTAGTACTTTTTTTCCTTATTCCCCGATCTTTAAACTTGACCTACTCACGGGTAGTTGTTTGATAGCCGAATTGTCACAGGAAAAAGGTCAGCGCTCTCCGGCAACAGCTGTGCGGCTTCACTCCACGGAAGAAGCAATTGACTCTCAGCACCGCGCCAAACACCCCGTTTCGCTCTGGAGCTCGTTACCGGGCTCTTTTGCAGATTGGGGGGGGTGCTGAAGGTGCCCGCCGAGTCCCACGGTCACAGGCTTCACCCGCCTGTGGTTTCAGAAGGGTCCCCGCTTCACCGTAGCGGCAAGACCCGATTTCCGGGGAGCTAAATCCCTCAGAACTAGAGGGAATCCGCCATTGCCAGTGGCGCCGCCTCTGGAAGTCGATGGGAATTGCAGTCTAAAACTGCAAGTAAGGCACCAGGTTGGGGAAGACTGATCTATTATTTATTTATTTCATAAAATTTATACGCCACTTGATTGTTAAAAAAAAAACAACACCTCAAAGCCATTTACAAAAAAGATAATGCAATAAGATTAGCAATAAAAACAATTAACAATGATTTAGAACATTCAAAAAATTAAATCAACAATAGACTAAAAATAGATTAAAACATGTGCCATCTTCATTCTAAATATCTGGCCCAAATTGCACCAAATATTAGAGGACATTTCACGTAACTATCTCTGTGTCCATTCAGTTTCATGTCTAAAAGTTTATTCTCTCAACAGCAGGTTCCATTGCAGTGGTGTAGCTAGCCACTCAGGTGCCCAGGGCAGGGTGAGTGGCCCATGGGGGCAGGGCAAGCTGCCCACTGTAGGGCAGCTGACTGGGAGACAAAAGACAGAAGCAAGTCCCACACTGATGTTTTGGGCAGTGCAAAGCCTGCAAGCACCTGCGCCACCGTGTCACTCCCAGGAGAGACGCATGGCTCAGATGTGCTGGAGGCCCCGTGGTAAGTGCCACCCCCCGCAGTGTGGTGCCCAGTGCCCCCCGCCCCCCCGAGCTATGCCTCTGTTCCATTGATTCCCAAGGTATTTCTTAAAGCAGAGAGCCAGTCAATTGATTTTTGAAACACGAAGAATGCAGAGGGGCAGGGAACAAGCCAATACAGTGGTACCTCGGGTTAAGTACTTGATTCGTTCCGGAGGTCCGTTCTTAACCTGAAACTGTTCTTAACTTGAAGCACCACTTTAGCTAATGGGGCCTCCTGCTGCTCCCGCACTGCTGGAGCACAATTTCTGTTCTCATCCTGAAGCAAAATTCTTAACCCGAGGTACTGTTTCTGGGTTAGCGGAGTCTGTAACCTGAAGCGTATGGAACCTGAAGCGTATGTAACCCGAGGTACCACTGTATGGCAAACCTGCTTGCATCATGCACTGAGATGCAAATTTGCCCTCTGGCTCCCTCACAAGCAAGTGAAGGAGAGCTGCTTCCTTTCCTAAATGGCTTCTGTGGTCAATGAGAGGCAAAGCACTCTGCTTACAAAAGCCCTTTAGATAACGTGAATGTGGTCTGTTTGTGCACATATCACCTGAGCAGGAGAGTCCACTTGTGGTTCTCTAGATAGCAGCTCCCAGAATTGTACCCTGGGCACTGAACTGAAAGAATGGGCAACTAACAGGCCCCCCCCCCAAGAGCTGAAGGATACAGACTTAAGAAACTTGGTCCCACTGACACTGGCAGAGCATTGGACAGAACACTTTTGCCAGAAGTCTAAACTGATCACTTGCAGACAGATTTTTCTCTCTTCCTCCCATTTTGGGTCTCCCCTCCCACTTTTTTCCCTCTCTCTCTCCAAGTTCCTCCCATCTGAATGAAATCAAGCTAGGATCTCACAGGTGCCCACCCTGCTTTAAAGCATATCTCAAGTTTTCTGTTCATTCTATTGTTACCAAATGAGAAAAACTGCAGCCTGCAGATCAGGGAGGTACCACGGCTGAATGGCTAAGAGGGTCAGCCACCAACATTGCTGGTAGTTAGGAGGACTAAAATAAATTCTTTCTAAAGACCCTGGGGATTCCCTGCCTCAGTACACCAGTGGCAGAAGACATGCTCTAAAGACTCAACCTCTGATGTTGCTCTTTAAAAATGAGAACAGGGAAAAGTAGGCCTGCGGTAAACTTCTCCTGAAGACCTGAACAGCCACCAGTCATCAATGCAGACAGTAGCAAGCTACATGGTGGATTGCTCAGAATTAGGTGACAAGCCCCCTTTCATGCCTCAAACAAACAAAGGACATGCAGATCAGGCATGCATTCTTCCGTACTTCTTATGGACTTCTAATATACAAGCATCCCTCCACTGTCAGCTAAGAGATGAACACCCACACTTGCCAATATGCAGCACCAATCCGGAGCTGTAAATGCATGCTCTAAAACATATGGTCTCCTACAGCATCTGCCATTTTGGAACAAACAATCCTAACACCAACTAGATCGGCCGCAAATCAGCTCAAGCTGGCACCTCCCAACAGGAGTGCTAGAGCAAAGCACTCATTGTGGACAGCTTGGTAGTGCCCTCCAGACGCCCTTGCCTGGCTTAGTAGGAAGAACATATTTCTATAAGAGTGTATTTCAAACATATTGCTAACCTTCCATAATAACATGCAACTCTTCTCTTCACTCCACCCGCCTTTTGCTGAATCTTAATTAACCTATCCAATAAAACAACTTCTTTAGCAGCAAAAGCAAAAACAGATTTAACAACCTAAGCACTAGAATTTGTACTGTAGCAGGAACATTTCGAGACATTCTCTTTATGCAGGAAGTCTTAGGTCTGCTTCAGGCTATTATCTGTATCATAGTTAAGATGATCGCAAGCAAGCTTTCATAAGCCTCAGGCTTTCACACTTGCCCTCTTTGCATGCGAGCAGAGAAGAGAGAATGCTTCTGCTTTCCCTTTAAAACAAACTGCACTTCTCTGTTGTGTACAAATTCAGGGAACTATGGTTTATTCTGACCCTGGTTAGTTAACAAAGCCGACTATTAAACCATGATTGATTGATTTGTTTTAACTAGTTAGAATGAACCACAGTTCCTGTAGTTTGTCTATAACAGGAAACTGCAGTTTGTCCTCAAGTGAAGAATGGAACCTTTTTCTCTCCTCAGTTTGCATGCAGAGAAGAGGCAGTCATGACAGTCAATAACATGTGCAGGTTCATTCAAGATCCTATAAACCCTGTTAGCTGGACTAGCAACACCAGGCCTATTTGTTTGCAATACAACCCTGATTCTAAGCCTGGCAATTACTTCCATGATCTCAAAAAAGATTAATTTCTGAGTAAATGTGCTTAGGATTGCAGCCTATTGTAAACTGCCTGGAGGTCTTTTGTTCCAGTAAGTAGTATGTATACATTTTGTAAGTAAGTAAGTAAGTAAGTAAGTAAATAAATAAATAAATAAATAAATGTGTCTTTAGTGGGGGAACTTGAAGCAAGACCCCAACATTTGGGTTGCAAAAGTAAAGGCTCATTTGCTGGAAAAGAAGGACATACCATTTCTGGCATGGGCATTTGTGGTGTAGAAGCCATTCCTGATGGGGAGACGACCAGTTAAGAGTGCTGCTCTTGCTGAGGAGAGAAAAGCAAGGGGTGGGGGCACACAGAAGTAACTGTATATATCAGTTGGGCGACTTTCTTTTCTTAGACAACACCCTTCCTGCTTCAGTTTTACTATTTCATCACATGCAGTTATCAGAATCTCAGTCCGTGTGGCTGGGGGAGAGCTTGGAGGCATTTCGAGGAAACAGTTACCAGTATTATAATGTCCTCCAACATAACAATTTCTGCTGTCATTTTTCTTTAAGAAAATAGGTTCCTAGAGTATTAGGTTCTAGTACTGCTACTATTATTTATCAAAGCACATTTGATTTGCAATCTTAATCTTTAGAAGTTGAAGACAACAATTTGCCTAATGTGATTTCATGACAGAGGTACGATTTGTACCAAGCCGAACTCTCCACCCCCTAGACAGCACTGCTTCTCTAGAGCTTTGGAGTTTACTCACATGGAGAACAAAGAGGGTTGGCAGTGTAGAAGCTTGGGAAAAGCATTCCTTCTGCAGCCATCTGGTCTATATTTGGGGTTTCTTTGGAAGGATGCCCCAAAACACCTAGGTCACCCCAGCCCATCTGAAGAAATACCAGGACACAAGAGAAATAAACGTCAATCAGTTGAAAGGACTAGTGTACATTTTTATCATTCAGCTATTTAAAAGCTTTACTGCAGCATCCACCACTGTAATACCCAAGCACATTGTACAATGATTTCCACTGCTCAGCTGCCTGTTTAATGGCGAGCAGCCTTTTCGGCTTCATGGAAGCAACATGGATTATTGCAGGGCAGTGAGGGGGAGAGAACAGTGTCAAGTGACCTTCAGAAACACAAGGAACAGGTTATTCACCATTCCTGTTTTGTACAATAGGAGGTGTGCTGGCAGCGTCCAGCTGACAAAACACACTATGGGTGAAGCCAAGAAGCAGATCACGCCATCCCTGGCAACACCTCTGTGGGAAGAACTGCATCACATTTTCAGAAACCCTTCTGTATGAAATGTCAGGCTGGGACAGATCAAAGGTTCACAGAGTCCAGTATTCTGTCTCTATCAGTGGTCAGTCCGATGCCCCAGAGAAGCTCAAAAGTTGAGCAAGATGCAAATAAGCCATTCACTGCTGTATGCTTTCAGTGACAAGCAATCACAAATATGCTGCTTCTGAACACAGAAGTTCCATTTCTAACTGTAAAGACCAATAGCCATTGTTAGACCAATTCTCCATGATTTTCCCCTAATCCTCCTTTCAAATTCACGACCCCAACTTTGTGAGTGAATTCATTCTTAACACAAATTATGTATGGCTTGATGAAGCAAGTTGTTTTGTGGCAGTTGCATGAATCCCCCCCTGGGATGGGGCAAAATCAAGAGAACTTCCAACCTTTTGGAAAATGGCACCATACCTAGCTTGTCCTTGCTGGCACCTGCAGCTAAAACACTCATTCCTGCTTCAACTGCAACTTTTTCTTGACACATATTTACTGAATATAATAAGGAAAGGAGGGTGAGGGGATGAGAACCTTTTTGTAGCATAGGAAAATACTCAAATCAACAGGAGCCCCCTTTTTAAGGGGGGAAAAAATTACACCAACAATTTCAAGCAGCTAAAAACAGAGTGCAAAGAGTAATAGCCTGAAACTAAAAAGAAATGCAAGAAACACATTAGAAAGCATTTTTCTAACACTACGGTTAGCAGAGCAGTGGAATAATTTCCCTAAAATGGCTTATGAATCACAATCACGAGGTGCTCAAAAACAGACCGAGGCCCCAGACCTGAACTCTTGTAGCAAGTTCATATTGCTAAGCCTTTTACTGAGACAAACAGTGTCCACTGTGCACAATCCTCCTCACTTCAGTAGGACTAAGCAATTTTGTGACCCTTGTGTGAGGGATAGTTTTTTCAAGTGCTCAAAGTGCGCAGTCTTATATGACAACAGCTCTGTAATGCTTGGGTCTTTTATTCGCATATGTCAGATGTGAAAGAGTAGCTTACTGAATCTCATATGGACGACTATATTGGTCTGTGCTGAAAGAAATGCAGTGGCGCAATAAGGATTGCAGCAGCTTAATACATATGTTAGTCTTGACTAAGGCCACATAGTGCATTGATGGCAAAGGAAATCCAAAATGCTGACGTTCAGATTAATAGCACACGAGTAGTTATTTCTTACTTCTTGCCAGCAATAAAGGTGAAAAGCGAAAGGATTGCTCCACTTGAGACAAAAGGGAGAGGAATATCTAAACACTTGAAAGAAGCTGCAGAATAGGCACCCTTGTGCAAAATTTCCAGCTCAAAGAACAATGGTTCCAGCTGCTAGCTCTCTATTTCTAAATGGTTTATACTGTCCTTTGCATAAGCCACAGGGCAGTTTACAACAAGGCAAACAGTTAAAAATCCATTAAAAAACCCAATCCTTTAAAAACACATAACAAAAAATCAGTGCTGAAACCTGAAAAAAAATGTGTCCTAACTAACCACCTAAAACCACTGAGAAATTAGGCCAGGAAAGGGAGGGTTCCATTGAAAAGGCCCTTTCCCAGGCCCCCACATCGTGTATTTCATACAATTTGTTATTTAGAAATAAACCTCATTTATTTAGAAATGTATTTCGCACAACTTATTTGTAACGCACCATTCCTCCACCACCAACACAATCTCTGTAAAACTTGGCAAGCTCCAAGCTGGCCCAGAAGCCTATTCATACATTTATGGCGTTTCCCTCCTATCTTTCATCAGGACGGTCTCATGTCATCTAACAAAAGAATTACAGCCCAGCTTACATACCAAGGCAGGGATTCTGCATCAAAGTGCAATACTCCAGCTGATAAGCCATTTGCCTCAAATGAGCATCCAGCTGCCAAAGGAACATTTTTCATAGACTTCCTGCCTACTTCATGCCACATATCTGCTTTGGGACACCCCTCCAACACCCAAAACCAGTCCTTAAAGAAGGTTTGGGGAACCTGATCTAGGCTGCAGACCAGATCTTCATCTCTCAAACTCCTCATGGGACAAATTCTGTCACAGTGACACAAGGTGATAACTGTTGCCACAAAGGGCTTGCAAAGAGATGTGTGTGGTGTGTTAAAGTGCTACTGATCAGCAGGCTTGTAGTCACTGCCTATCAGTTGATAGCTGGTGCCTTTGAAGTTGCTTTCTGTAGGAATCAGCTATGTAATGGAGTTCCCCGCTGAGAAATCAGTTCTGCAGTAAATCCAGTCATATCTTGACTATTGACATATGATGCCAGGTGTGGGGCAAGTGGGCATGGTGTAGGGAAAAGAGCCTCCCAGGCCAAATTTGGCTCATGGGTCAGAGGTTCCCCATCACTGCCTTAAAGGGAAACCATTCCTCTCTCTTCCATCTTGTAGAAGGGGTGGAGAAACTGTAACTCAAAAAGAGGTTTGAAGAGGTAGGTCAACAAGTAACCGATTACTGTATTATTATTTTTGCCCTGCTACCTTCCCCAGGAAAACCTGGTCTTCAACACTGAACAAATGACAATTTGGGAGCGACTTCCGGTTAGCGCCAGCGCTTAATGGCGGATTTCTCCCGGAGCTCCGGGAGAGATCTGCTTCGTGGGTTCGGGTCCTGCAGCCACGGCGGAGCGAGGACCCCCAAAAATCACAGGCGCGTAGCCTGTGAACTGGAGACTCGGCGGGCACCTTTGCGCCCCCCCGACGTTGTGAAATAGCCTTTTTAAAGGCTACGGATCAGCGGAGGGTTATGGAGCGGTGCTGAGAGTCGCTTTCACCCAGCCTGCGAAGCGAAGCCGCGTCGCCATTAGCGGAGAGCGCTGACTTCTTCCGGTGAATTTGGACTAAAAAGAGCAACTTTCCGTGAGTAGGATTGAGCTTTAAAACATAATTGGACGCTAAAATTAAAGAAATTGGGCACCGAGACGCATAAGCATCAAAAAGGAAGTCTGCTTTCTGTTCTGTAGCAAGATCAAAGCGAAAGGCATTTAAGCTGTAACTTTTGACAGGAGAGTTTGCGAACTAAGAAATCCACCACCAAGCAAAGAACTCCCTCCCCCGAAGGCAGGAGGGGGGGGAAGAAGACTTTAAAGTGATTTCCTGCCTGTTTTAAAAGAAATTGAACTGTTTACCGCTGCTCCTCTACCTGGGGGTCGGACTGCCGGAGAAAAGGAACCGGCTAAGGACTGTCGCTACAAGAAGGTTAAAAAGTAACTGTAATATCGACTTTGGTTACTCTCAACTTGAAACATCTTATTTTGTTGCACAGTAAGTTATCTGCAGGATACTATTGATTTGGATCTTTTACAAAGAAAGGGACTAGGAGGGCTTTTGTTTTTGGAAGGTGTGGGAACAATTTGAAGTTAAAGAACTGACTTTACGCCCTCTAGAGGACTTGTGAATAGTTTCAGCAACAAGTGGAGTTTAAAACCTGAGAATTTTTTTTCTGACAGCTTAAGAGTGTGGGAATGACCTTGAGTGAAAGACTTTGTTATGGCAGATGGTAAACAGAAAGAGGACTCACAAGAAACAACTTTGAGATCTGGTAGACAATACAAAGTCGATCTTTCTATGCAAAGAAGGGCCTCTGTATCAGGGGCTTCCGGAACTGCAGCTGTCACAAAGGCAAAAGTGAAAATAATGTCTTCAGAAGAAGCATTTGCAAAGGCATTGGGGAAAATAAATGACTCTTTGGAGGAACTAAAGAAGCAAGGTGCTGAAACAAATAAGAAAATTGAAGAAATCTCTGGGAAAATTGATTTAAATACTAAAAGTATAACTGACCTCGGGAACAAAGTGAACTCTAATGCAGAAGCAATTGGGAAATTACTGGAAGATTCATCCACAACACGAAAGATAGCTGAGGAAGCTAAGGAAACTGCAACTGCTGCCGAGGAAAAATTTCCACCGGTGTACAGGAAACTAGATGAATATGAGCTGGCACTCTCTATGCAGGATATGCAACGCAAGGAGAAAAATTTAAGGATCAGACTTGTGCCGGAAAAGGAAGGAGATAACTTGGTGGATTACTTGACAAAAGAATTTTCTGACTTTTGGAAGCAGGAGCTGAATAAGAAAGAATTTAAGATAGAGAGTGCATTTAGGCTGGGAATAAGGCAGAGGAAGAACAGACCCAGAGATTGCTTGATAACTTTAAGATCAAAGGAGGAGAGAGACAAAATACTGAACCTGCACTACCAAACAACCCTTCGAATTGAAGATTTTCACATTGAGATTTTTAAAGACATTCCCAAAAGTATTTTGGATGCAAGAGGTCCGTACAAGGACTTGGTGACACTGCTGAAAAGGAACTACATACTATTCAGGTGGGAGTTTCCCCAAGGCTTGTCTTTTAAATACAAGGGGAAGAAAAGAAGAATAAAGACAGTGAGTGATAAAGACAAGTTCTTGAGAGAACACGAAGAAGACCTACAGAAAGAGACGTTTCCAGGACAAGGACACCCTTCAAGCAAGGGACCACTAGATACGGACACAGAACCACCGACAAAAGACGAACAACAACTGGGAGCTGTAGGAGGAAGCAAATAACCCCATCATGGCTTTGCAACTTCTAACCTGGAATTGTAACGGTTTAAATAATCCTAGAAAAAGAAAAAATATATTTCATGCTCTAAAGAAAGACCAATTGGACTTGATTTGTTTACAAGAGACTCATGTGACAAGAGCACATAGAAAATTATTAATAAATAAGAGATTGGGACAAGAATTTATATCTTCAGACAGAGTAAAAAAGAGAGGAGTGGTGATTTATGCAAAGGAAAATTTGCAACCGAAACAAATCTTTAAAGATGACCAAGGAAGATATTTGGCAATTGAAATTCAATTCCAAGGAGAAAAATTTTTGATAGTGGGAATATATGCACCAAATGAAGGGAAAGCAGAATTCTTTAAGAAGTTGCATGAGACTTTGATGGACTATATGGATTACAATTTAATCATGATGGGTGACATGAATGGAGTAGTTTCAACAAATATGGACAAAGCACAAAGACAGGTAGTCACAAAAGACGGAAGACTACCAAAAACTTTTTTTGAAATGACTGACAATATGGACTTGATTGACATTTGGAGAACAAAACACCCATTAGAAAGAGAGGGAACCTTCTTTTCTGAAGCCAAAATGACATGGACACGGATTGACCAAATTTGGGTGACTAGCAGTATGGCGTCGAACATAAAGAAAGTGGAAATCTGCCCAAAAACCTTCTCCGACCATAACGCAGTTAAGATGGTGATGAAGCAAACAACAACTGGTTCCTTTAGATGGAGAATGAATGACACCTTATTTAGAGATGAGGAGATTATTTGAAAGATTATTTTGAAATCAACTTAAGGACTAAAGTAGAAAAAAGAATAGTATGGGACGCAAGTAAAGCCGTGATGAGAGGGTTTTTGATACAACAAAATTCATTAAAGAAAAGAAAGCAAAATGAGAGGAAAGAGAAAATCTTGGAAAAGATAAAAGAAGGGGAAAGGAAACTAAGACTGAAGCCAAAATCGCAAGAGATTCTAAGAGAAATTAAAATGTATCAAACACAATATATGGAACTGATGAATCAAGAAATAGAATGGAAAATTAAACAAATGAGACAAAAGACTTTTGAATCTGCAGATAAATGTGGCAAGTTATTGGCTTGGCAAATAAAGAAGAGACAAAAACTCAACACGGTAACAAACTTAGAAGTGGAAGGAAAGAACATATGTAACCCAGTGGAAATTAGGAACTGTTTTCAGAGCTACTTTAGACAACTGTATACACAAGGGCCACAGAAAGAAATGGATATACAACAATTCCTCGAGAAAAATGGGCTGAAAAAGATTCCGCAGGAAAGTAAGACAATTTTGAACCAGGAGATATCAGCACAGGAAATAGAAGATGCCATTCAAAGCATGACGTTGGGCAAATCACCTGGACCTGATGGACTGACTTCCAAATACTACAAGGTTTTAAAGGAAGAGTTGATACAACCTTTGAAGGAAGTCTGTAACGAGATCATGGAGGGGAGGAAGGCACCCGATACGTGGAGGGAGGCTTATATTACACTTATACCAAAGACAGAGACTGAAAAGACCCAACTTAAGAACTACCGACCCATCTCGTTACTAAATGTGGATTACAAAATCTTTGCTGATATTTTAGCAAAGAGATTGAAAAGAGTTTTGATGGAGGAGATTCATGGGGACCAAGCGGGCTTTCTCCCGAAAAGGCATTTGTCGGACAATGTAAGGAATATAATTGACATTTTGGAGAAGCTGGAAGTGAATATAAATACCAAGGCTGTTTTGATATTTGTGGACGCTGAGAAAGCTTTTGACAATATATCTTGGAGTTTCATGATGAAGAACCTCCGGGGGATGGGGGTAGGCCAAGGGTTTGAAAATGGTATAGGTGCAATATACTCTGAACAGAAAGCAAAATTAATTGTAAATAATGTGGTTACAGAAGAGTTCAAGATTGAAAAAGGGACACGTCAGGGGTGTCCTATCTCCCCACTACTTTTTATATCGGTCCTGGAGGTTTTGCTTAATATGATTAGGAGGGACCAGCTGGTTAAAGGGATTCAGGTCGGAGCTAAACAATACAAATTGAGAGCATTCGCAGATGACCTAGTACTTACATTACAAGAGCCAGAAGCTAGTACGAAAAGAGTTTTGGAAATAATTCAAGAGTTTGGTCAAATGGCAGGATTTAAATTGAATAAGTTAAAGACTAAGGTATTGGAGAAAAATTTAACACAGATTGAAAAAGAAAGGTTTCAGAATGAGACGGGGTTGACCGTGGTTAAAAAAGTGAAATACCTGGGTATAAATATGACAGCTAAGAATGTGAACCTATTTAAAGACAATTATGAAAAAACCTGGACAGAAGTGAAAAAAGATTTGGAGATTTGGTCAAATTTGAAGCTTTCCTTGTTAGGTCGAATTGCAGTTATAAAAATGAATGTATTGCCAAGAATGTTGTTCTTGTTTCAAGCATTACAAATAATGGACAAAATGGATTGTTTCAAGAAGTGGCAGAAAGATATATCTAAATTTGTCTGGCAGGGCAAGAAGCCCAGAATAAAATTTAAGATATTAACGGATTCAAAGGAAAGAGGGGGGTTTGCCCTGCCAGACTTTAAACTGTACTATGAAGCGGCAGCTTTCTGCTGGCTTAAAGATTGGCTGCTTCTTGAAAACACAGACATTTTGGATCTGGAAGGTTTTAACAATATTTTTGGGTGGCATGCAGATTTGTGGTATGACAAGGTTAAAGCACATAAAAGTTTTAAAAACCATATTGTCAGAAAAGCACTATTAAATGTCTGGGTCAGATATAAAGATTTGCTGGAAAACAAAACCCCAAGGTGGCTGTCGCCAATGGAAGCTAAGGCAGTTAAAAAGTTAAATATGGAGTCGAAGTGGCCAAGATATTGGGAAATTTTAGAAAAGGAAGGGGACAAACTGAGATTGCAGAGTTTTGAGAAATTAAAAGAGAAGGTGAGAGATTGGTTGCACTATCACCAAATAAATGAAGTGTTTAAACTGGACAGTAAAATTGGCTTCCAGGTGGAAAAATCAAAATTAGAGACTGAACTGTTAGAATCCAGTACTAAGAATTTGTCAAAAATGTATAATTTGCTGCTGGAATGGAATACACAAGATGAAACGGTTAAGTCAACTATGATTAAATGGGCTCAGGACATTGGTCATAATATTTTGTTTGCTGACTGGGAAAAGTTGTGGACTACCGGGATGAAATTTACGGCATGTAATGCCTTAAGAGAAAATATTATGAAAATGATTTATAGGTGGTACATAACCCCAGTCAAGCTTGCAAAGATTTACCATTTGCCTGATAATAAATGTTGGAAATGTAAAGAAAAGGAAGGTACATTTTTTCACCTTTGGTGGACGTGCCCGAAGATTAAGGCATTCTGGGAAATGATCTATAATGAACTTAAAAAGGTATTTAAATACACCTTCACTAAGAAACCAGAGGCATTTCTCTTGGGCATTGTCGGCCAAGGGGTGTTAAAGACGGATATAACTTTCTTTATGTACGCTACAACAGCAGCTAGAATACTTATTGCAAAGTACTGGAAGACGCAGGATCTACCCACACTGGAAGAATGGCAGATGAAGGTGATGGACTACATGGGCCTGGCAGAAATGACGAGCAGAATCCGAAACCAGGGAAGAGAAGCGGCGGAAGAAGAATGGAAAAAGTTTAAGGACTATCTAAAGAAATATTACAAAATTAATGAAAGTTAGAATGATGTTGGACTGGAAAGTAAATGGTTACTATTAGTAATGGTTAAGACAAGGAGAATAAGGAAGATTAGCTTAAATTTAAAGTAAAATAAGGGAAGATTTGCTGAGTAATTGATTAGAATTTGGAATACAGAAAAGGGAGGCATGAGGAAGTCGAGGAAGAAAGGTTTAAGAAATTAGGATATGAAATGGTACTTGTTTTTTCTTTTGTTTTGTTTTTGTTATTGTTTGTTTATGTATTTGTTGTTGTTATGTATTGTTTGTGTGATTATAAAAATTGTTTAATAAAAATATTTTTTTTAAAAAAAAACAAATGACAATTTGGGCTTTCCAGAGATTGCCGTTTGCTCCAATTCAGTGGCAAAGAATGTGTTTTCATGAGGAAAGTGCCAGGACAAAAAAAAAGTGTTCGGACACAGTGCTTTAAAGCATGGGCCCGTGCCTAAAAACGCAGCAAAAAGGGAAGTCTGGATGAGCCCTCATTGTAACTTTCAGCCTAACTTACCTCGCACAGAGTTGTTGTGAGGATAAAATGAGTGAGAGAAGTATGTATGCCACTTTGAGCTCCTTGGAGGAAAAGTAATATAAACATAATTTTAAAACATGTAATAATGTGCAAATTGACCCCCAAAGATAAAGCACCACAGTGTTTTGAAAGCAACTGATATTACCTTAAATGCCTCAGTGCCAAAGGTCAGCTCTTCAGACACTAGGATATCAGAGCTTCATGGTAACTCTTCCTCTCTATCAAAATTCAGAATGGAAGCCTCCTGGGGCAGGGAATTGTCTTTTGACCAACATTCATTGATGTGGTGGTGCCTGTATATATGTGTGTTACCATTCATGTATATTCATGTATATGGATGGTATAATCCTAGAACTAGGCTTCGGTTAATTTACTGGAGCCATTTTCTAATACATATCACACTTATTTATTTAATTGATTTCTATCCCTCCTCTCCTCCAAGGAGCTCAAGGGGGCATAAGTGGTTCTCCCCCATCTCCCCGTTTTATCCTCACAACAACGCTGTGGGGTAGTTTAGGCTTACAGGCAGAGGTAGCTCAGGCTTACAGGCCAAACGTCACCCGGAAAGTTTTATGCCTGAGGGGGGATTTGAAGCTTGGTCTCCCTGCTCCTGGTCTTGACTCTCTAACCACTGCACCACACTGTCTAATTTAAATTCATACATTACACACACATACATATATATGCACATTGTTTAATACAGTACACACACACACAAAAACTGTACCAGTGTATGTGTAAATGACAGACACCCCCACCCCCACATATACACCCTCTCAAATGTTTCACACCTACCAAATGGGCTCCACAATGGAAGCAATGCTACTCTCAGCACCCCACTTCCTCCAGGAAGCAGACCCACCCAGCGCTCCCCAGAGAGGTGGCCCTTTCCGCCCCTGACCAAGGCTCCCTCTCTCCTCCTGACCCCTTTTCCTCACGAGAGGAGGAAGCCCCCCACCCCACTTGCAAGGACCATCCCTCCTTCCCCTGCCACCTCCCCTTCCCAGGCTCACATCGTCCATCAACAGCAAGACCAAGTTAGGGGGTCGTGGTAGAGTGGTGTTGGCGGCCCTGCCCAGGCCGCACAGGCCCAGCAGCAGAAGCAGTCTCGTCTCCATGGCAACCACTCCAAGCCCACCGCAAGTCCGAAAAAAAGTTGGGGAAGAGGGAACGGCCCAAGGGGCACGTGGAAACACTCAGGGTAACTAGAAAGTCACTACCGGTTCTCAATTGAACGCGCTGAGTTAAAGACATGGGCGGGACTCAAGAGGGAGCACTTTAGAAAGAAGGAAAGAGCCCACGCCACACTTTTGGCATATGGTATGGTTTTAATTATATGTAGTAACCCACCCACAATATGGGAGTTTTGTAAATATAGGTGAAATAATTGCTCCTGGCCCCGCATATGGCGGCAGCGGATATGCTGTTCAAAAAAAGCTGGAAGTGGGAGGAGACTGCCTGGTAACCCTCGCCTGCAGTCTCTATGTAGGAATAGGAGTCTGGGCCGATTCACTCGCGCCTGAGGAGAGTCACGTGCGCAGAGCCGCGGAGGCGGAGCCGTGGTCCGCTGGGCTCATTGGTTCTCCGATCACGTGGATGTAAATACTGTAAGGGCAAAGATGCTGTTACGTGAAAGAGGGAGGGACGAAGCGAACCCACCAGTACCCAAGATGGCGGTTTGTATTGCTGTGATCGCCAAGGAGGTGGGAGACCGGGCAGGGGCAATTGAGGGACGGGGCGGCGGGTGGGGGAGGGAGAGAGGAAGGGGAAGGGTGGGGGAACACAAGAATTGCCTTCAGACATTCCTGGGAAGCCGTTAAGCAGGGAATGAGGGTAAATCCTCTCTTCTGCTATTCTACCCCCCGCAAAGGGTACGTAGCTAGTTAATCTATGGAACTCTCTGCCACAAGATGTAGTAATGGCCACCAACTTGGATGGCTTTGAAAAAGGGTCGGACAAATTCATGGAGCAGGGAAAGCTATTAATGGCTATGCTCTTTCTTCACTGTCAGAGGCAGGTTGTCTTTGAGTACCAGTTGCTGGAAACAGCAGGATGGGAGAGTTGCTCTTGCATTACGTCTTGCTTGTGGGGCTTCCCATTGGGGCATCTGGTTTGCCACTTTGATAACCGGATGTTGGACTAGAATCAGCCTTTCTCAACCTTGGGTTTCCAGATGTTGAACTACAACTCCCATCATCCCTAGCTAGCAAGGCCAGAGCTCAGGGATGATGGGAGTTGTAGTCCAACAACATCTGGGGACCCAAGGTTGAGAAACACTGGTAGATGGACCAGACTGAGCCTGTCAGACTCTTATGCTATGTTCTTAAAGCAGGGCTGCTATCTTGGGCACCTTCTGAGGCTGACACCCCAACTGTGGGGCGGGGACTACTGCTGATCCCTGGAGCCCCCAGCTTCTCCCTTCTTGTCACTTCCCATTTGGTTGCATTCAATAAGCAAGAAAGGAGCAATGGCTGCAGCAGCCTCTGTTAAATTTGCTCTCTCTCTCTCTCTCTCTCTGGGCAGTGGTGCAGGTTGTGCATTAAAGGTTGAAGGACAAGTGAATGGGTTGCAGTGACAACCGTGATAAAGAGTTGGTTTTCGTCAGGTTTTCTTCTCCTTTCCCAAGTATAATCAGGGAGGGGGATCAGGGGAGGAAGCAAAGCACCTAATTCATATATGAACTGTATGTGGAAAACTGTCAAACTTTTTGGGCACATCCTTGTCAGTACGCCTTTGAGCTGATGCCGACAACTGGGCTCAAAGACTGGTTCTGCCCTGACTAGGCTAGGCGAGCTAGAGCACTTCCAGAGACCTTCCACTCCTGGAAAGCAGGTCTAAGTGCACTGGACCCACAACTATCCATTGTGAGCACCAAACTCAGCAGAGTATGAACAACACGGAAGAAAGCTGTGAAGCATAACTCTTCTTTATTTTCTAATAGCTACTGCAAACTAAAAACTAAAGAGCTACTGGCTTGCATGAGTGTTACAGTTCTCACTCAGCCATCTAATCTCTACATAGATAACACTCAGACTCCCCACAGAGTCAGGCAGGAGCAGAAAAAGCGAAGAGCAGTTTCCACCCCCTCCTTTCTGAAAACATCAGGAGATTCTCGCAATGGGAGGGGGTGAAAATATCCACAATCCTTCCATCGGGATGTTGGAGTCTGGGGGTTTAAAGCTGCTTTACCTTGCTTTTTCTGCAACCCTAACTGGAAATATTAATGTGGGTTGCATAAAAATTCAGATATGAATATTGTTTTATTGTGTCTTGCCTGTAAACGGCCTTGAGTCAAAGAAAGGCAGAATATATTTTAATAAACATGTACTTAAAAATGTGACCTTTGCTTGGGGATTTGAGTTCTTCCAGCTGTGAACCAGTTGTTGGGGGCTTGCACCTGGCTTGATTGAGATAGGTGTCTGATTTGGATTCTGTGTTAAAATCGGTATGAAAAGGTACTACTTAGAATCCTGTTGTGGGAGAGGGAGTTAGAACTGCATAGATCAGTTGGATCACTTCATAGCTCAGTAACTTGGTGGTTTGTTTGTTTTTTCATTCTAGAACTACCCTCTGTACATCAAGAGCATTCCAACAGAAAATGAACTGAAGTTCCACTACACAGTCCACACGTCTCTTGATGTTGTGGATGAGAAAATCTCTGCTATGGGAAAAGCTCTTGTGGACCAGAGAGAGCTCTACCTGGGGTTGCTCTACCCAACTGAAGACTACAAAGTGTATCGTAGATGCCTTTTGGGTTGAATGAGGAGTTGGCCTAGATCACATTCAAGATCCCTTCCAGCTCTGCAGTTATGTGATTGTTTCTCAGGTTCCCTTCTTGCAGTCTTGCTTTGTTATTCCAAAGGAGGGTAAAGTTCTGATCACAGCTGGGCTGCAGCACTGGAATTTAGTTGGATTTGTTGTTGTTAGTTTTAAACTAGTTTTGTGTGCTTTGATATATAGAGTAAAGTCATAGCTCAGTAGTAAGGCACTAACTTTGTATGTAGAAGGTCCCAGGTTCAATCCCTGGCATTTCCAGGTAGGGCTGGGAAAATTAGAGAGCTGCCAGTCAGTGCTGAGCTTGATGGACCAATGGCTGACTCAGCATAGGCAGCTTCCTATGTAGTTTAGAAGTTACAGTGGTTAAGGCTGCATGCAACTGCTCTGTGGCCTTAACACTGTGCAGTCAACAGCCGCTACTGAGCAACTTGTTCATCCAGTTGAAGGACAAATCTGGAATGTGATACCTCAAGAGCCCCTGGAACTGAAATCTAAAGTCGATTGGTTAAAATAGGGTGTGGGTTGGGCTTCCAGAATGAGTGACAGTGCAGAGAGCTGCTATGTATTCAGTCTGAACCCAGTTACATGTGGGCAAGCTGCTCCTTGCTTAGGGAGTGTTTAGCATAACCCAGTTGTTTTGTGTTTATTTGTTAAGGGCTCAGTGATGGAGCACAGACTTATTTGGCCTCTCCAGAAAAGGCTGAGAGATTCTTGTTTGGTACCCTGGAAAGCTGCTGCCAGTCAGTGTAGACCAGTGGTAGCTAAATTGTCGTCCCTCCCCGCCCCACCACAAATGTTGCTTAACTATAACTCCCATAGTCCTCAACCACTGGTTATTCTTGCCAGTGCTGATGTGAGCTGGGATTTTCAGGAGGGCCTCAGATTAACCACCCTTGGTATAGACAGTACTGAGAGATGATGGACTAATGGCCTATGTGTGAGGTGGCTTTGTATATTCTTAAAAATAGACCTTGACTGCTGAAGCAGATATGGCTACGTGACCAATTCCAAGGTGAAGTTTGTGATGGTGGTGGATTCTTCCAACACGGCACTCAGGGACAACGAAATCCGCAGTGTAAGTACAGGGCAGCTGCAGGGAGCCAGTCAAAGTAGAACTTCCTTCTGCTTACTCAAGACTAATTGGTCCCTACATTCTGGTCACTGAAGTGGTTCTTCCCTTTTCAGATGTTCAGGAAGCTGCATAATTCCTTCACAGATGTCATGTGCAACCCCTTTTATAATCCCGGGGACCAGATCCAATCAAGGTGAGCAGGCTGGTGAGAGTACCTGTCTCTTTGGAACTTAACTAGTTTTGTTGGTCTTAAAGGGCTGTTGGAAGCTTTGTCTTTCCAGAATCCGCTGAACTATTCTAGTGGCATTTAGCAATATTATCCTGAGCCTCTCCCACATCTGCCCTGCAATAGTATTCACCTCTTGTTTCCCCTTCCAAAATCATGGAAACATGCCATAAACCTTCCTGTCAATTAAGATCTTAGGAGCTCCCTCACTGGGTGTTCCCCACTTTCTGGAGGTACAGCAGGTAGCTACTAAAGAGTGGGCTTCTCGTGGATTGTACCCAAATTATGGAACTTCCACCTGAGGCATTTTGCCTGGTTGGTTGTTTACTGTTTTTTAGAACAGCCTTTCTCAACCTTGAATCCCCAGGTGTTGTTGGACTACAACTCCCATCATTCCTTGCCAACATGTCCAGTGGTCAGGGATATTGAGTTTCCATGTGTACATAAGAAAATATGAGTATGCCTGTAGGATGGAATGAGACAGGTGAAGCAACCTGCTTCGTTAAATGCTCTCTTGGATATATGTGCTTTCAAATCTGCTTGCAACATTGAGGAACCTGATTTAAAGGCAACAGTGATAGATGTACCGCTGGCAAACGCAGCCATATAAGTGAAAAGCTGCCTTTTTATTGCTCCATTATCTTAGTTAGCTGGTCTGTCTTTGATGAACCTTTCTCCTGCTTCTTTTAACACTACCTGTCCCTGCTTTTCCAAGGGCCTTTGACAACATGGTGACGTCCATGATGGTGCAAGTTTGTTGAAGCTTCTGCCTCTTCTTCCAGCTGATTTACCTGAGACAACTTGCCCCACTGTACAGAATTGTTTGTTGTGTATATTCTGCCTTCCAAAATCCCACATTGTATAATAAACTCATTAACTAAGTTAGTCTGTGCTTGTTCACCAAGGTATATGGAAGGGGATGGTTGTAGCCATACCGTGAAAAAGTTGAAAAGCCCCCTCTTGATAGTAAGATGTCTCCCAGGTAAGAGAAATAACTTGGATAAGAGCGTAAGAATAAGCTTGCTGTATCTGACCAGTGACCCATCTACTCCAGCATTCTGCCTCTGACAATGGACGGAGAACATAGCCATTGATAGCCTTATCATCCATGATGTCTATAATCCTCTTTTAAAATCATCCTTGTTGGTGGTCCTCACTGCCTCTTGTTGGATGCAGTAGATCAACCCCAACAAGGTGTCCCCCAAAGTGGCCTATTTACTTGAGCTTGGTTCTACTTCCTTACAAAAGAACTAGCTAGGGCAGCTCAGAGGGACGATTAAAAATGGGAGATTAAACCATGAGAGTGGATCAGAACTAAAATCAGTATTTTGTCTATTCAGAGTCCACATCAGATTACAGGTGCTTGTCACACAAAGACTGAATCTGGGATCTTCTGCCTGCAAAATACCTGCTCTTCTGCTAGGTCCCTTTACTGGATTGTACTACTTCAGTTTGCAGGTGGAGCTGCATATTTAAATGCCCCTTTAAAAATCCCTTTAGTGCAGTAGGTTAGCGTGTCAGGGAAACAGCTAGGTTAGTAATCTCTGACCTTCTGTGTTCATGGAGGGCTTCAAAAAAACCCTGAAAAAGGTAACAGGAGAGATATTAAAAACCCAGTCACCAATTTGCTGTCCAAAGTGGCATAGTCCAGAAATAACTGCATTTCATGGTTTTTTTATGTTCATGCAACATGACCTCTTAAAGGAGGTAGATTAGCCCAGAGAGAAATCCACAGCCAATGCTTTTGTTGTGGGTTTAGTTTAATCAGTTGGATCTTTTATTTTATTAAAAAATATTAACTTACAAACATTACCACAAATGGCATCTCTATTCACATACAAATTTAATACAAAAAAACCCCTTTTCACTCTGCTTATTTCAACTTCTGCCCATTTATTACTCCTTAAGGATACAATCCCCAGGAACATTTCTCCTCTGCAGTTCTCTTACACAAGAGAACTTCCCAGGGGATTTATTGTTTTTCTTATCCCTTTAGGACTTGAAGTTGCATCTTTTCACTTGCCAAAATCAAAAGGTCATGTTTTTCACCCTGTAAAGGTGACCTGCAGCCACCCCCAGGTACCACACTTCTTGGAATTGCAGTGCTTGAGGAAAAGATTACTAGAATGAATTATGGAATTTAGCAGATGTTTCTTTTAGAATTTGCTGGCTACTGTAAAAACACTAAATGTGAAATATAAATTTAGTTAAGATGTGAGCTAGACTGTCCATTCCGGATAACAGTGCAATTCAGAAAACAAGGTGATAAGTTTCGCCCATATGAACAACTTTCAAGGTTTGAGTTTTTTTATCATTATTAATGTTTTGATCTGGCAAGTCCTATTGTTTCAGGGTTGCAGAAAGCTGCTTTTAGTATCTATCATTTCATTGGGATTCTTTTGGGCTGGAATGAAAACAGTCTAAACAGAGATAAATAGTAGGTGAGTGCAATAGTAAAAAACTCATTTAAATAGGCAATAGGTTAACTTCAAATAAGCTTTTCTTAAATTAGTTTTAAAAGGAGGATATGATAGGAAAGAAATGCAAGACATGCAAGGCAGACAGGAATAAAGACACCCTGCTGCCTCCACCACTACCCCCTGGTGGTTCTCTTCCCAGCCCACCAAAATCGACACAATTTCCTTCATTTGGCCTCCACAGCTCCTCCCAAGCTGGGAAGAGAATGGAATTTAAAAATGCTCAGATTAGACCCATCAGTTTAAGCTCAAGCAGGTAGCAAAGGTGTACAAAACTGGCCCACCATTTTGAGTTACACCTTCATCACAAGCCCACGTAACAGAAAGTGGTTCTACACAACCAGGCTGAATGGGGTGCAAAGGTGCAAAGTATTACACAAAGACACCTAAGGCTGATGAGAGCTTCACAACACACCTGCCCTGCAAACTTAATCCAGTTTTTTAAAATAAATATATATACAATTAATGGCTTTGGCCAAGGAACATTGGGAAGCACAGGAGTGCATGATTTCCAACAGGACTTGGGATCTAACTGTATTTGTTTGCGATCATATGGGAGGGTGAGCAGAAGGACCATGATATAGTTAACTCAGTTTACGATTCATAGCATAGACACTCCTTTAGATGCAACGGTGAGGAAGGGGTGGGGAGAGGAAAAGCAATGGAAATAGATGCCCTAGTTGCAAGACTTGTTCATCACTAGCATGCCAGTTGTTTGTTTCTCTATGTAAGAGTTGGATCTGGCCTCTTTCAAAGGAAACAAGTCCTCATTTGGGTTTGGGTGATGTACATTTAAAACACCTACCAGGATGCTACTTAGTCCCCTTTCTGAAGCCATCCCTAGAGTCAAATGCTTACCAAGAAAATCAGCAGATGAACATCCAGCGAGGATAATACAGCATGCCAAGAATCACGGAAATGGTGGCAGAGAGAAGTGGGGGGGGGGGGGTTTCCAGACCCTACCAGAGTTCTAATTTTCTACCCATCAAGAGAAAATTCAAATGAAGCTCTAAACGATGACATATAAATTTGGGGGGAAAGTCATTTTTTGCACCCATTGGGCCACTCCAGCATTTCTTTTTTCCTTGCCCAAGGAGGAGATAACCCTGTGTGTCTTGTCTGGAAGACTGGCATAGAAGTTCAACGCTTGCAAGTCACTCTCACAGGATAACAAAGGAGAAATGTTCTTTGGGCGGATCCACTTGCTTTTGCTCCCCTGTTCCGGTCCAAGTTGAGTCCTGGCTTGGGTCACCTTGTCCCACTGCCTAGTAAGGCATGTACCAAGGAGAAAGTCTTCCACGGCCCCTGGAGAAGAACACACACACATTGACCATGGCAAAAGTTAGCCCAGATGTTTCACCACCTCATCCCTGGCCTAGGCATCATTTACTCAAAGGAATAAAATGAAATAAAATATTGAATTCTTAAATTGAAGAGGCGCTTTGCCTAATTTCATGCTGGTGCCAACGAAAGAAACAATGGAGGGCAGGTGCAGAGAAAGTGGGGGAGGGGGATAGTTGCCCTGCCCACGACAGTCCCTTATAGTAGGTATGGGGAGCATTCTTCAGCTGGAAGGCCACGCTCATGGGCAACTTTCCGGGGGCCGCATACAAGGGTGGGAAGGGCCAGATTAACAGTGGGTGGAGCAATGGATGTGACTCTTACCTTAACACCAGTGTAGGCTACATTCTAGCCATGCTAGTACCAGATGTTTCTACCTGCACAAACACCCCGTCTCCATCTTTGCAAGCTAGAGGCGTCGTCACAGGTAAGCATTCAAAGATGGGAGAGCAAGGCGAGGGGTGTGGCCAGAGGAGAATCCCAAGGGCCAAATAAAGAGTCTTGGAGTGCTGCATTAGGCCTCTGGGGCTGAGGTTCCCCACCTCTACCCTACAGATTGCCCCCGAATGAATGCAGCCCTTAACAAAACCCTTGCCTATGATATATTTTGCTCTTCCACAATCCACCCAACCCTTTGTTGCAGAACTGTAGGCCTCCCTTATATGAACTTCCCTTTCCCAACACCCCAACTCCAGGATGCTGTCCCCAAAAACCATCTAAAATTAAGAAATGCATACAAAATGGAGTGGAGGAGGTCAGGAGAAGCAAAGGAATTTCTTGAGACTATAAACCAATCTAGATGAGTAAATGCATCAACTCAGCCTCTAAGGGTGTTCTGCCTTTCCTTCATATAAGCCACTTGCTCATTAGCTACAAGAGCCATCCATCACTGATAGAATTGATTCCCAGTGGCCTTGTCAAACTGATTCAGGGCCATGGTCAGCTGGAGCTATGCACAAAGCTGGGTATATTCTATGCTGTGTGATCACAGCGTACAAGTATGGTGTTGTTTTACCACTGACAACCACACATAGCAAATTTCTAGCCCTTAATCTTGATAATGAAGCACACTGGGTGGCTTTCGGACAGTCACTGCCAGGTTGCTGTGAGGATAAAATGGGGAGTTGGAAAACCATGTGCACCAGCTTGAGCTTCGAGGGAAAAGGTGCCATATAAATGCAATGAATAAAAAATAAAATAAATGATCTTTTGCCTTTGCTATTTTTGCATACCGTTTAGTCCTTTTTTTTTTACTTACGGTGGTAGTCGGTCTTTTAATGGTTAGGCACATTGGTTTCAGTTTACTAAAGAAAATCGGGATCTAAATTATTAAAATAAACCCTTAGTTATCACAGTCAGTCCAGACTCTCAACAGCAGCAGAGAGGATTGACAATGGTGTATAGGTAAAGGTAAAGGTACCCCTGCCCGTATGGGCCAGTCGTGTCCGACTCTAGGGTTGTGCGCCCATCTCACTTAAGAGGCCAGGGGCCAGCGCTGTCTGGAGACACTTCCGGGTCACGTGGCCAGCGTGACGAAGCTGCTCTGGCGAGCCAGCACCAGCACAGCACACAGAAACGCTGTTTACCTTCCCGCTATAAAGCGGTACCTATTTATCTACTTGCACTTAAGGGTGCTTTCGAACTGCTAGGTGGGCAGGAGCTGGGGCCGAAAGACGGGAGCTCACCCCGCCGCGGGGATTCGAACCGCCGACCATACGATCGGCAAGTCCTAGGCACTGAGGTTTTACCCACAGCGCCACCCGCGTCCCTATGGTGTATAGTTGTTGTTGTTGTTTAGTCGTTTAGTCGTGTCCGACTCTTCGTGACCCCATGGACCAGAGCACGCCAGGCACCTCTGTCCTCCACTACCTCCCGCAGTTTGGTCAGACTCATGTTTGTGGCTTCGAGAACACTATCCAACCATGGTGTATAGAGACAGCCCTAAACACAGATCCCTGTACTCAGACCAGCTTTTAGATCCTGCAAAAGACAGAAAAGTTGTTTTTCGGCTCATCTAGGGCAAAGGTGTCGATCCCCCCCCCCCAGAAACAACTTGGGGATGCTGAAAGTGCAAGCCAAGCCAGAACAGCACAAGTGACACACTCGCTCCCAGGGGCACTCCATGCCAGCTGCTCTTTCTGGGATACCGAGCTGACGGGTTGCTCATTTCTGTTCCTTCCGATATGGAAAAGAGAACTGCTGCCCATGGGCACCACTAAGGTGTCCAACTCCTTGTCTGCGTGCAGCTTACAGGCCCTGCTGGCCACGCAGATGCACAGGTGACGCTGAGCCAGCCTGACAGCAGCAGCACCCAGGAGCCAATGTGCTTCTAGTGGCAGATTGTGCTAGCATCTTATACCGTCCCCCAGAAAGACGGTATATAGCAGGAAGAGGTCCTCGGTTCTCCTTCAGTTCCTAGCCTCAGACATCCAAGGCTGGATGTAACTAAGTTGTTGCGCTAGCAGAAACCAGGAGAATGAGTCCTGAGAGTGCTATGGGACTCTCCTCCACACACACACACACACACACACACACACACACACACACACACCTGCTCAGGATGGGGTGTGGGAAGAGAGGAGGAAAGAGCATCCCATCTGGCAAACAGAAATGCTTGTATTGATGGAATGATAGCCTTACTGTGATGTTGGACTGGCAAGCACTCTTCTGCTGTCCACTCACCTGTGCACCCTTCCACGTGGCCTTAAACGCTGCCCTCCACAGAAACTGGAGCGGCGAGGCAGAGCCCCCCGGCCATGGAAAGCACCCCGGGAACCACCCCGGTCCGTGGAGCTGATGCCTGGCATGTTGGTCCTCTTGGGCAACACCTGAAGCGAAGCAAAGACAACATGGTGCCACAAAATTAGCTCGCATCACTTACAGCAGAGATGGGGAGCCTGCCTCCCGCTCCAGGTGTTGTTTCACTACACTGCCCATCAGCCCTGACTGAGCCTTGTCCACGCTGGCTGGGCCTGATGGAAGGATCGAGCCCAACATCTGCAGAGGGTGCAAGTTTCCACATCCCTGGCTTTCCATCTTGGACTGGGATGTGAACACATGATGGAAGGCACCTTGAAATTTTGCACAAAAGTGAAACACTGGGCTGTAGTTACATAGAATGGAAGTGAAAGGCCAGTTTGGAAAGCAACACACCCACATTTGGAAAGACACAGATAGGGAAAGGTATATAGGTGCCCATAGACCAGTACTGTCTACTCTGATTGGCAGCAGCCCTCCAGGGTCTCAGGGAGAGAGAGGCCTTTCCCATCAGCTGCTTATGGGGAGTTGGTGCCAGGGATTGGGCCTGGAACCTTCTGGATGCAAAGCAGGTCCCCTACCCACTTAGAAATACAAGCCCACACCCCCAAGGTAGGGTTCTGCATCCCCAGACACCCCTCCTCTTCCCATGACACACACCTTGATGATACGGCCTCTGAAGGTGCTCTCACCCAGCTCCACAGCAGCCTTCACAGAACTCTTGTCAGCAAACTCAATGTAGGCATACCTGCAACAACAGGAGGAGCTGTGAAAGTCACCTGGGGCCAATTTGCAAGCTTCTGATGGGAGAAAGATGCACTTGTGTATTTCCCCTGGGGCCACAATGGGAAGCAGATTTGTCTTCCTCATTGCATCTTTATGTGCCCCCAGACTGTCTCTATTTTCAGGTGCGATTGAATCACATCCCTGCCAATTCAGGTTGTGCACTTAGAGTGAATTCAAAGCTCCTGAAAAACAAGCCAGCTTCCCCAAAAGACTGGCCATTTTGTGGTAAGGAAAGCGATGGCAAAATGCACTGGAAACTGTTAGCTAACACTATCTTTGTTGCAACGTTGCCTCCTCCACAAACAAATCAGGCTGAATGCTACCTCAATAGCCAGCATTGTCTTAGTGCAGGCATGTCCAATAGGTAGATCGTGAGATCTACCGGTAGATCACCAGATGCCTATGGCAGATCACCGGTAGATCAGTGCCCCCGCCAAGAAGCTCAAGAACTTCGGCTACCCTAAAAAAGGCTCAACAACTGACCTGAACCCCAAAAAAGGGGGTAGATCACTGTCAGTTTTTAACTCTGGGAGTTGGTCACCCCTGTCTTAGTGCGTCCCTGCAAACAAATCAGGATGAATCTACTATTTTGGAAAGTTGTGTGTCTCTTTGTTATCTATGCATTTAGACACCTCTTAAGATACTGTAACCAAATTTTGTGTGATAGTTTCCTGAGGTCAAAGAGCAGGTTTCTGTCCGTTTGTATACAAATGGATGCCGCTGTGAATCAAGATGGTGGACTGAACCCTTCAAAAGTGCACTGATTTTAACCCACTGATATCAAAACTATAATGATTTTTTGGTTCCTTATAATTCCCATGCAACACTGGGTATGAGGCTTTTAGTGCTTGATAAACAAGCCTTCTGGAAGCACTCTTCATCTCAATGACTTGCTGGAGCAATACAAAACCTTCAGAAAGACATGATGGCCACTCAGCCATTTACAATCTGCACTGCCAGGAGTGGAGGGACAGAGAGGAACATGTCTGATCCAGAGGGGCAGCCTCAGAGGTCAGACTCACTGGGCACCTGGCAAGGCCCACACCCAGCCATGTTGCTCATGGCTGATCCCCAGAGCCCTACATGTGCAGGATGATCGCTTTCTTCATCTTGGCTTGTTCCATCTGCACTCCTGTGAGCCATGAGACGAGCAAAGAGGAGGAGCCAGTCCCCCCCAGTCTGCATTCACTCTGGCACCCGGAAGCCATCCCATCCATCTACCTGGCCCTCAAGAGAGGCAGCCACCCCATCCTTCAAAACCACAACTGCCCCCCTTCCCCACCATCAAATCACTTGCCCTTTAGGATGACCGGAGAACTTGTCGCAGAGGATAGTAACTCTGTTGATCTGACCGCAGCTGTTGAAATGGGACTCCAGCTCTTCTGCGCTTCCACCATAATCCACCTATAAAGATCACATCACACGTGTCCAGACTTCTGCCCCACTGCCCAACGATTCAGGGAAGAGGCAGAGGCTAGTGGGGAAAGCCCCTGCTTTTGGCAGAGGGTTCCTAGTTCAATCTCTGGCATCTCCAGCTAGAGCTGGGGATGTCCCCTTGTCTGAAACCCTGGAGAGCTGCTGCCAGCCAGAGTGGACAATATTGAGCTTGGTGGTGATGAATTCAAATCATATCCTGCCCCTCTTCTCCCAGAGGAGCCCAGGGCAGCAAGCACATCAACAACAAAACAATTTTGGAGTAGGGGGAAACCATTCTAAAATCAGTTCTCAGGGCTGCCAGGAACACTGCCTTTCAGACATCAAATGCCTGGGTCAGCAGGGATGTTTTTGATTTCCTCCTGAAAGTCAGTAATGAGGGAGAGGAACACACCTCAACAAGGAGGGCATTCCACAAATAGGGAACCGCTACCAAGAAGGCCTGACAGAGCAGCCCGCAATGGACTGACTCAGTGTGTTCTTATGAGAGTACACAGTGATTTATAAAGATCAGCAAAGCCTCTGCAGCAAGAGACTATTTAACCACATGCTGGCGATGTACTAGGTCCTAAAAGCCCCCTTCCTCCTGCCCTCTTCTAATTGCTGGGAGTTAACGTGTCTTAATTTTTGGAAGACAGGTGCTGAAGCTCATGCCTGCCAATCACGACTGTTCTCGTATCCTAACCATGTGTTTTGTGGTCAACTGGTTGGCATCACAGCAACAAGGGGAGACTGTTCTGCAGGGTCTCTAGCCCAGACACTCAATGCTGCTCCAGCTCTCTTGAAGCCCCATCTCACTTACATTTCCCACGTAGACAGAGCGCTGGTCAACTTCCATTTTTTCCTGAGTTGCCCGAGGCAAACCAAGTCCTGTGGAAGGGAGGAGGAGGAGACCTCATGGGAATCGTGGTATGCCAGAGGTGGTTGACCTGTGTCTCTTCAGAGGTTACTAGACTCCAACTCCCATCTTCCTTGACCACTGTCCTGCCTGGATGGGGCTGATGGGAGTTGGAGCTCAGTTTCTGAGTTTTGAGAACCTGCTTCTGAGTTCTCAGCCCTTTGAAATAAGACCACACACACACACACACACACACACACACACACACAATACATTGATATCCCACCTGTTTCAAAATGAGTTAAAGGCAGGGAAAATGGCCTCCTCCATTTTAACCTCAAGACAACCCTGCAAGAAAGGTCTGCCTGAGCATAAGTAGTGGCTAGCCTTCACGGCTGAGCGAGGATCTGAATGCAGTTCTCCCCTGTCTTTCCACCAGACTATTAGCCACTGCAGCAAGCTGGCTTTCATGACTTGTAGTGTCCTCATAATACCTGTCCATGCAATCTTTACTGAAGTTATACTTAACACAGCTTCTTTTCTAAAAGCCTTTGCCAGCCTAGTAACCTCCATTTCTTTTGGATGACAACTATCATCATCCCCAGCAGTGCCCTTCCCACTTGCGATTCCCAATGGATCTAGGCACTGTTCAAAGGAGCAAACCAGGCTCTGCCCAAAGACTTGCAACCTAATATGCCCAGTTATGACTCCCTTTCTCCATTGACTTGCAGGCACTTGAGGTGGCACTGTCCAATGCTACAAGGTCTTCTGGGGCACACATATCTTTTGGAATCACACAGTGAAGCCGCTTGGGATAACAGCATGCTGCTGTCAGCCAACCCTTAAAAGACACACGAAAACCGTACCTGCCTCTGATCTCATGATGAGGTTCTTTGCTTCGGCCTGCAGCTCCTGCAGCCACTCCTCCTCCTTCTCCATCTCACGGACCTTGGCCTTGATGGCCTCCAGTTCCTGCATAGCAAGATTGGGGGAGGAGGCAATAAGAGAGGTGCACAGGGTTGTGTTGAAGGAGCACAGCAGAGTAATCAGCCCATCCTCAGCCAGCTTCTGTTCAAGGAGGGAATGAGTGAGACTCTTGTGCAAAACCAGGTTGCCCATTCTGATTGGGAAGCTCAGGCTTCTGGACCTCCAATTCCAAAGCTCTTTGCAAACTTAGAAGTTCCACTGTTGGTTAAGTAGATAGGTGTGCGTGTGTGCATGTGCATGCACACACACAACTTTGTAAGGCTCAGCAGAAGTGGAGATGGTTTGCTGTTTGCCACCTGAGTCAGTTAACCCAACCAGCTCACCCAGCTGCACAGACAGCCTCTCAGCAATATATTTCTGGCTCCAATGAAACCATGTTGCAAGAAAGCACCCTTGAAGCTGGTCCCTTTTGGATTTTATTTTGTTTTTTTTTTACTTATTTAAGCTTAGCAACCATAAATCTACCATTCATCAAAATTGATCACAGGCTGACTTCACAACAAATCAGATATACATAAAAGCAAATATAAAAGATGCAGCCAGATCAACAATACTTTAAACATGTACTTTAGATGCCTTGAACAAACAAGGGCTCTATCCATCCCCCAGATCACCCTTCACCCACCTGGTACACTCCAGTTGTTTTGGACTACAACTCCCATCACCCCTAGTCAGCACTGATGGGAGCTGTAGTCCAAAACATCTGGAAAGCACATGATTAGTGAGAGCTGACCTAGATTAAAGCAGCATTGGTGTCAGACAAACCTCCCAGCAGAGGGTATTCAAAAACTGGGGCAGCACAGCTGAAAATCCCATTTCCTCATTGCTTTTGCACAGCACATCTTACCATACCTTACTGCCATCCTATGAATATCAGGCTCAACTAGCAGCCCTCCAGCTGTTGCTGCTACTACACCTCCCATCAACCATGACCACTGGCCATGCTGACTGGGGGCGGGGGCGGTGATGGGAGTCCAAGCATCTGGAGGGCACAGCCTTCAAGTCATCCCTTGGAGTAGGGTTTCCCAAACTTGGGTCTCCAGCTGTTTTAGGACTACAGTTCCCATCAGCCCTGACTGCTAGTCCTGCTAGCAGGGGATGATGGGAGTTATAGTCCAAAAAATAGCTGCAGACCCAAGTTTGGGAAACTCTGCCTTAGAGGCTCTTTCTGTTGTTGTTTCTCCTGCCCCAAAAGAAGCCAAGATGGTGCCATCCAGATGTTGCTGGATGACAACTCCCATCATCCGTGGCCATGCTGGCTGGAAAAGATTTAGGAGTCCAACAACATATGGGGGCAATCACAGTCCAGACTCACAGGGTCTTCCACTTCCAGGAGCTCCTTTCTGTCTCCTTTCAGAGGACTCAGCTTGGTCTCTTCTTCCAGGTGCTTCTGCCAAGCTGAGATTTCAGTCGCATCCCAGGGGGAATTGGCAGTGGCTAGAGACGGAGGGTTCTGCCACCAGGAATCAGCGTCAGGGAACTGGGGGCTTGGGGAGGAAAACAGAAGCACCAAAAGTGAGGTGGAGCTCTAAAGTAACTGGGAATTTACACAGACTCATCCAGACTTTGCCCCCCTGTTTTCCTTCATGTGTTTTGGACTATGAATCCCATCAGCACCAGGACACAAAAACGCAAAGCACAGAAATTTGTGCCCATGGCATGCGGGCTTAGCAGCTGGGCTAATTCAGTTCTTTTCAACCACAGACACTTACAGCAGGAGTGGGAAACCTGTGGCCCTCCAGATGTTGCCAGACTACAGCTCCAATCATCCCTGCTCATTGGCTATGCTGGCTGCTCAGGCAGTTGGGAGTTGGCATCCAGCAACCTCTGGAGAGTCACCGATGTTCTCCACCCCTGACGTAAAGCATAGTCCTAAGATTCCTCAGGGACGTGGGTGGCGCTGTGGGTTAAACCACAGAGCCTAGGACTTGCCGATCAAAAGGTCGGTGATTCGAATCCCCGCAACGGGGTGACCTCCCGTTGCTCGGTCCCTGCTCCTGCCAACCTAGCAGTTCGAAAGCACGTCAAAGTGCAAGTAGATAAATAGGTACCGCTCCGGCGGGAAGGTAAACGGCATTTCCGTGCGCTGCTCTGGTTCGCCAGAAGCGGCTTAGTCATGCTGACCACATGACCCGGAAGCTGTACGCCAGCTCCCTTGGCCAATAAAGCAAGATGGGCGCTGCAACCCCAGAGTCGGTCACAACTGGACCTAATGGTCAGGGGTCCCTTTACCTTAAGATTCCTCACTCATCATAGCTAAGCCCCACAGAGTTCAATAAGGTTTATTCTCCAGCACACACATAGGACTGCAGCCTTTATGTGAAGCAGAGCCACAGAGGGGTGGAGGGGGCAGAGTATATATATCTAAGGGACCTGAGGCAAAGCAATAAACGACATCCTTCTTCTCCCAGCCCCCAAGTCCAGTCTGCCTGAGGCAGAAAATCTCACAAGTGACTCCCATCTTCCCTGGCAATAGAAGCAGAATGATAATAATAAAGTAAATAACGTGCAATTTGCTGCCCTTTCATGACATGCATAAATCAGATCCCTAAGGCAAGCTCTTCACGCTGTCTAATGGTAGAACAGGTTCCCAGGAACCAGGTTAGAGGCACAGGGGAGCTTCAGGGATGGAGCGTGTGGGGTGAGTGAAACTGTGTGTGTGTGTGAGAGAGAGAGGGGGGGAAGGGAGGTGGAGGGGGCTGAGTATATATCTAAGGGACCTTTTTCAGGCTGAGGGTCACATCCCCTTCCAGGGACCACATGCTAGTGGAGGGCGGGGGCAGAGGAAAAAGTGGGTGGTGCAACTAATATAAATTTTATCTTCGTACAGGAGGCTAGTTTCTACACACGCTCACATACTGCTCTTTCTCCGCCATCCAGGCAAGCAAGAGGCCTTACCAGAGATCAAGGACATATTGCCGCTCAGCAAAAACACTTGAAGAGGGAGTAAAGCAGGGTCAGTGAGCGTTGTGGGTGTGTAGCTCCGAAGACTCGCTTGGACAGCTAAAGAGGGGGGCTCTTTTTGGCCCCCAAATACGAGGCTTCTCATCCCCATTATAGCAGGATACACCCACCTTTAAAAGACACCCCTATTTTGTAAAAAGGAACATATGTACAGGGAGCAAGATGACGTTTGAGATCAGGAAGGAAGGAAGCAGAACACTCCAGCAGAAAAATCCAAGGGAAATTGAGTTTTGCAGCTAAAAAGCCAGCTAATTTGGGGGAACCAGATACCCCAGAGAGCACCAGCCTTCTTTTATTTTGGCAGGGGCCATGGTTAGAAGCAGCACCTCACAGTCACCTTTTAAATGTCCACAAATGCTTGCTTTCCCATAATAAATATGCTTGCTTTTAAGGTGCCACAATGGAGTTTGCGGCTTTGGGATGCAAAAAGCACCAGAAGCCCCTATTCCCTCCTGTACACCTTTCTCCAGTTCTTCCTCCCAGCTGGCAGGGAGGACCTTGCACCCACCAGGCCCTGGCCCCACCCATCCTGAAACCAAAAAAGAGGCTTACAGAGCTTCAGACCCACTCAAGCTTCTCCCTCCCTCTTTATAATTACCTTGCCCCAAGTCCAAACATTGCTGCTCACTCACACCCTTTTTTGCAAGCAAGTCCACTTCTGTTTTATCTCACGTTAAGGAAGAGGCTCAGACCCGTTTGGAAGAAGCAACAGGTGAAGAAGGCTTCTGGCCTTCCATTTGATACATCAACAGCCAATCAGATGCAGAGTTTGAGCCCCTGGAGGTGGGGCTAGCTACCTTGATGGGAGCAGAGAAGAGAAACACCTCCTGAGTCCTGACAGCCAATTCCAGGTCAGTCTTATTGGTCTGTTTAAAGGCACTTCTCAATTGTATTTAAACATCTCCAAGCAATATGCAAAAATGCAACACAAAAACAGAGAGTGTTTGCAGCTCTGGTTAAACTGACACACTTTCACAGATTCAAAGACGGCAGGCAAAGGCAAGTTAGATTCTCAAGAAGCTGGGGAAACTTTGTGGACTACAGCAGAAGATATGGGACGCTGCCAATTATGACATACGAGTTTACATTATTTTAATTAGCTAAGATAATACAGCATGAGAGTTTCTGGGGAAAGCATTTGTTTGAAATGTCGATCCAGGCTATTTATAAATACCTCCAAATATCAAGTGTGTGTGTGTGTGTGCGTGTGTGCGCGTGTGTGTGTTTGTGTGTGTGTGTATTTGACTGATAGTTTTTTTCAAATAAAGATAAGTTTTTATATAAAAAGGACACAAATACAGAGATACAACATAAAACTTAATAAATGCAGCATATTATTAAAGAAACAGTCTGCACTTAGAAACAGACAAGGTGGTCCCTGGCCTCTTCACTAGCTTCAGCTTTTGTAGCTGGAGTCAACCAGGGCTCCGCCCTCCAGGGCTAGGTGGAAAAAGGCTTGCAAGGCAGGGAGCAGGTCCCCCAGGACTCACAGTCAATATGGGGCATAGTTTGTTATAATCTTAGGCCTGTGGAGCTCCCTGCCGCACAAGACTGGTTAAGAAGAGAGTTTGGATTTGATAATCCGCTTTATCACTACCCGAAGGAGTCTCAAAGCGGCTAACATTCTCCTTTCCCTTCCTCCCCCACAACAAACACTCTGCGAGGTAAGTGAGGCTGACAGACTTCAAATAAGTGTGACTGGCCCAAGGTCACCCAGCAGCTGCATGTGGAGGAGCGGGGAAGCGAATCCGGTTCACCACATTATGAGTCCACTGCTCTTAACCACTACACCACTCTCGCTCTGTTAAGATGTGTCCCTTTGTTTATAGATGGGACTTAGCTGGTTTTACTCGTAATAATGGTCATGGCTTTGCATGTGTATGTTGATTTAAAGTGTTTAAAGTGTTATGGGGTTTTTGGGGTATTGGGGAATGGTAGTACCTCTGGCAGGGGACATGTGCTCTTTCTGGGGCACTTAGTTCTCACCTGAGGCTCCTGGAAGCATGTGACAGTGGCCACACCCCGGCTCCGACTGGCCAGCTAAACCAGGTGAGGGTAGCCTGTGGGTCTCACACCCTCAGTGAGTTAGAGACTTTCCCTGCATGCAAAGACAAGCTCTGGCAGACTGAGCAGACAACACCAATAGTGGGGCAAAGGATTGAGAAGGCAGTTTCTGCACATGCTGTAGGGGGAAATGAGGGGCAGATGGGGCTCGTCAACCTGGGAAGGTAGCCCATCTAGGAGAAGGAAAACTCTGATCCTCAACCTCTTCTGCCTTGTGGGATATCATCAGGAGAAGAAATGGCTAAGGAGTAAATGCTACACAAATCCAGAAGTGAAGCCCCTAAGGCAGTTAGATAGCACCTTGTACACCTCTTTCTGGCAGCTCCTGCAGCCAAGCTGGTGCCAAAAATATTGTTCTGCTTTCCTTTGGACCACATCACTGATACCAAGATGCAGGTCTTGTTGTCTGGGCAGCCCAGGACCTCCATGCACGCTGCTCAGGCTTGTTCCCCAGGGAGGTCACTTTGGTACTGCTAACACTGTGGTTTGACTTCACCCCCAGAGGCGCACTCCATTTCTTCTTGAGACACATGGACGCCAACAAATTGTTCTGGGGCTGATGGGAGTTGTTCTCCCAAACATCTGGAAAGCACCTGTTTGGAGTTCCCTGGAACTCATGGGTAATTCCATGAAACTGTTTGGCTGGAGATTCAGGGCAAATGGAAGTATTTCTTCACACAGTGCATAATTCATTGAAGGAGCTGTTTCTGCCAAGAGATGTGGCAATAGCCACTGGCTTACATGGCTTTAAAAGGGAATTAGACCAACTCTTTGAGGAAAAGGCGATCAGTGGCTATTTAGCATGGTTATATGAAACCTCTGTGTACAGTGGCAGTTTATCTCTAAGGAGCAGATGCTGGTGAGCCACTGTGGGAGAGGACTATTTCTCTAATGTAACCTCCTTCTGGGCTTCCTAGAGGTGTTAGGTTGCCTGCTGTGAGATGCTAACTGAAACAGACCTTTAGGTTTCACCCAGCAGGGCTCTCTATGTTGATAGTCTAACTCCTCCCCTTTTAAAATAATTCCGGGATCTCCAATTATTGTTCATGCTGCAGAGAACAACATCTGGAGAGTAGCAGGTTCCCCATCCCTGTACAAACTCATGGAGGAAGAGGAAAAGTGATCTATCAGCAGTTATTAGCCATGATAGCTCAGTGGAACCTCCACAGCCAGGGGTAGTATACATCTGATTACCAGTTGCTGGCAGTATCAACAGGATGCTTGCTTAGATGGGTCTTTGGCATGTGCCAGCAGGCTCCTTTTGTCTTTATGCAGGCCAACAGGCTATTCTCAAAGAATGAATGGAAGGCTTGAATTATTTTTCTACATTTTGGTTTCAAGACTGTCAATAATATCAGCATGCAGGCTTGAGTTACGGCCTGTTAAAGCCTAAAACAGCAGCAATAGCTACAGAAATGAACTATGACTTCATTGTAATGGCTCTGTAAATGATTAATTAAGATGAATACCAACAAATACCAACTTCTCCCCATTTTCTCTTTTGAATTCTTGCACATTCATTGGCACCTGGAGTAACTGGAGCCTGGGTTCCAGCTGGAGTGCCAAAGTTCCTCTGGTTCATGTATTTATACAAATCTGACTACTTCCTTATTGGTTGGTTGGTTGATTATATTTCTATCCCACCTTTCCTCCAAGAACCTCTAGGCAGTGAACACAGTTCTTCCCATCCCCATTTTATTTTCACCTTGCAAGGTAGGTTAGGCTGAAAGAGGTGACTGGCCCCAGGTCACCCAGTGAGCGTCATGCAGCTGAGTGGAATTTGAACCCAAATTTCTCAGGTTCATTTTGTTTTTTAAATTTTTTGGCAGAGCCGCTCTGGGAACAGTAGAAGGCCTAGCAGTTCAAAAGCATACCAGTGCAAGTAGATAATTAAGTATTGCTGTGGCGGGAAGGTAAACGGCGTTTCCATGTGCTCTGGCACTTGTCATAGTGTCATGTTGCGCCAGAAGCAGTTTAGTCATGACCCGGAAAGCTGTGGACAAACGTCAGCTTCCTTGGCCTGAAAAGCGAGATGAGTGCTAAACCCCAGTTGCCTTGGACTGGACTTAACCATCCAGGGGTCCTTTGCCTTTTTACCCTTTATTAAGGGTGGGGCCACTCTGGCTTGTGACCCAGTCTTGGCCTAACATGACCTTTCCTCCCAAGATCACATCCACCTGTCGATCAGCTGACATCACTTGGGAATTCTGCATTGGCTGTGAAGATGACTTCCCTGCAGGGAACTGGTGCGGGCAGCCAAGACATTCAGCTGATAAACAGGGGGTTAAATCCTGCTTGGTTTAAATTAAATTCAATCCTGCTCAATTCGGAAAAATGAATCAGTAAGGGATTTGCACAGAACTCCCTGCTAAAATGAAGGGGGGAAACTCTTTGTTCCAGCAGTGCCTTGCTTCCTGTGCAGTGTTTTGAAGTCCCAACATCTGGACTTCAAAGCACCAAATCACCTGTGACATCAGATACGTCAGGTAGTTGCCCACTTGCCAAAAAAGATATGTCCTATGCATCCTAAAAGGTCACCCCATCCCCTAAGTACTACACTAAGCAGGCTCTCAATTAACGTGGCAGAAGGAAGAAGAATCCTCCCCCCACAAAAAACCCCAGATCCGGTTGGGTGATATTAAATTTTGTTTATTACACGGATACAGAGTTAAGAACAGACGTAACCTGAATCATAATGTTTACATCTTTCACAGGTCAAACATACAGTACATTTAGAGAAAGCAGGAAACAGCAAGGGAGTCGGGGACAGCATGCCGAAACAAGAACAGAAAAACAACCTTCCTATCACATTGTTATTTCTCTGGAATGGCCACAGAAACCCACAAACACCAGGGGAAGATGATCGGGGGATGGGGTGGCGGGAGTTGGGGTGGGGAGTTAGGGTTTTATTTCCTAAAATTTTTGTTTTGTTTTAAATTTCTATTAATTCTCCTCTCTTTAAAACCTCTTTGCAAACACCCACACACACGCGCACCCATGCCCGTCTGTACAAAGCCACGTCCTCCCCTCCCACCTCTTCACAACACCCTCGGATTCAAGTATTGCACGGTTCTAAATGTGACACACGCTTCCCAAACACCCTGAGAATGGTGCTTTCCTCAGCCTGGCGGCTGCAGGGCTCACATGCAATGCCACCGGTCCGTTTTGTTTCTTAGTCTTTTGGCTGAGCCGCTCCAGGAACAGCAGAAGGCCCAAGAACGAGCCACTTCTGGTCCAGATGCTGCATCCCTTCTGGCCAAGAAAGGAGCCAGCCTCGGGACATACGCCAGCGAAAAGAATCAAGGAAAGGAGTCCTTTGGTTCCCCCAGAATTGCTTTGATTAGGTCATATCCACAAGATTTTGGTTGGCCTAATAAAGGTATTGCCCTAATATGGACTATGTGAGTATATATATATATATATTTCTTTTCTCATAGCCAACAAGGCCACCTTAACTTTATTTATTTTTAAAAAAGAAATAAGCAAAGGCTGGCCAAGGTTGTGTATGCATTCTAGAAGGATTTGAACCAAGTTCTCCTCCATAACCACTCCTGAGCCTGATATTATTATTATTTTTGGCTATAGAACTGTTAGAGCTGGAACAGTTCTCAGAATTTTGCCCATCTAATAATGAGGTTGAACAGAAAGTCTTTAAAGCTAGATTGGCCTTGCGTTTATCTTTCTGCGGGGCTTCTCTGTACCTCCGTTTCCCCTCTCCTCCCATTTGCTTCTAACTCTCAGAGCAAAGGCTTTCCCCCAAGAAACCGAGGACCAGTGATAATGATGATGATAATGACACCTTTATGTCTTAATGTGTGCCGAAAACATACCATGGGAAGAGCATCTGTTTCCAAGGCAATGTGGGTGACCTCAGGTCCTCCTTTCAGAGTCTGACCCCAAAAGCACCCTCGCTCAACACACTCAGAATACATCCTCCAGTTCCCACATTATATTTTCACATGAATTAAAACATGGGGGGGGGGATGGGACTCATCTTTCAAAATATCCACCTGCATGATGCAATTATTTGGGGGGGGGTCACATATACCACCATGCATATTGCTTGTCTCCTGCCTGTTTATACTGCGGATGAGGGGGCAAATTCGCAGTCTGAGCATTCGTATGGCAAACTGCATGGGAGGCGGGTGCTGTCGGTGGGAGGTGCTGAACATCTCATCACACCATCTCTTGGCAAGCAGAAGTAGACAGGGGCATCAGTGTCAAATGAAGTACCACTGTTTGTCAATGGACCTGGTTTAGGAACATAGGAAGCTGCCTTAGACAAAGACCACTAGTCCATCTAGCTCAGTATTGTCCACAGTGCCTGGCAATGGCTCTCCAGGGTTTCGGGCAGGTGTCCTTCCCTGTCTGACCTGGAGATGCTAGGGATTGAACCTGGGATCTTTGACATATAAAGCGTGTGTTCTGTGACTGAGCTATGGCCCTTTCCCATGTTGGTTGCTAGGGATGATGAAGCTTGCACACACACAAGAGACATTCAGCGCTTCGTTTCATGATGACCCTGGGACTGTATGTACACAGCAGGTGAGGCCAAGTCAAGAGAAACAGCAGCTGGATGGTCTTCCTGGAACAACGGATGGATGGGACAGAAAATGAGACTTGAGAGGAACCCTAAGTGATTATAGTCGGTGACCATGGAGAAATAGTTTTTTGTTCCCCAGGTGGTCAGGCCTTCAACATTTTGGAAGTATCAGGGGAGGGAGGGAGGGAGGGAGGGAGGGACCAAAGTAGATTTTATAAGAATCAGCACCCAACCAAAGAGTGTGACCTCAAAAGACATCTGACATTTTGGTCAAAGGGAAAATTGGACTATCAACCCTCAATGCAAGAAGTTAAGGATGATCAGTTGGCCATGTTTCAAGACAAGTTGCCTCTTTTCCATGGAACTTTGGTGCCTTCAACTGGCAAGACAAAAGAATGGTTCCCTGTGTCCATGTTCAGCCCATTTCTCAAAGGTCACAAAAGGCACTGTGAGCCACAGGGTGAGTCACAGTATAATTCTGCATGTCTCAAGCCATTAACAAAATCAAACTGTAAAATGGTTGTGTGAATTGGATGCAGCCTGTCCAAAAGGTCATGTCTGACATAGACATCCAGCAGGTCAACACTGCCGTTCGACCAACTTTGGTTGGGAACAACTTAAAGCATGCTGAAGGGGTTGAATTTGGAAGAAAACCACAATGTAACTGAAATTAAAGGGAGGGCCTCTTAGAGAAAGCATCTTCACAAGGGATGCTAAGGATGGACCTGAAGTTTCCCATGGAACTGAAGTTTCCCATCCTTTCTGTTAAATGTCTCTCTCCTACTTTCTACTTGGATTTACTTCTGGGTAAAGCATGCATAGGATTGGACTGTTAGATTCATTTGTGTGAACACCCAAAGACTACTGGGAGAACATTTCAATGAAAGAAACCATTTCAGCTTGTTTTTCACCAAGAATTCACCCTCCACCCACTTTTTTAAACCAATGGGCAAGTTTGGGCCAATGGACTTGAGGATGCTTCACAGACATTCAAGGCCATGCTCTCATAAAGACAGAGGATGGGCTGCTCTGGCTTCCCACTCCTGTGAGTTACAAAGCCATCACACCAGTTAGTCCAAGCCTTAGTGATCTTCCTCTTTGCTTCTCTCCCTAACTTTGTCAGAAAACCATTGACAGATGCTGGCAACCTCCTCACCTCTCACCTGGGACACCCATGGTCACATACCCATAATTAGAACCATGTGCTCTGTCTTAAATGACTTTGAAATAATTGCCACCTCCTGGCACCTTATTCAGTCTAATCAGAGTTAAGGGTATGACAGGGCGATTAAAAGGAATTAAGGAGCGTTCAGAAGAGCTTGGCTGCTGGATCAGTCCAGTGACTCATCTAGCCCAGTATCCTGTTCTCACAGTGGCCAATCAGATGCCCCTGTGGAAAATCTGCAAGCAGGACCTGAGCGCAACTCCACTCTCCTCACCTGTGGTTTCCAGCAACTGGCATCCAGAGGCCCTCTGCCTCCAACAGTGGACTGTGTTACTATAGATCAGCAAATTGACAAAGGAGTAGCTTGGAGAAAACCACACCTGAATGCAGAACCACCTGAAGAGGCTGTGCCTCCATCCATCGTCACCAAACAGCTTTTTCATGAAAGGTCTGAAGGTCCTAACTTAGGGTTCATCCACACTTCCTCTTCTCCCACTGCTTTTCCCTGAGGAAAACCACTCTTTAGCATTCACTTGGAGCAAACAGCAATTTGGACTTTCTCCGGATTGATGTTTAGTCTGATTTCATGCTAAAGAACAGGTTTTATCTAGGAAAGGAGTGGGGCAAGGGGAAAACTGCTTGGAGCCATGTTTTCTAGGCACAGGACAAGTGGAAGTGTAGACAAGCCCTTGGGGTGCTACCAGAGGAGGACTTAATTTGCAAACAAGTCATGGAGATATTGCAAACCAGGTCAGCGGCAGCAGACTTTATAGCTTACTGAATTTCCCCAGTTTTAGTGGGGTGGGGGGAGTGGCTCCTTCCCTCCTGGAATATCCACCTTCTCCAAGTCTCTTGCACCTTCCGGCAGGGCAGGTGCCACAGTTTGAGAAATACTGTCTTAGCTCCATGCTTTGTAAAAACTGGGCCACCTCTTCAGCTTTACAGAGGTGACACAAGTGAGGCCATGAACAGAAGCTGTCACAACATATGTCTCTAGGAATGCTAGTGCCATCATGCAGCCTGCCCACTTTACTTAGAACAAATGGCTGTGAAGTTCTCAGTATTGGAGAATTCTCCCTGTCTGAGGCTATTATTAAACCCACCCAGCTGCTTTGTGCTCTAGAGGGAATACCACTTTTGCAGTTGGCAGGTAGGGAGTGGAATCTGAAAATGAACAGGATGCGAAGGGCAGACACATTCACGAAGTAGAAGGCCTCCTTGCCTGATGCAGTTTGGAACAGGAAATCTCACAGAAAAATGACTTGGAAAGCAAGCCACCCCCCACCCCACCCCGTAACAAAGTAAGGAAGCCCCCCCCCCATTGAACAATTAGCATTGTAAACTAAGCCCTTATTTGACAACAGAAACACTTGCATTGGTTTCAATCATGGAAGATCAAAGCCCCACCTCTGCCCCTTCTTTTATAGCTGCCTCCTGCTTTTTGCTTGTTTCTTGTTGCCCACACGGGGGCGGGGCGGGGGGGCAGGCATCATTTTGGAAGCCATTGGGATGGGGGTAGAGAGGAAAACATGCATACACCGGAATACCATACTTTAAAGCTATCAGATTTGGGACAACTGTTTGAGGCTCTGATGGAGGCAATTTCCCTCCTTTAGGATTTGGTTTGAATGTAAGCTTATTCCATTCCTTATCCATTGGTATATTGTTAAATTCCTAAAGGATTTCTTCTGTCTGTGGTTTCCCAGCCAGTCAGAGGTAGCATTACGAGGTCCAGAGATGCAGAGCAGACGAGAAAAATGGCCTGTGCAGACAGAAACGCCGGACGTGACCCCCGTAATCATGAGATGAAGTTTTGGCAAACTAAGGGATGAGCCAGTGAGCATATCTGAAAACACTCCATTTATATATTACCTCTTTGCATGAGAAAAACAAATAAACAATATACACATATAGTGCAGAGAAACAAGCAGGACACCCTTACAGCAAGAGGAGGAAATTCAGATCCATTTTGTTGTCTGTCTGCTTCTAAACAACCCCAACTGGAGGCAGGCAGGCAAAGCAAGGCCCTATGAACCACCATGCTGCTGCTTCACTGCCATGTGGCAACAGTGGAGGACTGCAGTTGCAAAGGGGAAGATCTCACAGGTTGGGGAAGACACCTATCTCACTCAAAACCAGCCTGCTGACTGGGGCTGATGGGAGTTGTAGTCCGAAACAACTGGAGGCCCTCTGGTTGGGGAAGGCTGGGGAAATTAAAAAAAATCCCCTTGTGAACAAGGCTGCAAGGGAGGAATGAAGCAGTTGCAAGGGGAATTTGGGTTTTCTCTCATTCAGAGGCCTTTGGCTGCATCTACAGCAATCCCACAGATGCATACCTGGAAGTAAGTTTGATTGAACTCAATGGGATTTACTTCTAGGTAGACATGCATAGAGTTGCACTTTAAAATACCAAGACTGCTCAAACAAATTCCCAGCAAGAGCTCCAGACTGGTTCAGACACCGGACGTAGCAGGTGAGCTGTTTTGCAGTAGACAGCTACCAACAACTAGCTTGCACATTCTTTCCTGCTTTCACTGCCTCACATTAGCTGTCTCACATCGATAAAAGCCTCTGCTGCCGAGACCCTGAGCAAAACGCACCAGATCAATGCCCTGTTGGCCCACTGTAGCTGCAGAGGAGACCTTTGGGTGTAAAAGCAGAAAAACACTTCCAGCAATAGGAGTTTTACAGGCATAGCTACGGTCACAGGCGGTGTATGCAGCTAACACAAAAGGGATAGCTCAGTCTAGATGATAGATATGGGACAGAAGAGATTTTGGGAGGAGGTTCCTGCCCACCAGGTAAAGCAACGCTGTACTACTGGTTTTGCATACATGGAGATGGAGTAAACGCAATAGTCCATCTACCCCAGACCTGTTGTTCTGAGTGGCAACAATTCTCCAGGATCACAGGAAAGTACTGCCTCAGCACCCAAAATCTTTGTCAATGGAGATACTGACAGGACCCTCAGCATGCAGATCTACTGCTAGCTTCTTCCCCTCTCCTGGTTTCTGGAGAGCGCAAAGAAGATAGCAGAAGTTCCTTTGAAGATGGAGTGGCGGAATCTAAACATTCCATCATGTATTAAACAATTGTCCATTCCATTTCCCCACCCCAAGGCAGCTACTTATGACTCCGTAGACTACTGACTGCAGCAGAGAGCTGTTGGCCACAAACTGGAATGCAGGCCAGGAGGCCAGAAATTTGGTTGCACAAGAGAACCATCTCATCAAGGAGATCAGTTTGTACTCTTCTTTTGCCTGCCACTTGCAATGAAATGCAATGAGACCCTTGTATTCCATGGCACAAGATAAAACTAGGGTGGCCCAGTGGCTCACTTTTAGAATAGTGCCTGGCAGCTGGATCAGGCCAATGGCCCATCTAGTCCAGCATTCTGTTCTTACAGCGGCCAACCAGATACCCCAATGCAAATCCTGTAAGCAGCACCTAAGCAAAAGAGCCCTTTCCCTTCTTGTGGCTTCCAGCAACTGGTATTCAGATTATAATCCTCAGTTTGATGGTGGACTTGATTTGGAAGGCTATCTGGCCCAAGTCTGGTTTAAAGGTAATGAACCCCAAGAAGGGAGAGCAGAGAGCCATCCAGGCCACCTGCCTACAGTCTTCGGCCATTGTGGTGAGATGAATGGCATTTCTATTTAACTCCTAAGAAATATTTCAAAATTGGCACCTACACATGAATTGGCATATACTCTCGCCTTTGCAAATCTGTGTCATCTTGGATGCTGTACCAGTGGCCACTCTAGAGCAAGCCTTACATGGTTTCATAAATGAAAACAGGACCTCACTTTTGCCCTGGGCCTTCTGTGCTTTTAAAGGAGAAGCCTCAGCCAGAGCTCCCCTGTTGGGACCATGCCACACCTTGCAGATCTGTCTTCAAGAGGCTGAAGCACCACCAGTGGAATGGCTGTGCCTTTAGGAGGTTGTCTCGTGGAGCCAACATTGAACAAACAGCAACTGGCTATAATAAATCCCTCCAACATGCAGGGACACATGAATGATCTGCTCTCGCCTTCCTCCTCCCTTGTCTATTTTTTTGTAATGACCTAGAGCCAAGGAAGGGAATCTTGAAATTGTCGAATCAGGGATCTGCTACGTAGAAAAGTGGAAAGGGATTGAGAAAGGAGAGAACCAGTGGAGGTTTGTAGAACTTAGTATCTTCCCTTCCCACTTCAGCTGTAGTGGAGCCTGGTCCATTGGGCCCTCCAACCTCAGTCTGCTGCCACCTACCTGCCTGCCTTATTTACCACCAGTCCAGTTGGCAGCACTGCCTGCCAGTGTCCTACCCCTCCTCCTTAGGCTCAGTACTGCCCTTGTTGAACAAAGCAAGGAGGATGGGAACAAAGCTAGAATGAGTTGACTCCGCCTAACATTGGCTCTGGTGCCATCTATAGTTGGGTCTCCTGCCTTCTGCCCTACCAGCTCCAATGGCCAGCCATGGCCACTGATTCCAGGCATACCTTTTTCCTAGGGCTGGGGGGAGATGGAAGATTACGTAGGTGATACAAAAGTGGGATGGAGGGAGGGACCCAGAGGGAGAGAGAGTAGTCAAGGGGAATATGGGTGGGGCAGCTAAAAAAAGGAAGAAGTAGCTGATATAGCCTCTCGAAGCCCACTGTTCAATTGTCCACAGTGCTGCCATATGCCGGGACCTGGCCCTTTCTTTCAAAATTCCTCCTTTGGAAAAAAAGAAAAGTACAAAGTATTCTGTGAATTCCGGAAAACTACACCTCCTAATGACCACGTAAGTTTGTCTTTCTTTGAAAACCTATTTCCCAACTGTTAGCATACTTTTAGTGGTTTGTCTATGTGTTTTTTAAATTATTTGGCAAAAAGTCTCATTATTATTATTATTATTATTATTATTATTATTATTATTCATTATTAGTATTTTTGGACCTCTGCAAATACTATATACATTCACATTAAAGGTACAACGTTTCTGCCCTGAGCCCATGGCTGGGCAGCCTCCGTGAGGGTCCCCCGCCCTCCGTCCCTACAGCCGTGCCATTTCCCCCCCCCTATTGCACTACCGTCCTCAGCGCTTTGTACAACGATGCATGAAATGTGACAAATCAACATTGTCTCCTCCTCCTCCTCCTCCATCATATCTAAGGACAAGCATCTGTTGGTTTCCTCCCAGAAATAATTGTAAACCTAGTGGGAATGGAAGACGAAAAGAGGCCTGAGGTGGGGTGGGGAGAGCCAAAACATACCAAGAGAAAGGGGGTAAGGGAAAAAGAAAAGAGGGGGGGAGGCAAAGGTGTTTTTTGTCACAGGACATTTGAAAGATGAGACATGTACACACACACACATAGCGAGAAGCCAAGGGGTATCTATAGGCCATGACGTAGGAGGGAAAATGAAATACTTCCTTCGATTCTCGTGGGTGTTTGGAAGAAGTCAGGATGACAAAACTGCAAAAAGAGACCGCCTGGAGTTTGGGAGGTTACGGAGAGCAGAGAGAGGTAGTGGAGGAAGGGTAGAAGCTCCAGGCGGAAAGCCCTGGGTACAGTTATTTTCTGCTCAAGAACAGGCAGAAGACGATCACAGGTTTTTCTGGAACAGTGCTCTCTCTCTCTGGAACAGGCTGGGTGGGTGTGTAGGTGGCTGTTTATAACTCTTTTTTTAAAAAACAAAAAAGCTCTTTGAGAGAAAAAAAATGCAACAGATTTATAATCCACCAAGGGAGGAGGGGCTTCCAAGAGTCACTTCTGTCTCTCGCACACGCACACACACACGCAAACACACACTCTCCGCACATGCACAAAGTGGTGGATTTAATATAATTTTTTTTGCTTTTTTTTTTTTGCTTTATTCTACGAAAATTTCTTTCGATCCCACAGTTGCACGTCTAAGTCCTCCTTCAAAGGGTATACATCGGAACGGTGAAGGTCCAAGTGCATGAAAGCCCCCTCCTCCCACCCCAACTGCCCACCCCCCTGCCCACCCCCACCCCATCCAAGAACGCAAGGAGTTGAAATGAAACCCAGCAGGAATTGCTGTCGGTCAGAACGGCGCAGTTGGCTCTCCGGACCTGCGATGATGCACATGACTCCTCGGTTCGCAAAAAAACCGCAAAAATAAATAAGAAGCCCCCCAAAAAACGAGGAGAAAGAGGGAAAAGAAGAAGAAACCAACCAACCGAAAACGAAAAAGAAAAAGAAAGAAACTTTGGCAGTGGAAAAATGTTTGGATTTTTTTTTTCTGTTTTTGGATTTCCTTTGGAGCAGAGGTGAATCTGGTATCTTCTTGGCTAGCTAGCAAGGTAGTTTACAGGTAAGCTTCCTTCACTTGGTTTTTGTTGGGTTCTTTTTGGATTTTATCTTTTCTTTTCTGTTTTACTTAAAGCCAAAGAGTTTGATGATTTTTTATTGTTTATTTATTTTTATTTTTTTTACAAAAAAGAAAAAAAAATCTTGCTTTTTGTAACTGAAATCCTTTCTCTTTTCTTTTCTCTTTTTTCCATTTCCCCACCTTCTCCCTCTTCTCCTTTTCAGGGAAGGGGGGGTTTTGTTTTTGTTTTTTTCCAGTTCCTTCATTTCCTCGAACACATCTCCAGCAGAAGGACGGGCAGAAGCACCTTTTCAGTTCCCTTCTCCCGCCCGCCCCCTTCCAAGTCAAGATGCATGACGCTTGCAGACAAATTCCTCATCCAAAAAATAAAATAAAAAATAAAAAGTAATAATCATAATAATAAATTTCCCCAAATCATATCTGTAAGAAGAAGAATTAAAAGCAAAAAAACCAAAAACTGACGAGTGAACGGAGAAGGTTGGTATTTGCCTTAACTCCACTTAAAGCCCAGGTTTGAGGATTCGTGAGGATTTCGTGTGAGAGATAGAGGTCGTTTTGGAGGTCAAATACGTGTCAGGTAGCTGAGGGTTTGCATTGAATGCAGTTTTTTTGTTTTTGTTTTCATTTGGAGAGAAGTGGTAGCAGCAGTGACAGTTGTTGGTCGGCTCCCCGGTTCCCTTTCCCCTTCTGCCCGCCTTAGCGGGATGCCGTGTCCAGAGGAGCCGGCGTGGCCGGCGTGCCGGAACGCGAGGCGGCGGCCGAGCCGGAATCGCTGGGGCTTCCCGCCACGGCTACGCTGGTGATGGAGGTACTCACAGCCACCACGTCTGGCTGAGCCGACGCTACGCCCAGCCCCGAAGAGGCTGCCCCGGCAGAGGCCGGGAGGCCTTGGAGAGTCTGCCCACACACGTGGTGATGCTTCTCCCAATCTTTGTGCTGGCAGAAGGAGCCGCAGTAGCGCGCCGTGTTGCATCCGCTGCAGGTCTCGCTTGCCTTGCGCCCGCAGTTCCAACAGCTCTGCAGGAGAAGGCGAAAGCACACAGATCAGCGCGGACCGAAAGACAAGCGCGGGGCTAAGGGGCTCTCTATACTCTCTTCACCGGGGCCACCGAGCGCACGGGCAGTCTCTCCCTCTGGCTGCATTCGCACTGGGCTTTGGCTCAGGTCCAGATGGAGCTCAACGTCATACATTTAAGGAACGGAAAGTTAGGGGGGGAGGAAAAAAGGACCGGCGGGCCCACCGAGACCAGCAAACGCCCTCCAAGTCCTCACTGTTTCCAGCCCACTACTCTGGTGCCAATATCCACGTTGGGAGAGGGTGTCACTACCTCACTGGAGTCCTCCTGCTGGTTAATGACAGTCAGCGCATCCTCGGAGGCCTGGCGCTTGGCTTCTGCCAGGGCTCGCTCCATCTTGGCTCGCTCCGTCGTGATCAGCTCGTGGGCTTTCCTCTCCGCATCAGACACGGCCTTCTGGAGCTCGGACATGGCCTGCCGCTTCACCTCGTTCACAGCTTCTTCTGAAAGGAAGAGCACAGGGCAAGGCGGGAGTCATGTAGGGGGCGCTAAGCAAGGGGCGGCGCACTCAATCTGCAGCCCAGGCACTCCAATGTTGGCGGGCAGCTCGCCGCTCTACCTTAGACTGGACAGGCCTTCAAACAGAGGGCTGTCCTCTGCAAAGTAGGACACTTGGCCACCCTGAGGGGTCTATAACTGAATGCGTCTTTGCATTTAACTTCCAAGGTTGTGTGAATGCCAGGGATAATGACCACAGTAGGGATCTAGGAACTGATGGATTCGATGATTTCTGGTTCCAGCTATGTAGTGCAGGAGTTAGTTTTGTTCTTAAACTATTTCCTCATTTCCCAAAAAACTCACCAGCTTTCCTCCAGATTTCCTCCGGCATGTAGCCAGACAGGGGCCTGGATACAAACTCGCGGTGAGCATCTGGGAGAAAGACAGATGGAGAAAATGCTGTTAAGAAATGCTAAACATTCAACCTGATTTAAAAGCAAGACAAAACATGAAAGCCTAGCAAGATCCTCAGCAGATCAGTGGTGGGAGAGCCTCTGGCCTCTACACTTACCTTCTCGACACCTGATGCCATGTATGGCATATGTGGAACAGGTAAAGACACAAGTGGGCCAATTCCGCCCCCAAGCCCTATTGCACTGTGATTTGCAAGCACTAAGAATCAGCTGATCATTGGGGCTTGCAAAGCTCAGTGCACAGCACTGTGCAAAATTCCAGGTGACTGACAGGCAGGTGGCCCTGTCTATCCGTTACACCTGTCCAGCCGGGGGATGGGACATGCTTAAGTTATCACTGTGCGTCCAGCTGTTTGGTACAGGGCTATCTGCCCCCAAAGCTAATGGTGGATGGAAGCTAGTTTAATGGCGGGGGCCCCTCTGCCCCTGTGCAAAGTCAGTGGCACAAAATGCCATGCAGTGAGGAAGAGGGATGGCAGGGATTAGTCTAGGAAGCAAGACTGAGAATGTTAGCGGAGTCTTGCTGGAAGAGACCAAATGAGGACCCATCTACTCCTGCATCCCACGGTGGCCAGCCATATATGTCCAGGAAGCCCAGTGGTGGGGAAGGAAGGCAACAGCCCTCCCTGATTTCTTTCAGTGCCTATCATCTAGTATCAATGAATGGACTCAAATAAAAGAAATATATAATCAGAGGCTAACTGCCTCTGAATGTGGAGATTCCATGCAGGCATCATGACTAATAGCCATTGACTTCCACGAATTTGCCCAACCCTCTTTTAAAGCCATTTAAGGCAGTGGCCACCATCACTTGTGAAGCAGTACTTCCTTTGGTCCACCTGTAACCTCCTCGTTCCTTTCATTGGGTGATCCCCATATTCCTGTACTGTGACAGAGGGTGAAAAAGCTTCTCTCCATCCTCTCTTTCTCCATAGGTTCTCTGTTTGTGATGCAGTCATGACAGATGTTGAAGAGGCTGATTGGAAGCTGAAGGAAACTAGCTCAGGGGCAGAGCACCTGTTTGGCATGCAGAAGGTCCCACGTTCAAATCTATGTCACCTCCACCTTAAAGGCATCAGGTAGCAAGTGATGTGAGTGACTTTTTTAAAAAAACCTGAGATCCTGGAGGGCCACTGCCTGTCTGAGCAGGCAGCACTGGACAAGATGGGCAGAGATGGACATAGGAAGCTGCTTTATACCAAGTCAGGTCCTTGCTCCAAATAGCTCAGTGTTGCTGACACAACTGGCAGCAGCTATTTAGGGTTGCAGGCAGGAATTGCTTCCAGACCTACCAGGAGAGGCTGCCAAGGATTGAACCTGGGACCTTCTGCATGCCAGGCAGCTGCACTTCCCCTTGACTTAGGGCACTTCCAGCCTGTTGCTGTTTTGGAGGTGGGATTCAATCACATCCAAGCATATTCAATCTGCACAATTAAAGCTGATTTGCAGCTCCTGCAGAACAAACCCGCTTCCCTCAGAGACTGGACTTTTTGCAACAGGCGGGAAAGGCACCGGGAAGTGTGGGATGAGTCTCGCTTTGAGGCCACGTCATCTAGCCTCCCTACCAACAAATACAGTGGTACCTCTGGTTAAGAACTTAATTTGTTCTGGAGGTTCTTTCTTAACCTGATACTGTTCTTAACCACTTCAGCTAATGGGGCCTCCTGCTGCTGCTGTGCGATTTCTGTTCTCATCCTGAAGTAAAGTTCTTAACCTGAGGTACTACTTCCAGGTTAGCGGAGTCTGTAACCTGAAGTGTTTGTAACCCGAGGTACCTCTGTAATGGGAAATGCTCATTCAATAGCTAACATTGTGTATTCCCCCAGCAAAACACAAACCAGGCCGAATGCTTAGGAGCCCAACCTATCCCTCGCATGGGTACCTAGAGGGGATGCCTCGGTGTTGGCAGTGCTATTGTGAGGTCGTGTGGCAGGGCTGGGCCCCTTCTTCATGTCCTCGGCGTCGCTGTAGCGACGGATCCAGTGGTTCAGCTCCTCGCGGTCAGCTTCCTGGCAGCGGCGAAGCACGGTGAGCGAGCGGCGGGTCTTCTCCACCATGTCCATGATGCAATTCAGCAGCTGCTGGGTGGAAGGCCACAACATAAGATCTTGGGTAGCCTGGGATGGGGGCACCCTCCATAGCCCTGACCTGTTGGCTCTGCCCAGGCACCATCAATCTCCATTCCCCTACAGGCCGTGGTGGCCTACTTTACAGGGTTGCTGTGAGGACGGCGAGAACTAAAACCGCATCTGCAGCATGCATTTATACCACATTCACACCACTTTCAGGGTCATGGCTCCACCCAAAGAACCCTGGGAACCATAGTTTCCTCACCCACAGAGCTACAGTTCCTAGCACCCATGAAAACTATAATTCTCAGGATACTTTTTTTTTGGCAGGGAAGCCATCTGCTTTGCATATAGGTTTGCATATGGGTCACATTCACCTCCATCTCCCCTACCTCCTCTTCCAGATAGCTTTTTTTTTAAAAAAAAAATAATTTTCCTTTTGAAAGATCACTTTGATCCTATTTTAAATATGGTGGCCAAGTTGAATTGCTCCTGCTGTTTCCTCCTTGAAAGTTTATGTTAGGCTGCTGCCGTTTGTTCATTTGTGTGCTATTTTTATTGTCTATTACTGCCTTTTCGCCTCATCTGCTTTATATGTTGCATTTGCTAACAGTTTCTTTATTGCTTGTAGGAGGTCTTATTTCAGTGTTTGTTCTGCCCCCCCCCCCGAGAAATAAAACACTGAATAGAAATCATTAAAAGTAAATGATCGGCTGCCAGAACTTAAGAGTGTAATACATGCAGAAATATGGGACTTAAGAAACTAAACTTACATACATGGGTGTGAGTGTGTGCATGTGTGACAAGAGAATTGTCCTGGACAGCGTTGGGCAACCTGGCACAATCCAGATGTTTTGAACTACAACTCCCATCAGTCCCATGGCTGATGAAAGTTGTAGCCCAAAACATCGGGGAAGTAAGGTAGGTTAGGCTCAGAGATGGAGACTGGCCCAAGGTCATCCAGTGAGTTTCATGGCCCAGTGGAGATTTGAACTCTGGTCTCCGAGGTTCTAATCCAACACACTAACCCAGTGGTTTCCTAATCGGGTTATGGGATTACTTAGGGGGTACTTAAAAAAAAGCGGGTGGCAGGGGGGTGTTGGAGGTGTAAATATGAAAGGGCTGGTGCTGTGCTGTTTTCTTTGTAATTATCTGTATGGTTTTAATAGTTTGTATATGTGCATATAGTTTTAATTGTTTTTTAAATGATTCCCCCCCTGTGTTTTTAGCGGTTCTTGTTTTTAATCTGCAAACTGCCTTAAGTCCCATCAGGGAAAAAGGTGAGGTATAAATAAATAAATAAATAAATAAATAAATAAATAAATAAAATATTTATACCATGCCCATCTGGCTGGGTTGCCCCAGCTACATTGGGTGGCTTGCAACACATATAAAAACATAATAAAACATCAAACATTAATAGTAATAATCCGATCCAATATAAAGTCATAATAAGAATTATGACAATATTAATAAATAATAATAAGAAACTACTTTAAAACTCTGAAAAGCTGGTATCACTGGATCAAGTTCAGCAGTTTTGCTTAATTAATTAAACTGAATAGTTTTAAATGGATTTTGAATAAATGTGCAATTAATTGTAACTTTTTTGAATTTTACTGTGTTATTATCCTCCTTAGCGGGTTGTGGAAACTGCTATTCTGAACAATGCTTTTTATAGGATGGAGTTGGGGGCCCCAGGGGTGAGTTTGTGAAACCGAGGGGATGGTGGCCTGAGAACGTCTGGGAACCGCTGCTCTAACCACTACACACCTCCACTGCAGGCAGGTGTGTCTTCCCTGTCACCTGGTTTTCCAGCCAGTGGATGGTACCAGGAAGAGCAAAGCTAACGGGTTCTTTTTGTCAATTGGCCAGCATATCTTCTCCAAGGCACAGGGACATCCTGCTTGCTTGCCTCCCTGACAAAAACTAGCAATGAAAAAGTCCAAAGTGCATAAGCGACTGGATGCTGGCCAATACCAAGGGAAGGGTCTTTATCTCTGTGGCCCCTGTGCCAACGCAGCATCCTTCTGGAGCACAGCTGTGTATCAGTCACTTCTCTCCCCTAGGGGTTCAGCAGGCAAAACTGTTTTATTTGCTCAAGTTGTCCTAGGGATATAATTATGCCGCTTTATCATGTGGACGCCCCTCTGCTGCCAATTTCTGTCCAGTTAATTGTTTGGTGTGTTTCATCTCGGTGTTGTCCTAACCTGCTGCCAGCCTCCCTAGGGATTGTTTGATCGGAAAGCAAGGGCGTAGGTCTTGACAATCAATACGTTTATATACAAAGATCTGCGCTACAGCGTCTGCCCCACACCCAGATTCCATCCCAGCCACCGCAAGCCATGCGGTGGGATTTGGTACATACATTGTTGAGGTGCTTCCACTCCTCGGCCCACTCTCTGTCCGTTAGCCTGTGGTCGATGACTTCCTCCTGCCGGGAACTGTGCACAGCTTAAGGGAGAAGAGGAAAATATTACCAATCAGGAAGGCAGGTGGCACCTTAAACTTTTGGCATCAGGCCCTTGAGAGCAGTTGCAGAGGGGTGGGCCTGGCCACCCCACACAACACGCCCACAACACACCCACACATATAGGGCACACACAGGTAGGGATGGGTCAGTATGCCAATTCAGTTTTTCTCTGTTTCTCCCTTTCGCAGACCTCAGTTCAGCTCTCTGCTGTTCCACTTCCGTTTGCAATATATTAAAGTTATCATAAAAACTTACCAGCTAGCTAGTGTAAATTTATCCTAGTTCAGAATATGCATTTCTGAATGCGGTTTTGCCTAATATACACATTTTTTGCAAAGCAAAAGGTTATTTCCACTAATGTGTGCATTTATATGCAGACTTTACCCCAGCACATGCATTTTTGCACAAGTGGCTCAGCTGGATAACTGCACTCCAAAATTCAGCTACATTTTGGTCTGCATGCTGTTTTAGAAAGTGCAGATTGGGTAGACTTGCCTTTAAATGCAAACTGAATCAAATTTCTCCCCCATCCTTGGGGACACAGCAGCTCCTGGGTCCAAGTGCCCCATCTAGGCTCCTCCTCTTTTCTCAGGCATCCAGAGCCTTAAAAGCAGGGTCCTCTGGTACCTGGTATTTCGATCACTTCTTCAGGAGCAAGCATTGGGGAACATGAGGGTGTTGATCCCCAAAGGGATCTGGCCAGGTTGTCTCCATCCTGTGATTGGCCGAGGGTACTGAAAGACCGGCCTCTGGCTCCCTCGTTCTCTGCTCTGTGGTTCTTGAGCTTGGATTAGAAATGCCGGCTAACTGCCCACTCTGGCTATCAGCTCAAGACATAAGGCAGGGATGGGATGCTGAGGATTGAACCTGGGTCTTTTTAATGCAAAGCATGCTAATTCCCTTCCACTTGCTAGACCTGCTTCCTCCAAGTCCTTCTGTGGGCTCAGCCTGGCCAGGAATGGATAGCGACACGTACCTTTAAGACCACATCACTTTAAGGGACATGCATTTACAGTAAATTTGTCTCCTATCCCTTTCTGGCTGACACTCTGTGACAGATCCCTCATGCCTCGTCTAAGGATGGAGGAGAAATTCATTTGGTCAAGTTGTTAAGCAAACCAATTTGTACCTCCTGAACTAATGCACAGATCAGAACATCATTACCCTTCACATTTCACACTCTTCCAAATGTTGCTGTACAGTTCTCAGCTGAAAAACATCCCCAAATGCATTTTAAAAAAAATAGTAATATGGATTTTATGGTAAAATACATTCAGGAATACATACACTGAGATGGATTCAAGATGACCTTAACAGAATAGAGAACTGGGTCAAAACTAACAATGAATTTCAGTAGGGGCAAATGTAAGGTTCTACACTTAAGCAGGAATTGTTAGATGTGCAAATATAAGACGGGGGACACCTGGCTTGATAGCAGTGCATGTGAAAAGGATCTGGGGGGGTCTTAGTAGACCACAAACTTAATATGAGTCAACAGTGTAATGCAGTAGCAAAAAAAGCTAACACTATTCTAGGCTGCATCAACAGAAGTAAAGTGTTCAGATCAAGGGAAGTAATAGTACCACTCTGTTTTGTCTTGGTCAGGCCCTCACAGTTTAAGAAGGATATTTAGAAACTGGAATGTGTGCAGAGGAGGGTGGCCAAGATGATGAAGGGTTTGGAAACCAAGTCTTATGAGGAACAGTCAAATGAGTTGACTGTTTAGCTTGGAGAAAAGAAGACTGAGAGATGATAGGATAGCCATCTTTGGCGATCACTCGTAGCCGAGTAAGATTGTCTTCCATGAACATGGTCTTAACACTGAGTCCGAAAGTGACTGTGGAGGCCAATTCTGGACCCACACGTCCTTCCACAGTGGGGACATAGGTTTCTGGATGGGAGTTGATCATGGTGAGGGTTTGCCAAACGAGCCTTCCTCTTAACACGTTTCTCCCTTTCGTCCTGAGTTCAAGTGTTTTCAAAGTCCATGACACCTTTGGTAAAGGCTGTTCCCCATTAGGAGCACTCACAGGCCATTGTTTCCCAATTGTCAGTGTTTATACTACATTTTTAAAGATTTGCCTTGAGAGAGTCCTTAAACCTCTTTTGTTGACCACCAGCATTACGCTTTCCATTTATAAGTTTGGAATAGAGTAGTTGCTTTGGAAGATGACAATCAGGCTTCTGAACAACATGACCAGTCCAATGAAGTTCAAGTTGAAGAATCATTGCTTCGACACTGGTGATCTTCGCTTCTTCCAGTACACTGGCATTAGTTTGCCTGTCTTCCCAAGTGATGTGTAAAATTGTTTGGAGACACCGTTGATGGAACCTTTCAAGGAGTTGGAGATGGCGTTTAGAAGTGGTCCATGTTTCACAAGCATACAGTAAGGCTGGTAGTACAATAGCTTTGTAAACAAGAATTTTGTTTACAAAGTCTTGGTCCTCAAACAACACTCTGCACTTCGATGCTGGATTTTGGCATCAATGTCAGCCCTCGTGGAAAGATAACTGCCCAGGTAGCAGAAGCAATCGACACTTTCCAACGTTACACCATTGAGTTTGATTTGTGGTGCTGCAGAGGGGTTGTTTTGTGCTTGTTGGTGCAGCACTTTGGTTTTTTGGATGTCGAGCAATAGGCCAAGCTTTTTGTAAGCTTCTGTGAAGATATTTAGGATGGTTTGGAGGTCATCCTCTCAGTGTGCACACACTACATTGTCATCAGCATACTGAAGCTCTATGACAGAAGTTATGGTAACCTTACTCTTTGCTTTCAGCCTACTCAGATTAAAGAGCTTTCTATCTGTCCGATATATGATTTCTACTCCGGTGGGGAGTTTCCCTTTGACAAAGTGTAGGATAATGGTGATGAAAATAATAAATAGAGTTAGGACGATAACACAACCCTGTTTAACACCTGATCCCACTGTGAATGGTTCACTTTGAGAGCCATTGTTATCTGCGATTGTTGCTGTCATATTATCATGGAGGAGCCAAAGGATGTCCACAAATTTATCTGGGCAGCCAATTTTAAAGGACAGTCCACAGGGCATTAAGATTTACTGTGTCAAAGGCCTTAGTCAGGTCAATAAACACCATGTACAGGGGTTGGTTTTGCTCTCTGCATTTTTTTGAAGCTGTCGAGAGGTGAAAATCATGTCCACTGTCCCCCTAGAAGGTCAAAAACCATTTTGGGATTCAGGAAGGGTAGCCTCAGATATTGTTAGGAGATGATCTGCTAAGATCCTTGCAAGAATTTTGCTGGCTGCAGCTATTGAAGGGCTGTCTGAAGGAAGATGCAGCAACCTTGTTTTCTGCTCCTACGGAGGGTAGGACCTGAACCAATGGATTCAAATTACAAGAAAGGAGAGTCCAACTAAACATTAGGAATAACTTTCTGATGGTTAGAGCTGTTCAGGAGTGGAATGGACTACTTCGTAAAGGAGTGGACTCTCCTTCATTGGAGGTTTTTAAGCATTGTTTGGATGGCCATCTGTTATGTATGTTGTTGAGATTCCAGCATTGCAGGGGGTTGGACTAGATGACCCTTTGATCCCCATCCAACTCTACAATTCTATGATTCTGTGAGTTAAAATAAGTTTGCAAATACATTTTCTGTGGTAAGATTAAAAATTTAAAAAGATATTGGTAAAAGATTTTTTTTTGAATGGTTAATAATAATAACAATAATAATACACAGATTACTGTGAAAACTGGATGGGATGGGCACAGAACAGAGATAGGCAGTTCCTCCCATCCAGCCCCCATGCCACTTACCAGCTTGCCGGTGGCGTTCCCTCAGCTCCCGAGGGTCAGGGTGCCGGTAGGCGTCCCGGTAGTGGTGTGCTATGGCCATGTCCTCGAGGCGGTAGTGCTGGGGAGGGGGAGGCGTGGGGTGGGGCAGCCCATTGGGCTGGTGGCTGATCCCATTGCTGGGACTGTAGCGCTGGGCAGGGCTCATCGTGCATGGCCTTTTGGTGAGGTGTTCTGGGTGCAGAGGGTCACGGTCCAAGCCATTGTCTTTGGTCCTGTCCCGGAAAGAGGGTGGAGCGTCATACGGGTTTTACAGAACCAAGCATCCTTAACCAATAGTTCAGAATAGTAGCAGCAGGGACAGAACTAACAGTCAGTCCTCAAGAGCCAGGCACACTTTTTGAAAGGAGCGCAGTCCGGGTCTATGGATATAGCACCTTCCTTTGGAGCAAGAACAGCCAACCTGGTGCCCTGTGCTAATGTGGTTAGGAGACTACAACTCCCATTATCCACAACCTTTGACCAAGCTGCCTGGGGCTGATGGGAGTTGGAGTCCCACAATATCTGGAGAAAAGCATGCTGCCTTTTCTTGCCCCAGAGTCAAAGCTGAGGATGCTGTGGACCAAGACTCCCATTAGGTTGGGGGGAAAATAGTGTCCCACCGTTGCTGTAATCTGGAGGGCACCAGATCGGCAAAGCCTGAGCCAAAGGCACAAAAGAGTGGTTTCCTACATTTTGCATTTCTTGCTCCAAGCTGCCTTGGAGATCCTTTGATCGAAAGGCAGCCTGCAAAACGTCCCCAATAAATAAGAACTTGTTGGGGCCAAGCCTCCACCCAGCCTAGCACACCAACTCTGGCCAATCCCCCCACCTTGCTTTTTACCCACAGAGGCCTGTACCTGTCTGGTGTCCTTCTTTTGCCCCCCTCGTTGACCTCCAAGAGCAGCTCTGAGGAGTCGATGGGGGAGGAGGCGTTGGCGTCCAGGAGGAGCTGCTCGTGCTGCGCCAGGTATTGTGCAGGCGTCTGCTTGGCCATGCGGGCGCAGTGGAGGAGCTCACGCTGCAGCAAAGGCAAGTTGGCCTGGAAAGAGGGCAGAAGGTGGAGAAGGTGAGGAGTGCTCTCCTTAAGAAGGAAAAAGAACAGCAGGCTGTGGTTTCAATATAAGCAACTATAGCCTGGCCTGGATACTGAACGACAGGGGTTGGCATTTTTTTCAGCAGGGGGCCAGTCCACCTTCTCCGTCATGAATTTGTCCAGTCCTCTTTTAAAGGCATCTAAGTGGGAGGTCATCACTGTCTCCCGGAGGAGTGAGCTCCACAGTTTTAACTATGCCCTTTGTGAATAAATACCATATTTTTCGCTCTATAAGACGCACCAGACCCTAAGACACACCTAGTTTTTGGAGGAGGAAAACAAGAAAAAAAATATTCTGAATCTCAGAAGCCAGAACAACAAGAGGGATCGCTGCGCAGTGAAAGCAGCAATCCCTCTTGCTGTTTTGGCTTCTGGGATAGCTGCGCAGCCTGCATTTGCTCCATAAGATGCATACACATTTCCCCTTACTTTTTAGGAGGGAAAAAGTGAGTCTTATAGAGCAAAAAATATGGTACTTTCTTTCACCTATCCAGAATTCTCTAACATTCAGCTTCATTGGATGTCCACTGGAGAGAGAGAGATGGAGAGAAACATACTCTATTCACTTCCTCCATGCATCACTTCTACTGTGTCACTTCTAACTTGCCTTTTCTCTAAACTTAAATGTTCCAGAATCTGAAGGCTTTCTTCAGAGTAGCTCCAACCCCTGGATCATTTGGGTTTCCCTCTTCTGAACCCTTTGCAACACGGCAGTATCTTTTTTTTTAGATGAAGCAGCCAGAACCGTACACAGCATTCCAAATGCGGTCATGCCGCAGAGTTGCATAATGTTACGATATCTGCGGTTTTATTTCCGGTTCCTTTCCTGATCATCTCATAAACAGGGAGCCACTGCTGAAAAGGCCCTTTCCCCTTGCCGTCCTCCTCTGAGCCTCCCTCAAAGAAGGGACTGGTACTGGAAGTGGGCTTAGGAAGGGACAGAGCTGTGTCAGGTGCCTGGGGAACGCAGAGTTCACTCGAGCGGGGGCTGCTCTCATTGCTCCATTGAGAAAACAATGGCCCCCAGGCAGCCTCAGCGTCTATCAATGAGACTGTGCTGGCTCTACTCCAGAGAAGTCGGCGAGGGTCCCATGGCCCTGCGAGGTCATTCCCATCTCTCCTTTGCACAACGGAAAGTGTTTGTAAATAAGCTTTCTCCCCTTTGCTCCTTTGACTCCTCACCCCACCCAGCGAGTTTCTCACGAAGCTCCAGCCCTCCAAGAAGAGCATCCGCAGGAGCAGGAGCAATTAAGCAAGCCCAGAGCAGAGCTTTGTGCCGTCAGCCAACCCTGGTTTCCTATTTAGGCAGCTGATCACCAGCCAAATCCCCATCTGTTGGACATGTTAGAGCGAGGACTGATGAAATCCACTGCTGTGGATTCCAGGGCAGCAAACATCCCCCCCTCCGCTCTGCCGCCCCCCCTCGTTCTTCCTCCATCTCCCTCCTTCCCTCTCTCCCCTGCCCTCTCCATCCCCCTCACCCCCAGTCACCATCACATTTCAAGAAAGAAAAACAATGAAAAGAAATAAATAACATCTCTGGGAAAGGCGCGCCGGAGGCCGCCTGGTTGCAGTTAGGGTAATGAGAAGCATCTGGAGCCCTGGGTGGAAACAGCTGGAAGCAGGGTGGGTGCCGGAGAGAGGAGCAGGAGGGGAAGAGATGGGGGAGAGGGCTGTCAAAGGGCTCCTTTCTCATTCAAAACACTAAGTCTCTCTCCTCTCTCTGTCTCTCTGCTGGCAGAAAGGCGCCAGGCTTGTGGTCTGCCCCCCAAAAACTCTGCCAGGAAGAGACAAAGTGGTGGTGGTGATGGAGGGGTGGGGGTGGGATAACGGACCAGTTTCCCAGGAGTTGCTCAGCATTAGAGCCAAGCTAGACACGGTGTTTGAGGCAAGGAATGACTTTGCGTTGTTTGGCTTTTTTGCTAAGGAAAAGAAAATACAGTACAAGCCCTCTTTCTCCCCCCCCCACCTGAATTGGAATTTTAGTCTGGGGTTAGCGGGCTTTAAATATTTGGCCTTGCCACAGCCCCAATGAGAATTGCATTCTCTCTCCTCCATGGCTTGCTATTTGCAAGTGGATGAAAGCTTCCATTGGTGGGAAATGGATTTTCAATGGATTAGAGTGTGGGGGGCTGGGTGGGCTGCCAGGGTCCCAGTCTGTCTCAGGCCTCTTTGCATTGGTTGGTTTTTTAAAAAACAAAAGCACCCAAAAAACATTACATGCAGGGCCAAATCAAGTGACAATTGCCCATGCTTTGGATGCAAAAAGGTTCCAGATTCAGTCTCCAAGTATGCCTGGGAATGCCCTCTCTGCCCCTGAAGAGCTGCTGGCCACCAGTTTTGGCAACACACAGCTAGATGGCCCAATGACCGGACAGGGCCTAAGCCAGCTTCCTATGCTCTGAATGGTGCAGCTGATAAATTGCTGAGCGTGTACAATAGTAGAAAAAACATAGCATAGGCATCCCCCTAAAGGTCATGTGCAGAGTGTCCTTCTTCTTCCCCCCAGGGATCGAAAACCTGCCTGGAAGCCATTCCATCCTCATTCTAGACATACAGTGCCTCTCTGTGGTTAATCACATATCCTCCAACTTCCCACTGATCAAAATCGGGACACTTGTTTTTTGGTCCCAAGCTCTCATGGGAGCCAGGTGACCTTCGTGAGAGCGAAAAATGAGCTTCTTTTGGTCTGGTACTCTGCTTGCGCCAAAGCATTGGACCAAAAAACGGGACATTCCAGGATCTAACCAGAAGTCGGGATGTCTTCTGTAATCCCAGGATGCTCTGCTGAAAATGGGACGGTTGAAGAGTATGTAATTGGTGATGAGAAAAATGCACTCTGCACATACTCAGAGGCAGGGCCAAACTCTAGCAAGTTCCAGTTTGCCTACATCTGAAGGAGTTTGGGTTTCTGCTTAGGGCCAAACGGCACATTATAGCAAGCATGCAGCTAGCTATTGCGTGCTTGTTTTCCTTTCTTAAATAATAGCCTTGAGGGAGGCAAGGCAGGGAAGAGATAATCAGGACTGGGGCCCTAAGGCAGGTAAAGGATGTCATTCCCTTGCTTTCCCGCTCGGCGGTCCCGATCCTGATCAGCCCCCTCCAACTGCTCTTCAGCAAAGACTGCACATCACTACTTACAGGCTTAACGTAACATGTGGTTTGACCCTGGGTCAGCATTTCTGGATGGGCTACGTGGGTCAGCAGGAAACCTCTGCTCAGGAAATATTTTTTGCGGCTTCTCTAGAGCCATGGAAATCACAGCCCCAGAGAAGTGGGAGGGTGGGGGTGGGGAAGAGGCAAAAGGCAAGTCTTCTGTCTTTCATGCCTCTCTGATAAACAAGGGCAGCTGAGAGCAGCCTTTGCAACTTCTGCTAGAGAGATCCTGTCTTGCTTGCTTCTACAGAAATGCCAGGGCTCAACAGATCCTCAGATTGCAGGATGGGCCTGGCACTAAGCAAGAGAGAGACATGGGAAGAGGCTGATCAAAGCTCAGAGACAATTGCTTGATATATTCTCTCTGTCCTGGCCATTGCAAAGAGGATTTGTTTTCTGAAAACAGCAGACCTTGCTATGCAGCAGAAGTCAATGCGGTGGGAGTGAGAAGGAAAGGAATGAAGGGTTGGGGGGGGTGTCACGGCCAGCCCTGACATTAGACAATGAGGTGGATCTTACCTTTGAGATGACACATCCTGAACATTTTTAATTGTGTAATCAGCTCCAAAGCTTGCAGTAAGCCTACCTCGGGAGCTGCTGCCAGTCTCCATAGGAGAAAACAGCCTACCCATCTGATCCCTCGCACAGAAAGAGTCATAGCTCAGTGGGAGAGAAGGTCTCAGGTAGGGCTGGGAGTTTCCCCTGCCTGAAGCCCTGGAGAGCTGCTGCCAGACAGTTTAGGTAATGCTGAGCTAGAACAAGGGTCTGACTCAGGAGAAGGTAGATTCCTCTAGTCCCATTTTAACCAGTCCTTTCTTGAGAACCATGAGGACTGGAATCTTATTATTCTGTTTGAGGGAAGGATAGAACATCTGCTTTGTATGCAGCTGGTCTAGACAGTACTTAACCAGAAGGGGCAGTGAACTGGCTCAGTGTAAGATAGCTTCCAATGTTCCAGGACGTGTCTTGACCAGACCAGGAATTAGAGAACCAACCAACCTTCATGTGTAGATGATGGTTCCTGGAAACCATCAACTTCTTCCAAGGGGAAGGATCTGCCAGGACCTGACACAATGGTGTCTAGGTGCCTCTGAGAGAGAGAACAAGTTGGCCCAAGCATTCTAGGATCCAACTTGCATTCAGCTGTGTGAAAAGGTGTCTATGCAATAAAGAACCTCCCCAAAATTATGAAGCGGGTATGAGTTCAAGTCGTGCAAGACAGAAGCATTATAAAGGGTCTACCTTCAAGAATGGGATGACGAAAGGACGCAGAGGGAAGTTTGTGGCCTCCTGGAGCTTGGAGTGGAATTCCTCAATGGTCAGCGTGGAATTCTGCAAAGTAGAAACAGCACGGGGTCAACGATACTGAGGACTCATGTCCAGCAAATTCTCTTCACTGGTCTGGCTCGTACCTTACTTTAAACCACCGCAGCACCCTGGTGGAATGGAAGTGTGGCAATTTTCTCTCCATGCACCAGCATGCTTGCCTTTAAACCATAGTTAAGCTTAACTTAACTTTGGAGATGGGGCCATGGCTCTCTAGTGGAATATCTGTTTTGCATGCAGAAGGTTCCAAATTCAATCCCCGGCATCTCCAGGTAGGGCTAGGAGAGACTCTTATCTGAAATCCTAGAGAGCAACTTCCAGTCTGTGCAGACAACACTGAATTAGATAGACCAGTAAAAGGCTGCTTCCTATGTCTCATAAATGTGATTTAAACGGATGCTGTCAATCATATTGGGGTTCTTTAATCATAAGTGCTGCCCCACCCCCCAGTTTTTATCAGAACCGCATTGCATAGGGAATTTTTACTGTGTATTAATGAAAACTGATGCCCCTGCCATGTTGCAATTAGTGATATGGGGGGGGGGGAACTCCCATGGTGCCAATGGGAGCTTATTACCTGTCACTAACTGCAGAACTGAGGGGGTGATTTGGGCAGAAATCATGGCTGGGGAGGAAAAGGGGGAAACTCCTCTCCTCCTTATAAGGGGAGGGCCCATTAAAAAAAAATCCCTTGGTTGATTGTTAAGGAAACAGATACAAGCAATTGGAAGTCATGCCTCATTAGGCCCTCTGTGTTCGTACATCCTTACACATCTCTGCCAATGACCTTCCCTCCTCCACTGTCCCCCACATCACCCAGAGGTCTCCTGCTCTCCCTCAAATGACTCCACCCTTTCCCTCTTGTTTTGTGCAGCATGGATATCAGCACAAATCACTGGCTTACATTTGAAGCTGAGGGCGTTGCTAAAGGCACAAGAGCCACTAAGAAACTGGCAACACCCCTGCCACAATATGGATATGGTTTGCTTGCCTTGCTGACAATTTGACAGGGGCAAGGGCACTTAAATTTTTTTTTTGTATCGGATGACATAACCCTGTCCAGCTAAGCAAAGTAATTACAACTAAGTAATATCAAGCTGAGCAAAGTATTACCACGTTGCATGACCATAACTTCCAGAGTATGAATCTGTTGCAGCACAAATGACAAAGAATCTTGGGAGATAGCATGCATCTGGTGAAAGGGACCCCAGATTACGCTCTAATAAATGTGTTTGCACCCGAGGCAGTGGTGGGGAACACTTTTTAGCCCAAGGGCCGGATTTCCTCACATGCAACCTTTCGGGGACCACATGCCAGTGGAGCCAAAGGCAGGTGTAGGTGGAGCGACAGATGTGACCTTTGTGCGGTCAAAGTCAGAGGTTTGTGGATAATCCACACCCCACACTTCTCCCATCCATGCATGCAAGAGGAAGGATCCCAGTTCAGGGACACATTCCAGCCAGTCAAAGCACTCAAACAGGCTGCAGAGCAGGACCATTGTGGGGTATGGCCTGAGAAGAGTCCCCTGAAGGGCCATATTTTCCCCCTGGCCCTGATGTTTCCCAGCCTTGCTTTAAGGTGCCCCAAATGTCCACAGTGCACCTGTAGCAGGTGTAATGAGCAGAGTAACGGCATTGCAGTTTAACACCACCCACTGCTGCCTTCTTTGCAAAAAGTATTTTAACCAGCTGCAATGGCTACCAGGTCCTCCGGACCCCGCAAAGGATCTCTGACAGAAGACAGGGATCTCGCTGCCAAGGGCAGAGCGCGCAGGCCGTGAGCTTACCACGAGGCCCAGCACCAGGGCACGAACGCGCTCCCCGATCTCCGGCGAGATGTCGTTGCCGAACTGCTGCAGCGTGGTCAGGAAGCGCTTCAGTTTGCTCAGCTGGCGTGCCCCGCAGGCCGGAGGGAGTTGGTGGTTGGACAGCGAGGCCGTGGAGGAAGTCGCAGGCCCATTGCTGAAGCCATTGGGGGTGGAGGGCGCACCGTTAATCGCCGTCGGGGAGTGGCTGCTTCCATTCATTACTGCAAGGAAAAAAGAGAGAAAGCGGTAACAAGAGGGGGTCTGCTATTGCAATCTTGCATATAGTAAGGCACTGTGGGATAAGGGGAAAAATCATTGTGGATCCCAGAGGCTCTGTGTTAGTCAACAATGGGACACAGTTGCAAAAATGGCTATGGCCCTTTGGGGAGAGGTTTTGCAGGAGAATCCCAGGCAAGGGGAAGGCTATGTCTTTTAGCACCAACAAACCCTATGAGCTTTTCAGGTGGAGGCGAAATATAGATGCTAAACCAGTTGAAAAAAAAAGACCAAGCAAGCTTGGCAGATGTGCATCCCTGGAAAAAGGAATAAGATCAGTGGAGTTAACACTTGCTGGTTTGGAGTAGGGGCTGGCTTTTTACCTGAAGGGGTTTTATGTGCATGAAAGCTAGGTCATTTGAAAGAGGCATACTTTTAAATCATTTTGCAGATGCAAACAAACAGTATTTTTTCCTCCTCCCTGAAAGAGAGAGCGACCCTAAAGACACTCTTCTCAAATGGGTTTGTCTGAGCTCCACAAGACCCCAGCTGCTTCCCTTAGTCAGTGAGGGAGGAACAAGAGGAATGAAACAGTCTTATCCAGCTGGAGGGAATGCACAGGGTTAAATCCTGCTCAGAACTGTCAGGCTGCAGAAGGATGTCCCAAAGGCAGATTATTGACCACTGTATGGTCTTCTGCAATGTTAGTAAAGTGAACGGGGACTTGTGCAGGAGACATTTTCTGGTGTATTGGGACCCGGCTGCCTAACTCCAGAGAAGCAACAATGCTCTAAGAGTCAAGGCAGAAACTGTAATATCCTGATGCTAAGATTCTAAAAAGCAAACACATCCCATTTACTAGGGAGCAAGTCCCATTCTTGGGATGATGTGCTTCCAAGAAAAGGAGTGTTTTTCCAAAGAAGCAAATCCCTCCAGCTAAGTGTGGATAGGATTGTGCCATAAATATCCTAGAATCATATTCCAAGGCTAATTGTCTTCCTGACGAGCCCTACTGTTTCCAAGACCTTTCCACACAAGATGCTACCCCCCCCCAACGCCCAGCTGACCTCCCCACCCTGAAGCAGTAAACAAGAGCTGAAAAGCCGGCCTACAATAACAAATCTAACTGTGCTGAACAGAGGCAACATATTCCCAGACTGCAAAAGCTGCCTTCCAGCCCTGTGCTTTTACACGTGTTCTTAGGCCAGAGACTAATGACAGATTTTGAAGCAGTATGAAAGAGATGTTGTGGTTCTCTCTCTCTCTCTCTCTCTCTCTCTCTCTCTCTCTCTCTCTCTCTCTCTCTCAACTTTTGATCCTCTCAAGTCAAACAGGTGTTGCAGGTTTAAAAAAAACCCACAGGAGCTCCCCTGCAAAGCCTGTTTATCAGAGGTCAAAACCTAACTTGTTTGCCCACCCCCTTGCAAGCAGCCATCCCTCCTCCCCAAGGACCCTCAGAAAATGTAGAAACGCCTGTCTCTCCGCAGTCAGGGCTGAGAAAGAGCAGGCAACAATGTGCCCCAGGCAGACACTGTCCCCTGCCTTGGAGGGAGAGCCCAGCATCCTTCTTGGGAACAAAAAGAGATCCTGAGCAGTCCTCGGAAGGTGCCAAGTTTGCCTTGCCTAGTTTCAGTCATAACTAATCACTAACCTTTCCTGCTGTGGCACTGACACCTCCTTGGGAAGCCGCAGCCGTCGGGGCTTTTGCCGTGTGTTCCTGGGCTCCTGCTCAGTCTCCGGCAGGGCGAGAACCGCCGCTTGCTAAAGAGGTGCCGAAAATAACCGCTCGGCCACAACTGCTTTTATTCGAGTGACAGGTGTGTTACTAAGTTAAACTCTGCATATGTCTCTGACGCTTTAGGGATGGGGGCTGCGTTTGTGGGTCCTCCTCGGCGGAGAGCTGCGTTTGTGGGTCCTCCTCAACTAAAAGAGGGAAAGGATATTTGGAAAAAGTGGGGCACGTCAGCCATCAAGTTGCCGAAGTGCCCTAATTGCACTGGGGAAATAATGGAAGGTGTCCTTAGGCTGCACCTGTGCTCAATCTGCTCTGAGGTCGAAGAGGGCCTGTGTGCTGTTGCCTCTTTGCAGAAGTGAAGGCATATGTGTCAGCTTGCAAGTTTGGCAGGCGGTGGGGGAAGGGAGGCAGGGTTCAGGCTCTTGTCTCCTATGAAACTTTTTTTATTCACAAATTATGCAAATTAAAAAATGCAAAGTTCGTTTAATACTTTTGTATCCTTTGTTCAGGTCGTGGCTCTCCAGTGTAGCTCCCAAAATATATTTGCATGGGCAAGTTTATATGCATAGATGCAAATTTAGGACTGTACCAATGGGAATGCAATAAATCTCACCGCAGTGGGGGAAACTGGCCACTTCCTCAGTGCTCTATTACACACACACACACACACACACACACACACACACACACACACATACCCCCCCCTTCTGTATTATTTTCACAGAGATCACCAACAATGCTACAGACACAGCTATTATTTTGTATTAGTCTGCACGGGAAGTAGAATGGAACACCTTGATAGCTGTTGGAATTGAAGTCACAGAATGGGCAGTGTGCTACAGCCACCACTCTGTGTACGTAAGAAAAACTTGTAATTGGACACTGTTCTTTTGAAGGGTTAATTTGAACCAAGACCTATTATCCCTAGTCCATATTATATACAGTGGTACCTCTGGTTATGAACTTAATTCGTTCCGGAGGTCCAGTCTTAACCTGAAACCGTTCTTAACCTGAAGTACCACTTTAGCTAATGGGGCCTCCCGCTGCCGCACAATTTCTGTTCTCATCCTGAGGTAAAGCTCTTAACCCTAGGTCTGTAACCCAAAGTGTTTGTAACCCAAGGTACCACAGTATTGCACATGCAGTGGTTAATCCCCCTGACACCAATTGACTGAGCTGGTGTGATGACTGCACAGAAAGTTTGCAAATATTCCGACTGGCCTAGGGAAGCAAAGCTATCAGAATACTTGCAGTCCAATTTACCTGAGGGAAAGGTACACTGTCATTTTGACTGGGATTAAAATTCCACACAGGTCTTAGGGGCAGGCACAGCTTTGTGGGGTAGGATAAGAAGTGGGAAAAGATCCTAGACTGATGGAAAGATTAGGTGCAGAGGACCCAGAGGCAAAGTACTTGAAGAATGTGGAGCAAAGTAGGCAACTGACTTTCTGAGAGGAATATTACTGAAGTAAATAGAGAATAAGAGAAAGGAGCTGAATTTTATTTATTGATTTGGACTAACTAGTCCATTCTGTGGTTGAAGGCCTCTATCAGGCAGTAACAATAACACAAGCAGGTGCCTCAGAGCATGATAAAAGTTTCCCCACTTTCTTCACTGACCAACCACAATGCTCCCACTATACCTGAAGCATTGGGAGGTGGTGCCTCCAGGACAGAAGGTGCAGCTTTCTTGGTGTCTGTCTTTACAAAGATTCTTTACAAACGATTTGCCATTACTCAATTGAAGATGCCAACTGACTAAATGTACGCAAATTTAAAATTGCCTACCCCCTAGCAGTGAGGCAGGTGAAATGAGATACACCCAAAGGACATTACAAAGAGGTAGGGAGAAGAAGAGGATTTCCTGTGATGCTGGCCAACTGGGAACCCTCTGAGAGTGAAATGGGGGGGTTGCCAACCTATGGGGCAGCACCCTATAGACAACACTGCCTGCACCAACTCCAGCAAAAGTGCATTTGCTCCCCTCCTGTATTTACCTAGGGGAGAGGTGAGCAACCTCAGATCTGGGGGACAAATGTGGCCCTCCAGACCTCTGTGTCTGGCTCTTGGGACTTTCCCCCCAAGCCACACCCTTCCTAGCCATACCCTCTCTGGTCTTGTTTCAAACCCTTATTGAGCTCCCCCCCCCCCCGGCTGGAATGTGTCCTTGAACTTTGATCAGGCCTCCTGCTTGCCCAGATAGCAGATCATGTGAGTATGTGTCAAAATTTGCCTACTGTACAAAGGTAAAATCAACATGCATTGTTCCACCCACTTTCATCCACCACAGGCATGCGGCCCCTGGGAGGTTCCCTGAAGAGAATGTGGCCCTCGGGTTTCCCCTGCCCCTGCTCTAGGGGAAGCAAAGCTGAGCTACAGCTTCTGCGTCTCTTACTGACGGGCACGTTTCATTTTACTTACAGAGACACACCATGGACCATTTCAAGCAACCATGAAAACGGCCGCGGGGCAGAAACATCGGCGGCCCAGCTTCACGATCTGCAAGCAAAATAAAACATACGCTATCAGGAGAGACCAGAGGTGGTGGGGCGCTTCCTTCCTGAAGTCCCTGATCAGTGCTGGGGCAGGGCCTTAAGCTTATCCATCTTGGCTGGGAGATTTCCTTCCAGCGTGTGAGTTTAGTTGCAGGTGCAAAACTCTTAACCAATACTGTCCCTTCTGCCTGAGGGTGTCCTGGAAAGATATGGGTTCGTCATGCAATGCCCAAACAAAGACTAAGGTTGTGCCAAGAAGCTTATGCTAAACCAGCTTCATAAACTGCAATGCAGATTGAAGGAAGCCACTCCCAGCTTCCTAGATTGCCAAATTAGTGTGGCTTGCCTGCCCGTATTACGGACCCTCCCTATTTTCCTGGGACAGTCCCAGATTCACAGAAGCTGTCCTGGTTTCTGATTTGATCCCAGAATGTCCTGCTTTTCCTTAGGTTGTACCTATTTTCATTGGAGAAATGTTGGATGGTATGGTATTATCTCAACTGAAGGAGCCGGGGGCTGACAACTCACTGTCTTGATGACATTTGAGACTCACAAATGGTTGCTCTTTGGCTTGTTGATTAGGGGTGTTGTTGCCAGATACTCAAAAGGATTGGGGGCCCAAATTTGCACAGGTGCCTAGAGTGCCTGTGGGCAGGTGGAGAGGGTGGGTGGCATCTCCTTTAGGCCTCTGTTCTGGCCTGAAGAACTCTCCCCAGACTACACACCTCACTGGCATTGCTTCGCACCCTGGGAATATATTTTTTCCAGTTGGAATGTGTCCTTGAACTCTGATAATGCTTTTTGCTCATCCGAATGGAGGTTAGATAGGGATGCACGAGTAGAAAATTGCCTACAGTAGGGTGCTAATATTTGCATTTGTTGCTCCACCCACTTTTGCCTCTGGCCCCGCCCACCACCGGCATACAGCCCTTGAGGTTGTCAGGAAAGGAATGAGTCCTTCAGACTGAGATAGGTCCCCACCCTTGATCTATAGCTATGCATGCCATAAAGCCAGCTCCATGATGAAATGGGACCTGTTCTAGAAAGCACAACCATGTGGATGTGTTTGTTTGTTTTCTAGATAAGAAATCTGCCTGGCAACAACCCACTTTCCAGGTTAATGGACTTTGAGCTGAAGCCTGGTGAACAGCTCTCCAACAGCTGTATTGGTTTTTTTCTATTAATTAAGTGCATGTATCGGTCGCTTTATAGAAGAGTTTCAAAGCAATTTAGCCAGATAAAATACAACAAATAGAAGCAATTTAAAACCAGAAAAGATTTATAACAACGAACAATGCAAAATGCATACGGTGCTGATCACAAGATAGTGACGTGATTGTCAGTATTAACAAATGTTTGGAAAGTATAGAATAGCCTTTCCTGATCTGGTATGCTCTAACTGTTTGGGACTACAACTCCCATCAGCCTCAGCCAGCAAAGCTGGGGTTGATGGGATATGTGGTCTAAAAAAGCAGAAGGGTACCAGGTTGGCGGATGCAGTATAGATTCAAAAACATACAACAGAAATTAAGAGAAGGAAGGGGCATGGGAATGTAGAGCACCTCTGATTTCCACCAATGTGGCAAAGAAAATCTACAGAGGGTGTGTGGTGTCCTCCCCACCCCTGCCCCTCGCTTCCTCATGCAACAAGCCTGGCTCACTATGACATAAGAACAAAGGAGAAGGACTGGCTTGATCAGAAAGGGTCAGATGGATTAAGGGAACTTGGGCTACAGAACTGACAAGCATGTCCGGTTCAGAACCAATTCAAGATGTAAGAACAGAAGAAGAGCCTGCTGGATCAGGCCCACTAGTGGCCCATCTGGTCCAGCATCCTGTTCTCACTGTGTCTAGTCAGATGTTGCCGGGAAGCCTGCAAGCCGGTCCTGAGCACAACAGCCCTCTCCCCTGCTGCAGTTTCCAGCAGAAGGGGAGGCAGGACATCATTAGTAACCATTGCAACTTGCTTGTTGACATCAGAGCTGGAATAACAGGTCCGAGGTTCCCATGCCCTATGGTGTAATGGTAACTCTGTAAACAAGTCTTCCTTTATGTAACTGAAACAACCATATATGGCTCCCCTTTTTGTCCCTGCCTCTCCTTCCTACAAATTCACCAGTGTCAAATTTCTTCACTGTATGCTCCTTGGGCAGGGACCTGCCTCCTTGTACACTGATTTCTCCATCCCTGGCTTACACAATATATTTAGTGAGCTTATAAGGGCTGGAAAGATAACTCTGGCATCTAGCTTTCCTTGGGAAGATTCCCATAATAAAAAGGATCTGGGGAGAGAGGAACCAAGCAGTTCATAGACTCCAAGTCCTCCTTTGCACATCCGTGTGCTCTCAGCAGCCACCATCTGGCTGGGAAATCCGCCCCTGGCGTCTTGCTCCTTGGCTGTGGGATCCTGGGATGGGCCAAGTCTCTGCCATAGATTCTCGGGTGGCAAACCACCAGGCTAGGTGGTTATTAAAGCCGCCCAGTTTAGGCTGAACATCTTAGCAGAGCTCTTAGTAAGGGCACAACACCAGCTGTTTGCTAATATCCACTCGAATTAAGTGCAAAAGTCACAGCTTCCAATCCTTCTCTCTTCCCTAACCTCTAAGCGCTTTAAATGCATACACAGCATCACTGTGGGGTGGTGGCGGGACGGGGACTGGGGGGGGGGGAGAGGAAAGGCTAGTCCTCCCAGGGTCAGCTATTGCAAGAAGGGTTGTTGTTTTTGAGAGGGGGGAGGGGAGAGCAGCAGCAGACCCTTTTCAGAAAACACAGCAGACTGGCTCAAAAGCGCCTTTGCATCTGCTACCGAGAGCGATTAAAAGCAAACCCCATCAGATCACAGACGAGCAGAATCCGATTTCTAATTAGAGAACATCTGGCTCCAAAAAAAAAAAAAAGCAAAGGCTGGAGCTGACTTGGAACTGCCACTCGGAATCGGGGAGGCAGGGGACACAGAGAGAGACTACCCCCCCCCCCGCAAGGTGCAATACAAAAAAAAGGCATTTCTTTTCAGAAGGGAGGAGACTTTGCAGCTCAGTGTGGAAGGTGAGGGGGGTGGGCATGTGTTGCTCTTTCTGCTTGTGAGCAAGAAGAAGTTAATTTTGACCCAGGCTGCGTGGCTTCCTTGCAGCTGAAGGGCAAAGGAATCTGGGGGAGCAGGCTATTATAGTCACAACTATTTCAGGGCTTTCGGCATCGATGTGCTGCGCCTGCGGATATAGCCGCCCATCTGCCATTGGATCTTTTATCTGTGGATGGAGGAAAGGCTCCCATCTGTGAAGGGAGTGGGGGGTGCAGACTCCCTTCCTGCTGCTTAGGCTGCACTTGTGGCACTCTGAGCTTTTCGCGGCCCAATGCAAACTGTGCATTATGCACTGGTGGGCAACTGGATGGGGCGATTCTCTGCCTTGCAAATGGGGGTGACCCTCAGGCAAGAGAAATGCATTTTTGCTGCCCAAGCCAAAGGAGAAGATGGTGTCTCTCACACACAAACACACACACACACCTGCACATACACAGGCTGCCTGGGCTGGCCACTGAATCCTCCTTCAGCCCTGGCTATTTGAAGGCAGCAAACTAGCTTATGGGGTGAGACAGCTGTGGAATCACAAGAGGTGAGCCCCCTCAGGTGCCCCAACCTCTCCTGCTGCCAGAGAACTGAGGAGAACTGAGAAGTGAGGAGACATGGTTGTGACTTCCGGGTTCTGACGAGATCTAGCAGAACTCCCTCAAAATCTTGCAAGAACCCAGAAGCCGCAGTTGCATGACCCTGGTAAGCAAGGATTTAGCAAGCGCAGTGTGTGTGTGTGGGGGGGGGAATAGTGGGCAGCAGTGTGGGTGGCACTTTCTTGTTTCACCTCAGGAGCCGTGTTCAAAACTCCCATTGTTCTAGGTGTATTTTGCAACAGGGAATTTCATTAGTGTGAGCAGTTTATGAGCCTAAGTTCGTACTGCACCTAAGATTTCAAATTAAAACTGCAGAGTGGAAGGAAAGGAGGAGTTTTTTCTGCCCCCCCCCCACTTCCAGCTACTCTCTGAAGACTGGAGAAGAGACCCTCTTAAGAATATTAGGGGGGTGGGCAGGGAAAGACTAGACCCTGAACATAATATTTTAGCTGCAGTTCATTCATTTTCAGCTTTGTATTCTTGTTATAAAAAAGAGCACCTAGTCATTCCGTTGATGCGCCGATAACCTAGGTTTAAGGCACCATTTAGCTCCTAGCTTTCATATCTTGGTTTCTAACACTGCTCAGGAGGCAAACCAGAATGGGTCATTCCTGGGTGCAGGTTAGGTGACACAGTTCTGTCCTCTTATCAGAAGGATATGGCCTCGGAGGCTGCTACTGCTGCCTCACCAGCACCTGCTGCCTGAGTTAGTTACCCTGCCTAATGGTAGGGCAGGCCTTTGATGAGTGGTGGAAATCCCATAGGGAGGTTTAGCATGGCTACAGCTAAGCCACGCAATGCTCAACTTTACTGCTCTGCAGCCTTGTTTAAACAGGGTTTGGAATCTAGTTTCAACACCGGGGCTCTGGTGAAACAATATTTCCTCTGAGCATGTGCAGAGTAGTTTGCTCTGCTTGCAGAATATCCACACAGTGAAACATAGAAAGCTGCCTTATATTGAATCAGACCATTGGTATGTTGAGCTCAGCATTGTCTACACTGCCCTGCAGGGTTTCAGGCAGGGACTCGTTCCCAGTCCTACCTGGAGATGCTAGTGGAGATTGCACCTGGGACCTTCTACATGCAAAGCAGATGCTCTCCCACTGAGATCTGCATTACCTTACATTGGAGCTCAGAGGTCTGGATTCTAGCAAGACCTGGGCCCCTGCCACCCATCCTTTTTGAAAATAATCCTGAGTGCTGCTGTTGCCTTTGCTGTCTGCTTGGGGTTCAACTGCCCTCTCCCTTTTTGCTTCCTTATGCACCTTCTGGCTGTGAATCGCAGCATTGCTCATGAACAGCAGGAGCGGAGACGGCTGGCATCCGCATCAACGGGGAAGGGGGAGGGCTGCTTTCCTGGCACTCCAAATGTGGTGCCATCTGGCACTGCCATTCGCTTGAAAGGCGATGCATCAAGAGGCGAGAAGCGGCGAGGGTGGAGGTGGACAGCATCCAAGCCCACCCACCCGCCCCGGCATCCGAAGCAGCTCCGGGTCCTGATGACAACCGGAACCTCCACGCCAGAGGAAAAGAGCTTGCGGATAAAGCGGGGAAATGGGTCTGGCTAGATTCCGTTTCTGCAAAGTCCTCTAAAGTGCAAAGTCCTCTGCTTGGGTCGGGTTTTGGTTTTTTTGTTTTGCCTCTCGGAAAGGCTAATGAACAGCCGCAGCTCACAGTTCCTGCTGTACAGGTCATTGCAGAGTGGGAATAGCATGTGTGCGGGAGGGAGCGTATGCAAGTTTTTAAGTCTGCTTCAGTTCTGGAAGCAAACAGGCCACAAGGATAGAGCACAGGCAGATAAGTCAGCGATGGGGAAGGTCAAGCCTCGCTTAACAGAGTTGTGTGACTGCGGCTTCCAGGTTCCACCAAGACCTTGCAAGAGCCCCATAATGTTGCGTGGAGGCCTTTGGAGACCCTGGTAAGTGAGGCACTCTGCCTTATATACTGTGGTCTCAGGACAATTGTGCCAGACCTCTGAAGGCCTCTAACAGGGCTCTTGCGGGATCTCACTAGAAGCTGGAAGCCACTGCTTCTCCTTGCTTCTCTAGCTGTGGTGCATACCTGCCAAGGCGCCCCTTGGATTCTGCCACCTGAGGCAGCTGCCCCCTGGTTCTCGTGCGGATAAAATGAGGAAGAGAACTATGTACATCACCATGAGCAACTTGGAGGAACGACAGGGTGTAAACATATAATAATAATAATAATAATAATAATAATAATAATAATAATAATTGTACACCACATCAGGAGAGACCTTTGATTCCCCACCTCCACCCCCTGGCCATCGTTTCTGTTTCCTTTGCCATTTTTGATGCCCATCACTGGGCATGGTGTTGACTTGACTACTCACTAGGGTTTGGTGTGAAGGTGGGGTGTCGCATTGCTCCCTGCGTGACGGCTGGTGACGGCGGTGGCATGTTGGGGGGCGTGGATCGGGACTGCGTCTTCACGTCGGCCGGTGAGTCAGGCATCGTTGCTGCCTTGATCTCCGTACTACCTGCAGAACAGAGAGAGGGAGGGGAGCGTACAGGTGCGGAGAGTCAGAGGCAAAGATGCTGCCCAGGAAACAAGAAAGGGAATATTTAGGATGGAAGCCCCCAGGGAAGACACGATTCATACTGATGCCCGCTTCAGGCACACCAGGGATGGGGAAGCATTTTCAGTCTGAGGACCACATTCCCCCCTGAGCAGCAAGCAAACATGCTCCTAGACAAACAGCTCAGCAGCCATGGGAAATTTCCCAGCGCCAGCTGAGAAATAAAAATGCAAACTGTGGTGGGGGTATGTGCAATGCAGTATCCCTGATGAGGGCACAGCTGGCTGGCTTGCTGGTAGGCACCCTGAACAGGAGCACACTGCAATGTTTTGTTGCAGATCCCATGTAGCAACATCAAAAGCAATGTATATAATGTATATATAGAGCCCTTCTCAAGTAGATCAAAGCCTCATCTAGTCTAGCATCCTACATCCCACTGTGGCGGACCAGGTGATCCTCTCCTCCTGAGAAGCTCACACAAGGAAGCCCCAAAGGCAATGGCCATCCCTTGGTGGTAGCCCGTGCCCCAATTCGGTGTCATGCAGCCTCTGAACTGCTCAGAGGTTCCAAAAAGCCATCCTGTTTTTGTGGGGTGATGAATGTGAGTTGTGGAAGTGTTATCAGGATGGGAGGGATGAGGTGGGCTGGGAGACGAGAGGTAAATGGCAGAGGAGCAGCCAGCCCACAAGAGCAGCTGCCGGGCCGTAAGGAAAGGCACCTGCCTCTGACTTTGGAGGCCGCCAAGTTCATTTCTCTCTCTCCTAAAGTAAAGAGGATGCAGTTGAGTTTGATGGCTCAGCGCAAGTGTGAGGGCAGCTGTGGCGCTCCATCACTGAGCCTCGCGCCGGCAGGGCCCTGCCAAGACCCAGATGAGGACCAAAGAAGGAAAGCCTCCCCTTCGCCGCCCTGGCTTGGGGTCAGCCAGCATCTCCTCGAGGTGACACTGCCTCCATGAGACCAGCACAGAGCTTCTCTGCAGACAGTTGCGCTGCTGATAAAAACTCTAATCTGTGGCGCATTCCAAATGCACTGCAACTGTTGCACGATTAATTGAACACACACACACAATGTGCACAGTCCAGGCTAAATAAAGCTGTGATCTTAGCCAAAGGAAGATATCACTGGGGTTCGCAGAGAAGGCAACCTAAGCTGAACATAAGTGATCATACATGATCATATGGCAGGCTCTCTGTTATGGATACAGGTGGCATGGAAACCCTTCACATGGAGGAGAAGTCTGGCTTCAATGGGCATTCATGAAGGCTTGACTCCATGCAAGGTATAGCTTTCTCTTAAGAACCTGGGAACACAGAAGCTGCCTTATACCAAGCCCAGACCACTGGTCTATCTAGCTCAGTATTGTCTACACTGACTGGTAGAGACTCTCTAAGGTTTCAGGCTGGGATATACCTAGTCCTACGTGGAGATGCTGGGGATGGGGCCTCGGATTTTCTGTAGATAATCTGCAACTGAGCTCTCAGTGTCCCCAGCTGTCCTCCCCCATCATAATTCCAGGGTTCCTGAACACAACCTCCCCATCTTGCAACATTTGGTTTTTAAAATTTAAAATATTGGGTTGTATGCAATGTTAGTCCTATGCAGAGTAGACCCCATTTCCAAGTAATGGCCTATCAGTGGTCTATTCATTTCAGTGGGCCTACTTTGAGTAAAACTTTTTTTTTTTAATAATATTTTTATTAAACAATTTTTATATTGATACAAACAAAACATACATAAACAGACAACAGACAATAACAGAACAAAAAAAAAGGACCATTTCATATCCTAATTTCTTAAACCTTTCTTCTTCGACTTCCTCATGCCTCCCGTTTCTGTATTCCAGATTCTAATCAATTATTCAGCGAATCTTCCCTTATTTTACTATAAATTTAAGCTAATCATCCTTATTCTCTTTGTCTTAACCATTACTAATAGTAACCATTTACTTTAGTCCAACATCATTCTAACTGTCATTAATTTTATGATATTTCTTTAAATAGTCCTTGAACTTTTTCCATTCTTCTTCCGCCGCTTCCTTTCCCTGGTTTCGAATTCTGCTCGTCATTTCTGCCAAGCCCATGTAGTCCATCACCTTCATCTGCCATTCTTCGTGTGGGTAGATTCTGTGTCTTCCAGTACTTTGCAATGAGTATTCTAGCTGCTGTTGTAGCATACATAAAAAAAGTTGTATCTGTCTTTAGCACCCCCTGGCCGACAATATCCAAGAGAAAGGCCTCTGGTTTCTTGGGGAAAGTATATTTAAATACCTTTTTCAGTTCATTATAAATCATTTCCCAGAATGCCTTAATCTTCGGGCACGTCCACCAGAGGTGAAAGAATGTACCTTCCTTTTCTTTACATTTCCTACTTTGAGTAAAACTTAGTTGGCTACACCCCTTTATGTTTAAACAATTTTATTCATCTCTCTCTCTCTCTCTCTCTCTCTCTCTCTCTCTCTCTCTCATCTACCTAAGTTTCAATTATGGGACGCTGTGGGTTAAACCACAGAGCCTAGGACTTGCCGATCAGAAGGTCAGCGGTTCGAATCCCCGCAATGGGGTGAGCTCCCATTGTTCGGTCCCAGCTCCTGCCAACCTAGCAGTTCGAAAGCACGTCAAAATGCAAGTAGATAAATAGGTACCACTCCGGCGGGAAGGTAAACAGCGTTTCCGTGCGCTGCTCTGATCTGATTCGCCAGAAGTGGTTTAGTCATGCTGGCCACATGACCCGGAAGCTGTACGCCAGCTCCCTCGGCCAATAAAGCGAGATGAGCGCTGCAACCCCAGAGTCGGTCACGACTGGACCAAATGGTCAGGGGTCCCTTTACCTTTACCTTTAAGTTTCAGTTGTATAGTTGTGCAAATCACCCTGGGGTTGCTTTGATGAAGAGTGGTTTAGAAACTGTATCAATGAATGAATGAATGAATGAATGAATGATTAACATAAACATGGGATCCATCTCTGAGGTACCCACAAAAATTTATTTTTTTATTTCATAATTATGGCTGTTACCTCCCACAATGATGTGGCAGTGAGGGGAAAATTAAGGGTTGGAAGAATTTGACCATCTCAGTTTCCCCCCATTTTTCATTTTTCAAATTCTAAGTTTTCCACATTTCCACATTAGTTTGCCATTAAAAAAATTTTTACCATGAAAATTCATTAGTATATTGATGGGAATTTCTCCTAATATACCTGTTTTCATATGCAATTTTGCCTAATATACACATTTTTGCAAAGTGATCTCCCCTAAAACAATGCATTTCTATTTTCATTGGTATTTACATTTTCATGGACACTTTACCCGAGTATATGCATTTTTGTGCACCATACTTCAACTGGAGAACCGCACTGCAAAATTTAGAGAAGTGTGGCTTTCGAAGGATTGCTATGTTTCAGTTTGCATATTTTTTCACATAGTGCAAATTAAGCAGGTTCACCTTGAAATGCAAAATGAATCAAATTTCTCTCCCACACATAGGGAAACCCTAGCAACTGATCATCATCTCAACTTGATAGCCACTATACAATGCTGGACTAGGGCCTGGGAGAGACTAGGGTTCAAACCCCCACTCAGCTGTGAAACCCACCGGGTGACCTTGGGCCAGTCACTGCCTCTTGGCCTGGCCTACCTTACAGGGTTGTCAAGGGGAGGAATTGAGGAGGGGGGAAACCATGCGGGACACCTTGAACATCTTGGAGGAAAACGCTGTGATATCAATGCAACAGGTAAATAACTAACAGCTCCCTTCAATGCTTGCCGTTTTAAAAATTCACCATCCGCTCGCCCAGCCAGTTAGAAAGAGCCCCTCTTGCCAGCCACCCTTGGATTGCCTCCCTCTCGCTCCTCCTGCTCATTGATGAGCTCTGTCTTCCTTTGCCAATAAGCAATGCCAAGGGCGGAAGGAGCCAAGAGTCATCCTTTACTTGTCAATGATAGTGATGATGAATAAATTGCCCTGATCTTGACTCTGCGAGGGTGGGAAGAGGGGGTGGGGGACTCCGTCCTGGGTATATCCCTGAATCGATAACTTGCCTTGCACAAAGCCCTTCCCAAAATGCCAAGCTGCTGTCCACAATTCCAGGAGGTGCAAGCAGCTTTCACAGGCATTGGCCACCCCGTCTGCAAGAAACCCCCATGCCGGGCCTTCAGTGTGGGTCATTTTCCATATTTGCTGAAAGCTCTCCCCCCCCCCGCCCCGCATCCAAAGAGTTACACGTTGTGGAAAGAACTCTGGAAAGGAGCCAGGGAGAGAACCACCTCAGCCCCAGCAGGGCCGCCTTCCTTCTCAACGCCATTCCCAGCATGCAGCTGAGTTTGGGCCAACAAACACGAGCTTTGCCGGCTATAAATCAGCTCCGAAGGCAGCTCCGGCTGAGGCCAAGGAGACGGAGAGGAGACTCCCCAGCCTTGCTTGGAGTCCCTTTGGCTCCGAAGCCTTTCCTGGCATTGCAAAGCAGGCCTGTCCTCTCTGCAGCAGCGGCGGGAGGGGTGTGGAGGTTACATGCCACAAAGTTGTCTTAATCTTTTCCCGCCATGGTTACGCCAGACACAGGGCTTAGGGCAGATCCACACTAGACATTTTAACAACAACAACAACAACAACAACAACAACAACAACAACAACAACACCCTGTTCATCTGGCTGGGTTGCCCAGCCACTCTGGGCAGCTTCCAACACATATAAAAAGCATAAATGTAATCAAAACATTAAAAACACATGACTTCTTCCAAAGAATCCTGGGGATGGTATTTTACCTTCACAGAACCACAACTGCCCAAACCCATAACAAACTACAGTTCCCAGGTTCCTTGGGGGGGGGGGAGTCATGCACTTTAAATGTGTGTCAGGTGTGTTTTAAATTTATGGTTTGGACCTGCCCTTAAAATGTGAGCCAAGTCAACCCAGGGGCTCAGCCCCAGAACCTGTTTGCAATTCCACAGAGTTCAGCCTGCAGAGTTATGCCAAATCACAACACTTCTGAGCAACGTCCAAAATAGGTTCCTTTTATCACAGAAGCCTTGCAGCCCCCTGACCACGCATACTGTGGTGTAGCCAGTGCTATTCTTGCTCAGGGTAGACCCACTAAAGTTAATGGACATAATTAACGTAGGTTCATCGATTTCAGTGGGTCAGAGGGTTCAAATAGGTTCAATTTCAATTGCTGAGGGTCTTGACAGACCTTTTCATTATTTTCTGTCCGCTGTGGCAATTGTAATGCATTGTGCTGGACGTTGTATGTTTTTTACCTGTATTTTTACACACATGCTGTGGACCACCTGCATGTCTTTCACGGACCACAGTTTGGGAACCAACAGACTGAAATAGATCTGGGTCAAGTTTGAAATAGACATGGTAGCCTGAGAACAGTATGCTTTGGTTAATAGGGACAATTGGAATGTGTGTTAGGGTCAAACAGAAAGCAGATCTTTCTGCTTGCAAAGCCCGCCTGCCTTTTTCGGTTGTTATTCTTTTTCCCTAGGCAAAATGCTGGCTGTGTATCCCCTGGCTGCAATTGCTTCACAGAAGCAGCTGACAGTGGTGGAAATGTGCACCAGACATGTCTGAGCGAAACACACCCAAGGGAACCAAGCCACGAGGTAAGGAATGGCTAGTTTCACACAGGAAAGGTTTGGGAGCAGAAAGATGTTGTGCAGGGACTGTGAGACAACACAAAGGACATATATTATGGTTGCTGCAAAGTTTGGCCAGCATACAGAGAAAACAAGGCGCAACATCATGGGGCTGGGATTTAGGCACCCGTTTCTCTCTCCAATGTATGCAGACTTCTGCAAAGGGAATAGGGGGGAATGGAATTGCTTTGACCTCCCACATATATGTGCTCTGCAGGCAGCATTTCTTAGGCAAGCCAGTCCAATGAGCAGCCCTGGATGGGGCAACCATGGCTCATCAGACATTCAAATCTGGGGAAGTGCTGGAGCTCAGTGACAGAGCGTCCTTGGAATGCAGAAGTTCAATCCCCAGCATCTCCAGGTAGGAAAGGGAATGTCTGCTGCCTGAAACGCTGGAGAGCTGCTGCCAGTCAGTGTAGGCAATCCTGAGCTAGAGGGAGCATTCTGGATCTCACCACAATGTACTTGGAAAAGTTAATTTTCACTGTGAAAGTTTGCTTGAATACAAACCCAAAGTGCTTGAGGCCGGGAGGAGAGCAAAAGGGTCATTCCCATTTAGAGCAGAGGCTCATTGCGTGAAATGCAGGAAGCTATTTGTCTATCTGAGCGGCATGGGGACAAAGGAAGCTGCCTTACGGGAAGCTGCGTAGGAAGACAGGAAGCTGACCACCTAGGACAATGTTACCTGTGCTGGCTGACAGCAGCTTGCCAGGATTTCAGAAAGGAGTCTCTCCCAGTCATAGAATTGTCCTACCTGGAGATGCCCTGGATTGAAGCATGTGCTCTACCACTGAGCTACACCCTTTCCCCTAAAATTAAAGTAGGACTCCAGCCCTACTCATTTAATGGGAACATAGGAAGCTGCCTTATACTGAGCCAGACCATTCATCCATCTGGTTCAGCACTGTTGACACCAATCATCGATGGCTCTTCAGGGTTTCAATCATGGTCCATTCTCATCCCATCCCAAGTGGAGATGCCAGGGACTGAACCCTGGATCTTCTGCATGTGAAGCAGCTGCTTTACCACTGAGCTACAATCCTCTTATGTCGAGTCAGACCATTGGCTCATCTGGCTCAGTCATTTCAGCTCTTACTGACAGCAGCATCTCCATGGTCCAAAGCAAAAGAAGGGTTTCCCCTGGTTGTACCTGCAGTTGCTGTGATTCAACCTGGGATCTTCTGCAAGCAAAGCAGGTGCTCTCCCACTGAACGGGGACCATTCCGCAAAACACAATAAATGTGCACGTTTTTAAAAATGTCTCCTGCTGAGCTATGTCCCCTTCCTGACTCTGTGCAGACGGAGATAAACTGTTGAATTTCTAACCCACCTGAGAGTGTAAGAGATGCAAACTTTTTTTTTTTTGGCCATGGCCTGATGATTATTGGCTTGTGATAACACAGAAACGGGGCTTTGTCACTGGTGGTGTGTGTGATGTGGAATGCTCTCCCTGTTTGCTAAGATACCGGAGGTCCCATCCGTACTGTCATTCTGCTGCTCCTTGAAGACACACCTGGTTAGATAAGAATTTCCTAACTTGAGTCTCCTGCTTTGCTTGTTGTTTTAACTGTTATGCTGTTTTGAAAGCCTTGTTTATTTTATACTTTAAAGATGGATGTTTTAACGTCATTGCTTTTGTATGTATTTTAATTAGATGTATTTTCGATAATTGGTTTTATTCTTACTATTTTTTTGTGTGTGAACTGCCTTGGTATTTCCCCCCTCTGAAATGTAAGCTGGTATATAAATTCCTTTAATGGCAACAACTTGCAAGACATTGGACTTTCAGCCTGGGAAACCTTCCACCTTGATCCCAGACCTTTGGGAGAGCCACTGCACTCTGCACATGCTTGTATGTCTCAGGGCTAAACACTGCCATTTAAAATATTCCAGGGCTCAGCCTTAGCACCAAGCCTTGGCAGAGTACAAAGTCCTTCTGGGGCCCAGATCCTGTTTGTTTCCAGGCTGGTCTGCTCCTATAAATGTTCCACTTCTCTCTGCTATCCCGTGCTGTTTTTGGAAGTGTTGAGGGGTGAGAAGCATCATGTGAAATACTGTGCATCGCTCTGACTGATGACAGCATTCCTGCGACTATCGATGCCTGAGAATGGAGCCTGGCACGGTGCGGGGCCGCTGACCCCCCCGCCATGCTTCCTGCTTTATTTATAAATACTGTCCTGAGTGACAGCGCAGAGCCAAACAGCAGCTGAGAGCCTCACACAGCAGATGGGAGCCCACAGAAGCCCTGGCATGTCCAGAGTCCTGTCATCCTTGTGAGACAGCAAAGAGGTAGTGGATCTGGGACACGGCAAGAAGAGCCAATGCAGCTGGGAAATGGGATGCTGCAGTCTGCATCCAAAAGGATGCAAGATTGGAGACTGGCTGGCTTAATGGTCAGGGCCTGAACTGGAGCACAGCATGTTTTTTATAAAAGTATTTATGTACTGCCCTCTTATGTAAGAACATAAGAAGAGCCCATTGGATCAGACCTATGGCTTATGTAGTCCAGCATCCTGTTCTTACAGTGGCCAACCAGATGCCTCTGGGAAACCTGCAAGCAGGACCCAAGCACAAGAGCACTCTCCCCCTCTGTGGTTTCCAGCAACTACTATTCAGAAGCATTGCTGCCTCCAACTATGGAGGCAGAGGACAGCCATCATGGCCAATAACCACTGATAGCCCTCTCCTCCATGACTATGTCCAATCCTCTTTTAAAACCCTTCTAGGTTAGTGGCCATCACTGCCTCCCATGGGTGTAGCCAAGAGTGGGCGGTGGGTGGGGGCATCAAGTAAAACAATAGAAATACTTGACTAACTGACCAATCACATCAGTCCTGCCCCCCCCCCAGTCCTGGCTACGCCCATGGTGCCTCCCATGGAAGTGAGTTCCATAGTTTGAACTATGTGCTGATGTAAAGACATACTTTCTCTTCCCTAACCTTACAAAAGATCACAGTGCTGCCCAGTAGCGTGAGATTAAACGTCGAACAATCGTTCAAATGACTCAAGAAAATTGTAAACAACAGCACAGGCCTGTCAGCATAAAAAGGTCTTCAGCAGATGTCTCACAGTTTAAAGCAGGGGTGCCTACTGATTCTCCACAGCATGGAACTGGTCGAGGCCAGTTGGGCCTCTGTGACATGGGGGACAGCTAAGAGCATTCTTCCAGATGATCTCATTCAGGGGTCAGCAAACTTTTTCAGCAGGGGGCCGGTCCATTGTCCCTCAGACCTTGTGGGGGGCCAGACTATATTTTGAAAAAAATAATAATGAACGAATTCCTATGCCCCACAAATCACCCAGAGATGTATTTTAAATAAAAGCACACATTCTACTCATGTAGAAACACCAGGCAGGCCCCACAAATAACCCAGAGATGCATTTTAAATAAAAGGACACATTCTACTCATATAAAAACATGCAGATTCCCGGACCGTCCGTGGGCCGAATTTAGAAGGCAATTGGGCCGGATCCGGCCCCCGGGTCTTACTTTGCCTACGCATGATCTCATTGATCGGGCTGGAATGTAAGGGCTCAGGTGATCTGTGTGACACCTGCCTGGTCTGCTATGCAGGGTTGTTGTGCAACTTCAGAGTCCCAGCTGCTAGCCCTTCCTAGAGTTCTTTTTCTATTTTGCTTTGATGGGGGGGGCAGCCCTTCAAACAGAGGACTGTCCTCTGCAAAGTAGGGCACACTGGCACCTCCCTCTCCCACCCTCATCTCCTCTGCTGGGGATGCAGAGGGTCACCTTTCAAGCTCTGATCTCCTTCTCCATTCCACACATTCCAGAGATGCCTCCCTATCAAGAAGCCACTTTGAGCAATTAGCTTCCATATAGAGATAAAAGCTGCCCTTCCTGGACCATTAAGGAATATTAACATTCTTTTGTCTGATCCCAGACTCTGATCAGGCAGTTGCAAACCACAATGGAAAGGCTGATTCACAATATTAATGTAGCAACCTCCAACACTTCTTATATTTATATCTTGCCTTTTGTCCAAGGAGATCCAGACAGTATACATGCTTCTCTCTTTCTCATCCAACCACAGTTTGACCCTCTACAACAACCCTGTGAGGTAGGTTAGGCTGAAGCAGAGAAAGAGAGTAAGGGGCCTGCATCACCCAGGGAGATCCATGGCTGAGTGGGGATTTGAACTTGGTCTCCCCAGTTTTATTCTGACCACTAAGTGAGACTGGTCCTCCTGTAAGTCCCTCCGTCCGCTTTTGGAGGTGTGGTACCAGTGATCCAAGGCAGGACTTCTCATTTGTGACATCCCAACTGTGGAGCATCTCCCTGGAAAGGTTCACCAGTCCTTGAGTTTTTCAACATGCAGAAGCATTTCTTAATTTTACTAGGCTGCTTCTCACTAGGTGTTTTAGGTGCCACAGCCCAGCCAAGGTTTGGACTGGTATGTTCTCTGACCTGGGATCGTGGTTAAGGTCATTCCTTAACCATAGCCCAAACCAGGGCTACAGATCAGGGTTAAGGAGGAGAGACCTTACCTACAATCCCATGTTTGTACAACGCACCAAGTCAGGCAGTTCTAACCTATACATTTAAAGCACATCCAATACACATTTAAAGCCCATGGCTTCGCACAAAGAATCCTGAGAATTGAAGTTTGTTTGTTTATTTAAAAAATTATATGCTGCTATTCCTTTAAAAAAAAAAAATCACAGTGGTTTACAACAGTTGTACATCAAACCACACAATAAAACAATCTTAAAAGTTAAAATCAGAAATCAGCTAACTATTGTGGAAAAAACGTATTCTTAATTGCTTGCATAAGCCTGATAGAATAGAAAAGGATTCAGCAGGCATTTAAAAGTTGAAACAGAAAGTGCCTGCTGAATCTCTGTTGGCAGAGTATTCCACAATACTGAACTAATGACACTTAAAGGCTCGGTTTCTTGTAGCTGTCAAATGAGCCTCGCCTACTTGACAAATGGCCAGCGACGCTCTTGCAGATGATCTCAGTGATCGACCTGGGATATAAGGGCTCGGGTGCTCCCTGAGGCACCCTGGGCATAAGTTGTCTAGAGCTTCGTAAATTACCGTATTTTTTGCACCATAACACTCACTTTTTTCCTCCTAGAAAATAAGGGGAAATGTCTGTGCGTGTTATGGAGGGAATGCCTACGGGTGGCATGCCTACGGATTTTCCTCCTCTAAAAACTACGTGTGTGTTATGGTCGGGTGCGTGTTATAGAGCGAAAAATACGGTAATACAAGGACCTTGAAAGAGGCTTGGTAGTAGATGGGCAGCCAGTGAAGATGCTGTAGCAACAGTCACATGTTGTCAGCCAGATGTCCCACCAGCAATCTGGCCGGCACATTCTGCACCAGAGCTGGAGCTTCCAAACCAGGTCCAAGGGCAGCCCCCCCCCACAGCACATTGCAGCAATCCAGCCTCAAGGTTACCAATGCATGGGCTACAGGCTATCCCTGTCCAGGAACTCAATAGCTGGTGAACCAAACAAAGTCAGTCAAAGGAACTCCTAGCCACAGAGGACACCTTGACCTCAAGTGGCAAAGATGTATCCAGGAGTACCCTCAAGCTATGCACTTGCTCCATCATAAGGAGTGCAACTCCATCCAGAACACGTAACCTGCCTATCTCCCAGACATGGGTACCACCCACTCCAAAAGCTTCTATCTTCCCAGGATTCAAGCACAGTTTATTGGCCCTCATCCAGCCTAGCATGGCACTGAGGCACCAATCCAGAGCTTTTGCAGCCTCTCCTGATCCAGATGTTTTGGAGAAGTACAGCTACGTGTTACCCACGTACTGGTGGCACCCCTCACAGAGCTACAAGCCCCAGCACCCTTAACAAACTACAGAACCCAGAATTCTTTAGGGGGAAGTTGAATGTTTTGAACGCACACTGGATGTACTGTAAATGCATGGGGTGAATCTGCTAGCCCAACCTCGGCTTAGCTGCAAATCTGTGCCAAACTAAAAAGCTGGGGGCGGAGCAGAGTAGGTGTCAAGTTCCTCTCCAGAAGCCAGCCTATTTGCACCATCAAGGTAAGCCTGAGCTAAGGTGCCACTCTAACCAAAAGACCTTCTGTTCTGAACCCGTGCTCACCTGGGCTTCTCTCCAGAATCTGTGCCAGGGATCAGACCTACAATGTTTGGAGCATTTATTTATTTATTGCTCAAGTTAAAAGAGTAGGTGTTCCTCCACTGAGCTATGACCTCTTTCTCTCAACCCTCAAAGGATGGCATAGGGCAATGAGCTTTGAACTCTTGCTCCCTGATAATCCACCTTCTCTCCAGCTTTGTTTTTTTTTTAAAATATTTTTATTAAACAATTTTTTATAATCATACAAACAAAACATACATAAACAAACAAAAGACAACAGAACAAAAAAAAACAAGTACCATTTCATATCCTAATTTCTTAAACCTTTCTTCTTCGACTTCCTCATGCCTCCCATTTCTGTATTCCAAATTCTAGTCAATTGCTCAGCAAATCTTCCCTTATTTTACTATAAATTTAAGCTAATCATCCTTATTCTCCTTGTCTTAACCATTACTAATAGTAACCATTTACTTTAGTCCAACATCATTCTAACTGTCGTTGATTTTGTAGTATTTCTTTAGATAGTCCTTGAACTTTTTCCATTCTTCTTCCGCTGCTTCTCTTCCCTGGTTTCAGATTCTGCTCGTCATTTCTGCTAAGCCCATGTAGTCCATCACCTTCATCTGCCAATCTTCCAGTGTGGGTAGATCCTGTGTCTTCCAGTACTTTGCAATGAGTATTCTAGCTGCTGTTGTAGCATACATAAAAAAAGTTATATCTGTCTTTAACACCCCTTGGCCGACAATGCCCAAGAGAAAGGCCTCTGGTTTCTTAGGGAAGGTATATTTAAATACCTTTTTCAGTTCATTATAAATCATACCGTTTCATCTTGTGTATTCCACCTTCTCTCCAGCTTTGGAGGTTTTGCCTAGCATGACCCATGAGAGCTAGAAGCTTGTTAAGAATCTCACGGTGCTGAGTTCTGTGGCCGTGTGTGTGTGTGTGCTTGCAAAGTGGCATATATACATGCCTGATAACAACGAGCCATGTGTTAAAGCAGCATGTTAAGGATTGTACTGGAGAGGTGCCAGCCTCGTTTGCACCAATGAGAATTTGTGTCATTTCCCTTCGATTTCAGGAACCTCGCCTGCCGTGATGATTTTCTGAGCTTCTTTTTGCTTGCTTGCACACTGGGCCGATTCCTTAGGAGCCCTGGCTTCAGCCATCCAAGTCCAAGCAGTTTATGCACAGTCTGTGCGAGATTAGCAATCGTGATGGGGACTTAATGGTGCGGAGTGGAGATCCTGTGCATGAACTGAAAGGGGGTGCCTGCAGAAACAAAACCCCAAACCTAAAACGCTTTCATATTGAGAAGTTGGGAATGAGTCTTGCTTCTCCTTTGTTTAAAGCAGGAGTTCTAAATGTCACCATGATTCCCCACGATGGCTCAGAGGCTGAAGGAATGAGTTGCCTCTTACTTGGGGTGGGAAAGGAATTGGGGAGTGGGGCTGGGAAGAGGAAGAGAGCCGAATAATTTGTCCCAACTGCGGAGAGCTGTGTGTCTGCCTTCTGACATCTGGTTTCCATTAGCAGCTGCGGAGCTTAGGCAGAGAAGGCAAGGATCTAAAAATGAAAGGATTTCTATTTTTCTCCTCTTCCAGACCGAGGGGGCCGCCCATCCTCACCCTGCACCTCCCAGTGGGAACAGAAGGGCAAATCCCAATCTCTCTCTACCCCACCCCACCTTCCCCCTCCTCATTCATTCCACTGTAATTGAAAGGTTTGCTTCAGTCAAGGGTGGGTTTCATCCCTTGCAGCTGGGCTCCTTTCAGCCCCCAGCCAGCAGCTGGAAGCAATACCAGAGGGTGTCCACACGGTGGTTATAATAGAGGACAGATTGTGTTCAAGGCATGGCCAAATCTGACAGTCTAATCTGCTACATCCTTGACTGGGGTCCGGTCAGTCTATTATGCCCCAGGAGGTAGCGATTGTGAGACCAGCATTGTGGGTCAGAGTGTTAGGTGGTGGACCTTTTTCAGCTCAAGGGCCACTCTCCTTTCCAGGCAACCATTTGGAGGCCACATGCCAGAGGTGGGTGGGGCCAGAGGCAAAAGTGGGTTGAGCAGTACATGCAATTTCCCCCCTTTGTACTTGTGTGTGCTTGTGTCTATACATACTTGTGTTTGTGTCTATACATGCTCACACAGCCCTCTCTATCCTCCATGCAAGGAAGCAAGAGGCATTATCAGGGCTTAAGGACACATTCCAGTCAGGTATTACAATCATCTCCTGTATCATTTCAGCTTGCACATTGTAGTGGAGCAGCACATGCAGCAGAGTAAGCTGGAAGAACCCTGAGCTGGCGAAGTCAACTGTACTGCTTCAGGCTGAAGGCAGGTAGCAGCAGTTAAAACCAAAACAAAAAAGGCACATAAATTCCCTGCAAGTAAAGATCTAGCCCATTGGTGTCAGCCCAGATCACTCCCTGCTGCACTAGCTTTCAGTGTGAAAGGAGAATTATTCACAATATAATAATAATAATAATAATAATAATAATAATAATAATAATATCATAGGAAAGCACTCTATACCCACCCTAACACCAGCATCCTGAGATCGTATAGCCCACTCTAACATCTCAGGTTTCCACCTCCTCATTCTTTTGGATTTGCACAGCCTAGGTGGCTGCATAAATCAACCCACTCTCACTGTAGCCCTGCAAATGGCTTGCTAGAAGCTGCATTGCATTTGATGACTTGACCCTCCCAGTCCTCATGAAACCAAAGCAATGACTTTGGAGTAGCAGTCTTTTCCAGGTTAACGTTAAAGCAGCCATGTGCAGCCCATGGGCATAGCCAAAGGGGGCAGCTGCCCCCCAATCCAGACAAAGCTGAGGTTCTGCCCCCACCCCTAACAAAAGCCTGCCCCCCTAACAAAAAATCTGGTTACGCGCTTGGTGCAGTCTGAGCACTGTGCTCCAGCCCCATCCTTTGCAGAATATGAGAAGAGCCTAACTGCTGGCCAAAGACCCATCTAAGCCAGCATCTTGTTTCCCAAAGTAGCCAGCCAGTTGCCTATGGGAAGCCTACAAGCAGGACCTGCATGCTGCAGCAACTCTCCCCACTTGTGATTGCCAGAAACTGGTATTGAAAGGCTTACTGCCTCCATCCATGGAGACAGAACATCGCCATCATACCCAGTAGCCATTGGTAGCCTTCTCCTCCATGACTTTGCCTAATCCTCTTCTAAAGCCAACCAGGTTGATGGTCAACCCTGCCTCTTGTGGGAACAAATCCCATAGTTTAACTATGCCCAGGATGCGTGCATGGAGAGATGTCTTAGGCCAGGCTGCTCCAACTTGCTGCCCACCAGATGGCTGGGGCTGCTGGCCGTTTTAGTCCAAAACTTCAAGCAGGCTCCACGTTAGGGAAGACTGTCTTGGACCCTACTTCTTGGCCACCAGGAGCAAAACATCCTTGGGGAGGGGGGAAAGTACTTTCCCTCTTTCTTCCTCCCCTTTCCCCTCTTCTGACCCTGGGGGAGGAAGGGAGGCAGGAGGAAAGGGTTAAACCGGCACTGGCCTGAAATCCCAGCATCGTTTCATGCTCTGCAAATGAAATCCAGATGTGGGGGTAGGGGGGGAGCGCTGGGTCCACTGCCTCCTTCCAAATAAAGGCTGTGCATTCCTGCTCTTCAGCTGCCGGTGCCAGCAGGGCCAAGAACAACTCCCCGATATGCTCACCAGGGACGGAGCTGCTCCATCTGGATCGTGTTAGCTCAAGCACTCAGTGCTGGCGGCAAACTGGGGATGAACTGCAGACCACTCCATGTGGGAAAAGATGGGGGAGGGGGGAGGGGGCTCAGCCTGTCTCCCAAACCTTCCTCAGGAGCCCCCTCCTCCCCCCACAGCTGGGGCAGCTGGACCCAGTGCCAGGCTCCTCCAGCAGCCTTTCCTTGTTAAGGAAAACAACGCGGTCTCCTTCCTTGTTTTCCTTTCGTTTCTTTGGAATGACTGGAGTGCATCTCCAAAGCTTGGCAGCTGCTGCCCTTGGCACCTCTGGGCCACCTCGCCTCTATTTTCACCCCCCCATAGGCAGCTGGGGCACATCAGCCCTGCCCACCTGCCCATGGCCCCCGAAGAACAGGGCTGGTGGAAGCTTCCAACAGCTGCACCATGCATTAGAAACACATTGAAAGCCCAGGACTCCCACCCTGGGAACTGTAGATTGTTTAGGGTGCTAGGACTGTGAGGGTAAACTATGGTTCCCAGAATACTCTTTGCGGGGAAGCCACACAATTTAAGTGTATGGTGTGGATGTGACCGAACTCCAGGTTACATCCTGCAGCATCATAAGTAGCTGCTGCAGAACAAGCTATATGCCAAGCCAAAGTGTCTGTGCTCTCCTTCCAGGGCCATAGTTCAGTGGCAGAGCAGCTGCCTTGCATGAAGAAGGTTCCAGGTTCAATCCCTGGTATTTCCAGTTAGGGCTGGGAGAGAGCCGCATCTGAAGACCCCAGAGAGCTGCTGTTAGTGAGTGCAGGCAATATTGATGAGGGACCAGTGGTCTGACTAGGTCTATGAGGGATGTGATCAAAGATAAATGATGCTCCATATAACTGGGAGGTTCAGAATTCACTGCTTGCAGGCTATAAATTGACTACAGTGAGGGAAAGCAGGGAGGTGTGGGGCAGTTGAGGAAGTCCTTTGAGGAAATGGATGCAAGGGGATTCAGAAAAATGGGGACATGCAGTAGACGAGAAGCTGCATTATACCAAGTGAGACCGTTGGTCCATCAGGCTCAGCACTGCATGGATTCTACTCTGACTGGCAGAAGCTCTCCAGGATTTTAGACAGGGGCATTCCTAGACCTACCTGGAGATGCTGGGAATTGAACTATAAATGAATGGTGCAGGAAGGGGCTGGAAAAAAGTGGGGAATTAAAGGGAGACAAAGAGACAAGAGACTGGGGACCTGGCATAAAGTGGACACAGAAGCAAAAGCTTTCCTTCTCTTTCTTGCACAGGGCATGAAAAATGTGCCAGGGAATTTCTCTTTCTAACCTGTCCTGGGGAATGGAGAGGAAGATACACTCCTTCCTTCCTTCCTTCCTTCCTTCCTTCCTTCCTTCCTTCCTTCCTTCCTTCCTTCCTTTTGGGAATTCAAAACCCACAGAGCTATTAGGAGATGCTCAGCATCCCAGTATCAGCGCAGGGCTTGACAGGAGTGATTCAGTATCTGCTGAAATGGAAAATCACAGTGTTAAAGAACAAAGACGGTGCTTCTTGCCCCCTCTTCGATATTCATTAGGATATGATGCCAAGTCTTCCTGGGACCGATTGAGGACTTAGCACACCTGAGACCAGCCTCTCTCCCCGCAGCTGGGCTTCCAGCCATCTGGTCTTTGCCGGCAGGCTGCCAAGGCCTCTTTCCAGCAATAGCCAAATGTTTCACTATCACATTTCTTATCTGCTGCGGGCCGTGACTCTGGGAAAACTGAGGTGTGCTGAACCCCTTTGCAGCAGAGGCGAAGCCATGGACCTGCCCATGGCTAGGAAGTCACAACACACAAACACACATACAAACACCAAAGGTCAGACCTTCCATTCAGAATAGGGTCACTCCAAGGCAAACTGTTAGCTGAGAATTCGTCTTCATTTATTTGCACAAAGTTTTCAGGGAAATTATACAGTGGTGCCTGTTTACCAAGCATTCACTGTGATTTGTTGGCAGGGAGATTATATGACCTTGCATCAAGCAGTTGCCATCCCACACTTTCCAGTACAATCCCCTCTATCACTTTTCCTTATTGCTCAAGTCTGGTTTCCTTGCACAAGAACTACCAATCAACTTTAATTTTGACATCCGAATTTGCCAATATGTGACTGAATCCCATCCAAAAACAGAGCAACAGCCTGGACCAGGAGGGAGGAAGACCTTCTGAACAAGAAAAGCATTTGGAGTGGGCAAGCCCCCACCCTTTTTTGATCCCAAGAACATTATCTAGAGCTTCATGGATAATATATCAGGTCTTTCTGGCCTCTGTGGCATGGATAGTCAAACACTCCATGCAAACAAGTGGGGCCTAGCTATCAGTGGTAGAACACCTGTTTACATGCAGGTTCAATCCCCAGCATCTCCAAATACGACTATGCTAGACGGCTGACAGAAATTCTAGAGCACTCCTGCTAGTCAGTATTGGCAAGACTGCGCGAGATGGATTAATGGTCTGGCTCCGTAAAAGGTGGCTTCCTATGTGCCAAGGAAAAAGAAACTAAATATTTGGTTCACCAGCTCAAATCAACATTCCTCTGGATACAAGAGGAAGGACTAAATCAGGGGTCGGCAACGTAAGGCCCATAGGCCACAAGCGACCCATGGGGGGCCCATGGACCCCCACCACCTGCTCGGGGAACCCTGCTGCCCGCTCGGTCACGGGGACCACCTTCCGCGACGCTGGCTGGCTTCCTATTGGCTGCAGAAAGCTCCTGCAGCCAATGGGAAGCTGCGCACTCCTCCTCCACACCGGAAATAGCATTTGTGTGTGCGTGCATGTGTGCATGAACTGGCCCAAGCCACAAAAACTTTGCTGACCCCTGGACTAAATGGTCCCTCAGCATGGTGCTTCTTATGGTCTTCATATTGCGACACTTAAGCTGCAATTCTGTCTTGGGAGGAAGCCCCTCAGTTGGGGCTTATTTTTGAATAGGAATGTAAAGTGTAGGACTGTCAGCCTCCAATGCCTACATCTTGCTATCTGCCTTCTCTGGCCTCTGAAAACCAAAGGAGACTCGACCAATCCCCCCTCCATTTCTTGCTGTTATTCTGGTCACTATCCCCAGCTTTCACCTTTACAAACCTTGACCATTACATGCAATGATGCATCCAGAGTGGCTGTGTGTCCTACTCTGCGGAAGACAGTCCTCTATCTGAAGGACTGTTCAGCCCAAGTCCAGTTTAAACCTGAAGAAGCGTGGAAAAGGAAGAGCAGGGAGCTGCCTCCACAACTATGAGTGCCTAGACAGCTGACTGAGCAGGCAGGCAGCTCACCTGTCACCACCTAGCTTTTCCATTTAAAGGTTATTAATTGCTTCTAAATCTGCCTTTACGCACATAGATCAGCATATGCAATTTTTAATGCAAATATGCATGAATGTCAGCCTCTCTCTTTTTTTAAGGGAGGGAGGAAGTGGCGGCTGATCTGGGGACCAGTGGAAAAGATCCAGGGTCCAGCCCTGCTCTGTCACCCTGTAACAACATCCCTGTAGATGGCATGCAATTAAGAAAGGGGAGGAACACATCTTTGGAACTGAGCCTCAGTCCTTGGCACCATCCACAACCCCCAGGTGTTCTCCATCAGTTTGGCCTCAGGCCTGATGAAAAGGAGCTGAGAGAGATGGCTCAGATCCTGCTGCATGTGGAAGGAAAAACACCCTGTTTTACAAGCCTTCGTTCACTATTGTTTATATAAACAGGTAAATTGTTTCGTATCTCAATTAAAAACATCTGCCACATAAATGAATACCAATTAACTCATCCTGTTTTTAATTACTCTGTTAATTACACACAGGCAGCAGCAAGGATGGCATGGGAATAAGGGGAAGCATGCAAGCGAGAGAAGTCTCTCTCTCTCCCCCCCCCCCCCCGCCGCTGCCATACGCACACCAATTGACTGTTGGCTCAGATCTGAAATATGCCCAGCTAATGATGGATTAAGGTGGTGATGGCTTGCAGCCATTAGGAAAGGATTGGAAGGCACTGCTCGGCTCTGCAGATGAGCTCAGGATAAGCAAACAAGTATTTTTCCTCCTCTTCCCCTCTTGTCCGTGCCCTCCCTACATCTCCAGAATATGCATGTTTCACCTTCCCTCTACCACTCTCCCTACCCGCCTTTGGGGAGGAGCTGCCTGCTTCCAACAAGCTGCAGACGGCTTAAAATCACCTTTTGACTCCCTGGATTACATGGGACTTACACTGCGATATTTGCCAAAGCCTCTCCCCTCGGAAGGGGAACTTCTTGAGCACAAGCCACAGCGCAATGGACGGGAGCTGCACATGAGCATGTTCGGTGCGCAAGAGCAGGGGTGTTATCCAGATGTTCAGTTTTAAGTCTCCAAAACAGCTGAGTTCACTGGATAGCCTATGCGTTCTACCCAGACGCTATCTCTGTGGCTCTTTTGTGGTCAGGCATTTTATCAACTCCCCCCTCCCCCGCCCCACTTTCCATCACAGGGGAACTGACAAAGCGCCCTCCAGATGTTATTGGAACCCAACTCCTGTCAACCCCAGCCAGCACGACCGATTATCAGGTAATGATGGGAGCTGTAGTCCAATAACATCTGGAAAGCATCTATCCCAAACATTGTAGTTGCACAGGCCTGGCCTAAAGGCAGCACCTTCAGGCTGCTATTGCATTTGTGGAGCAGAGGTTTGCAGCACAAGTGCCATCATTTCAATTTTGTTTTACTTTTAGTGGCATGTGTGTTTTGTGTGCTATTTACTGGCACACTTATTGAAACCAGGGTTCTGATGGGCTGGCTACAGTGTGCAAGGGTAGCCTTGTAAGGGCACCTTCCACATAGTAAGTGAAGACATCAAGGAGGTGTCCTTGGTGGCCCAGCCTTCTGTTTTTCCCAGAATGATGGCAAGACTTTTCTGTTAAGAGATTATTAGGGGATTCCTTGCAAGGATAGCTAGTTTTTCAATAGGAAAAAAAACAAAGCGCCCTACATTTAAGTCCTTTGCTGTAATTTATAATGTCACCCTGTAGGAACTTGATGGGTTAAAAAAAATCTAAAAGCACAAGAATGTGCACAGGGGATCATTTTGCTGAAAGGTGTAAGAGCTCTTTACTTAGCAAAGAAGGCTCACTTATCTCCTCCCATATATTTTGCCTTTGCAGGAAGTGGGCAGAAGCAGTTGTGGAGACAGGTTTTCCCCTAACCCTGTACAGTGGTACCTTGGGTTACATACGCTTCAGGTTACATACGCTTCTGGTTACAGACTCCGCTAACCCAGAAATAGTATCTCAGGTTAAGAACTTTGCTTCAGGATGAGAACAGAAATCGTGCTCCGGTGGCGCGGCAGCAGCAGGAGGCCCCATTAGCTAAAGTGGTGCTTCAGGTTAAGAACAGTTTCAGGTTAAGAACGGACCTCTGGAACAAATTAAGTACTTAACCCGAGGTACCACTGTAACAGTAGAGCATGATGGCACTGATGGACATTAGATTCAGGAAAGACAAAAGGACTTCTTCACATAGTGCGCCTTTGGCGTATGGAATTCACACTGCCAGGAGATGCGGTGATGCCTTCAATGACTCACAGAATGGTAGAGTTGGAAGGGACTGCAAGGGTAATCCAGGCCAACCCTCTGCAATGCAGGGATCTTTGGCCCAATGTGGGGCTCAAACCCACAGCCCTGAGATCAAGAGTCACATGCTTTACTGACTGCTTTAAAAGGAGGCTTGGCAGATCCACTGAAGGGGGAGAGAATCCTTCAATGGGGATGTGTTAATTAGCTTAGCAATGCCTCTGATACTGGAGATAAAGTGTAGTCAGGATGACAAGCAGCCATCGATAGCCTTTTCCTCCAGGGATTGGCCTAATCCCCTTTTAAAGCCATCTAGGTTGACAGCCATCATCCCTGCATCTTGTAGTACATCTTGTCGTGGTCTTCCAGATGCTGTTGGACTCCAGCTCCCATCCGACTCAGCCAGCATGGCCAATGATCAAGAATGATGAGAGTTGGAGTCCAGAAACATCTGGGAGGCTACAGGGTCCCACCCTTTTAGTAGTGGCATCTGGATGCAGCTGCTTAACTGGAAGGTGCTTTTTAAAAGAACTACACAGCAGTATGAATCTCACCTAGGCAGATTGAGATGAAGGCCAGGAGGGGAATTTCACATTCCTGTTAAACGGAGCCCAACTTAACCAGTGCACAGCCTGGTGTTTCTGAGTGACCTCTCAGGCTGATCCCTCAGTGGGACTGGATTTCCCCCTAATCCTTTTCTTTCTGCAGGCATCCCAATTGTGGGAAGCATTCCAAGCAAGCAGATGGAGCAGTTGGAGTCAGGGTGTTATGGGGAGGGGGGAGGAGAGAGGGAGAAGAGAGCAAAGCTGTTGCAGTTCCTAGCATCAGCATCAGGGAAGGAGACAAAAGGCTATTCACACCCCTTTGCCCCCCCAATTATTTTGCAAGCAAACAGTTTCAGGCTTTTCAGCTGTATCTAAAAAATCATTGAAGGTTTGCAGTTTTGAAATCATGCTTAACACACACACACACACACACACACACACACTGTTTTTTGTGCACAGGAGACATAAAACACATTACAATCAAGGGGTGGTGATGGAAACCCTAGGAGGAAAGGGGTAGGGAGGGGAAACTTTTAAGTTTGGGGTGGGGCAGCGAGTAATGGGGGCACATAGAGGTGTATAAAATGCCGACTGTCATGGATGAGGTGGATCTCATAATATTCGGGCCCATCCAATGATCCTTCAGATTCAGGGCAGGCAAAAGAAAGCACAGCGCAGAGCTAAACTATAGAATTCACTCCCACAAGAGGTTGTGATGGCTTTAAAAGAGGGTGAGACAAGTTCATGGAGGGTAAGGCTATCAATGGCTGCTAGCCACAATGGCTGTGCTGCACCTCCCCTGTTGGAGGCAGGATGGCTCCAAATGCCTGTTGCTGGGGCTCACAATGGGAGAGAGCATGGTTACCCACAGATTCTGCTTGTGGGCTTCCTGATAGGGGCATCTGGTTGGCCACTAAGAGAACAGGATGCTGGGCTAGATTTTGTCCTGGACCGGCAGGATTCTTCATCTGGTCTTATAGTGCAGCTATGTACTATGCCGAAAGGGAGCAGCTTAGTTCCAAAAGGTTTATTGAGATCATTATGACTAAATGGCAGAAAGTACTCACACTACCAGCTGCGCCCAGGAGGTGCAGGTTCAGCCCTACTAGCATGGCATTAACCCCCCCCCGCCCCGTTGGAGTTCTGTCATCAGGTCTAACAAGACTGGGAGACCAGGGTTAAAACTGCCCATGGGCTGTGAAGCTCGCTGACTCTCAACCTAACCAACCTCACAGAGCTGCTGTGGGGACTAAATGAGGAGTGGCAGAACCTAGTAAACCACCTTGAGTGACTTGGGAGGAAAAGGTGGGATACAAATGCATTAAGGACATGAGCAAAAGAAATAGAATATGCCAAAGTTTGAGATTTTGAAATGCAAAGTCATTTGGCAGCTAGACTTTGGAGGCACTGAAAAGCTTACATGTTTCCCTATAATAAAATGCAAACAAAATATGATTCATAAAATGAGAAAGAACAACAAGGGAAAGAAGTGTTAGCTCTGAACAGCTGCAGTGAGGAGCCCCCGAAATTCAAGAAACCATTAAGCATATGAAACCCAAACTTCCTTCTTTTCAACTCTCTTTTATCAGGATTTGGCCCTATGAGGATCAAGCTAAACCTTTCCCCATTGATTGTCTTTTGGCATTGGTCCCTAGGGAAATGGCACATTGCAGTCTTTGCCAACCTGGTGCCCTCCAGATGTTTTGGACTACAACTCCCGCCAGCCCTTGCTAGCACAGCACACCAGGTTGGCAAAGACTGCAACCTTAAAGCATTCAAAAACAAAGCATCTCAGCAATCTCTTCCGCAAGTGCCAAATTAACCCACATGAATTTTCCACCCTAGAGAGCCAAAAGCTCCAGTAGACTACTAGCAAGTAAAAGTTACTTGCCTGGATGCCACACCTGGATGTCTGCTGGGTAGAGAGGAAATGTACATTCTCCTCAACCCGCTAAGAGGTGCTCCAAGTTGTGTGAATAATATGGCTCCATTTCTAGCGGAGACATCTTCCTGTGCACAGTGCGAGTGACACTGTGGACTGACAGATGTATCTTGGGTAGAGGCCCCTTCTGCGCCACCATCTTGTCAACTGTTACTAGGAAACGGGAGGACCAGGCAGCTGGGCCATTTCCTGTCAGAACAGGTGGGAAGCTGAGCCCTTAATGATCTCCTCACTAGACAAAGGAGCTGGCTACCCAGCCAACACCACCACTGTTTACCAGCTGTCTTGTGCTCAGGGAATGCGAACATCCTCCCTGACCACCAAGAGTAAACAGAGCAACACGATCTGGCCTGGCCCTTGGGTGCAGCTGCAGGGAACCAGAGCAAGCCCCAACACGCTGGCTGGATCTGAGGTGGGACAAGGCACCTGCTTCCATGAGAGACACAGGGATGTGGCTCAGGGGTAGAGCATCTGCCTTGCATGCAGAAGGTCCCAGGTTCAATCCAAGACATCTCCAGGTAGGGCTAGAAGAGAACTAGGTCTTAAAACTTGGAGAGCCACTGCAAGTCAGTGTGGATAATACTTAGCTCAATGGATGCAGTACAAAGCAGCTTCCTATGTTCCTAAAACCAAGTGATGGAAAACTTAGGAAAGTGCATCTAAACACAGATGCAGGTGGAATTCACAATTAAACACCAGCTTTTGTTTTTTTAAAAAGAAAGGTGCTGTGAGTCCTCATGGACCCAGAGAAAAGAACTGAAAATGGAAGCTATGTATTCTCTAATCTGCTTCTCCTAACATTTTGAGAGTGTTTTCTCCTAAGATCATAGATCCTGGAAGTGATCTCAAAGGCCTGCTGGTGCAAGAGACCCACTACAACATCATCCCTGTTAGTGTAGGTCACCCAGCTTCTGCTTAAAAACGTATAACAAAAGGTAAACCCACCATCTTCAGAAGCAGTCTGTTCACTGTCAAACTGTTTGTGATGTTGCAAAGTTCTCCTTAACGGTTTTGTCTCAGTCACGAGTGGGGGAGCCGGGGACCTTCCAGATATTGTTGGACTCTAACTCCCATCAGCCCCAGCCAGCATGGCTAATGGTCTGTGACAATAGGATTTGTAGTCCAGCAATGTCTTCACGGCCCACATATTCCATCAGCCTTCATCTAAATCTCTGTTCTTCTAGTTTGAACCCATGGGTTCAGGTTCTACCCTCTGCAGGATCAGAAAAGACATTTGCTGCAACACCGATGTGCCCTTCCCCTAGCTGTGCTTAGAACTAAGACAAAGGAAGAGACGAGGAAGAGGCTTGGTGGCTGGGGGGTAGCTGGAGAACAGCCATAGGTCTGGAACACAATATATCACTGTGCAGGGAGGGTGGGGTATCATCCTGGGAGGAGCCCCAGGTGCCATTATTTGCTTCCCATATATTATCCATCAGTGGTGAAATGTCTGCTTTCTATATGCCTCCCTATAAGGCAAGGGTGCAGCTTTGATCCCCATAACGGAGAGCTACGTATTCCTGCATTGCAGGGGGTTGGACTAGATGATCCTCAGGGTCCCTTCCAACTCAATGATTCTATGATCAAATGCTCATTTTATTATTAATTAGTTAATTAAATTATTTATTATTTAAATTTGTATGCCCCGTTTATCCATAGAACTTTTAGCTCACAGCTTGGACTGATATACCTTTTTCCCCCCTGCTGGAAACACTGAAGATTTATTTATATTTACCCCACCATCCCTCCAAGTGACACATATGGATCTCACACTCCCTCCATTTTATTCTCACAAGAACCCTGTGAGGTAGGCAGGCTGAGAGTGGCTGCGACTGTCCCACAGTTACCCAGTGAAGTTCACAGCACTGAGCTTTGAACCAGGGCCTCCTTGGTCTTAGTCCAGTGCTCTAACCCAGCTTCCATCAGCCTTCAAACCATCGGGTGGGTATAGGATGAGGCTCTGACAACACCACCACATTACCTCCGTAACAAAGGCTGGCGGTTGCTCACCCAGGAAGGCCTCCCTGTCTCCATGGGCACTGCAATGGTGACCTGTGAACTACGGGCTAAATATGGGAGCAGTTTTTTTGCATGCAGCGCCTGCACTCTCCTGCAGAGCTAATGCAGACCCTCTTCCTCCACTCAATTGTCATGAGAGCCCAAGCTGCTGCCACGGAATCTGTGCTTGCTCAACTCCTTCCTCCTACCCACAGGCAAGGTTCTGTTCCTGAGCCATATGCTGGGAATTAAGTGAGACACAATTTCCCCCTCAACATGGAAGGGGGGGGGTCTGAAAACAAAATGAAGCAGCAGAGTGCAAGGCTCTATCCCCTTGCTCTGACCTGGCCTCCCCACATTAGCAGAGGAGCTGAAGATTCATTTCAGGGTGGTGATGATGAGCCCCAGTGACTTGTGGGGGCAGCTCTGGTTAGGCAGAGGCAGTGATATGGAAGGGAGCCAGGGGCAAATTGAGGTGGGGGTGGATCATAGATCTGTTTAAGCCCCAGAAAGAAACCAAAGCAAATTAGAGCGGTGTGTAGTGATGGATGAATCTGTCACTTTTAGGTTCCCTCATTTTCCCCTATCTTAAATTCAGCTCTCCACATTTCAGCAGCAACTTGTGATTTAAAAAAAAAATACTCATGAAAACTCATCAGCATCTTTAGTACAAAATTCTCACTTTTTTTGCATGCAGTGTAGCAAAATTTTCGCAAGCCATTTCCCCTAATGAAATGCATTTGTATGTCATTTTCACTAATGTGTGCATGTTTGTCCACACTGCTTAGCTAGAGAGCTGCATCACAGAAATATGGGGGGGGGGCGGTTGTGTTTTGGTTCGTTTATTGATTTGAGGAGTGCAAATTAGGCTGTTCCTCACTACAATGCAAACAAAATTGAATTTCTACCCCATCCCTAGGGGTGTGTCTGGGCAGAAGCAATGAAGGCTGGTTGCTTCTCGCTTCCTCTGTGATTCCTGCTTGCTTCTTTCTGTCAGCCTCTTCCCTGTGCTTAGAGCCACCTTCCCCAGCCAGTGCCCTCTGGCTATTTTGGATGACAACTCCCAACAGACCCAGCCAGCATGGCCATGTTGCCTGAGGCAGATGGGAACTGTACTTCAAAACAGCCAGAGGCCACCAGGCTAAGGAAGGGCGGCTTAGAGCTGGATTCTTCAACTTTGCCTTCCCCCACCCGGATGTTGTTGGACTACAACTTCTATCACCCTTGACCATTGGCTAAGCTGGCTGGGAATGATGGGAACTGGAGTCTAACTGTATCTGGGGACTCAAGAGTGAAGAACTCCTTGCCTCTGTTCATCCTTCTTGCCCCCCTCTTTATCTTCCAAGCCCATCAATAAACTCTTCCTCAAATTAGGAAAGCTTCTAATACTCTTCTTCCCCAATGTCTACCACTATTATTATTAGTTACAGGTAGGTAGCCGTGTTGGTCTGCCATAGTCGAAACAAAATAAAAAAACTAAGTTTGTTATTGGTATGAGCTTTCGTGCGCATGGTATCTGAAGAAGCACAATGGAAACAAACCCATTGAGAACAGCCTAGAGCAACATTGTTTGTTCAAGAGCCCACCAAATAAAACTGTGTTCAATTGCCACCTAAAAGCCAAGAGACATTGGGGAGGGGAGAGAGATGGCGCTGAATGGATGTATAAAACTATGCCTAGTGTGGAGAAAATGCATAGAAAAAACACACATTTTCTCCTTCTCAGAACAATAGAACTCAATGGAGCCATCCAAGAAAGTTGAATGTTGGAATATTGGGATAGATGAAAGAAAGGACTTCTTCATGCAGCACATAGTTAAATTGTGGCATTTGCTGCCACATTGGCCACTAATTGGATGGGTTTACAAGAGAATTAGTCAAATTCATGGAAGATAAGGCTACTGAGAGCTACTAGTTACAATGGCTATGTTGTGCTCTGCACTCAGATGCTGCTGGTGGGCTTCCCAATAGGGGCATCTGGTTGGCCACTGTGAGAACAGGATGCTGGACTATATGAACCTTTGGGCTGAACCAACAAGGCTTTTCTTTAGGGGTATTTCTGCAGAGAGGATTCCTCAACTGGGGAGCCACCACAAAGGAAGCCCTGTTCCAATCTCCTAGGCTCTGAAAATGAAGCAGGCCCACTTATGACCACATCATAGGAGTTGGACAGGATCTGGTCAGAATCAGTACAGGATCAGTACAGAATCTGCAACTACAGCATCCTTGACAGGTAGCTTGCCCAGCTGTGCTTATATACTTCCAGTGAAAAAGAGCCCACCATATCCTGAGGCAGAATGTTCCACCATTCCAGAAGTTTCTCCTAATGCAAGAGTGACCCAAGACAACTTACTACCACCAAAGCAGGACACCCACACCGCTGAGTGCTTTATCTCATGCACTGAAACCAACTGGACTGGTTGTTAGATTTTACTTCAGCACTGGTGAGAGGACAGCACCCTTAGGGACTAAAGGCCATAACACAGTAGCCCACACAGCTCTTGTTTTCCAACACCTCCCTGTCATTGCACATGGACACCCAGCATCTGTTGCCTGAAGCTCCAGCTCCATCATGCCGACTCCATCTTCTCCATGACAGCCCTTAAGATATTTGGAGACTGCTTTCATGTCTCTCCCATTCCCCCACCCCCTTAAGCTTCTCTTCTCCAGGCTAACCATCCCCAGCTTTTTCACCCTTTCCTCATCCAGCCCTCACCATCCTAATTACCCTCCTCTCGGTCAAAGTCCTTCCTCAAATGACCTGGATATGGCACTCCAGATGTGTCCTGACTAGTGCAGAACAGAGCAGAGCTGTTACTTCCCATGGGCTAAATGGAGGGTTTGCATGAGAGATGGCAAACCTGAGACAAACACAGGGGTGGAGGAATTTGTTAACAGGTGCTTGATTCTTCCATTGAGTCATCCCTGCAAATGCCCTTCTAACTGCTGGGCTTACCTCTGTTCTAACAGCACAGCTGGGGATCATGAATGGGGGACCCACAAGTAGTTGAGACATATGCAGCAGGGGAGAGTAAATAAACCAACAACTCTTGCCTGCTCATTTCCCTCTGCAAATGCCCCTGCAATTGTACTGCCTCCTTTTCAGGGGCAGTACTGGTGAAACTTTTTTATCTCAGAAAGCAGTTCCACCATGTGCTGAAAACCCGGAATTTCACCTCTGTCATGACCTTAGCAGGTCCCTTTAAGCAAGGCACTTTTCACTCACAGCCTATGCTCTGCATTTGGGGTGGGGGTTGTAATAACACCCTACCTTACAGGACTGTTGTTAAGATTACTGAGATAATGTAAAAAGGGAAGCATTTTGCACACCAGAAAGACTCAACAAAAATGCTCGGTATTTAAGGAAGCAGTGGCTGGTGCAACAGAAAACATTCATCTCTTTCCCCACACAATGGAGTGTTCCAAAGTGACTTCCAGCATAAAATACATTTAAACCCTGCAATAAATAAAAATAAAACACATGACTCATCCATGAATATTTATAAAAGGACAAATCCTACCCAACCTGGCACCAAAACAAACCAAACACGCACACGCACGCACACACCCTTCCATATTATTGGTCAAAGGCTGGGGCAAACAGAAATTATTTAGCCTGATGTCTAAAAGAAGAGGACTATGGTGTCAGGCAGGTTTCCCTGGGGAAAGCCTTCTGTCAACTGGGAGTCCTCAATGAAGGGCTGTTTCTGTGTTGCCACCCTCTCTACTTCCCTTGAAGGGGGCAGACAGGCGGACAGAGAAGGGCCCCTATGACAAATACAGCATCTAGGTTGGTTCATATGCGGAGAGGCAACCCTGAAGGTACTGTATTGGAATCCTGAGCTGCCTAAGGCTTTATAGGTCAGGGAAAGGTTCTCTAGGTCTAGACACTTGCCTCACTACAGCATTTGTGGAATATTATCTTCAGGATGGAACAATACATTTCTCTACAGCCCAGAGTGTATCTGTTACAGCTTCAGTTTGCAAATTCTCTTTGAAAGCGCACACACGTCTAGTGAGTTGAGAAGGCTACATAGAATATTGCAACTGTTATTGCAAATGTTATTTTGCATTAAGGTACATTAATGCTTAGGGTGTCTGTCCAATTGCCGTATGTGAGAGGGGACTTTATCTCCATGTCAGAATGGCTAATGATGATCTCAAACATTTTATCCTCTTCCAATAGAATGCAGCTTGGCTCACTTATCTGAGTGATCTGGATTGTCTGCTCAACCGAAAAACCCCAACAGTAGCCAAGCCTAAGTTCTTGCTGCTAGTAACTACTGGTGTTCACCTTCACCATTCCTACCCTTGTTTTCCTTTCTCTGCGTTGCCTTTCTTCTGCTATCCTACCTACTGTGAAAGTGTAAACTCCCAGAGGCAGAGACCTGCCCTATGGAACTCTGCTAATGTACATTGATGGCACTACATTTTCATGCAGTGAAAACTTATCTTCTTCCTCCCTGCCCCTTCTGATTGTGGCACGCTAGCTAAGGCAGGTGACATGGCAGTGCAATAAGTGAAGATCATTTTTGGTGATGGCATCCGTCTATGGAACTTTCACCCTGGGAAGTTTTCCCAGGAACCTGTTACCTTGTCTTCCTAGTACGAAGGAAACCATTTTTCATTTCCCCAGGCTTTTTAAACCAAGTTGAGCTTTGAAGTTGTTCCTTTTTGTGCGGCTTTTTTTCTGCTGTTCTAAGCTGCCTTCCTACAGCCACTTACAGGGAATAAACCCTGCTGAACTCAGTAGGACTTCTGGCTAGACATGCCTAGAATTGCACTGTTAATCTTGTTCTTTTATTGCTTTTAAAATTATTTTGCTGCTGAACCTTGTTTAAGCAGCCTTGGAAAAGTGTAGTTGACAGATGTTTATTCATATTGATAATAGCAATAGCAATATGGATTGCCATATGATCGGGAACTTCCTCAATAACTAGCAGCAGCATAGGAAAGGAAAAGAGGAGGACAGTGATCAGATCCTTGTCAGGAGAAGAAAGACAAAACAAATTGAAATAATGTGTGCTATTTGTAAAGTGCTCTAAGCCTGAGTGTATCTCTCACTTTAGAAACTGTGACTGCAACCCCGACCTTGTCTACTCAGAAGAAAGTCCCACTGGATTCAATGGGTAAGTAAGGTTAGGATTACAGCTAAGTCAGTCTCCAGGGGATGAAAGTGACTCTCTGTCCACAGAACCAGGGCAGAAAACAGCACTATGAACAGGTGGAGGAATTTGTGGAGAGCCAGCTGTTGGGCTGGCAGGGAGATGATCCAGGCAGCTGAGCCAGAACTTCAAGCTGGGATGACCCAGGACCATGAATTAAATACTTCTGAAGACAACTCTGCACACAGCTGGGCATCTTGGCTCCTTATTCAAATTAGGCCCATCTGCCCAGGACTCTCCCAGGAGCTCACGTAGGAAGCTGCAATATACCGAATCAGAACATCAGCCTCTCCAACTCAGGCTTGTCTGCAGGGGCCTTCTAGGGTTTCAGGCAGGGGTGGGTCTCTCCAAGCCCTGCCTGGAAATGTTGGCACATGGGACCTGATGCATGCAATGCTGATGCCTAGCTCCTGAGCCGCAGTCCTTCTTCAAAGTTAAGTTTATGCAGTTGTTGCTTCAGCCTGATGTGGATCTCGGAGAATAACAGGGACACTGTAATGGTCTCCCACAGAGCACACACTTTTAAAAAAGAAACAAGCTGAAATCCTGACCCCTTCCAAAACTACGGGGAGGGGGGGGCTTTCTCTAATTGAGCCTGCGAAACGTGCGCAGAGACAGCCCGCCCCTGCCTCAACAGCTGCATTTCATTCATTTCCCAGCCCAGCGGCAACCCAGAGAGAGCCAAAAGTTATAAATAGCCATTATGTCATTGGGAAAAAAGAGAAAACTCTCAGCCCCCACCCCCCAGAAAGCAGGGCTCTGTGCAACAGCACAGGATCTTCGCTAGGTCCCCCAGCAGTTCAGTATTTGCTTTGATATTGCAACAGCCACACCCAGAATCAATCCTTATCATCGCAAGTGGAAAGAAGGAGGATGGAGGCCTGTTTCCTTTGGGTGGACTTTGAAACATGGGGTAGGGGAGAGGGATGAATGGGGGGGGAGAGAACCTGACAGACCATGTGACCAGATGCCTAGTTCTGATTGGTTTCAGAGATGCAGGTCCTTTAGTGCATCCTTGGAATGCGATGTTAAGCACCTTCTGCAACCTATAGATTCCTGTTCTTCCCATTGCCGCCACACACCGCTGTGTAATTCTGAGGCTTAGTTCATCCCCTCAACAAGACTTTTGAAGATTTTGTGTTAAGCGTAGTGTCTCAGAGATTATGGCTAACAGCTTCAAAGCTAACAAATTTATCACAGCAGAAACTTTTGTGGGCTAGAGTCCATTTCACCCAGTTCTGGACTGGTACACATGCACATACTATTTGCAACGGAAAAGCAGGCCTATGACACTGGGGTCAGCCAAAGTGTTATGGGCCTGCTTGGCATGAACCAGTACAAGACACCTTTCTGCACAGCCCACAGCACTTGCTGCTTATCCTCCAGCACTCAACAGAGGGGAACAGGATGCTTATTTTTATGGTGAGGGATGAAAGGATATGAGAGCAGAGCACAGGAATGGAGAACCTTAGACTTGGGGGCCAAATGTGGCTGCCTTTCCATCTTGCCCTCAGAACTCTCTCTAGGCCACAGCCTCCCCAACCCTGCTTCACACCTTCCTTGAGTGTTTTTGCCTGGCTGGAATGCATCCTTGAACACAGAACATGCTTCTTGCTTTCCTGCAGAGGGGTGAGTGAGTATAGCAACAAGCAGAGGTAACATTGTCATTCATTGCTCCACCCACTTTACCTCCGGCCCCTCCCACCACTTACGAGTGACCCATGGAAGGTTACCAAGAAAGGTATGTGGCCCTCAAGCTGAAAAGATTTCCTCTCCTCGGCATAGCCCAACCACCACCTGTTCCTATCCACTGCTGCAGTGCACAGCCATCCTGGGATGCCCCCTTCAGCAAGTCCAATGCATGTGCCTTTTCCAGAGTTCTAGTAGGTTGTCTCTCAAGATGCATTCCCCTGTTTGCACACTCTGTGGTCATGCACAGTTCTAGGCGGTTCTAGGCGGTTCATAACTATGCTTGACCTGCTTGCCAGCTGTCAGGCACCACAGAATCCTTTAACACGTGTAACTCCATGCACACAAAATGACCACTGATGTGGCTTTTCCCAGGGAATGAAGAGAAAAGTCACACACCCCAAATACTCCTAAAACACATACCCTCCAACTTTTCTCTCATGAAAATAGGGACGTCCCATTTCATAATTATCATTTTACTATTTATACCCCACACATCTGACTGGGATGCCCCAACCACTCTGGGCAGCTTCCAAGATATATAAATACATAATAAAACATTAAACATTTAGAAAACTCCCCTACAAAGGATTGCCTTCAGATGCTTAGGGGGTTGGATAACTCCATATCTTCCAACATTTCTCCAGCGAAAATAGGGACATCCTACCATACTCTGCAACATTTCTCCAATGAAAATAGGGACATCCTAAGGAAAAGTGGGACATTCTGGGATCAAATCAGAAACTGTGATGGCTTCTCTAAATCAGGGATGTCCCTGGAAAATAGGGACACTTGGAGGGTCTGAAAACAACAAATCCTTGTATTGTACAGTAATTCCATCCAAACCTGTAAAATTTAAGGAATTTCTGTACCCAGCCCAAGCTAGCCCAGCAATGGAAAGCACAGCCCTTGACTTACCTTCCAAAGTCTCCTCTTCTCCATCTGGCACACTGCCATTGCTAGAAGGTCTTTATGCTCAGGAAACAGGGAGGATCTCTCCTTCCTGTTTCCTTGAGTGCTAAGACCTTCTAGCAATGGCATTGCCATTGCACCAGAGGGAGAAGAGGCACCTTTGTCAGTAAGGCATAAAGGTGAGAGGAAAAGGTGCCTGATTTTGGGAGAGGGCTGGTAGGCCACAGGAACTGGCTTCATGAGCTTGATGCAGCCCACATGCTGACTGCCCTTGATTTAAGCTTCCCACATTTTCTTCCCAGTCTTAGCTGCTGCCACCCAGCTTAGCCAAGAATGCTGCCGCTTGACTCATTTGCAGAGTGTGGTTGCTGAGTAAAAAAAAAGTCTATCTTCTCAGCTAATTAACATATGAGCCATTTTTGAGCAATGAATTGAAAAGCAATCCATGTTGCCCCTGTGTTCTCATGGAAGCTGCATCACAGTGAATAATGTCCTTTACCCACTTGGAGGGTAATCAGCTCTCATTCCCAATGCTCTTCTGGGACCACCGCAGCTTGCAATATATAGCCACCATATATTTGGAATGCCAAGATTCAGCCCACGTTGGCAAAACTGACACGGTGATGCTCGGCTCCCCAGGAAAGTTAGTAGTGCTACTCAAAAAAATAAGTGTTGTTTGTTTGTTTGTTTTTCCCACATTTCCCATTGAAATAAATGGGATAAATTCACCATGGTTGACTTAACCTTCTCCAGATTGAGGTCTGTGAATAGGGTTAGGAGGGTGCAGTCTGCTCATTATAACTGACACTTCAAAATCCCAGCAAGAGAGCTTTGCCTCCTTATCCATCTGGGACTGGTCCAAATCCTTCCAGTTCATTCCTACAGGACTTGCATGGGAGAGTGTCCCAGAGATGGCGGGTCCCCCTGGGTTTTCCACAACCCTTGAATAGAAAGGCAGTGTTTTGCTTAGAGTGCTTGTGGGTTTGTGGGGTGGTAGATGAAATCTACTCCCTTTGTTCTTTAGAAGGGCAAAAATATCTGGAACTGGAGATTTGGAAAAAACAAAAGAAAAAGAAAAACACCAACCCCAGCCTCACAAACAGATGTGTAGCTAATTTACCGAGACTGCAAAGGATTTAATCTAGAGTGGTTCATGACACAGATGCAGAGTCCAGATTTGTAGCTTGCAACCTAAGTTGTTTTGCTGGGCTCACAACTCCTTTGTCCCAGAATTTATTTTCAGTTACAAGGCTGAGCCCAGGGATGGGGGTAGCCACAACAAAGAAGACAATACCTCTGAGCATGTGCAAAGTGAAAAACCCCTTTCCCAGTGGAGCAATCACAGCCAGCTCACTCATATGGGATTATGGGGCTGTGAAATATCATTTCTAAATAGTATTGAGCTTGACGGTGGTGAATGAAGGGAGGGACTCCCTTCCAGCCCACTTCCTTAAGCACATTGATTTATTAATTCTGCCAAGTCATAATCATGGAGGTTCATTTGTTCACATTCTGCAGTCCTGCCCCACGGACAACCCCCTTCCTATTCACACACACTTTGCGCCTAATTTCTAATATGGAAAGAATTGGAATTTTAAGACTCTCTGGAAGTCACATTTTCTGGGCTGGAAGTTCTGCACCCTACACTGGGCCTGGGAGTTACTTAGGCCTTGCCCGTTATGAGGATGCAAACTCTCTGCATACGCTCTGGGACATTTCTTTGATTTATGTTCATGGGCTCAAGGTCTGAAGCTGGGAGCAAGTCTGGCAATGCGAAAAAAACAAATCAGGTGCAAATTGGGGTCTGTTAGATATCTTCCCAGGCCTGGCAGTGTGTGCATGTGTTTTTTTAAAAAACCAAACAAGACAAAACCCTAGCGCATGGATGATTACTCAGCCAGGATACTTATTTGAAGTATGCAACGATCATTTCCTAAAAATTACACTGTCTGGACTCAACTTAGATAAGAAGCTCCTCAGGCAACTTGTAACCAGGCGGGTGGGGAAAGTGAGGCAAGAGTTGTTCGTCTTCCTTGCACAGGGTTCACACAAAACAATGTCCGAGTGGCTTTGGTGGCCCATGCTAATTAGTGGCTCATTTGGGTTTCCTGCCGTTCTGCCCGATGGTTCTCAGCAAGACTCCCTAAAAACCACATCGGAGGTTCTATGAAAACTGCACCCCACAATTTCAAAGCTGCTCACCCCTGGCTCGCCCACCTCCAGCTTTCCTTTCCCTACAGAAGGTTTGAGTTGCCAAATCGCACAAGTTAATGCCATCCAACTAGTGCAAGAGGAAAGAGGCACCAGGCAGGTCTGGGTCAGGCTCCATCCACTCACCCTTCCAACCATGCCAATTAATGTCCCCAAGAAACTCTGTCTGCCTTCCCCCACAAAACACACACGCACATTCTGCGCTTGGACATTTCCTCTAAGGAATTAACTATCCAGCTAAATTGAAGAGGATGGTGATGTCTGCGGAGCACTTAACACAAGGGATCAAACAAAGGCGTCCTTAGACGGGGCAGAAGGGAGCTTCCTGCAACGGGACCGGAACCCCCTTCTTCGGAACACTTAAACCTCTCTCCGTCTGGGTGGAAAGAAAGGGGTCTTTGGGGTTCCTCTTGCAAGGCGACGGAGTTGCGGAGCGGTCAAGTATCGGGTGCTTCCAACGACCCTCGACGGGGTCCATACCAGCCTCTCGCCTTGGCTGCGCTGAAGCGGCTGTCACTTGGGCAGCCGCCGGGTCTATAGCAGAGCGAGCGAGGACCACAAAAGTAAGACATGGTCTTTTCTTCAGAAAACAGCCCCAGCAGCAACAACAGCAATTTTGGGGGTACATCGAGAGACAAGGTACAGGAACCACCACCAGGTCAGGGGGCACCAGGCGCGTGCGGCTTCCCAAGCCCAGTCAGGCTGTTCTGCCGCCCCGTGTCCACGCAGCCCCTTCCCCACAGTGCATTCAGGAGACCCCATAGCCAACCCTCGGGGAAATCGTTGTGGAGTATTTGGCGAACCTCCCCAAGCGTAGCGCAGGGCGGTTCAGGGGGCGCACATCTGGCCACATCTCTCTCTCTCTCTCTCTCTCTCTCTCTCTCTCTCTCTCTCTCATATCTCTCCCCCCGCTCCACCCTTCGCCTTTGTTTGGAAGTGGTAGGATAACGGGTGGTGGATCCAGCCCGGTTTTGTTTTTGTCTTTTGCTGGTTTGCGCCCCTCTTGCCCGGTTGAGATCCGGACAGAGGAGGAGCGCAGTGGACCTCTTCATCTTTTGGGACAGTTCAAAGAAACCACCGCTACAAGCATGCCCGGGGAGTGCGAGGCGGGGGGAACACAGCTGGGACACCCAGAGGCCAAGGGATGCCCGTCTCCCTCTCCTCCAACCGCAAAAACTTCACCAAAAGGTCAAAATAACAAAGGCAAGAGAAAGAGAAGACGTGAGTGCGTGCTGGGGGGGGGGGTTCCCCTCTCGACTACATTTCTTCGGATCAGGCAACTTAACCGACCTCCCACCCGCAAATCGCTCTCTTCCCTCCACATCCCATCGCATCCCTACAGCCGGAAGGCTAGTAAGCTCTGTAAAAGAGAACGGAGCGGAACTTACAGTCCTGAGGTCGGTGGCGAGGTGAGGTGAGGTAATAGTCCCAGGAGAAGTCGAGGAAGGTGGCCAGGCGTCGGACAGTTCCCGGAGAACCCAAAAAAAGGGGATGGGGAGAAAGAAAGACGGGAAAAAGAGAGGGAGGGGAACCAGTTAATCCAAACGGGGTTCCCGGGCCCCCAAGAGGCTCATCGACTGGGGAGAGGGGGCGCCCTGAGCAGGTGCGATCCGAGTCCTGGCGATGCCCGATGCGCCCCTCGACGTCCCAGCGGCGCGCCTTGCCTAGCGGTCGCTTCCGCCCGCCTGCCTTGGGAGAGGAGCTGTCCGTCTCTTTTCCAGACCTCCTCCAAGCGTGGCTCGCGACCCAGAAGCGGCGTCGGAGTAAAGCGGGCGTCGGCGCTTGGCTAGCGCGCCTACTCTCCGGCTCTTTGGTAAATGGCGCTCCCCACGCCGGGCGCCGGGCTCTCCGCTCACCGGCTGCTGCTGTCGCTGCGGCCGCCGCCCTCCGCTTGCCCGGGCAGAAGCCTGGCTGCCGTTGGACGTGGCCTCATTCTCGCTGCCCCTTCAGGCCTGGCGCTGGGTCGGGGCCATGGGGTGAAGCCAGCCGCGCGGGTCCCAGGTGGGGCAGTGCGCAGCGAGGGATCAGCTGGGTCCCTTCCTCGACGGCGGGCGAGTGGCCAGGCGCTGCTCCCTCGCCGGCTTCGTCGCCTTTTCCCTCCTCCTCTTCCCTGAGCTGCCTTCCAGCTACTGCAGCCGCCTCCGCCTCCTCCGCTCGCCCCTTCGGTGTGCCATCTGGCGAGGGACACCCCGCCCCCCCAATGCCCTCTCCGCCGCTCGGCTCTCGCTCGCCGCCCTCCAACAACGCAGCTCGGCGCCTCTCTCTCCTTCCCGAGGGCTCCGCCACCTCCCGGGCAGGGAATCCTCGGAGCGCCGTCCGCCCCCTCGCAGGAGGACGAGTCGCGAGGGTGGCTCAGCTGGGCACGAGGGCGGCGGGCGCTCGCCTAGCAGAGCGCGTCGCGGGGAGCCGCTCGCTCTCCGCCTAAGGCTCCCGGTCTCCCTCAAAGCCTGGCCAGCGGCTCCGGGCTTCTCTTGCGCGGCGGCGGCAGCGGCGGCGCTCGGGCTCCCCGGGACATGGCAGGCGGCTCTGCCTTGGCGGGTCGGGCGGCTTCTCGGCTCCAGCAAGCCGGGCAGGCGGCGGGCGGGCTCCTGGGAGAGGCGGCGGCGGCGGCCCCCCAGCCCGCCTTCCTGCCTCCGCTCGCTGCTGCTGCTGCTCCCGCTCTGATGGAGCCCAGCCCTGCCGGACGCGCCGCGTTGGATGCAGCGCCTGGCAGCGGCGGCGCCTTGCCTGCTGCTGCTGCGGCGACGGGCTTCGCGCGGCTCCCGGCAGGGGGCGCTCCACCCCTACTGCTGCTGCAGCAAGTCCAGCCCGGCAGCAGCCTGGCCAGGAGGCGCGATCCGACGCCGGCTTCTCCCACGGACTCCGGCTCCTTCCCAGCCTCCTTCTCTGCGCGCTGGATGGAATCGCGCCTCCGCCACTTTGCCTTCCCGGGCTTCGCTGAGAAGGAGGCTGGGCTGCTGCTGCTGCTGCCGCCCTTTACTTGCCTTCCCGCGCAGCTCTAGCGCCTGCCTACTCGGGAGTAAGTGCCACCGGCATCTCAAGAGGCTTCCTGCTTCCGAAGCAGGGATCCAGGAACTGTGTTCCCTCGTGGAAATCGCTAGGTCAACTTTATGCCCGTTTCCCTCCCAAAATTATTTTTAAAACCCTCCTAAGTAGAGCTGCCCAGGTCCATTAGGGTTCTGAGAGATCATAAGGCCCACCAAAGGGTCACTGGAGGGGAGCAGCCTGCTCCATCCTGACGCCCTCCAGATGTTTAGGACCAGAAGTCCTATAGGCAGGATAACTGTCAAAACAGGCCATAGGCCAAAATAACTGTCTGCTGCTGAAGGCTGGTGGGAGTGCAGAAGCTGACTGGACCAGCAGTGGAAGCAACACATCATCCACTGTGAAGGCTGAACCCATTACTTTATGGGGTGCATGACAGGTTGTGTGACATTCACAGCACTGATCTCCAAAAATGGGGAATGGCTCAGGGGCCATATCTGTGTCTTCCACCTGAGGCTGTTGCTTCACTCTGTGTGGGTCATCTCTGTGTGGGACTGAGGAAAGAAGCAGAAGATTGTATTGACCAGGAAGCTTTTACCAGCTTGCATCTTCCTTCCTTCCTGCCTGCCTCCCTCCCTTCACCTTATAAACTCAGGTTGAATATTGCAGTTAACCCTGTTTACTCCCTGAGAAGCTTTTGTGCCTACCAGAACTCCCGGTGTTTGGTTTGGGCACATTTCATTGGTTGTCATAAAAGGCTACATATCCACATGTCAAAATAGCCAGACAATGGAGTATTAATTGTATTAAAAGATGGTTACTTGTGGGTACACTCACCCAATTTTTGCCTCTGTGAAACAGGTCATACAGGTTTTTTAAATCTTGTTTCAAAGGCCTATTTGAGCAGAGGTAACAGTGAAAGGAAAGAAACGTGTGTTTTTGCTCCAGCGGGAAGGGCTGGCCTTGACACACCACTTTTAACTCTCTTTAAAAGTTATTTTATTTTTATTTTGTAAAATTTATATGCCGATTGTAAAATACACTCAAAGTGGTTTACAAAAAGAAAGTACTGAAAATCTCCAAGCCTGAGTTACTGCATAGACAGAAGCCCCGTCGTATTGAGCCTCTGTAGCCCAAAACATGACAACATCGAGGTCAGTATCCTGTTCTCACAGTGGCCAACCAGAAGCCCATGGGAAGGCCCCCACAAGCAAGACTTGAGTGGAACAGTGCTCTCCCCACTGGAGATTCCCAGGAACTGGGACAGTCTCCAACAGTGGAATGGAAACATAACCATTGTGGCTAAATGCCTCAACTTAGCTGGATTAAGTAGTCTAGGGCTGTAGTTTGAGAAAAGCATTATCTATGGGCTCAGAGGCATGCTGCCTGCAGCACTGCAAAGAAAACCAAATACCCATGTGTGGCATAAAAAAACCTAATATCTGGGACCTCTCTTTTGTGGCCAGACAAATGCTGCTGATGATTTTTATTCCTTGGGCTGGAGAGATCAAAAAGCATTGTCACACCATGCCCACTTTCTAAAGCAGTGAGGTCCAGATTGTATCTGTTGGGAGACAAAGTACTGGAAACTTGGGGTGCTTTTTATTTGTAATATTTTGATTTTTTAAAAGCTTTTTTTTTTAAAAAAAAGAGTTTAAGTGGAGGCAAGGAGGAGAGGAGCAGCTCCAGTCAGGCAACACACCTGCTACCTTGCACCAGATCACCAGTGAATGGCAAGTCCAGACTGAGGGAGACTGAGATGGCAACAGGTTAGGAGGCAGTGGCAAAAGAGCATCCTCCCTTGGTGACCACATGATGTGGAAGAGAGACAAGAGAGAGGCAGCTGCAGCACGTGCTCAGTCAACTCCTTATGTTCTGGCCAGACCCTGCTTATTAGAAGAAGTGGGTGGCCATAGAAAGACTCTCTGGTGTTCCAGACAGGGTGTCTCTCCTAGCCCTACCTGAAGATGCCAGGGATTGAACCTGGAACCTTCTGCTTGCAAGGGAGACACCCTACCACTGAGATGCAGCCTTTCACTATACTGGTGCTAGAAAAATGCTAAAAAAACACACAGTGACACCGACTTATTGTTCTTTGGGATCTGGCAATTCGTTCCTAGGAAATATAGCAAACAGGACATCAAAACAATATTAAAACAACAAGAAGCACAATTAATATTTTTATTTAAAACATTCCAGCCAGTAGGATTAAATTCCGAATTTGATCTTTCAGTTTTCATTTAATTACAGCAATGGGCATTGAAATGTGTATCTGGATGCGGAATGTATGAGATGTAAGTATTAATAGTATCATGTCCATCCTCTACTCCACCTCCTCACCTCTCTACTAATGTAAAACACCTGTTGAAAAACCTATAATGAGAGAATGTGTATATATATCTGTAATCAAACAGGGCTACCTTGCTAAGCTATTCAGTCTTGTATGCTTAAGCCAAGAAATTGTCTCTTCAAAGATATGTAAGTACATAATTATGAACTTTTGCATCAAAATGGATTATTTGTATATAGTGGGGGGATTTATATTTACTTTGTATTTAATTGAACACCTAGAAGTGTATTATGTTGATTCTGATAAGATTCCGTTTGGATTATTATCAGTTAGCACTAGTAGACGCATCAATGGCACGAGAAAACTGAAGAAGGCCAGAAAACTGTGCTCAGGGAGTGTGCTCTCCGCCAACCCCAACAAATCAGCCCCACCAGGGGTGAAACTGCAGCCTCTCAACTGCATGGACTGCTAGGGCGAAATGGGGGTAGAACGCTGGCACCCTGTCTTCTTTATTACTTCATACGCTGCTTCATCAGCACCTCACAGCTACCAGGAACAATGTTGAACTTACCCTTTTCTTGAATCTTCTTGAACTTATTTTTAAAAAACAAGAAAAAACCAAAAATCTGAGTCTGTAAGAACCTAAGCTGGACCATAAAGAAGGCCGATTATCGAAGAATTGATGCTTTTGAATTATGGTGCTGGAGGAGACTCTTGAGAGTCCCATGGACTGCAAGAAGATCAAACCTATCCATTCTTAAGGAAATCAGCACTGAGTGCTCACTGGAAGGACAGACCCTGAAGCTGAGGCTCCAGTACTTTGGCCACCTCATGAGAAGAGAAGACTCCCTGGTGCTGGGAAAGATGGAGGGCACAAGGAGAAGGGGACAACAGAGGACGAGATGATTGGACAGTGTTCTCGAAGCTACAAACATGAGTCTGACCAAACTGCGGGAGGCAGTGGAAGATAGGAGTGCTTGGCGTGCTCTGGTCCATGGGGTCATGAAGAGTCAGACACGACTAAACGACTAAACAACAACAACAACAAAAGTAAAATCTGATATTGCAAGTTCACTTTATTTTAGGTAGTTTGTAAGTTTTCATGGCACTTTGTAAGTAATTGCCTCTTTCTCACATATTTGATAAATGGTGTAAAATTATTTTTGAACAACTTTGAATATTTGTCTCCAACGTGCTGTACGAGTTGCGCTTCACTGTACTGAGTCAGACTTTGGGTCCATCTAGCTCAGTATTGTCTACACTGACTGGCAGCAGTTCTCCAGGGTTTCAGACAGGGAATATTTCCCAGCCTAACCAGGAGATGCTGGTGATTGAACCTGACCTTCTGCATGCAAAGGAGGTGTTCTGCTGCTAAGCTGTGGCTCCTCCCATCCACTCTGAGCCATCAACACATAATGGCAGCTATGGCAATGTATTAATAATATCTGAGTCCACATGTGCCAGTCACCAGAGATTAAGGCTTCAAGAACTGAGGCTCAGGCCTTGTTGAAAGCAAACCAGATCAGGCACAAGGCTAGAGAATCAGGGCCCTTATTTTGATCCTGCAGGGTTTCGTGTTTTTTTACCCAGTGAGCTCACACAGTGCTACTCTTTAGGAACCTCTCTTTTCATCCCATTACAGAGGCAGGCTGCAAGGTCAGGTGAAGGAAGGTTGCTGGCTCCCCATCTGCAAAGAGACAGATGACATTTCCTGCACATTGCCCACTGAAAAGGCAGAAACAAAGCTTTTGTCTGGGAGCCTCAGCACAGCTCGCGTCGCCTGGTCCACAGAGAGCTGATAGGGAATGCCAGGCAGCGGCTTGAATTGCCGCTACGCACAGATGATGGCTTCGGCCTGATATGACATTTATCTCCCTCAGCAAGGAGATGGATAACTTATTCACGGCTCCCCCACTCAGGAGTTATCAGGTGTCTCCTCGTGAAGAAAGATATCTTCTCCGATCCAGGCCTTGCTGTCAGGATCAAACTGCTGGTGCCACTGCTGGGCTGCTGCCACTCCTGGCAGGAATTCGGGTGTCAACAGGAGATGTTGACCACATGCATCACTCAAAAGGCCTGTCAATCAAATTGGTTCTCCTGCTGGTGCCAAAACAGTGAGCACCTTTATGTGCCAAGCCAGAACACTGACAGGCTTAATTATTGCCCCCCTGCCCTACACTTTTCCAGTTGTGAACAAGCCCTTAAGAGTAAACAACATTGCCAGTTAATCAAAGAGGAACCAGCCTAGCCTGCCCCCAAGCCTTTGACAAGCATTTCATTTTCAGAAGCCACATGGAGATAAATGTCACCTCTAATGCCTGCAAGTCAAGCTGCTGTGTGAGGTACATAGGAAGCTACCTTCCACTGAGTCAGCCCATTGGTCCAGCTGGCTGGTATTATCTGCAGTGCCTGCATTTGTCAAACTTGGGTCCCCAGCTGTTGTTGGACTACAACGCCCATCATCCCTGACCGCTGCTCCTGCTAGCTAGGGATGATGGGAGTTGTAGTCCAACAACAGCCGGGGTCTCTTCAGGCCCAACCCTATCTGGAGCTACTGGAGATTGAACTCAGGACCTTCTGCATGCTTTGCCACTTAGCCATGGCTCTTCCACTTGAGTCACAGTCGTACCTCTTCCTTGCCTAAGTAGAGACTGGAAAGTTGTGGACGGGTGTAAGAACCTCTGGCTTTTGCATGGCTGGAGTGTAGCCTATTGGACAAAGGTAAGAGTCTCATCCATCACCTCACCCACTTTTGCCTCTAGCCCCGCCCACCACTAACATGCGGCCCTCAGAAGTCTCCCCACAAAGGAATGCGGCCCTTGGGCTTAAAAAAGATGCCCCAAACCTGTGCTAGACTACAGGAGGCTAGCTAGCAACATAGGCAAATATTCTGACCTTTTATAAGGCAGCTTTCCATAAGAGTTAAGTCAGGAAAGTGAAAAATGAAAAATAGGAAGTTCACACCAACTTTTGATCATTTATTATGCTATTGTTATGCTGGTCTGCATAAGATGAAACCCAGCAGAGTGGTGGTGGTGGGGAAAGTGTTACTTCACAGAGAACTGACCCGAATGGGCTGATCTTTTGAGCCAGGGCTCTTTGGGTCACATAACATCCCTGCTTCCCCAACCTACACTGCTCTGATATGCACACATGAAAGACCGGTATATCTGTTAACATTGTTTTCTTTGCATTTCTCACTTTCCCCATCTTAAGTTCAGTTCCCCAGATTTCCACATCAGCGTATGATTCCCCCCCAAGTCCTCATGAAAATCCATGATCATTTTGCTGCAAACTTCATTTTCGTCCGCAATTTTGCCTAATATTTACAATTTTGCAGAGCAGTTTCTCCTAATACAAAGCATAAGAACATAAAAAGAGCCCTGCAACTGGATCAGGCCAATGGCCCATCTGGGTCAGCATCCTGTTCTCACAGTGGCACAACCAGGTGCCTCAATGGGAAGCCTGCAAGCAGGACTCAAGCACAGGAACACCCTCCCCTCCAGTGGTTTCCAGCAACTGGTCTTCAGAAGCATGACTGTGTCTGACCACATTTTTGGACATTATTTACACTAATAGATGCACTTTTCAGCACACTTTAGCATACGTTGATTAGGAAGGCTTGCATTTCAGTGCAAACTGAATGGCATTTCTCTCCCTCTCCTCCTGCCTTGGTGGTGGTGGGTGGGTAGAGGGGAGAAGGGAGGATTCCCTACACATCCACTATCACTGAGCCAAGGAGCAACTGGCGAGGCAAGTGATCAATATCCTCCGGATACAGAGGTCTCCTGCCATGCTGATGGCAGCTATCGACTGAGACACAGACTCACGAAAGGGCTTTGTCAAGTGCAGGAGAGAAGCCCCTTCTGACACGATGTTAGCTGAAGATGAAACTGCGGAAGGGTGGCCTTCGCCTCGCCCAGGCTTCCAAACCTCACCCGCTCCAGCCCCTGGCACCATGAAGAGTAGATAGAAGCTCCTTCTTGGCTGGCAGATAAAACCACAACAAAAACTGGCCTCTTGGCTGAAGACAACTTGACATGTTTTCCCTCCCCGCCCCCTCCCACTGCCCTCTGAATGTCAGTTTGGGCTGCCAAGGTCCCCCCCACTCCCCAATTTATGCACAACACAGGCTGTAATTTTAGCCTGTTGAAATCATAATTTACCTCCAGGAGAAATAACGGTCTGCTTTTGCTGGTTTTGTTCCGGGAGCTGTGTAGGAATGTTAAACGCACGGCATGCCACTTTGGTTCAATTGCAACTTAACCACAGCTTTTATCCAGGGGTGGATAAAGGCATTTTTTGGGGGGGGGTTGCACCAAGGGGTTGCATTGTGCCAGCAGAGAGCAGGCTGGATCTATCATTAGGTAAAGTGAGGTGACGGCCTCAGGAAGCAGATGCTGGAGACGGGGTAGCAGTCGCACCCCCTTAGTTGTTCTTTCCAAGACTCCCTGCACCTGCACACCACCACAGTTGTGGGTCCTGCAAAGGGATGGGTGGTGGGAGAAATTTGATTCAGTTTGCATTTAAAGGTGAATGTACATAATGCATACTTTCCAAAACAATACAGTCATACCTTGGGTTGAAGTTGCTTCAGGTTGAGCGTTTTCGGGTTGTGCTCCACAGCGACCCGGAAGTAACAGAACACGTTACTTTCGGGTTTTGCCGCTCACGCATGCACGGTCAAAATGAATTCATGCGCATGCGCAGAAGCGGCAAATCGTGACCCGCGCACGCGCAGATGCGAGTTGCATTCGCTTCAGGATGTGAACAGGGCTCTGGAACGGATCCCGTTCACATCCAGAGGTACCACTGTATGTGAATCAAAACATGGCCAGTGTTTGAAATTTGCACTTCTCTGAATTTTGCAGTCTGGGTTTGTGGCCAAGTTGTGTGTCTATATCAGGGTCAAGCATGCATAAAAATGCAGACATTCGTGTCGTGAAAATGGGTTATATGAGGGGAAACATGTCTATTAGGCAAGATTGCATACAAAAAAAAATGTGTATATTAGGAGAAATTTGCATTAAAATGCTGGTGGATTTTCAGGAGGATTTAAGAAAAAGAAAACTTACAAACTGATGTGGAAATGTGAAGAACTGAATGTGTGAAAAAAATGGGAAACTTAGCAAAACTGAAATAGACAGATTCCACCACCACCACCACATCCCTAATCCTACATGGCTTATCCTGAGCAACCTAAACTAGCTCGCTGCCTCTGATATAGTGGAGGGCAGCATCCCACCATTAGTACTGACGTAAGATTCTACTGTCAGTCCAGTGCACAAAATGGCCAGGAAGAGCCATTTGTCCTCTACCTCAGGTAGTGAAAGGTCTTATGCTGTCCTTAGCAGAGGAGCGCTCTGACAACCAGCCCAGAGGATGACCCTAGTTGCCAGCTTCCTCCTCCTTAGTCTAAGTGTTGCCCTTGTAGAACTCAGCAGGGAGGAGGGTGGGGCAAAACCTGAATGAGTTAGCTCCACCTCTCTCACAGGCTCTGGCTCCGCCTCTTGTTGGGCTGACCTTCCTGTCACCTCACCCTCCAAGCCCAATGGGCACCAGCCACCACTTCAACTGTGGAACCCGGGGAGATTCACTGAAGACTGAGCTTGAGCATCTTGTGGCAGGACTGTTGAAGCCTTGTGGTTTGGGGGTGATGCCCATAAATGGGTTTTAACATTGGGGAGGTTTAGCTAGCTAGTTATTCCCATATCTCCTCTGTTTTGTGTATTGGTACTTGGAAGCTTGTGGGATTGGCAAAGCTTTGAAAACTGACATAAATATACTCCCCTCTTCCATCGAATCCTGCCAACCTGAAACTTTCTCCGCATTCACCATGCACTTGGTTCCCTTTGGGGAGCAAGGAGAGGAGAGAGAAATGATAAACCACTGGGGAGAAATGTTCTCTGCATGGCCCTAATGCATTGTTTGAAGGCCTTCCAATACGTCAAGGCAGAGAAATATTAACAACCAAAAAACTGGGAACATGAGGTCTCCGGTTGAATTACTGGTTTGTGCCACCCATGCGTGCTGGCAGAAAACAACCTACTTTCTTCCCTACATGAACATTGCCTTTTTATTCCACTCATCAGCCACAAAAGTATCCCAAAGTGGCCTTCTGCAAACAAAGAGTATGAGAAGTCTCTGCCCTTAGTACATAATCTAAAAAGCATGACACAAAAGGAAAAGGGATTGGTACAGAGGAGGGGAAACCCAAACCCAGACACTATTTCTTAGTTGCATTGCATGCATGTAGAAATGTGTTGTGCTACACTAGAGCAGAATAAGCAAAGAGACATGCATCTTCATGTTACAGGAAACAGTGGTGCATGGCATGTATACCTGCAGCTTCTGTATGGTGTATTGTTTTAGAAAAGTTGGGCAGATTTGGAAACACCCGCAGCATGTGCAGTCCTAATGCACCTTCCCACTCTAGGGCTGCACTAGTAAAAAATGTTGTGGCAAATTGGCAGTATAAGCTGGCCGTGCACAGTGCTGATTGGCCCATACCTGTGATGTTGCCCTTCACATCCCTGGAGCTGAATCACCTGAGGAATAAGATGACAAATACACGAATAAACAGACATCACATATAGTGTCCCCCCCTTTTTTTCTTTTACAAAAAGAAGTTTAAAGGCAACCAGCCTGGTTGGAGCATGTGGGTTGTAAGGCAGCATTTAACTTGCTGGGATGCAGTGGCAGCTGGTGATCATTGGGACTGATAGGTTGGAAGGCAGGGAGACCTTTATAGCAGATGAAGTCAGAACCAACAACAGGCAGAACCACCCCCTGACTGGCTTTCAGTAAGAAGGCGGGCTGAATGTGATCAGTGGGACAGCACCCTGTCTGCCTAATGGACCAGCCCCCATTGCACACCTGTCATTCTAGTTGTGAAGCCAGGAGGAAGGATGCTCTCACATGAACTCCCTCTATTGTATCAGCCCTGCTTTTAGCCTAACATGTGAGTGGCCCTGAGGTTGATGGTCTGCCTGTCTAGCCTGGGACTGACTGTCTTCCCCGCTTGGCTAATGGCTCCCTGGTGACTCTGTCAGCCCTGATGTTGACAGTCCTTTTAATGGAAGATATTGGGGGGTGGGATTGAACCTGGGTGTTCCTGTCTCTCGCCTGCATGAGCCTACAGGTAGGGATGGGCAAATCTGTTTGTTTTCATTTCTCTCTGTTCCTCATTTTTCCAAACGTAAAGGCAGTTCTCCACAATTCTGCAGCAATTTGTGATGTTGTTGTTGCTGCTGCTGCTGCTGTTAAAAAACCCTTATGAAATTTCACCCGCATTTTAGTCTGAATTTCTCTGATCAACACATTTTTGTATGCCGGTTTGACCAAAATGTGCATTTTTGCATGTTGTTTTCCCCATCAGAATGCATATTTGTATGTCACTTTCAGTAACATATGCATTTATAGACACACTTGACCCTAATATATTCATTTTTGCACACATTGCTTTGTTGAAGAGCTGCATTGCGAAATTCGATAAGCTGTGAACTTTGAAGTAGGGCTGCATTTTGCTTTCAAATGTGCAGATTTTATATGTTCACTTTTAAGTGCCGTCTGAATTGAATTGCTCTTCCCATCCCTCCTTACAGGCCCTGGGATCCTCACTGCTGCTTTCTTCCCTGCTCTCGCCGCTGCCTGTTTTTTCCCTTCCAATCCTACAACCATCAAAGGGTCTCAATTCTGGGACAGCAAGTGGGCAGCCAGAGTGTGGGGGGGGGTGAGGAGGGTGGGGGGAAGTGTTCTAATGAGTTTCTGTCAGTCACCCAGACACATGATTGATGGCTCCCTGTGCAAGGATTGAGCTCTGGAGATTAAGGGTACATGTTCTGTCAACTTCTCCTCCTCTCTCCCTCTCTATTGCTCTCCCTCTTCTCTCTCCTGCACTTTGATATTTTTAAAGGGAAGCCTCACTTCCTCCATCCCTCAGAGCCACCCACATTAAAATTAACTCCTCTTATGCAAATTATCAACTGCATAAAAAGTTTTTTAAAAACCCCAATGCCTACTCTTTGTTATTTAAACAAAAGCTTCTATCCTTACTAGTTGGGGGAGTGCGGGGAGTTTTTAAAAATGTGTTTCTTGCCAACAGGAGCCAGCCTAAAACTACAGACTGTTCCTTCTGGGATTTGTGCCCATAAAGGGGTTTGCCACCACCAGAGAGGTGGGCACGACTCAGGGTTCAGTTCCCTGCAACCTAACGGGCAACGGATGGTGTCCTTGTTTTCTTTTCTTTTTCTGACGATGTGCATATTGCAGGGGACATATGGTGCCTCTCAGCGGGGCTTTGGAAGAAAGCGGCTGGCCGGGTGCGGATCTCTTTTAATACTAAGCAGATCCCTAGACTCGCTCATCTGTCAATCTCTGAGCTGTGTCAGGAGGATCTTCCAAAATGGAAGAGGGAAGGAGGATGCCTCTCCAATGTTGTTCTGTGCCACAACAAACAAACAAACAAACAAACAAACAAACAACCACTCCTCAGTGGGTAAATGATCCAGGCAAGGAGATGCAGTTTCCTCTGAGAAGGGTGGGGGCAGGCGGGTTGTACAGCCTGTGGGTGTTGAAACTGGGGGAGCGGCTCCAGAAGTCCTTTTATTGTGCATTTGTGGCATCTGGACACATGATCCTGCTATCAATATTATTCACACCTGCAAAAGTTTCAGGGCCGACATTTCCAATCAGTGCATGTCTTGTAACATCCTGCTGAAATCCTGCAACTTTTCATACCACAAATGTTCTGTCGCTTTTTTGGGGGGGGGGTGTCCCACTTTCATTGTATTATAGCCCTTTTGGACAGTAATAACATGATAACATTGGGGAAGCACCGCAGAACAACTAAAAAAGCAGAATGAAGTCGCCACTGAGGAGTTATTATTGTGCCAAAAAACATGATGTAGAAGACACCCTCAGTAAAACACTGGTCTGGAAAGGGGCTGGATTTGGGGTTCCAGAAAAAATAATTGCATTAAGTGAGAGCTGTGCTCCTCTTGCCTTGTCTCTTTGAAACTCTGAGAGAGAGAGAACATCACTCTCTCCATTCCCAGCAGAGAAGTCGTAAGAACAGAATAAGAGGAACAGGCCAAGGGGGCATATTGTCCTTTTCCCACAGTGGCCACCCAGTTGCCTTTTCTGGGAAGCCCACCTGCAGGATCTGATCACAAGAGCACCCTCCTCTGGTTTCCAGCAACTAGTATTCAGGGGCACAACAGACTCCAACCACGGCAACAGAGCATAGCCATCATGGCCATTGATGGCCATTGATGGCCACCAACTTGGATGGTTTTAAGAGAGCCTTCAGCAAATTCATGGAGGAGAACACTATGCATCCATAGTGTTCTCCTCCATGAATTTGCTGAAGGCTCTCTTAAAACCATCCAAGTTGGTGGCCATCAATATCTCCTGTGGAGCGAGTTTCTTTTATCTGTTTGGAATCTCCATTTAATCCTAGACTGCTATTAATGCCCAACATGAATGAAACAGCTATTTTTAAATGACACTGTTCTCTATGTCTTTTACCCAGAGATGCTCCAGTCCTTGAGTTCTGATTGCACTACTTCTTCCCCTCCAGAAAACCTCTCTTTGAAGGTATGATGGACTATCAACTGCTCTCTCCCTCCTCCAATAGAAGCAAGAGAAGGTGACATCCTGTGTTCTGCATTGAACAGTAGCAGGGTGGCCTTTGGTGGCCTGTCTCTTTCTGAATACTGATGCTTCAGTGCTGAAGGGGAGAGAGAGAGAAAGAGAGTTAGGGCTGGCCTCCAACTTGCTGCCACTCACAAGTGGCAGCCTGAGAATTGTGCTCTGTGCCTCATCATCTTCAATTTCTCCCATGATTTTGGAGTCTCCCTCTCAAAGTGTGCAGGCCTGCATTGCTTCAATGCTGCCAACTATTGGGACAAATGTCTTTCAGACAGGAACTGGATTTCCAAAATCCAGCAGGTAAAAACCACTTCACAGCATGCAGGTCAATGCAGATCATCTGCTCCTTGCTGCAGATCAAAGTTGCTGTTTAAAGGCATAAGAACAGAGGCAGGCTGGAAAGTTGGCAACTCTCTCTGTCGGTGCCCCCAGAAATAATACTGCCCCAGAGGCAATTGAAGTGAGGAGACATGGGAGAGATCCAGGCTTCCCTTTTTATTCCTCAAATGCTGAGGCATGTTGGCCAGAGGCAAAGCCAGCAAGAGAATTTAGAAAGAAAGACAGTGTGGCCAGATGTCCAGGGCTGACCTGCAGTCTCCAGGTTTACCTGGCTCCCTTCAGGTGGCAGGTGGAGGGCTCGAATCTTCAGGTGAGCGAGAGTGCCTTTAATTGATTTATTTTTATTAAGAAGACTATATGTGCAGCTTGCAGGGATCATTAGCCAGGCAGGATCCAGCTGAACATTATTGCATACTGTATATTCTCAGCTGGGGGTGGGGGTATCTGCTCCCCTCATCTCCCTCCTCCCCTCTCCCAATTAACCTCCATTTCCAGGGCTCAGTGGTGGGAGGGCATGTGGAGGAAGAATCCCATGATATCACCAGGGGCTGCCTCTAGGTCTCAGGTCTGGGCTCTAAAATCTCAGGGTCTGGGATGATCCTGACATACTAAAGCAAAGGAAGACTGTGTTTCAGGTCAAAAGCACCAACCTCTGCTTTGCGCAACATTTGCCTGGCGTGTGCAATAATCCTCTGCAGAGGAGACAGACAGGAGCTGTGGCTCTGGTGAAGCAGTGGGGGTGATGGCATGGGCTCCACCCAGGGCTGACCCAGCCTGAGGCTCTTTCTCTTCCTGTCCTTGGGCTCAGAACCTGCCACCTCTGTGTCTTTGTTCCTCCTTTTTGTTTTCCTCCTTTTCTTTTCTTGCCTGCTAATTTTTCTTACTCCCTTGACAGCTCCCGCTCCAAGTTATTTGCTGAGATCATAGAGTTCTGAGTACACAGTGAAGAGCTGATTGGTATTCAAGCCACATCTTCCTGCTCATAAGTGTAAGGGTGGGGTTTTTTTGTAGGTTTTTTTAAAGAGCCGGTGGCATTAATTTATCACACTTTCTTCTGCACAACACTCTGGGAATCCTCCCCCTGTTCGCTGAGTGCGGCCGGCTTCAGCAGAAGAGTCAGCCAGAAAGAGTCAGATCAGTGTCACAACAAGGAAAGAGAATTGTTAAAACCTGTTCCCCATTTCGAGGCCTGGATGGAGGCAGTGAAATGCAGACAACAACATGGTGGTGGAAGTCTGGACAGCTCTTGGGGTGTGAGAGCACAAGAACATAAGAAGGCCCTGCTGGATCAGGCCAGTGGCCCATCTAGTCCAGCATCCTGTTCTCACAGTGGCCAACCACATGCCCATGGGAAGCCCACAGGTTTCTTGTCCCTTGCAGTCTGCAGCCCTAAACATCTGGAAATTGCTTCCTGGCAAACTTGTGAAACATTCCAAGGGATTCTGGAGATGGCCTCTTAAATCTCTTGAGGTACAGCTGCTTGGTGTCTTGATCAACTCTGCAAACAGAAAGTTTTGCCTAGGGCAGAAATTAATGAATTTATGACACAGCGTTACACTTTTGCACTATCAGAACTCTCAAGGAAACAGAAGTAAAATCCTAGGAGAGGCCATAGCTCAGAGGGTAGGGCACCTGCTTTGCACACTGAAGGTCCCAGGTTCAAACCCCAGCATCTCCTGTTGAACAGGATCAGGTGGAAGGAGGACTTTGGACAGCTGCTGCTGGTTGGAATAGACAATAATGCTGAGATGAATGGACAAATGATCTGACCTGGTGTTAGGTTGCTGTTACCAATGGGGGTAATCCAGTACTAACTGCTGTCAATACTGTGAGACACCAGTGCTATCACTGCATCTGTCTGCAATGCCCGTGTCAAGACCCAAGCCAGACCCTTTCCAACCCTGATTGTGGGCTACCTCTCCTTTCTCAGGACCTCTACAGGCTTTCCCTTTTCTTTTTTGGTGCATATATTCTGCAACATGTCTTTGTAATATTAACCTTCTTCAGTGTATCTGAAGAAGTGTGCATGCACACGAAAGCTCATACCAAGAACTAACTTAGTTGGTCTTTAAGGTGCTACTGGAAGAAAAAATTTTTTTGTTTTAACCTTCTTCTTCTTGTTGTTGTTTCAATTTATTTATTGGCCTTTATCAAAAGATCGTAAGGCAAAGTACAACATTAAGAACACATTTTATGGAGCATCAATAATAAAAACACAATAAAAAGCAGAATAACAGACAGCATAACAATAATAAAATAACCATAATGATACATTAGTATTTATACCAGACCATCCACACATCATTCCATTTGACTACGGTACTTCTTCTGTGATTTTCTTCCCCAATGTTAGCATGTTATTGCCATCCACGCTTCTGCTCTAAAGAGCCACCAAAATAAACTGGAACATTTGTGGTATGATAAGCTACAGGATTTCCACAGGAAGCTACCAGGCATGCACAGATTGGAAACAAAGCACTATGTCCACCCCGAAACTTTTCCAGGGACAAGGAGTATTGAAAACAGGGTCATGTATAACTGCCCCAATACCATAATGGGTGCAATTCATCATGAATGCACAATAAAAAGGATGTCTGGAGAGGCCCCCTGTGGCAAGGGAATAGAGCTTGTGGCTAGAGCTGTGTTTGTATCAGCAGAGCCTTGAAGACCCATCTTGGACCAGGCTCAAGGGAAGCCCTGCAGAAGATGCCTAATGGGCCGCACACAGCCATGCATGCGCTGCGCAAGCAACTTGCAGAACTGCCCCACTGCACAGGCAGCCCGCTGCTCCTGTCCTCCTCCTGCTGCCGCATAACACTTTCCCTGCTGCCCAAGGTGGGCAATTGGTATTCATGAGGTGGTGCCTTTCCCCGCACTCCCACCCCCTTCCTCCCCATTGATGCCTGGGTGTGTTTGTCTTAATCTCAGTGTCTAAATCCAGCTCGCAGCTAATCCCAAGAGCCAGGCTGCAGAAGGGCATGTTGTTGCCTTTTTAATTTCATTTGAAACAGAAGCGCTCTCCTTTCTTGGCTTTTTTTTTTTAATTCAGGGTGGAATGCACGGAGGAGATAAGGGACTTGGAGGGAACCAGTGGGCTGAGGAAGGCAGCTCCCCTGTGCTCTGGAGTTATCGCCACTTGCAGCTGCTTCCGCCTGGGTGACATCTGTGAGGCAGGAAGTTCCACTTGCCAGTTCTTGAGAAAAGTGTGTGTGTGTGTGTGTGTGTGTGTGTGTGTGTGTGTGTGTGTAGACAGGATGGGGGAAGGAGCTGTCTTGCTTTGTGGTTGCCAGTCACTTCTTCTTATTCACTTTCCTCTCCCAAATTTATTTGTTTGTTACCTAGAAAGGGCCTTCGTTCAGTGGCGGTAGAGCATCTGCTCAGCAGGCAGAAGGTGTCCCAGGTTCAATGGCATCTCTAGAAAGGGCTGCAGGAGACTCCTTGCCTGAAACTCTGCAGGTCACTGTACTCAGCTTGATGAACCAATGATCTGGTGCAGGATAAGGCAGCTTCCTATGCTCCTAAGATCTATCCTACTTCTAAAGTCTTGGAAGGGATCTCAAAGGCCTGCTGGTGCAGGTGATCCACTACTACACCATCCCGGATAAGTAGGCTATCTGCTTTCAGCTTATAAGCCTCTGACAAAGGAGAATCCACACAGGAGAGCTGCTGCCAGTCAGCGTAGACAACATTGATCTTAGATGGACAAATGGTCTGAGTAAGAAGAATGGCTTTTCTAGGAGAGCCAGTGTGGTGTAGTGGTTAAGAGCGGTAGTCTCGTAATCTGGGGAACCGGGTTCACGTCTCCGCTCCTCCACATGCAGCTGCTGGGTGACCTTGGGCCAGTCACACTTCTCTGAAGTCTCTCAGCCCCACTCACCTCACAGAGTGTTTGTTGTGGGGGAGGAAGGGAAAGGAGAATGTTAGCCGCTTTGAGACTCCTGAAGGGGAGTGAAAGGCGGGATATCAAATCCAAACTCCTCTTCTTCTTCTTCTTCTTCTTCTTCTTCTTCTTCTTCTTCTTCTTCTTCTTCTTCTTCTTCTTCTAGGAATCTAGAAGCTGCCTTAGATGGATTCAGGCCATTGGCCCATATAGCTCAGTACTGTCTACACTGACTGGCAGTGGCTCTGCAGGGTTTCAGGCAGGAGTCTCTCCCAGCCCTGTGTAGAGTTGATGGGGATCAAACCTAGAACCTACAGCATACAGGTGTGATGTAGGCTAGAGAGAAGGGGCAAAAGAGAAAGAGACATGACCAAGTGTGAGTTTCATGGTTGGGAGAGATTTGAAACTTGGCTTCCCGCAGCCAAACCTATTGCTGCATCCTAACAGCACCCTCCCCTCCCTTCCCCCTCCTGCCCAGCTGTGGATTATCATAATCTATCATCCCCCCCATCCCAAAATGGCCCATCTCTGCTCTGATTGGAGAATGTGTCAGCCAATCCCGAACTCCCACAGCCTCCTGCCAGCTCTTAACTTTGGTACTTGGGGACCTTCCTTGCTGTCCCTCCCTGAGAGTGGCAGGACCCATGATAGACATTGGGATTGGGGCAGGGCTCACCAGCCTTTCTATTCTTGCTTAGCCCTGTAGCAGGAGGCTTGCCGGGGTTTTCTGAGCCCTGTGGGGTGGAACGGGCTGCAGGAGGCCTTTTAATGATGGGGTTTTAATTAGCTTGTGTTGCGCTTCCAACACCTCCTGTTCCTGCGAAACAAATCAAGATGAATTAATAGCCGTCAATCTAGCCCAGCCAGACAAGGCTCTGGGTGACGTATTGCGGCAGGGAAGACAGCTTTATCAACCCTGGTCTGGGCAGGGAACTCTGTGGCTGGCGGAATTGAAGGAAAGGTATTCCTGCAAGGAGAGCCCAAAGGAAAAGGGAGGCTGACTTGAAATGTGGGTGAGGTGCCCTCCTGCCCTCCTGCCCCACTCCCACAAACCCTACAACAAGCATTACGGGGAATGTCTCAGAAGATGGTACCTTATGAAAACAGAAGTCAAAACGTATTTCACAGGGTTGTCATCGGATTAAAGAACTCTTAGTTGTTTAGATAAATTCTTCTGATACTGTAGCAGAAGTAGCAAGCTGAGTTACTTGCAATGCATGAAGTTTAGAACTACCGTATTTTTCGCCTCATAGGACACACTTTTCCCCCTCCAAAAATGAAGGGGAAATGTGTGTGCGTCCTATGGGGCAAATGCAGGCTTTCGCTGAAGCCTGGAGAGTGAGAGGGGTCAGTGCGCACCGACCCCTCTCGCTCTCCAGGCTTCGCACAGCTCTCCGCAAGGCACGGGAGCCCGGCACTGGGCTCCCGCGGCTTGCGGAGAGTTGCCTGTTCTGGGGGCTGGGGTCGGGGGAAGCTCAGGCTTCCCCACCCCAGCCCCGTGCCTGGGGGAGAAATAAAAATGTTTCCCTTTATTTCGCCCCCAAAAAACTAGGTGCGCCTTATGGGACGGTGCGTCCTATAGGGCGAAAAATACGGTATGCACAGACCGATGTGGATTATAAATGAGGATAAGGATATAAGAAGGTTTTGAGAGCAAATATAGATAAGATAGAACGGCCTGGTCATCCTTACGCTGAATTTTATAATGATCTGGTAGTTTGAAATGATGTTAGCCAATGCCCAGTCATTAAATTAAATGTATGATAGGTTGTTGTTAAATAATTGTTGTTCAGGCAAGCCAGAGGCATCAACACAGTTCAAGAATGCTTATTAGTCAGGCAAAAGAACCCAGGGAGGGTATCATTGAAGGGTTTGGCCTGGGGAAAGTCTCAAGCGCTTGCCAAGGAAACTGGGGGGGGGGGTGCATTTTGGTCTCTGGGTCCTCTCTCTCTCTCTCTCTCTCTCTCTCTCTCTCTCTCTCACACACACACACACACACACACACACACACACACACCGTGCTTTGCACAATGATTAATAATAACAATATTTTTATTATTTATACCCCACCCATCTGGCTGGGTTTCCCCAGCCACTCTGGGCGGCTCCCAACAGAATATTAAAAACAAGATAAAACATCAAACATTAAAAACTTCCCTAAACAGGGTTGCCTTCAGATGTCTTCTAAAAGTCAGCTAGTTATTTATTTCCTTGACATCTGATGGGAGGACATTCCACAGGGTGGGTGCCACTACCAAGAAGGCCCTCTGCCTGGTTCCCTGTAACCTCACTTCTCGCAGGGAGGGAACCAGCAGAAGGCCCTCAGAGCTGAACCTCAGTGTTCAGGCTGAATGGTGGAGACGCTCCTTCAGGTATACTGGGCTGAGGCCCATCTTTCCTTCAAATAACTCAAGATGACACCTGTCAAGTTTCTGGAATGTTATGCAAACTTTAAACATAGCTGTTGAAACGTTATATTAGGGGGGGAATTCTTCGCAAAAATGTGTCCATTAGGCAAAGTGAAGTGAACAATGTGTATATTAGTAGAAATTTGCACTGAAATGCTGATATGCTGATTTTCTGAAATGCTGATATGCTGATTTTCATGAGGACTTAAAAGAAACAACCAACAAAAACAAACTGCAGACTGGTATGGAGATATGAAGAACTGAACTGAACATTTAGAACTGGAAAGGAAGAACTGGGATAAACAGAACTTTGCAAATTTGCCTGTCCCTACTGTTGGGTATGTGAGCTCAGTGTGATTTTGTACATGTTTGAAATGTGCACTGCTCTGTAGTCAGAGTTTCACTCAGACCATTGGGCCATTGCCTATCCCTAGCACCATTTTGTGAATGGAACAGAAGAGAAACATTGTGGGAAGCAACAGAGTGGCCTGGCCTTGGCCACCTGCCCCATTTCCAAGTTCCCAGGCTAAAAACAGGGCTTTGTTATCAGTGGCCAAGGGACTGTGTCCTCTCAAGTCTGCTTCCCTTTCCCCAGCCCCACCCTGCCTGCTCTGGTGCGCTCATGGAGATAACAGGTTCTCTCTCTCTCTCCCCACTGTGCAGCCAGGATGAAGGGTGGGCCAGGGAGGAATACCGTTCTGCAGAGGGCCACAGGGTGGGGTAGGGGGGGCGATCGGGAAGTTTGCTGAGCTGCTCAGCTAGTAAGACAAACACTTCTCTTGCCAGCATCCAAATAGTATATCGCTGCCCCTACAATCACTGCCCCCAACGTTTGCAAGTCAGCCTGCTTTCCCCTTGTGTGTGAGTTCTCTTTCCTAGCCCTTGGTGGGTATTAAAGGCTTGGCGGCATTTGTTTATTTTATAGTATTAAGTTAACAGGATTTATATACCACTTAGTAATCAAAACCTACAAGTGTTCTAAATTAAACGACTAATAAACTCAGATGTTAGAAACAAGTTAGCCTTTGCAGAAATAATAAAGAAATGAAAAACAAATGCCGCAATAGCAGCGACACCAGAATTTGCACCATTAAATCTGCATATGGGAGCAAACCAAGTTGATACTTACAAGCAATTAATAGGTTTTCTAGAATGTTAATAGCCCAACATTTAATAGCCCCTAAAAAGGGTGATCTTGGCTGCTGAAGGGGAAGCCGGAACTGTGCCAGCTTTAAGATTTGTTTAAGAATTGGTGCCTGAGTCTCCCCCCCTTCCCTCCCTGTCCCTTTTTTCCTTGTGTGCCCTGTTTGGTTGGTTGGTTGGTTTACAGATTGCAAGCCTGTGTGGGCAGGGGCTGCCTTGTTTTAACTGGCTGTATGTAAGCCAGTCTGGGAGCCTTTTTGGCTGAAGAGCAGGGGACAAATGCGCTGGTTAAAGATAAATAAATTGGAAAGACTCAAAAGGACTTACCATACTCTGGATCATTGGTACAATAAGGGATGGGACATAGCCTTCTAGGGGGCCTTGCCAGCCTGCCTGCTCCCCAGTGCTGTAGTCTCCCCTCTCCCAAAAGTGTAAACCCAAGACTTCATGCAAGGGCAGGGCAACTCAGGCTCTGCAACTATGAAACTCAGGGCTAGCCAGTGGGGCCCAATTTGAAGCAGTGGGGAGCAACTTGAATTTTTGTTTGTAGGGCCCCAGTTCACAGCCAAAATCTGCAAAATCTTATATAAATAAAATCCATCTAGATTGCCCTGGTGCGGGGGCCCCTTAGGAGCGGCACTCGGGGCCCAATTGCTCCAATTGCCTTAAGGTCAGCCCTGAGGAGACTTGCAGGGGTTGGACTGACAAGCCCTGCACCTTCTAGGTCCCTGGTGTCACTATTCAGAATACAGACTCAAGGACTTGTTATGGAAATAAAGGGAAGACCTGGCCTGCCCAGTTTTTCAGTGTTAATTTTATGCATTTTTAAAAAATCACCATGGTATTTAACAATAATATATTGTGTTCGTTAAAGGAGAAATTGTGAATTGCAGAATTCTAATACCCCATCATCACTCTTCCATTTTCTTCTAGTTGTGAGGGTGAGGGATGGGGAGGGGCCCCACAAGTGGAGTAGCCTAGGGCCTCTCTTCATCTAAATCCGTCCCCGTCCCCACTGCTATATTGCAAAGCGGTGTACACATAGCATTAGCAATATTTATATCTGCCATTCCATATCTATCCTGCTGTTTCTTAGGGAACGCTGCATTTTGATGCATTCCCCCACAAACCAGCTTTGACCCGAACTGAGAAAAAGAACAACCTTCTAAGCTGACCATGCGCGCAGTCTACACAGCCACAGAATCTTGGGAGCTGTAGTTCGTTAAGGGTGCTGAGAATTGCAGCTCTGCGAGGGACACGCTACCATTCCCGGGATTCTTTTGGAGGGGGAATGTGCTTTAAAAATGTGGCGTGCATGTAGCCTGGGTCTTCCACTCAGCCTGGGCCTGTGCATAACAGCCGTCCCCTCTCCTCCCCTCCCCTTTGGACAATAGGCACACCTCCCACCTGCTCTGCCAGGATCTGCCACTTGAGCCGCGCCGTGTGTTGTGTTTGCTGTGGCCAGCTCCCTTTCGGCTGACACCTGTCAGCCTTGTTGGGACAGGCCACCCTTCTGCCCTGAAATACTGTTTGATATTTGGGAAGAGTCAACAGCTTGGCCCTGTGTGTGCGTCAACAGAGTTTGATGACTCTGATGCCCAAGAGGAATGAATGGTTTGTGTGTTTGTGTGTGTGCAAGGGTGGATAATCTGAGCTGGTTCCTTCCATATCTCACAACATTTTGTAGGGAGGACACTTGTACACTTTGGGGTGGGGCTGAAACTCAGTGGCAAAACACCTGCTTTGCATCCTGCTTTAACCCTGCCCGGTGGCCTCTAGCTATAATAATCTCATGCTGCAAGCGAGGGGCAAAATCTCTAGGAACACAGGAGGCTGCATGATGCTGAGTCAGACAACTGGCCTTCCTAGTTCAGTATTGTCCACCCTGACTGGCAGCGGCTCTCTAGGGATTCCCAGCCCTACCTGGGGATGAAGCTGGGACCTGCTGCATGGAAAACAGATGCTCTACCTCTGGGCTACAGCCCTTTTCATGAGACCCTGGAGCTGCACCGAGAGCCTCTCTCAGCATGAAAACTGCAGAGCTGCTTCCAGTCAGGGTGCTCAGTGCTAAGCCAGGTGGACTAAAGGTCTGTCCTGATAATAAGGTGGCGTCACAAGGCCTCTGACAGTAGAGGTGGAACATAGCAACAACAACAACAACAACAACAACAACAACAACAACAACAACAACAACAACAACAATAATATATTATTTGTACCCTGCCCATCTGGCTGGGTTTCCCCAGCCACTCTGGGCGGCTTCCAACAAAGATTAAAAATGCATTAAAATGTCACACATTTAAAACTTCCCTGAACAGGGCTGCCTTCAGATGTTTATCTCTTTGACATCTGATGGGAGGGCGTTCCACAGGGCGGGCGCCACTACTGAGAAGGCCCTCTGCCTGGTTCCCTGTAGCTTTGCTTCTCTCAATGAGGGAACCGCTAGAAGGCCCTGGGCACTGGAGCTCAGCGTCCAGGCAGAACAATGGAGGTGGAGAGGCTTGCCTCCTTCTCCATGATTCTGCCTCTCCACCTCTTTTAAAGCCACCCAAGTTGGTGGCCATCACGGCCTCCCACGGAAGTGAGTTCCATAGTTTAACCGTGCACTGCCTGAAGAAGAAGAAGAAGAAGAGGAGGAGGAGTTTGGATTTGATATCCTGTCTTTCACTCCCTTTAAGGAGTCTCAAAGTGGCTAACATTCTCCTTTCCCTTCCTCCCCCACAACAAACACTCTGTGAGGTGAGTGGGGCTGAGAGACTTCAGAGAAGTGTGACTGGCCCAAGGTCACCCAGCAGCTGCATGTGGAGGAGCAGAGACGCGAACCCGGTTCGAGATTACGAGACTACTGCTCTTAACCACTACACCACACTGGCTCTCAAGAAGAACTTTATTACATTCTTACTGGTAATGTCCCTCCATTAAACCTCAAACATCTAGCCAACTTTTGGCCCTCCAGATGTTGCTGGATTACAGCCCTCAATGTTTCTGACAGCAACAGCTGGAAGGCTACAGGTTAGCCGCCCTGCCCAGCAGCCTTGCAGGACAGCTGCCTGAACCCTGTCTTCTGTCCCTAAATGCTTTCTTCCCCTTTATTTACTCAGCAGTGCTCTGTCCTGCAATGGCTTCAGCAGCAAGTGTGCTTGCAGATGGAGGCTAACAGTTTTATTTAAAAGTGAAGAATGCTTACTAGAAGGAAGGATTGCAGGCAGCCTGATTGTATGAACAGGTACCCAGAAGTAAGGATGCGTGGAATTGCAGCCTTTGCCTCTCCCCCCTTTCGCCTCAGGATAAGTAACCACAGCTGAAATCTAAACTCCTCTATTGGAGTAAGCCCCATAGAAGTGAATCGGTCAATTCTACTTTCTCTCACTTTCTCTTTTTTCCATACTTAAGTCTAGTTCTCCACCTTTCCAGATGAGTTTGTGTTTTTTAAAAAAATACAAGGTCCTCATTAAAATTCATCAGCATTTATTGCAAATTTCTCCTAATATACACATTTTTGTACAATTTTGCGAAATGTAGTGTATTTTTCTGTGTGTCTCTGAAATATCATTTTTTATGAATACTTCCCCCCCAGTATGTGTATTTTTGTACACATCACTTGGCTAGAAAACTGCATTGCAAAATTCAGAGAGGTGCTAATTGTGAAAGGCAGCTGTGCTTGTGTTCATGCCTTGCTTTGGAATGTGCAAAATGTATCAAATTTCTCCTCCATCCCCATTGGAATGCATGTTCTTCCTTGCTTCTGCTGCTGCCTGCTCAAGGGCCTAACTGCCAAAGCCTTTGCCACTGGGGGAGCTTGGGAATGGCATTTGAGCACAGCGGTGCAAAACACAACTGGAGGTGCAGGGTCTGCACCCACTCCTGTTCTGTTCCTGGTCATGCATCCCAGCAGAAGGGGGACTGGCAAAGGGTTGGCACCAGCTGTGTGGTCCACAATGAACTTCCCTGTCGCTTGAATGGCATGGCAGGCAGAAATTCAGCAGAAAAAACCGGGTGCCTCAAGGCAGTGAACAGCTTCACCTGTTGGATTTCACCCCTTTCGTGTTGTTTTTGATGCACAGGAGAACCATTAGAAACACATACGCAGGGAGAGTTGGCAAGCTGGTGCGCACAGAGTTCGCAGGCTGGGTGTGGGTTGTGAGATGGAAAGAGGGTCATGCCCCACAGCGAGAAGGGAAGGCAAAACAGCTGCGCTGTGGTGATAGTGCAGAAGGCGGGGGAGGGAAGACAGCTGCGCCATCCTCTTTCCCCCAACAGGAACCATCTGTGTCAGTGGGCAAGTCCAGCTCCACAAGCCCTACCAGCCGTTCCGGAGCGATTTCCGAACAACTTCCCCTTTGTACTTCCCCAAACATGGAAGCAAGGCCTGAGCTGTGGACAGGCATGCAACCCAAGAATTCTCCATCCCTCAGCCATCAAGAGCACTTGCAGGAGGAAGGGGCAGAGCAGGAGGAGATCCAGGTTCCCCCTCCCACTCGATAGCCAGGTTAATGTGTGGCATGAGAATGTGAGCCTTTGATCGTGCCTTAATGCCACTTGTGGAACAGCAAAGTAATTTTATACTCCGGACTTAATGCCCTGTTGCAGTGGAGGGTTTATAATGTGCGCTTACTTAAAAATGTGAAGAGCCACCCCTGTTGTGTTTGTCCCCATCACTGATGTCCCACTGCTCATTCTTCTAAGCAGGACTTGAGAAGGCAGGACTTCCAGGCAGGACAACCCCCCAACTGGAATATTTTCTCAAAGAGGGCCCCAGAAGAAGAAGAAGTGGAATTCTCCCCTATCCCATAATTCAGGGACATCCAATGAATGTTGGAAGATTCAGGGCAAGCAAAAAAGGTTCTCTCCCACCCCCCATGCTCAGAGCATATACTGTAGATAAACTATGAAACTCACTTCCACAAGAGGAAGTGATGGCCACTAACTTGGATGGCTTTAAAAGAGGATTAGATCAATTCATAGAGGAGGAGGTGGAGGAAGAGGAAGCTACCAATGGCTATGTTCTCCCTCTTATCGGTCAAGAATGTGTAGGAGAGCACCAGGGAGGCAAGAGAAGGAGGCACTGGAGAAAGGATGTGGCTTGTTTGAGAGAGAGAAGTGAAAGGCTGGAGGAAATGCACATTTAAAGTAGAGCACCACACGCCCTCTGGGGCTCCCTTGAGATGCACCACTGGGGGGTGGGAATGGAAAAGGAGGTGATGGCGACCTGCAGAAGATGCTTCCCTTTTGCTTCCACATTCTGTAGTGGTGCCAGTTTGACTCCCCACTAACCGGGCAGCATGACATCTGCACCTTGGGGAGTTCTTGCAACAGGTTCTTGGCTTCCTTCCTTCCTTGGCTCATGACTTGGGGAGGGTCTGTTGCCACATGGTAGGGCACAGGCTTGAGGGTGCTGTGCTCATTTAGTAGCATCTCCACTTAAAATGTGCTAAGATGCAGGGTTCAAAAAGACCCCGGAGAAATACCGATAGGCAGAGACGAAGGCACTAGGTGGGCCAGTGGGTTGCCTCCATAGAAGGTGACCTCATATGTTATGGACAGACAGGACAGGCCTCTGAACACCAGTTGCTAGGAATCAAAAGAGCAGGGAGTGCTGCTACACACAGGTTCGGTCCTTGGTATCTCCAAGTCAAAGGATCTTGGGTAGCAGGAGTTGATTGCAAAGGTGCCTCTCTGTTTGATAACCCACCCCATACTCATTCTGCTACATGCTGAAGACCTTTATTCCACCCCCCACTCCATAGGCAGGGCACTTGCTGGCTTTGGGGCATAGAGTTTTGGTGTTATGGTTTTAAACTAGGGGTGGATGAATGTGCCAATTTTAGTTCATCTCAGTTTCTGATTTTTCCAATCCTAAATTTAGTTGGCCACATTTCTGCATCCATTTGTGTTTTTTTGTTTTTGTTTTAAATCCTCTTGAAACATTACCAGAATTGGACGGGATTTAAATAAGAAAGCAAGCAGCTGGGAAGTGAGTTCATGGCAAACTGAGGCTGGTGGGGTCAGTGCCCCCTTCACCCTAAGAGCCTGTCTTCCACTGCCTGCAGAAGTGTGGACTGTTCTGGCGAGAGACAGTGTGGTGTAGTGGTTAAGAGCAGTGGACTTGTAATCTGGTGAACAGGGTTCGATTCCCTGCTCTTCCACATGCAACTGCTGGGTGACCTTGGGCCAGTCACACTTCTCTGAGGTCTCTCAGCCTCACTCACCTCACAGGGTGTTTGTTGTAGGGGAAGAAGGGAAAGGAGATTGTTAGCAGCTTTGAGATTCCTTAGGGTAGTGATAAAGCGGGATATAAATTCCAAACTCCTCCTCTTCCTCTTCTTCTTATTTTGGCAGGTGCCCAGCCATGCCTACCCCGACCCTGTCTCTGCCTCTGAATTTATATCACCCTTCCTTAAAGCTGCTTCCATTGCAATTCTGCCACCACATCTGATAGCAAGGAGGCCATCCTTGCAGCCTTTTTGGAGTGTACGTCTGTGTCCCAATAGGGCAGGCAGCTGCGTCTCTCTGCATTGCCTGCCTGTGCTGACACCTGCAGCCTGTTTCATTACTCTGATCAACACCAGTTTCCAACTTGGGATGCCCCCTGCACCTGCTGGGGCCTTGCCCCTCCTGATGCCCCATTTTCTATGCATCAGTGACTGGGCCGCAAGACAGATTTGTTCCAGCAGCCACGCAATGAGCCCGGCTTGTTATTTTTGGGTGGGGACCCCCCTCCCGGCCCGCTCTAGTTTCATTATGAACAAGAGGGGAAGACGTTTTGTTGCTCTCAGCAGAACGGAAAACCCCCCTGTCAGCTCAGAGAAGCTGCACCGGCTCTCACATCCTCTCCCATGAGTCAGGCCCAAAGAGGGAACAGGGCTGGGAGGGACACCCCCTTCCAACAGCTGCCAGGCACTTCAGTTCACTTGCTGCCTAACAGGGTGGATCTGGGACTTTGCACGTGGTGGTAGCCTTCATTTACCCAACAACACACTCTCTCTCTGCTTGGGGAAGGTCAGATAAGGTGGATCTGCCAGCGTTAAGCACAGAACTAACACAGCCACTTCACTGATCAGGCCATAGGCCCAGCTAGTCCAGCTTCCTGTCCTCCCAGTGGCCAGCCCGATGCCCCAATGGGAAGCCTGCAAGTAGGACAGTAGGAGCATAGGAAGCTGCCTTCTACTGAGCCAGACCACTGGTCCATTTAGTTCATTACTCTCCAGGGTGATGGCAGTGGCTTTCCAGGATTTCAGGCAGCACCTGAAGATGCCAGAGATTGAACCTGGGACCTTCTGCATGCAAAGATGATGCTCTAGAATGGATGATGGTCCTTCTGAGTTGAGTGCAACAGCACTCTTCCCAGCCAATAGTATGCAGAGCAATACTGCCTCCACTGTTCTCCACTGTTGGAAAACATAGCCATCATAGTTAGTAGCCATTGGTAGCCTTCTCTTCCATGAATTTGTGGAATCCTCTTCTAAAGCCATCCAAGTTGGTGGCTGCCACTGTCTCACATGGGAGCAAATTCCATGGCTTAATCGTGCTGTTTGAAGAGGCCCATCCTTTTGTCTATGCTGAATCTTCCAGCATTCAGCTTCATGGGGTGATTGCAGGTTCTTGTAATATGAGAGAGGGATATTTTATTTTTATTTTTTAAAACTCTATTCATTTTCTCCATGCTATGTCAGAATAATGGGGGACAGAGGCAGAAAAGCACATGAGGCATTCTCTCCAAGCCAAAGTGCAAAGTGCTTTGGGGCCAAGATATTTTGGCACTTGAAGAAGAAAATCCTACAACTGCCTCTCCCTGGGAGTAAAAATATACTACCACCACCACTACTAAATTAAATAATAAACCATGTGCTGCTCTTTCATGACACACTAAGTCAACTGACTGATGGCAGTATAAAAATCAATAAAAATGAACAAATAAACAAACCACTGAGTGAATAAAAAAAAATCAGGCAAATAAATAAAGCAGGTAAAGTGTGCTTTAGGCACCCGGTTAAAACTATTTTCTGTGTGTGTGCTTTAGCACCACTTTGATATTTCATCACTGTTGTTTTTATCGTTTTATATTATGCTCTGCTGTCCAGTGTATTTTATTGATTGTGGATTTAACTGGATTATAAATACTCTTTGCTATGTTTTTGGAAGTGATTTTTCCCTAACACAATGCATTTCTGCATGTTATTTTCACTAACATATGCATTTTTGTGCACAGTCATTAGCTGGAGAACTGCACTACCAAATCTGGAGACGTGCAGATTTTGAAGGATGGTTGTGTTTCGGTTCACTTCCTGTTTTTCTGATAGTGCAAATCAAGAAGATCCACCTTTAAGTGAGAACTGAATTGAACATTTCTCCCATCTGTAGCTGGGAGCTTCAGCCGGTGGTCCTCTACTCCTTTGACATTCTCTACTCCAAATCTCATACGGCCAGAGGTCTTATGGGAAAGGCTGCAATGCGGTCCCAGAGCATCTGCTTTGCATATGAAAGCTCCTGGGTTCAATCCCTGGCATCCCTAGGTAAGGAAGGGAAAGCAGCCCAACCTGAAAGCCTGGAAAGCAGCCACCTTTCAGGGTAGACAACACTGAGCTAGAGGTGTTCCACCTTCTCCTTCCTAGTAAATTCCCTAATTTTATAACCTCATTAACCCACCAGCTGGAAGGCAGGAGAGAGAAAATTCTCCCAGATGCCTCCTCAGAAAGAAAGAGCAGCATCTCTCTACCTTTCCTGCCACCTTTGACAACTTTCACAGATAAACAAACCAGGGCAGATGGCGTTCAGGAGTCTTTGGCTCGAGTGGTTGAGTTTGCATTTGCAAGGGTCAAATGTTGTATTAGCACACATGCATAAGAGACTGCACAAGAGGGATGCATTCTGCAACAGAGGACTGACTTTGGGAAGCAGCTCCTTAATGCTTCACCTTCAGGCTTTATTCTAGTTTTGCTCAAAATCCCTCCCCCTGGCTAGCTGCTTTTCTCTCCAAAGACGTGGGAACCTCATTGTCCAGTGAGCTGGGTTCTCACTGTCCAGAATACAAAGGTATGAATATATCTCGAGCCTTCCCGTTGCTGAAACTTAACACAGGTTTGGGGATTCCTCTTCCTCATTTCAATTAGCCCTCCTTTCTGTGTTTTGCATTACCTCAATTCCCTGTGATACTGACCTTGTGCTGCTGGATCAGGTTTCAGACCTAGACTGGTTCTCTGTGCTTGACCTTAGTTAGTTTGGACAGTGTTGCACATGCAACCCCGCTCTCCTTGTTGGGTATTTTGCTAACCCACCTGAGAATTAGACCCTCACCCCTGAGGGCATCTATTGGAGCATGACATTATCCCAGTTCAAGAAGACCAGGCAAAAGCACGAAGAGCATGCAGAGCTGGGACAAGAGATAAAGAGGTCCTCAGGCCTCCTCCTGGTTTTTTGCTTTTGCTGTCTTTGTTTATGAACCGATCTAATTGCCAGTTGGTGTTCCTTGCTTTCAGTGCTCCAGGGGTTGAGGCTGAAGATGTGTTTGTCTGCATCTAAGTTTGCTAAACAAATACTTTAGGTTTTCATTTAAAAAGTGATTCTCAATAATTACCCAATTCTACTTTTTTTTCCTGGATCGTCCCCAACTTTTCAAAAACAAAAACAACCATGTAATGGACGACTGAAAAAGCCGAGCGTGCATCTGGGATTTGCCACTTTGCTAGGCATCTCTGTTTGATTGTTTTACATGGCACAGTTTGCTAGCCTTACCCTTCTGGTTTGCCCAGATAAAACAGGGATTACCACTCCTTCAATCTCTGCTCTGATACTGGCAGAGGACTCACTCGGAACCTTTCCAGCGCCAGGCGTTCCAGCCCTCGCTTATCATACAAAGCTATTCAGTGGCCTGATGCAGAGAAAGGCAGAGCTTTGGTTCATCTAGCCCAGGCACAGATTGCCTGAGTTCATTTTAACTGGAGATGCCAGGGATCAAACATGGGGCATTCTGTATGCAAAGCAGCAGCTGCTCTCTGCAGCCATGACCTTCCATCTGGGGAAAGTTCAGACAATCCTTCTACGTTCTGGCAATGAGAAAGTTGCAGAACTTGTGGAGTTTTCAGATGGGAACCTCCAGTAACAGAACCATTACCTGGGCAATACCTGGAGGGGGCAGAGTCTGCAAAGGGGTGCAAAGCTGCATGGATTTGGTGCAACAACCTCACATTGTATGTACCTACTAATGTTCTGATCTGCTGTTTGGGTTGGTGGGCATCAATGTGCTTAGCAGCCTAGTCCTTTTGGAGGTGTCAGGTGTCAGGTTAGTGCTCTAACATCTCCAAAAACAAACCAACAACCCTCTCCTGCAAGCAAGTGCCTTTAACAACTGTCGTCACATTTCCAGAGATCCTGGCCAGCCCACTCCAGCTGTGGAAGGTGCGCTGCTTTGATGCCAGAACCCAGGCACCGTGTTGCACCTAATCTCTTCACCATCACAGGATATGATTCCCATGGGAATCTGAGAGGTACAAAGTCACTCTTGAAGACGTGAATTACTAGGCTGGGGAGAAAGGAAACAACAGGCAGAAAAGGGACACAACAAACTGAAATAAATTATTCTTTTTTTAAAAAAAAGTAATCAAAGGGAGGTTTGGAGTAAAAGATAAGAGGGAAGACAGAAAGGGGTGAGCATAAGGGAGGGAAAGAGAAATGAGCCTGGAAGAGAGAGGGAAGGGGTGAAAGCTGGAAGATGAGAGCAAGAAAGTTGGGGGGGGGGTTGGAGGTGGCCACCCCATCACCAGCCACACACCCAGTGCCTATCGGCCCTCTCCATCGCATTAGCCCAACATCGAGTAGTTTTTCACCAAGATTGGAGTGATCAGGTAGTCTGGCCCTTGCAGCTGCTGCTAGGCTGGTGAATAAGCACCTGCTTATCTCTGCCCAACGGCTGTGAGCAGCTACAGATTGTGTTGGGGATGAGGTGTTGGCTGTGCACTGCAATTTCCATATCAGTACCCTGCAGCCGCTCGAACCGAATAAACACAACAGCCACGTGGACAAGAGGTTAATTATCAATTTTCAGAGAGAGGAAAGAGGAGGGGGAAGCACAGAGGGGGGGAATGGCAGGGGCAAGAAAGGAAGTGCCAGACCAAGTATGGATTTCTTAGTGCTGGTGCAGGGGACCCCGTTGGAAGTGGTGCAAAATTGACCCTTCAGTGGGTCCAGCTTGGTGCACCAGGCTGGTGACTAGCAGAATATTTTGAAATGAGTGGGGACTTCTCCTTTTTCCACATCATACATAATTCTGAACACCTCTGTCAACTCTTTTTATCTAGGCAGAAAAGTCCCAAATGTTGTAACCTTCCCTCCTATAGGAGTTGCTGCAGTCTTTGCTCATTTTGATTTCGCTTTTCTAAACCTTTTCCATCTCTACGATATCTCCCCCTCCCCTTCAGGTGAGTGGCAACCAAAATTATGCACAATATTCCAAGGGTGGTTGTGCCATTATTCTAATGGCATTATGATATTGGCAGTATTCACATGTCAAGTCATGCCCTCTACTTTCTTCTTTGCCACAAATTCATGACACAGTCTGTGCAATTTGAAATCAAGTCTGTTTTCAGTGGTCCCCATTGAATGGTCCTAAATCCATCTGCTGCTGGAGATGTGTTGCTGCATACTCAGGCTTCAAAGGCTGGACTGTGAGTTCACAAAGGGAACGAGTTCCTCCACAAAGTTCAGGTTGGCAAAGTTTGCAGAGAATTGGGCTCGTACTGCGCCTTTTGTTCACAATCAGAGGGAACCTGTCAAACTGGAACTCCGGACTGAATGGGTTGGCATGTAAGGAGGCTGGTGAATAGGTGGTCTCACCTTAGAGACAGAGTTTGAAATGCATAAATGTTTGCTCCCTCCCTGCTCTAGAAGTTAGGGCTGGTTCACACGTGCATTTCCACCACCTGACAATTGTCAGTGGAATGTGTACACAGACTTTTAAAGAACATTGGTGTACACCTGAGGTCGCCCTCCCTATGGCTATGAATAGCCACAATGGCTATATTTTGCCTCCATTGTTGGATGCCTCTGAATGCCAGTTGCTGGGAATCAAAAGTGGGAGAGGGCTGTTACACTCCTCTTTTGGGCTTCCCATGGGGATCTAGCTGGCTACTGTGAGAACCAGATGCTGGACTAGAGGGACCATTATAGTCCAATAACATCTAGAAAGCACCAGGTTAAGTACTTAAGGAGAGCCCTGCCGAACTCCCATTACCCTCCGACCCATTGGCCATATGACTTGGAGCTGATGGGAGTTGTAGTCTGAAACATCTGGAAGGCACCAGTTTGGAAAAGGCTGATCTGAAGTGGCATGAAAGTTCTCCCTCTGGTAAGGTAAAGGTAAATGACCTCTGGATGGTTAAGTCCAGTCAAATTTGACCATAGGGTCATCTTGCTCATCTTGCCTCAGGCCAAGAGCTGATGTTTGTCCGCAGACAGCTTTTCCAGGTCATGTGGCCAGCATGACTAAACCACTTCTGGCGCATGGAACACTGTGATGAGTGTCAGAGCGCACAGATATGCCATTTACTTTCCCGCCACAACAGTTCCTATTTATCTACTTGTACTGGTGTGCTTTCGAACTGCTGGGTTGGCAGGAGCTGGGACAGAGCAACGGAAGCTCACCTCGTCAAGCGGATTTAAACCACTGACCCTGCAATTGGCAAGCCCAAGAGGCTCGGTGGTTTAGACCACAGCACCACCGGCATCCCTTCTGCCTCTGGTAGCTCATGCATACACATGTGTGTGAGCCCCTCTGCCATGCTGCAGATCTCCCAGTGGCAAACATTCATGAAAGCCAGTGTGGTGTAGTGGTTAGAGAGTCAGACTAGGATCTGGAAGACCAGGGTTCAAATCCCCACTCAGCTATGTAGCTCACTGGGTGACCTTGGGTCAGTCAGTCTCTCAGCCTAATCTACCTCACAGGGTTGTTGTGAAGATAAAATGGGGAGAATGATGAGCACACATGCCACCTTGAGCTCAATGGAAGAAAGGCGAGACAGAAATGCAGTTCAATAAACTGAAGTAGCTTTGAGATCCCTTTAGTTGCCCAGGAAGGCAAGACTAGAGTAACTATCTTCACTCCTCACCATCACAAAAAGCTAGCTTGTCAAGGATTGTGTAGAGCAGCCTTACAAAACCTGGTCCTGGCTGGGGCTGATGGGAACTGTAGTCTAAATCCAGGCTGGCTGAAGCTGATGGGAGTTGTAGTGCAAAACATCTGGAGGGCACAAAGTTGGGGGGTGCTGATTTGGAGTGTGTACATCTGTGTGTTACCCTTGTGTTACCCAGGTTTGCTCTGTCTGCTTCCTCCCTCCTCTAAACCCCTCATAAGAGTGTCCTTGTCCTAGTATAAACGGGGTCTGTAGCAGATAAGAGCAAGGCAAGTGCTTTTCTCGCCTCGTCTTCTGCCATCCGGGATGCTCATCTCTCAGCACACAGACCACCCTCTTATCATCAAACCTTTGCTGGATTTATGTCCCGTCAGGCCAAGGGTCACTGATAGAGAGGATGGAGGACACAGATGGAACAAGGTGCTCTGGCTTCTGAAGCCCCCAGACCTCCTGGAAGAGAGCTGTGCATTAAAGTTGGCTGGCAGGGCTTACATTATCTCTTGAGTGCGGCTGCTTGGCTGGCCTATAATCCTATTGCTCCGAGTGTCTGAAGAACCCTCCCTGCCTTCTCATCCTCTCGCCTCTCTAGGCCAGAGATGAAGGAGTAATAAGCCATTAAATGGGGCTATGAACCTTGCCTGCTTTCTCGCCACCGGGAGAGCTTATTGGGGCAAAGGTCCATCATGCGAGCCACTAAGCTGGTTACCTTTTGCTTCTCAACAGGACTTTCTTTTGAAGGAAGGCATTGTGTGTGTGTGTGTGTGTGTGTGTGTGTGTGTGTGTGAAGAGAGAGAGAGAGAGAGAGAGAGAGAGAGAGAGAGAGAGAGAGAGAGCAAGAGAGAGAGAGAGAGAGAGAGAGAGAGAGAGAGAGAGAGAGAGAGAGAGCGCGCGCGCTTGTGTCCCCTTCACCTGTAACTCTCTGGCTCATCTTCTCCCATGCACATAGAAGGGTGTAAATGACAGTCCAACCCTTTCTCAGACACAAATGTAGTTCTTTTTTCTCCTTCTTTTGCTACCTGCCTTCTATTAATTCTCTCCGGTGGGTCCTCCCTAAGGCCTTTCCTCCTTAGTGATGACAGCCCCCTAAACTAATTGTATTAACTGGAGTCCAGAGCGCTTACTTCACCTGGAATAAATGAATGGGCCATTACTTATTATTTATTTTATGGGTAGAATTGAGAGAAAGAGAGAAAACACACGAGGTCTGGATAGCTCAGTTAAAGCGTGGTGCTGATAACACCATGGCTGCAGGTTCGATCCCCGTATAAGAAAGCTGCATATTCATGCGTTGCAGGGGGTTGGACTAGATGATCCTCAGGGTCCCTTCCAACTTTACGATTCTATGATTCTGTGGCTCACATGTATGAATGTGCCATCACTGATTAAACTGCTGTAAATATCTGTACATGTATAATACATGCAGTTTATATAACTTAGAACTGGATGGTGAGGTGGGAGGGATCAATAACCAAATCCCCTCCCCTCGTAACACCAGAACTCCTAGACATCCAGTGAAGCTGAATGTTGGAAGATTTAGGACTGATAAAGTTCCTCTTCATGCAGTGCAGAGTTAAACTATGGAACTCACTCCCACGGGAAGCAGTGATGGCCACTAAGCTAGATGACTTTAAAAGAGAATGAGACAAGTTCCTGGAGTAGAAGACTGTTGAAGGCGACTAGCTGGGATTGCTGGAGGCAGCAATGCTTCTGAATACATGTTGCTGGAAACTGCAGGAGGGGAAGAGTGGTTTTGCATATGGGTCTTACTTATGTATTTCTCCCAGGTATCTGGTTGGCCACTGTGAGAACAGGATGCTAGACTAGATGGGCCATTGCCTGATCCCTCTTATAAAACCAGTGTTGAAGCTTGTGTGCATGTGTATGTGTGTTCAGGCATGTTTGCCAGGCTAAACATAGATTGCTCACCTATCAAATTTGATTCGCGAGGCCCCATCCTGATAAGGATTGGAGCGTGGATAGGTTACTCGCAGGGAAAGTTGGTTTGCACACTTGGTCTGCACTCTGTGCAGCAAAAGTTGCACCTCCAGTTTAGCTTAACCCTCATGGCTAGTAGTAACCAACAAATAGCCTTCTCCTCTACGAATTCTTTCTAATCCTTTTTAAAAGCCATGTAAGTTGTGGTCAACACTGCCTCCTGTGAAAGCAAGTCCCATAGTTTAGCTATGTGCTGCATACAAATGGGCCCCACAAGCTTTGCACAGGATCAGGTGGAGGCTGAGATCATGGGAGCACGCCACGGGGATTGGTTCTGGAAGGTGGAATCAGAAAGAGTCAAAGACCAGGGACAGGCCATATAGTTTACACAGCAGATGGAAGCATCTGATTGAAGTGGACAGAGTTTATGTCTGCCACTTGGATCAATAAGGGAGCTATGTAGTTTTGCCAATCAGAAGCCCCTGGCTTCCTATTGCTTTTCTCTCATTCAGCCATACTTAAGGACCTGGGAGATGCGGGTCACTTCCAGATGGCCTGCATATGGAACGTTCATCCAGTTTCATTTGCACCAAGGTTTTCAGGTGTTTGCCTGGTGTTTACTGTGCATTCATTCTGATTTGTTTGCAGGGAGGCGAGGCAATTTCCATTCAGCAGTTGTTACCCTACACGTTCTAGTGCATTTTCCTTACAGGAAAAAAAGCCTGCTTGGGGAGAGCAGATTTGTTGTGCAAGAGCACCGAAACAGCTTTAGTTGCTGAATTTAGACAATTTCATGGAGGAGAAGGCTATTGATGGCTACGAGCCATGATGGCTATACCCTGCATCCACGTTTGGAGGCAGTAGTGCTTCTGAATACCAGTTGCTGGTATTCAGTTTCCCACAGGCATTTGATTAGCCACTGTGAGGACAGGATGCTGGACTAGATGGGGCAGTGGCCTGATCCCACAGGCTCATCTTATACATTTGTGACTGAATCGCACCAGAAAATGGAAGGGCCCCTATGGTCTACCGCCCAGACTCACAATTTGCAAGCAGAGGCAGCACAGTGCTACATGTCCTTCCCTTCAGAGGACAGCCTCCCCTGCATCCTGTTCATTGTGGTACTCCTGATTAGGGATTAAATTCAGGAAAGGGTGACAATGGTTGGTTTTCAATCATCCTTGGTGTCACAGGCGCTGTCCAATAAGAGCCCCTGACATTTGGGCAATTCTGTGTATTCAGTATTCACAGCTGAAATGGTGGTGGTGGTGGTGTTGCAGTTCAAATGCTGTAGAAATGCAATAATCAAGCAAAATACTTGAATAGATGATTTGGAAGAAAGAAAGAAAGAAAGAAAGAAAGAAAGAAAGAAAGAAAGAAGAAAATGATCAGTGGTGGAAAGCTTGCTGTTGCTCTCTTGTAAACCATTCTAGGCTGCTAGCAGGGGGAGACTTTGGTCATCTTTTGTAATATGCTGCTCTGAGGAAGGCCAACATTTGGCACTCCCACATGGATCTTCTCAATTGTGGATCTTCACAAGTTAGCTACTGGCTTGCTGATAATGAGGAGGAAGAACGAGCACCCGCAGGGGTGGAATCTGCAGAAATGCATGTTAACAGAACCATAAAAACTCAACATGCTTATACATTGAGATAAGACGAGCCTGTTGGATCAGGCCAGTGGCCCATCTTCTCTGGCATTCTGTTCACCACAAGGACCAGCCAGATGCCCATGAGAAGCATGCAAGCTGGACATGAGCACAATAGCCCTCTCCCCACCTGCAAATCCCAGCACCTGGTATTCAGAGGTATGATGCTTCTGACAGTGGCGTATAGCCATGCCTAGAATGCCTTCCCTGACCCGGGGCTCCCCACTTGTTGTGGACTGCAACTCCCAATGGCCCCAACATCATATGGCCATGCTGGCTCATGGCAGGGGGACACTGATAAGAGCTACAGTCCCAAACAACTGGAGGACACCAGATAGGGGAAGGATGGCCTAGACAGAGGAAGCAAAGAGTGGCTAAAAGGCATTGAATAACCCATTTGGCATCTTAGCAAGGCATGATCTGGAATTTTGTGTTTGCAGAAATGCAAAGTCTTTCGACATTTCCATTTGCAGGTTATTTCAGTTGATAACTGAAAACAACTCTGACTGTTTTGTTTTCCATTTGTTTTCCTCTCCTTTCTTTTTTGTTAACAGGCCTGCTGGTGGTGGTTGGAAGTGTCCTCTCTGCCCATCTGTCTCTCTTCAAGCTGTCCCTTGCAGCCAGCACCGCTTTCCCTCCACTCTCTTCTTAACCTCAAGTTTGTGTGTCTCTCTCTCTCTGTGTGTGTGTTTTTGGCAGAGTCCCTTGCAGCTGGTTCCCTAGAAACTTTGCCCAGAAGGCACAGTGGCTCCCTCCCAAACAGCAAAAACCCCTGGCTTTAGATGCTCAAAACAACCGACTAAAAATAATCAGAAACCCGAGGAGCGTGTGAAAAACCCTGGAGCCTGTGGGCTTCCTCCTGCTCCACCCCCCCCATCAATCCATCTCTCTGGTTCCCCCCACCCCCACCAAGGTTTCCCAGACCCGTGCAAGGAAGCCTTGACTTGCCTTGCTTTGCCGCGGTCTGACCCTCCACTTCCTGCCTGAAAGCTGCATGTCTCTTTTACACCTGCGCTCTGCAATCAGTTCACATCAGCTCCTAAATCTAACCGAATCCAAAAATATTAAAACCAGGGCCCATCTGTTGTCCAACTGATCAGAGCAGATGTGCCGAGGATTTCAGAGGCTGGCTGGCAACCATTCAAAACTGTCAGAACTTGCACCTGCCGCACCATTACTGTTCCCCTTTTCGATTTAATCCCCTCACTCTCCCTCCTCCCAATTTTGCAAAGAAAGGGAGGGGGAAATCCTCACCCCCAACCAAGCAACCAACCCCCACCACCCCCAGCTAGCTTTAGGAGATGTGTATCGTAAACAGATCTAATCATCCCCCCTCGGACACACTGATGCTGTTGACAGCCTATTGTATAAACACGAACGGGCAAATATGAAAATACGCTGGGGAAAAGAATATATGCGCCAGAAATGCGGTTCCCCAAACCCCACCCCAAAGTAGACATACAGCTGTTAGGAACAGGGATTGTCACTCTCGTACAGATGCAACAACACTTGTAATACCAAGAGCGTCTGCATGTGCTGGGAAGACAAAGGCAGATCAAAACACAGGCCCGGCATTTGCTCAGCACTGCTTATTGGGGATTTGAACATGGAATCGTGGAATTGTAGAGTTGGAAGAGTTCCCCAAGGGTCATCTAGTCCAACCCCTTGCATTGCAAGAATCTCAGCTCAATAATCCCCGGCCATCCAATCCCCGTTAAAAAACCTCCAGTGAAGGAGAGCCCACCACCTTCCGAGGTGGTCTGTTTCAATGCCCATCAGCTCTTAGATTCCCCCTCTTTATGTTGGGAAGGAAAACGCTGCGTCAGAAATGGCTCAGTGATCCAAACACCGCATTGCTGGAAAGGCTCTTCTCCTGAAAGATCTGTGAAGCTCACCAGGGCTCCATCAGCTCCATCCTTTGAATAATTCCACCATAAAAGCAACTGTATGCAAATAACACCCATTCCCTTTGAAAGACTCAGGGCTCATCCAGAATTCCTTTTGTGCTGAGTTTCAAGGCAATGACACAGGTCCGGGTTTTAAAGCTCCATGTCCATGAGAGGGGTTTTTTGATGGAAAACCCGACGGCCATTTGCAGTAAAACATGGGTTTTCCTGTGGAAAGTGCCAGGATTGGGGGACGCTCAGAAACAGAGCTTTACAGTGCTGACCTGTGCCTGGAAAGCAGGATACAAAAGGAAGTCTGGATGAGTCCTAAACTATGCTGACACTGGCATTTTTCAATGGCACCTTTTGGCATGGCCTTCCCCTTGTGGCTCAGCAAATCAGTGCTGTCAGGATCAACTGAAACTCACCCGTCCGAAGTCCGCCCTGTCTCTCTGCCAATGGTTCCATGGGAAACATCATTCCTAAAAGGTTTCTTAGCATGCCTGTGACAAAGCATTTCCCCTGGGTTCCTTGAGGAATGTGCTGGCTATTAAACCAGATTCAATCTAGCTTTGGTCAATAGTGTTTACAGGAATAAGACTGTCCACTTCAAGTAAGGCCATGGGCATGTTTAAAAGAAACAAACCTGCACGTATTAAAAAGGGACTATCTAACCCAGATAGAGGTGGGCAGATGAGGCATCCTTCTTGCCAGATAACTCAGGCTGCTCTACTGGTGTGGGAGCAGGTTCCTCAGGGTTTCCAACTGCACTGGAGGCCACTGCAGGCTCCCACCCCTCATCCTTGAGAGGGGTCTCCCTGGGGTCATGATCAGGCTGGACTCTGACACCAAGGCTCTTCATAGCTCAGCTGTACATTTGGCACCTGGGTGTAGTTACTAGCCAGCTGACATGCTTGGGAATATTCCTGCATTGCAAGAGATTGGACTAGATGACCCTTCCAACTCTACAATTTTACGATTCTATGTCATCCTTCCCCTTTCAGCCAAGGACATAGCTAGCACTGCAGCCTTGCCCCAAGTCTGTCCATTGACCCATCTAGTTCATTATTGTCTACACTGATTGGCAGTGGCTCTCCAGGGTATCCGATAGGAGAAATTCTCTGTCCTACCTGGAGACACTGGGGATTGAACCTGGGACCTTCTGCACGTAAAGCATATACATTTTACCTCTGAGCCATGGCCCTTCCATCTTGAGAGGCTAGTTTGTTTCATGTTAGCTAACAGGGCAGCACACACAGAGACAAATTAAGGTGACTATTTTTTTTTCCTTTTTGTGATTGCCTGGCGGGGAATCCCTCTGCTCAGATGGTGACCCCGTAACAATCCCACAAGCCCCGAAGTGAATAAATGCCAATAATCCCCTTTTAACGGCAGCCCCTTGTGGGGAGGGGGATTAGAAGCAGGCCCAGCAGTGCTGGCCTGTAGGGTCTCCGCTCTGCCAGTTCTGCTGTGTGGCCATACAGATATGCCGTCAAGAACAGCTCGTGGCCGGACCTGGTGGTGGCCACGCCATCTGAAGGAGCCCCGTGTGGTGCAGGATGATTAGGATTAGCTGCCCTGGGGGGTGAGTTGAGAGAGAGAGGTGATCATGATGGGGCCCTTAGGGGATGGAGAGGGATTAGATTTCCTCTGGCTTTCCAAAGGGGTTTCCATCTGCACATATGGCCATGTGCTGCCCTTCTGCCCAGGAATAAAAAAAATCCAACGAGGAGTTTTGCTGTCGTTTGGAAAGGCCTCAAGGATTTCAGGTCCACTCAATTTGGGCAAAGAGAAAACGTAAGAACGTAAGAAGAACCAGCTGGATCGGGCCAGTGTCCCAACTAGTCCAGCATCCTGTTCTCACAGTGGCCTCAGTGGGAAGCCTGAAAGCAGGATTTGAGCATAGGAACACCCTCACCTCCAGTGGTTTCCAGCAACTGGTGTTCAGAAGCAATACTGCCTCTGACTTTGGACACAGAGCTAGTAGCCTCTTTGGCCTTCAATAGCCTTCTTCTCCAGGAATTTGTCCAATCCTCTTTTAACGCCAACGAGGTTGGTGGCCATCACTGCCTCTTGTGGCAGCGAGTTCCAGAGTCAACTATGCACTGTGTGAAGAAAGCCTTACTTTGATCTGTACTGAGCCTTGCAACCCTCCCCTCCACACACATCTCTCTCCAGCCTGGCAAGGAAGAGGCATGGCCACAGTTTCAAGGACTCACTCAAGGAAGGTGCAGGGCTGCGGTGAGGGGTGTGGCCTCACAAGGGGGTTGAGCCTAGGGAGAATCCCCAAAACCGAGCTTATCTAAAATCTCTATCTGGGCAAGTGTGCAAACTTCAGAACAACTAGTTTAGGGGTGTGAAGAGGCAGCAAAGCCTGTTATTACAGGAGAAAATATTAGATTCATGGTATGAAGGAGTGCTTCCCAAATTGCAGCCCTGGAAGCATAAAAGACTATCAGCCTTGGAAAAACTGGTATCATTGGATCAAGTTTTAACTGGATTTTGAATAAATGTGCCTTTATCTGTTACTATTTTGAATTTTATCGTGTTACTAACTTCCTTAGTGAGTTGTGCAAACCGCTATTCTGAATAATGTTTTCTATAGCACAGGGTAGAGGGCACTAGGGATGTGTTAATGAAACCAATGGCCCCCAAAAGTTTGGAAACCACTGCTGTAGAGGATCTAAAATTATGGTTGTGACTGAAAGCTTGGGGTATGATTGGGGTGGCAGGAAATATTGAGAGGAGCAGCACTAGCCCTTCTGACCCCTTGCAAATACCACATTGAGGGCATTAGCCAATAAACCCACACAGTTTCCTCCAGGCTTGCTAAACCCCTCAGGCTGCACTAGAGCTCTGTAACTGCTCCTCTGCAGTGGACATCTTCTCTCTTGCACAGGATCCTGAGACTTTCCTCATCCATGTGGACAATGCAGCCCCTTGGGTTGGATCAGTGCAATGCTTTGCGCTGCATGCTCCTTCTCCTGATTCACCTCCTATGCCCACAAACCTCCTTCGTTCCTCCCAGGCTGCGCTTGGCACATCGACTGCCAAGGCTGAAGTGATACATAAACAGGGGCCACCTTGTCGAGGAAGCAGATGGAAGCCAAAGGGACCCGCTGGTGCACCTATCAGCAGATCCCACCCAGCTGTTCCTTCCAGGCTGACAGCTCTGCCACGCTGCTGCAACGGAAGAGCGGCTTCATTGGCGGGGCCTGGCAAGCGGGGCTCGGCTGGAGACGGCTGCCCAGAATCTGCCTCCAGGCGGGGAGGAGAGCCAAGGCAGCTGGCCAAGTTCCCTGCCAGGGAACAATAGGCTGGAAAGGCAGGCGGGGAGTGCGAGGCATCAGAGGGAAGCTGTCGACTTCTTTCCACAGGACGAGGATGTCCCTCGACCTTCTCTGGGGTCACAACCAGCCCAGGCGGGTCAAGGAGAGAAAAGCATTGGTGGCCTGGAGGAAAGGTGCCAGAGATCCTGTTTCCACAAAGGCCTGGAGACCTCCCAGCCCCAGCCCCATTCAGCCAAGATGCAAATAGCCTCCTCGTGTGGTAAAAGAAAAGGGCTTCATTTTTATTTTTATTCTTTTATAAATGCCTTTTACATTACAGTGGTACCTCTGGTTGCAAACGAGATCTGTTCCGGAGGCCCGTTCGCAACATGAGCAGAATGTAACCCATGTCTGCACATCTGCAGGTCGCGATTCATGGCTTCTGCGCATGCGCGTGATGTCATTTTGCGTGTCTGCGAATGCGCGAGTGGCGAAACCCGGAAGTAACCCCTTCCAGTACTTCAGGGTCACCACGGGATGCAACCTGAAAACACGCAACCTGAAGCAAACATAACATGAGGTATGACTGGTTTTTTTTTGCTGTGGTGTCACTAGGGCAGGATGACTGAGGTATCTACCCAAGGCTTAATGTGCAATTTCAAGAGTTGCTAAGTGCTGAAAGAGTCAGGGCAGATTAAAAAAAGCATTTATTCACAAGGCACATTGTTCAACTATGGAACTCACTCCCACAGGAGGTAGTGATGGCCACCAATCTAGATGGCTTTAAAAGAGGGTTAGACAAATTCATGGAGGAGAGCGCTATTAATGGCTCTTAGCCATGCTGGCTATGCTCTGCTTCCAAAGCTGGAGGCAGTAATACTTCTGAATACCAGTTGTTGGGAACCACAGGAGGGGAGAGTGTTGGACTAGATGGGCCATTGGCCTGATCCAGCAGGCTCTTTCTCTTAGTGAGAGCAGCATGGTGCACAGAGCACAGCACCCACCTGGCTCCTCTGTGGCCCTGTGTTCGCAGTCTGTCACACAAAGCACATCCATACATGCGGCATTAGTGGCAGAGGAACAGAAAATTGGAGTTACGCGGGTGTTGTGGTATGTGAGTGTTAAACAATGGCTTCTTAACAGGAGCAGTCTATCCGAGAAGTGAAGACTTGGCATTTCAGCAGCTGCATCCTTAAATCTCTGCAACCATTCTTAACTTGCTCCAGTGCTGGTCATGTTCAGGAGGAAAGGAGCAGGAGATTGTGAGCATAGCGAGAGCATTGATGAAACTCATTACAGCCCCGGCTGCTTGTTGACCTTCCGTAAACATTCTAGATAGTGATCTGCTTTGCGGGAAGGAACCTATTCACTTTGTCCTCTTGCAAAGCACTTAGTATATATTTAGCCTTTTAAAAAGGAAAATAATGAGTAAGAATTCTTTTCCAAGGGACTAAACTGAAATATTTCAGTGATGCTATCAATATTTGTCAAAATACAAGCAACAGCAACACCCACCCACTAACAATGATTCCTCTTTGCCATAAGATGTGTTGGGGTTAGAAACTGGGGGAAGGTCTTCAATTATCAGGCAAGCAAAATTCTGCAACAGCATCCAGTAGCATGAAACTGGCTCACTTCACCTTTTATGCTTGCTACCCTAGGGCAAGGGATGTGGGTGGTGCTGTGGGTTAAACCACAGAGCCTAGGACTTGCTGATCAGAAGGTTGGTGGTTCGAATCCCCGTGATGGGGTGAGCTCCCGTTGCTTGGTCCCTGCTTCTGCCAACCTAGCAGTTCGAAAGCATGTCAAAGTGCAAGTAGATAAATAGGTACCGCTCTGACGGGAAGGTAAACGGCATTTCCGTGCGCTGCTCTGGTTCGCCTGAAGTGGCTTAGTCATGCTGGCCACATGACCCAGAAGCTGTAAGCCAGCTCCCTTGGCCAATATAGTGAGATGAGCGCCGCAACCCCGGAGTCGGTCACAACTGGACCTAATGGTCAGGGGTCCCTTTACCTTTACCTTTACCCTAGGGCAATACCAGAAAGAGAAAATATCAGAGGCTGCTAAGGATGGGGGAGGCTTTCAATCAAATTCACATTTAAAGGCAAACCTATCAGATTGGCACTTGACGAAACAATGCACAACCCAAACACAGCCAGCCTTTGAAATTTGTACTTCTCCAAGTTTTGCAGTGCTGTTCCGCAGCCGAGTAATGTGCACAAAACACACCTACCAGGGTAAAATGTGCAGGTATTATTGAAATTAACATGCAACATTACATTATATTTGGGCAAAAACTGCTTTGCAAAGATGTGTACATTACACAAAATCGCATATAAAAATTGGTGAATATTAGGAGAAAGTTGCAATAAAATGCTTCAGAATTGTGGAGGGATGAGTTTAAGATGGGGGGGGGGGAGAGAAACCAAGAGGACTGAAACTGACAGATCTGTCCCTCTCTAATGGCTGCAGCAGCAAAAGTGCTTTCCTTCATACAGCACATAGCTAAATTATGGAGCTTACTCCCAACAGGAGACAGTGATGGCCACTGACTTGGATGGCTTTAAAGACAATTAGACAAATTCATGGAGGATAAGATTATCAGTGGCTACTGGCAAATTGTCTTTGCTCTCTGCCTCTATGATCAGAGGCAGCATGCTCCTAAATACCAGTTGCTGGAAATCATGAACGAGATTGCTCTTGTGCTCAGGTCCTGGTTGTCGGTTTCCCACAGGCATCTGGGTGGCCACTGTGAGCAGATATAGGAACACAGGAACAGGGGCAGCCCAGCCTGAAGCAAATGGGAAGCTGCCACTGCTACTGCCTCTCTGCTGCTGAAACCTTCCTAATCTGGGTTGCATGGTGGCATCCGCAAAGCAGCAACAATGGCAGGTTCTGGTGAGATCTTGCCAGAAGACTCTGCTCTTTTCCTGCCAGCAGCGGGGCTCCTTCAGGGGTGCTGCCTCTTGGAGTTCTGCCACCTGAGGCAGCTGCCTCAGCTTACCCAATGGGTGGGCTGGCTTTGAATAGAAAGATGCCTTTGCCTTGCCTATATTGTCTCTGCAATGACTGTGGTTTTCAAGTGGGGTTTTCCCCAGCCATACCTGGAGATGCAAGGCTCTGAACCCGGGACCTTATTTACCTGCAAAGCACCTACGCTCTACCACTCAGCCACAGCCCTTTCCCTCTCTTTGAACTGGGGTGTTTCTGGGTCAACTCCAGCTCCTTGTCTGCTCCTCTCCACTGGCAAATCCTTGCAGGGAGACGAGCACGTGTCCTGGTTGTAATTGTGAGAGAGAATGAAGTTTGCAAAAGCTTTAATTGAAGTGCTGGCTGCTGTTAATTATATTAAAGAGTGAGAGAGCGAGAGCAATGGGCTTTTTATTAGCTAATAAGGATTTCCATTTTTCCGCCCTTTGATGTTTTAGAAGGCTAATGGCTGCTAAATTAAAACAGTTTGGTTTTCTTTCTCTCTACTTCTCTCACTCTCTCCCCCCCCCCACCCCAGCTTCCTTGGTTAAGAGCTTGTGAAGGCAGTCACCTGGGTTGAAGCTGTGGGGCTGAAAAGTGGGGGGAGAGAAGCTTAGGGAACTGAGCAGGGAATTGGTTTTGTATAATGAAGTGATTTTACCCTTTTAGCATCTCTGGTGTGCTCAGCAGCAAAGCCTCTCCCCGCCTCCTCCCCCCCCCCCGGCCAAAGCCTGCACTTGTGCATAAAGAAAATGTATAGTAACTGTGCCATTAAAATCATTATTCAGCTGAAAAGGTTGCCTCTCCTCCTCCCAGGACACTGCGCTGTGGTTTATAGGGCAACGCATTAGGCCCCAGGGACCTGGGCTGAGGGGCATTTACTCCCATCGTCCTGAGCATTCTCCAGGCACCACCAAGCCCAGGAGGAGACCAAGGCTGGTGCCTGACCTTTCTTCCAGAATGGACTTTGTCAAGCTGATCAGAAGGCAAATGAAGCTGATGGGGGAGAAAGGAGGAGTGGGGAAGAGAGGCGGGGAAAGGCCACTTTGCCATTTTGTGTTATGTAAAAGGACTGCAAGAGAAAATGCAAAAGATGGATTAATGGGCACCTCTGTGGTTAAAGAACAGACGAGGAATGGATGAGCAGCAGGAGCGCCAACTAAAGGCGCTTGTTGTGGGTGCTCAGCCCCCACACCGCAGGGCCCCTGACGCAACTTCCGAGGTCTCACAAGGCCTCGGACGGCATCTCTGAGGCCTCACGAGGCCTCCTGTCTTGCAGTTATTTATATTTGAAGCAGACTTGGATGGACAGCCTTTCCAACAGAAGTTAATTTCCAATAGAGGACCGCACACTGTAAAGTAGGGCACAGCCACACTAAGGTTGGACTATTGCTGAGGTGGGGAACCTTTTTGGCCCAGCAGGCCAGATCTTTATCTCCTCACCTTGCGGGCCAAAAAGGGCAGGTAGGTGGCTCCACCCCTGCCAGTCACCTGACACCAGAAGCGGCTCACCTTTCTTGGCCTGCCCCAGTCACCCTTTACCACATGCCAGGGGTGAGTGTTCCTCCTCGGCACTCTCATATGTGCAAACACACACATAGGCACACAGCTCCCCTCCTCAGCTGATTTGTCTAGAGGGCTGTGTATGTGCAGGGCAGAGACACTTATCAGGCCTTCTTTGTTCATCAATCCAATGACCAGGGAAAGGGTAATTTGCAATCCCCACCAGAGTGCGTAGTAGAGAGATGTAAACCTCTCCACTCACCCCAGAGCTGTGTCTAAGTGTTTTCCACCCCTTTCCCCTGCAGCCAAAATGAGTGTTTTGGATGGGGACAGAATGCTCCTTTGAGGCCTGGATCAGTCTCCTAGGATAGAGATTAGGTAAAAGTAAAGGGACCCCTGACCATTAGGTCCAGTTGCGGACGACTCTGGGGCTGTGGCGCTCATCTCACTTTATTGGCCGAGGGAGCTGGCATACAGCTTCCGGGTCATGTGGCCAGCATGACTAAGCCACTTCTAGCGAACCAGAGCAGCGCACAGAAATGCCATTTACCTTCCCGCCGGAGCGGTACCTATTTATCTACTTGCACTTTGATGTGCTTTGGAGCTGCTAGGTTGGCAGGAGCAGGGACCGAGCAACGGGAGCTCACCTCATTGCGGCGATTCGAACCGCCAACCTTCTGATCGGCAAGTCCTAGCCTCTGTGGTTTAACCCACAGCGCCACCCACGTCCCATTTAGGATAGAGATTAGCCTATGCAAAAAGCAGCTTCCTGTGTTCTTAGCACCTGGGGACGGGCCCTCCCTGCGCTTGCCGCAGAAGCCCTCTGAGTCACCCACCTGTAAAGAACCAGCAGTCAAATAGATCTCCAGCACTTTCTCCTTCAAAGGTGGCTGTGAACTTTCTGCCACTTGGAGAAGGGGGTGGGGGGCGGCAGAAGCAGCGAAACAGGGGCCCAGCGCTCAACTCTGCCCAATCTCGAAGAGAAACCAAGCTGGGGGAAGCGGTTGACAGGATAATTCTCTCTCTCTCTCTCTTAAAAAAAGCAACAACCCTTCTCATCCTTTTCTTTGTGCCTGCAATGTGGGGAAAAATTGCAAGGAGTGGGAGGGAAGGAGGCAGAGAAACCTTAGCTATCAATGGCCCTGCCTTGATGGGAATAAAATATGCACTGAAAGACATTAAAATGGAGTAAATAAAAGAGATAAAAATGGAACGATCAAGCCGGGAACTTCTTCTCCTCTGATTAAAAAGAGAGGGGAGGTGGAGGGGGGGCTGATGGAGGAGGGGGTGCTCCAGCCCTTGAAGAGGCAGGCTGCTGCAAGAACAGGAGACTGATAAAGGGTCTGCGGCTGCCTGTTTGTGAGAGATAAAGCCTGAGTCCCAGCACTTGCTGTCCTCAATCCAAGTCTTACCATCAATGTTAATACAGCCTGACAAACTGGCATTTAAGATAGAATAAATATAGGCTGGTTCTGCTATTACCTAGACCTTATTAATCTGCTTGCAGGCATTTAAATGGCGTTAAAAATATGGAGTTTACTACTCAGTGCTTCAATAGCTCTCCAATTCATCACATTTCTCTCTCTTTCTCTGCTCCCCTCCCCCGCCCGCCCCCATCCCTTGAGCTATTGTTTCCAAGTCCCAGGTGACCTGTATTTTTTCCCTTTTAAAGCAAACTTTCTGATAAAATGGGAAGGCAAAGGCACTTCTGTGGCTGTGGGGGGGCAGTGTGGGGAGGGAAGACAGGTGGGAGCTGGTATGCAGTGGCATCTGAGAAGCACATTGGGTGCCCTGACCCAGCAGGGAGGCTGCTGTAACTGGCTGGAGGCTGAAGAAGAGTGGAGTTGCTAGAACTTTGGGGACAGGGCCGTAGCTCAGTGGCAGAGGAGCTGCTTTGCATGCAGAAGGTCCCAAGTTCAATCCCCAGCCTCTCCATGTAGGGCTGGGAAAGATTGCTGCCTGAAATCCCGAAAAGGCAGCCAGTGTGGGCGATGCTGAGCTAGGCAGACCCAGTGGTCTGACTTGGGTATTCATTTTTTATTTATTGCATTTCTATCCCACCTTTCCTCCAAGGAACTGCAGAGAATAGCACCAGACTGATTACATGGCTCTTCCTCTCTCCCATTTTATCCCCACAATGACCCTGTGAGGTAGGTTAGGCTGAGAGACAGTAACTGGCCAAAGGTCAACCCGTGAGCTTTGTGTCTGTGTGGGGATTCAAACCCCTGTCTCCCAGGTTCTCACAGTCCAGCACTCTAACCTCTACACCACACTGGCTCTCTATAAGGCACCTTTGCATGTTCCCTATATTGCCTTTGCGTAGCTCAGTGGGAAAGCACCTGCTTTTCACACCAAGCAGATTTATTGTGGCACAAGCTTTCATGGACAACCTAATGGAGTAGATTCCAGTCCGCAAAAACTTATGCTGCAATGAATGCTCATTTTTAGGGTGCAACTTGTTTGTTTTGTTATTTTTCTTTATCAGGAGTCCCTCGGTGGGCAGAGGGTTGAATGCCTGTGGTTTCAAATATGAAAGCTGCCCCTGTTCCCTAAACAGCATTCTTAGAGATGCACCCAATTTCTCCATGCTGCAAATTTGCTGGCACAAAAGCTCAAATCTTCTGATATTCAGTGGCAATTTTTTTGGGGGGGAGGATGTGTGTGTGTTTCCTGATCCCTCTGACTGCGCAGCTCTTCCACAACCCACCTCTGCTCAGAAGAGCCTCCTCAGGCCTATGCCTGCTTCTCCCACCAGCCATTAACAACCCTAATGATTTCCCTCCACTGAACTGAGCTGCTTAAATAGCAGCTTTAATTGCCCCCTTTGATGTATCTCTCCCATCCAGGCTTTACTTTATAAGAAAGACGTACAGTCATTAAGAGAAGCTCTTAGCAGAATCAACTATTAATGAGCCAACCAGGCCAAGGCGTGACGATTCCCCAATTCTCTCGCCTGCTGGAATAACGTGAGACTCCCTAAGGATGCTGCCTTGCCATATCCAAGGGAGCTGCTGCCTCTCCCACCAGAGGAACTGCAGAGAATGGCACCAGATTGATTGCAGGCTGGCAGCCTTGAATGCCATCAGCAGCCTATGTGCTAACTCCAGTGTCATGGGGCAGCAATGGCTCTGAATGCCAGTTTCTGGGAACTGCAGGTGGGCAGAGCACTCTTGCGCTTTTGGTGCTCCTTATGGGCATCCTAGAGGCATCTGGCTGACCACTGTCAGAACAGGATGCTGGGCAATATGTCCTGCCGGATTGGTCCACTGTGGGTCCATTGGATCTAGCATCTTGTTTCCCAAATCATGGTGGATAAAGCTATGGTCTATCTCTGAATGCCAGCTGCTGGGAATGACAGCTGGGGAGGCTAGTGTTGCATTCAGGTCCTGCTTGTGGTCTCCCTCATTCCCTGAAGCATCCAAAAGAGCCCTTTCTAGATACCTGAGGCTGGCAGGAAATCCCACAACTGTGCCTCTCCTGCCGTGATGGTAAAAAGACAGCAATGATGAATTAAATCAGGGACGATGTCAGGGAATCAGCCCACAATAAATCACATGGAGTACATGACATTAACTCTTTCTTAGCAGAAACCAGCCCAGCTCAATGGAATTAGGTGTAATGAGCACAGCAACTCTTCTTGGTAGGTCTTGCCCCCATGAGGCAGTTGTGGAGGCTGAAGATCCCTGCCTTCCCACAGCTGCCTAAATCTCATCCTCCCCCAGGTCTTTGTCAAGCAATCTGAGATTCCTGCCTCTGCTTCCCCCTCTTCATACCTCTTCTGGTCCTCAGCAACCAGGGGTCAGGGGAGCTTGTTGCAGTAGGATAAGTAGACACCCTGGCTTCTTCACCAGCCTGACTCATCTCTGCCTCTTGGCCTCCCTCCTCTTGCTTCAGTTTCTGACTCTGATTCTGGACTTTCCTCTTCCACAGACTCCCTGCTCACTAAACCCTGTTACCTCTTCAGCTTCTGACACCTCCTCCTCCCAGGCTTCTCCCTCTGACCACTCATTGTCATTCCACCACCAATCCCCAGACTGTGAGCCTTCTTCCCTTAGGAGTTCCCCAGCTGCTGCCTCCCACCATTCCTCTGTGTCCAGCCAGTCCAGGACAAGGGTTGTCATATTTCAAAAAGTAAAAACCAGGACACTCCAAAAGTATTTTTTTTTAGGAAGAGCCCAAAATTGTTGAGCTTTTTTTTAAAAAAAAACCACCAAAATTGATTGAATTGACTTGCCTAAGATCCAGGTCAAAGCGCCATCTTTCAGAAATTCCTCCCGGACACCACGTCAATTCTGCCTTTGAAATCCCAGTAATGTCTGGGGAAATCTGGACGTATGGCAACCCTATCCATGACAGATGAGAAACATTAGGACCTACAAGGCTCTCTTTGGCCCCAGACTCATGTCCTTTTGGCTCTGCTTTGTACCTTCCTTAATTGTTTTTGCCTGGCTGGAAAGCGTCCTTGATCTCTGATAACGCCTCTTGTTTCCCTGGGTGGAGGAAAGAAAAGGGTGAGGGTGTGTGTAGGAACTAACTTACTGTACGAAAGCAAAAATTACATTTATTGCTCCACCCACTTTTGCTTCAGGCCCCGCCCATCACTGGCCTATGCCTCCTTCCAAAGGGAATGTGGCCCTCAGACCGAAAAAGGTTCTCCACACCTGAATGAAATCCTGCCCTTTCATGATACACAGAAACTGCTGCCTGAGATGGACAGCTTGTTTTGCCCAATAGCAGGCCCAGCCCTAGCTAGGCCCAATGAGCAGGAGAGAATGGTGAGCTTTGGGGCCGGTGAGGGAGAAGAGGTCTGTGTGAGCGAGGCAGGCAAAGGGGAACCCCAGAAATGGGGGAGAAAGCCCTCTTGGGAATCAGGCCAAACTGAGAGCTCCAAGGAGTGAGGGAAGGTGCCAACAAAATGTATGGAGGACAGAGGGGGAGGGTGCATGAGCGAGCAGAAAAAGGTGAGGATCTGAATGAGCTGTTCTCATTAGACATCTATTACTCATCACAAGCTTCTGTTACCTGCCATCTGCTCCTCACTGCAAAGGCAGGCAGGCACCGCCAGCAGAATATTGAGGCTGAGAGTCGCCCTGCTCTTGCCAGCATGAGTGGGTTGCTCTGGAGTGAGCAGTGGTGAAAGCTCTGGACTTTTCCAGCCCAGGACCACATTCCCTTCTGGGCAAACTTCTAAGGGCCACATGCCAGTCGTGGGTGGGGCCAGAGGCAAAAGTGGACAGAGCAGACTTTCCCGTCATTAGAGCAAGGTTCGCTGGAATGGAGAAATGAGCTGGTCAGGGCTTGGATTTGCTGGCCAGCCCTGTGGAGTCTCTAGGATAAGGTTCATGCAAAGTTCACCCCAAGAACACCCAGCCAGCACTGAGCCTTTGAAACTCAGCCTATTTTGGTGACCAGGAGCCCATTCCCTTTTCCCCATCACTGATAAAAAGCAACTTTATACCTTACAAGGATGGACATAAGATGAGACTGCTGGATCAGACTATTGGGTCAAGGTAGACTGCCCTTGAACATGGAAGAGGTCCCATATAGCTGTCATGACAGATAGCTATTGATGGAGTTTGTAATATCCCTTTTTTCCAGCACAGGAGGGCCTATTGCTGATGACCTTTTGCAACAGCTGGGTGCTCCCCACAATGTGTAATTCTACCTGGCCAAGGAATTAACAACCACAGGAAACATAAAAGGGCAGCACATTAGCTGGGGATGCTCAATTCCTGTTTGAACCAAACAGGTGAGCCCATGGCTCTCAGTAATAGGCTTGGATTCACATATCAAGGGGCCAGGGGTGAGCCCATCTCTTTCCTTGCACTGCACTGGTGTGGGCCAATTCACAGGTTGCCAAAGAGAAACTTGTTTCCACTTGGGGCAGATGGCAGGAAAGTAACTTCTGACCTCTGATGAGGCTGCCTGCTGTGAATTCAGAGAGCTGTCCTCTTGGAAGAGAGAGAGTGAATTGGATGGTCTCAGCCTAGTCCCTAGTGGAGATCTGACCAAATGACAGGATGGACACATTTCACAGGCACCTGTGGTGAGTAGCGAGGGAGGAGGAATTTAATTCAGTTTTCTTTTAATGGTGAACCTACCTAATTCACGCTTTCTGAAAGAAGAAGTAAACTGAAGCACAGCCAAGATTCAAAATTCGCACTTCTCTGAATTTTGCAATGTAGTTCTCCAGTCAAGTAAATGCACAGAGGAGAGTAAAATATGCATATATTTGTGTAAGTGGCATACAAAAATGCATTGTATTAGGGGAATTTGCTTTGCAAAAAATGCGCATATAGAGGATAATACAAATGTGTTTATTAGGAGAAATTTGCACTCCGATGCTGATGAATCTTCATTACATTTTTTTTAAAAAAACACAACTAAAAATAAATGAAACACAAACTGATGTGGAAATGCAGATAACTGAACTTAAAGGTTAAGGGACCCCTGACCATTAGGTCCACTTAAGGCCACTAATAATGAAACATGTAGATATTTTTCCACATTTATTATGCTATTTTTGTGATATACAAATGACATGAAAAAACTTGGTATACTTGTTTGTATAACATTATTCTTGTTTATAAAACCCAATAAAAAAATTTAAAAGATCGGAAAGTGAACTTGAATGATTCACCTATCCCCAGTGAAGAGACAAGCCTATAGTTGTGGATATGGGCTGGGTAGGGAGGGAAATGAGTCATACATAGTGATGTGAAGAAGGATGGGGCAGTTGTAGCTGCCGGTCATTTGTGTCACCTGTTCATGCTGGGGATGGGATAGTGGAAGGCCATGAGCCAAATTATTAGGGACATCACACAAAATCCACCTTTCTTATATGTTTGAAATGTCCTGGGCTACTCTCTCCCGAGGGCACACTGGGTTAGGGCATCACAGTCACTACAAGTGGGACTTGCAAAAAAATAATAATAATTGTGGAGTGCTCCTATTCACTGTTCTTAGCGGACATAAGGCGGACCTCAAGGTGAATGGGCAGCGGTATACCAAGCAAGGCATTCCCAGAGGTAACAATGGCCCCAAGTTTGAGGAAGGGCCATAGCTTAGTGGTAGAGCATCTGCTTTTCCTGGAAGGCCTATGGTATCTCCAGGAAGGGCTAGAGATGACCCCTGTCTACAACCCTTGTTAGCCAATGCCAATCAGTGTAGACCAGGGGTCAGCAGCCTTTTTCAGCAGGGGGCCGGTCCACCGTCCCTCAGACCATGTGGTGGGCCGGACTATATTTTGGGGAAAAAATGAATGAATTCCTATGCCCCAGAGATGCATTTTAAATAAAAGCACACATTCTACTCATGGCCTTCCACTATCCCACTATTCCTGGACCGTTCGTGGGCCAGATTGAGAAGGCAATTGGGCTGCATCCGCCCCACGGGCCTTAGGTTGCCTCCCCCTTGTGTAGACAATACTGGGCCAGTCTGACTCAGTATAAGGCAGCTTCCCTTGTTCCCACAAGCAAGGCTTTATGTGCCTCTTACTAGACCTGAAACCTGGCCTGTCTTATTTCACCACAGGTGTCAATGCACTGTCAAAAGGACACCCCCTTCAACTGCCTTGCTGCAGCATCCTGCACTAGCTGCAACTTCCGGGTTAAATTTAAGGGAAGGCCCATATACAATGCATTGCAGTCATCCGATATGAAGATTACCAATGCCTGGGCTACTATAGCTATATAGCTACTATAGCTAAGCTATCCCAGTTCAGGAACAGCTGTAGCTGCCATCCCAAAGTGGCAGAAGGTGTTCCTAAGTGACTCAAGGCACTTGGGCCTCCAGTGACAAAGATGGATCCAGGAGCACCTCCAGGCTATGTACCTGCTCCTTCAGAGGGAGTGCAACCCCATCCAGAGCAGGCAACTGACTGTTATGCCTCCCCAGGCATGCCATCTCTTGGACCTCTATGACACAGAAAAGCCTTGCTGGCAGGAAGACCATCCAGCTCAAGTCATCATGTATCTTAGGTAATGTGGAGACTGGAATTGGCCCTCAGAAAAGGAGTTAAGGAAGGGGGGAAAAAGGAAAAAAAGCAACACAGTACAGCAGGCCTTTCATGGAAGGAGCTTATACCCAATCGCCCCACACTTGCACTCCTGGATATACAGTGGTATCTGTTCTGGAGGCCTGTTTGCAACGTGAAAAGCCCGCAACCTGAAGCGCCGTATCTGCGCAAGTGCGCAACGCGATTTGGCACTTGTGCGTATGCGCGAAGTGTGATTTAGCACTACTGTGCATGCACGAGTGGCGAAACCCGGAAGTAATCCTTTCCGGTACTTCCGGGTCGCCACGGGACACAACCTGAAAAAACGTAACATGAGGTATGACTGTATTACCCAAAGCCTTCAAACCCGCTATGGACTTTCCATGGCAGACCATAACTTCACACAGGCCCCATTGTTGTCTGCTGCCCATTAGGACTGGCAGGGCAGAATGCAGGGAGTCCAACAGGAGGTAGATTCAGAGCCAAAGACAGGAAGAGCCAACTCATTTTAGTTTTGTCCCCCAACTCCTCCCTGCTGAGTCCTGCAAGGGCAAAACTAACACTAAGGAGGAGGAACCTGACAGCCAGTGTCTCTCCCCCCCCCACACACCTGGACTGGTTGTATAAGTAAGAAGGCAAGAAGGTGGGGTTTTTTGGGGGGGAGGTAGTGCTGACTGACAGCAGACTGAGGCTGGTGCATCTGTACCCCACTGTACCCTAATGGGCCAACTACCACTATGCAGGCCCATTCATCTCTGGGCAGAGTAAGGTTTGCTTATTTGGGTCTCTCTCTCTCTCTCTCTCTCTCTCTCTCTCTCTCTCTCTCTCTCTCTCTCTGTGTGTGTGTGTGTGTGTGTGTGTGTGTGTCTAAAAGAGAAAGCTCTTCTCTTGGTGATAATTATTGGAAAGTTCAGAGCAGAGAGAAAGAGAAGGGGGGAGGGAGGGAGGGGGAGAGAGGGAGGGGGAGAGAGAAGGAACCCAGGGAAAGCGAGTTATTAAAATGCATGCACACAGCTTGCCTTTGCAGCAGATGTTGGCATAATTAGAGAGGAAAAAATTATGAAATTAATTTGTGGTTCAATGTAAATTTCAGCAATGGGGGGAAAAGCGTGGCTCCAATCACCTCTTGCGCATAGATAGCAGCATGTGCCCACACTCACACACGCACACACAAAACAGCACACACCAGCTGCCGGGGAAGTGGTAATTGTCAGAAGGTATCCAGGGGGAGAGACGGGCATGAAAAACAAGGAGAGGAGAGGAAATGGGAGAAATAATTCATCCTCTTAAAGGTGCAGGGACTCTTTTTGGAGGGTGGGGGGTAGAGAGAAAGTAAAGCTGGATTGCCAAAACAAAGGGGGAGGAACTGAAAGTGGACTCAGTTCTCTCTATGAAAGGAAGAAGAGGAGTATAGGAGGTAGGAGTTTCAGAAGTGTGTGCGTTGAGGAACGTAACAATTTTGGTTGAGATGGTCAAATAGAACTGGAAAAATCCAAACAACTTTCTACCACTACACATACTGAGCAAGAACAAGTCAAGACAACCTCGTTAACAAGGCAATTTAAAAATAAATTGGCTGGTTCCTTCACCCTCCCTTCCTCTCATACCATTATCAACCCATGGGGAACAACAGTGGTGGAGATTTGACCACTCTGCCACCTAAAATGGCATACCGCAGCATAAGAACATAAGGAAAGCCTGCTGGATCCGGCCAAAGGCCCATCTATCCCAGCATCCTGTTATCACAGTGGCCAACCAGATGCCTCTGGGCACAAGAGCACTCTCCCTTCCTGCAGTTTCTGACAACTGATATTCAGAATCATTGCTGCCTCTGACCATCCATGGAGGCCGAGCATAGGTGTCATGGTTAGTAGCCATGGGTAGCCTAATCCTCCATGAATTCGCCTAATCGTCTTTTAAAGCCATATAAGCTGGTGGCTGCCACTGCTTTCCGTGGGAGTCAGCCCCATAATTTAACTATGTGCTGCATGGAGAAGAGCTTTCTTTTATTTTCTCCTGAATATTCCAACATTCATCTCTGTTGGGTGTCCCCAAGTTCTAGTGTTACGGCAAAGGGAGAAACTTTTTCTCTCTAGCTACTTTCTCCATGCCATGCACAAATTTCTAAATGTCCACTTTGTTGCCTCTTACTTACCTTTTATTTAAACTAAAAAGTCCCAAACGCTGCAACCTTTCCTCATAGGGCAGTCACTCCATCCCCCTCAGTCATTTTGGTTTTCCTTTTCTTAGCAGTGCAGTGTTGGGGAATTCAGACTTCTCCCTCAACTTGTGTGGAGAGCATCACATGGTTTGGGATGGCTCTTAGACATCCACCCCCAAAGCCTTGCTTTAACATGTGCATGGATTCCAGCCCATATCCAGCACCTTTGCCCCCTCTTGCTGCCTCCACTTGTCCCCTTGAGCCCATTGCAATCAGCAGTGATGAAAAGCATGGTCACTTAAATATGTTTATGTGTCAAAAATGCTCTGTGATGTGAATGCAAAACCTGCATTGGATAGAAAGGGACATTTGACCCGATGATGGTGATCTTTCCACATTCCATCCCACGTTCAATTCATTTCCACATTCAATCCCTCAATTTAATAACAGGTGAAAATTTTATGTTTAAAAACTGCAAGTTCCTGGAGGGACTCTGAGAAGCTGTAAGATGAGGAGCTGTCCATAGAGCCCTGGTGCTGAACTCCAGAGGGAAAGCTGTTCACTGACATTATAACCAGCTGTAGCAGCTGTCTAAAGATGCCATAACTTTGATTTTTTGTTGTTATTGAAATTGATTAAATCAGTATTAAAGACAAGGAAGCCACGAGCTTGGGACATTGGTTGTTAATCATGTGGATTTTTTTTATTATAAAAATGCAGCTCTTAGATTTAGGCACACTGAGCAGAGCTAGTCCACCTTTGTAAAATGATGGCGCTTGAATTATTTTATTTATTTACTTTATATTCTACATGTCCTTCTGAAGGCTGGGAAACAGATAAACCATTTAAACAAAGGCAAAAACATTCAAACCAGTGCAAACATTCTAAAAACAAGCATTACAGTTAAAAACACTCAAGAACCATTACTTTTGAAAACAAACTTCAGACACAAACATGCACAAGTATCACCTCGTAATCCTGCTGTACTTGTGCCACACTACATGAGGGCTGTCATTTTTGTGTCAGCACCACAGAAGAGAGCTGTTACAGGCTGCCATTTTTTTCTGCTACACCTATTCGGGCATCACTCACTCGGAGATTGAAGATGTCTACCTTGGTTCACCTGCTTGTATGTAATGTTTGGGGCAAGTTGGTGTTCTGCCTATGCTTCTGCATCAGGTTGAAGGCAGGAAAAATGTTGACAGAAGAGGTAATGAAATGAAGTACCCTCAGCACCATTTTTCAGGACCTTGAATTTGGTCTTCTAGTGCACAATCTTGCATGTGGCACCAAAATCATCTTGCTATGCCTAGAGATCTTATTTCCCTGCTATTGTAGTAGCTCTAGAACTTATTGCAGAATCAAAGTTGGGCCATCTGAAAGTCATTCTTTAACGGATTACTAAAAGGGGCTGTGTGTGTGTGTGTGTGTGTGTGTGTGTGTTCCTTGGAAGAATGGAAGGGGCTGCCTGACCTCAGATTTGTTGAAGATCACATGGAGTTTTTTCTTTGAGGCAGCCATTATGTTGAAGGTTTTCTTCTTAGTTACACTGAATTAAGGCTGTGTTTCCAAATAAATGATCACACTTGCCTTTCTTTGTTAGCCTTTTGGAGGCCCTTTTGATACCTAGATAATTTTCAAATGTTGAATGGTGACTCCCAAACCATCCTCTTTCCTTTATATTTCCCATTCCCTCCCTTTATTCTGATGTTTAAGAGGTGTAGTAGACTCTTTCTTTAGTCCCATATTCCCAGGAGGTTTCTCTGAGACTTTAAACAGATATCCACGTTAATGGGGTCTCTCGTGTCCATGGTGACTGCCTGTATCCTTTGATTAAATTTGATTCTTACCTGTGATGCACAATGATTTTTTAACAAAACCACAAAACCCCTAACCATCATTTCCTCACTTCTCAGTTTGCTAACTAATGTGTCCAATTCTTCTGCCCAGACATTGAATGAAATTATCTTAAGAGTTAGGAGAAGTGCTGGTTTGCGTGGGGCAATGTGTAGTTGCTCTGCAAATTCCAGGAGGTGGAAAAGCTCCCCAACATCTGAACCACAATTGCACCGGTGGGAATTGTCTGCAGATGCCAAACCTTAAATTACCCCTTCTCTGAGCAGACTTTCTATTTGCGTGTGACTATCCAGAGCAATTTCCCCATCTTGATTAATAAAGTGAACGTGAGGAGATAGAGTCTTATTACTTGATGGATCAACATCGTCAGTATTTAACAGTGCCGCAATGTGTATAATTAAAACAGAGCTATATGTTGCCCTGAAGGCTTATTGCACCCTCACCGTGACCTCATCGTGGTTTGCATTTGAGGCTGCCAGACTAGAGTTGAATTGAACATGCAAAGCACAGTCAGACTTTGACAGATATTATGCATCGACCCCACATCAGGCTAAAACCTCTGTACTATTATATTTGAGGACCTTCCACAAAATGAATGCATAGAGCTCTTAGTTTGAGGTCTATCAGCTCTTAATTTGGGAACCTTAATTCTGTGAGTACCTTGTTTTAGCTTTTTCATCTTCCACATTTGAGAAGCTGATTCTATGTTGCTGTAGGGCAGGAGTGGGGAACCACTGACCTGGATGTGGCCCTCAGGCCCTCTCTATCCAGACTTCAAGACTTTCTGCAGGCCACACCTACCAGTGCCCTGCTCTGCAGCCTCTGCAATTGCTTTTGCCTTGCTAGAATGTATCTTTGAATGATGATTATGGTTCCTGTTTGCACAGATAAGGATGATTCACCTCATCCAGGGTGTGTGTGTGTGTGTGTGTGTGTGTGTGTAAGCTTCTGGTTTTTGTGTGGCTGGAATGCAGCCTAGTGTACAAAGGTAAGAGTCACATCCATTGTCTCATTGCATCTGGCCCGACTCACTTTTTCCATGGCCCCCATATGTTTGTGATCAGAGCAGTGACCAGGGGAGGAATGGCTGCTAGGAGGAGTGCAGAGAGAAGAAATGCCGTAGTGTACCTGCAGCACCACAACCAGACACCTTCATCTGCCCCAGCTGCAGCAAAACATGTCTCTTCCATATTGGTCCCTACAGCCATAGCAGGCACTATAACCTTCCAACAGCTTGACTTCACCCTCAAAGGCACCCTCCATTGTCTCCTGAGACAGATGGATATCAACCAAACATTTGTCCAGGAGGGAATGAGGCCCTTGGACTGAACACAGTTTACCCACTCTGCTCTGCAACATGTGGCAAACAAAGGGTTTCTTGCAGGGCAAACATACTGTATGCTTTCCAGATTGTATCAGAGCTGGCAATCTGCCCATCCATTTCAAGTGGAGGGAAGCATAGACAAAGCTTCTCCTACATAGGACTACCCTTGAAGACTGCTCAGAAACTTCAATTGGTCCATATAAGCTCTGTTTTAAAACAGCTGCACTGGCTACCAGTTCATTTCCAGACCCCCTTTTAGGTACTCATGCTGCTGTTTAAAGCCCTAAATGACCTAGGCCCGAAATATCTGAAAGACCACCTCATGCCCTTCATATCCTCTTGGGTATTAAGATCAGCAGAGGGGAACCCTCTTAGTAGCCCTGAGAAGCTAGGGGTGGTGGTTACCCAGGAGGGGCTATTCTCTCTCCCTAAGTTGTGAAACTTTCTCCTTACAGAGGTGCGTTTGGCACCTTCATTAGGCAGTTTTCCTGTTGAAGACACATCTCTTTGCCCTGCCCTTTGACACTTGAGATATGTATTCTTAGGAGCCACCCTATTTCCGTAATTTTAAGTTGTTTTAAACTGGTTTGAATGCTGCATTTTAAATTGTTGTTACCCGACTTGGGACCTCAGGGTGAAGAGCAAAAAATGAAGGAGGAGGAGGAGGAATGCAATTGCATGCCAACTAGTAATTTTAACAAGCACCGGCAGACATTCCAACCAGGGTTTACATTGCACTCCTAATGTGTAAAAAGCTTTGCTGTCTTAATCATTTTTCCTCTTGACACTTCTGATTTGAACTTGACTCTTCCTTGTCAACATGCAGCTTCCTACTCAGTGCATCACCCTGCTTCTTAGAGACATTCTCCAAGTAGTCACGCCATGCATGTTAAAAGCATCATGTGGCTTGATGTCATCAAAGAATGCCATTTTGATGGCCTCGGCTTGATAAGCTTTCATCTTCCCACCACCAGGCCTCATATTTATATTCAAATGTGTGTCAGAAGAATTGCTGGTGTTGTAGACCACCTGATCTGGGCCCTGCAGCATCACTAAACCTTCTCCGTGGCTTCAGAACGGCTCCTCTCTCCACAGGACAGGATTACCCAGCTGTTATCGGAGGTAGCACAAGGGCCTCCTTAGTTTGGAAAGGTTCCCTTCCAGAGGATTATGGATAATGCATCTGGAATACCATTCACTCATCCTGCCTTGCGATTTATCTGGAAATCAAATTCTAGTAATCTTGCCTGCCATCTGGTTTCGTGTCTGCGGCACTCAGACAGGAGCACACTTGCATACAGAAGGGCATGGGCACAAGCAGGCGTGAGCACACACTCGCACGCATGTGCACGCACACACACACACACACACACACACACACACACAGAAAGACAGATACAGTTGTTTCAGTGGGAATGTCATGGGACATTTTCTGCCTAGTGAATAGCAAAAGTGGCTGAGAGTCCCCAGAAAAGTGACAGCATTTGGGGCTTTCAGGTTTGGGGAAAAGGGTAAGAGGGGAAGCAGGAGAGGTGTATAAAATTATGCATGTCTGGTGAAAGTAGACCAAGAGAATGTTTTCTTCTTGTTGTTTTTATTTATTGAATACCAGAACCTGAAGGTGTCATCCAATGAAGTGGTGGAAGATTCCGGACAGTCAAAAAAAGGCACTTCTTCACACAGTACGTAGTTAAACTATGATATTTGGTCCCACAAGATGTCCAATTAAAAGAGCAATAGACAAATTCAGGGGTAGATACCAATGGCTATGACCTGTATCTCCCCTTTCAGACGCAGTATGCCTCTGACACCAGTGAATAATAATGCTCAAGAGTCAATGGAAGCTTCTGCCTTAGCATGTGTGTTCAAGGTGTTGTAAAAAACAAAAACAAAAACTTGTTTTGTTATTAATTCCAGTTATATTGCATGTTCTTGCCCTTTGGGGCAATCTGAGAATGCCTTATAAGACTGAGAGAAGTTACAACTAAAGCCTACAACTATCAGCAACTCAAGGGCAGTTGTGCATAAAAGGCAAAGCAACAGGCCCCAATAGCAGCTGAAGGCATCCCTCTCTGGAACAGATTCAGTCTTCCAGTCTGAACAGGGAGGTGAGGAGAATGAGGTGGCCACAGCCCTCAACCCACTCTCTGCTCTCTGCTTCTTCACGGGCTGTGCTTATTTATACTCCACCTTTTCATCCTGACAGGGACTCAATGTCTGTGCTGCTAACGAAAGCATGTTTAATAAATAAATACATTGAGTGTATTACTTGTGTATTTAATTATATATATTCAATTAAATCTATATTAGCCATGTGTGTTAGCTATATTGGGAACACTTTAATTTGTGATATGAAAGTTTTTTCAGTGCAGCTCGTGGGTTCCTCTTGTGGCCCACTTGATCTGAGACGTTGGACCGCTCTGGTGTAGAGACAATACAGAGCTTGATGGACCAAGGCAGGTCCCCGTGTTCCTGCTGAAGCTTGCTGTGACTACCTTCTTCTGTTGCTGCCAGAGGATGGTACATTGGAAAGGGATTGTTCTTGTTTTCACTGGCCTTCCAGTGAAGGCTGAAGGAGTCCCCAGTGGAAAGGTCTAGTAGCCAGCTGCCTCTCGATGTCTCTGCCTTCCCCTGCCGCCCCTTACCTCCCTGGAACCATTCCTTCAAATCAGCGGGGAGATTTTCTGTGGGTGAGCAGAGAGACATGTGCTGAAATTATGCTCAGAGCTTGGGGATAAATTCCTGCAGGAGGCAGGCACATATGTTCGTGTAATAACACTTCTTCTTTCGCTGCCCTGCAGAAGATTCCTATAAAACCCCACGACAGCAGAATGCAAGAGAAGAAAGTTACTAGGCTGGCTGCACACAAACCCTCCACCCCCCTGCTACACTCAGCTGTTCCCCAACTTTACAATGTGGGGATTAAAAAAAATGGGGGGGGAGAGAGGTAGGGAGATTACCTCCCACCCCCTTAAAAACAGCTTGTATCCCTGCCTCGTTCTGCTTCCCAAACTCATCAAGGCTCCCCCATTATTCTGACATTTGTGCGCGTCACGTACCGGGAAGAAGTAATTTACTTAGAAGAAATTAAAAGTTCATTTTAATTGAGCGCACACTGCAGTATGCAAATGAGCAGTGCATTATGTACACTGATGCAGAGACAAAGGCAGTAATCACTGGTTAACCCTTGGTGGGCCAAGGCCCTCTCAACAGGGCGGGCAGCCGGGACGCTTTTGCCTGCATAGAAGAAGCCGTGAGTGGTGTCTGGCAGGCAAGCCTGCGATGGAGCAAAGGGCCACTGAGAAAGGGGCTAATGAAGCCACAGAAGGGCTTGTTGCTTGTCAGCTGCAATGGTAGGATGGACTGATGCAACAATGTCTCCTTAGCAACAGCGGACAGATGTATCCTTAGCAACAGGGTAGAAGAGGGGATTCTGCAGCTTGCTGTGTCGTAGCGCTGCAGTTGTGGGAAAAGCTGCACCTTCCAAAATTCACTCTCCTGATCAGCTCTTGAAAGACCAGGAGCCTGGTCTTCTACTGTGCTGGGTTAATTTCTGCAGAAGTTATGTGGTGCTTCAGGGTGGGCCTGTGGCTCAGTGGCAGCCTACGTGCTTTGCAGGCAGGAAGGCCTGGGTTCAGATCCTGTCCCCTCTAGTGAAAAGGGTCAGATGGCAGGTGGTGGCAGTGGCTTTATTTATATAGCACACTCACCTAGGGATGAGTAAATCTGTCCATTTCAGTTTCTCTCCATTTCACATTTTCCCAACCTTAAAGTTGGTCCTCCACATTTCCACATCAGTTTGCAATTTAAAAAAAAAAAAACCTCTTGAAAATTCATCAGCATTTTAATGCAAATTTCTCCAGATAGACACATCTTTGTGTGCAATTTTCCCCTAAGCAAAGCAGTTTCCCCTTTTGTGTGTAATTTTCACTAATGCATGCATTATTATGCACACATTACCCTGTTAAATGCATTTTTGTACATGTATGTTGGCAGGAGAGCTGCATTGCAAAATCTGAAAAAGTGCAAATTTTGAAGGATGGCTGTGTTTCAGTTCACACATTGTTTTAGAACGTGCAGATTAAGTGGGTTTGCCTTAAAATGCGAGAAACTGCAACTGATTGATTGCCCCTCCCTAGTTGCATCAAAAGTGAGAGCAGCCCCTTCCCAAACACTGTGGTTGCCCCCCTATGCCCTCTGTCAGGTGCTTTCCATAGCCAGTTTGTATCCACCATGCTTTTTATGTGACAAGATGGTGTGCTCCTTATGCACCATCCCAGCTAGGCTTGACTTTCTGTTGGGACTCAGCTCCTGTGGGAGGACTAAATTCCCAGAGCAACCTTGTGCCTGCAGAACCATCCCAGGGAAATCAAGAGCAGCCTGGGTAAAGCTGCTCCTCCTCCCTGCATATGTTTGGTGATTAATATTATTTGTCTTTTCTGCTTTCTGGCCAAAAGCATCCCCTGCAAAGCGACACTGTAAAAATAGAAGCTTATATGACAACTCTGTTTAAGCCAAACAATTAAACAAAACAGGAGAAAACAACACTAAACTGGAGCAGCTGTCAGTTTTTAAAGCAGTGTGGCACAAATATCCAAACCAGGGGTTTTAAGTCAGCAGGGTGGTGCAGAAGGAGAGTCTTCCTCGGTTAAGGATGTCCTTGGAAGGAACAAGGAGACCCTCCCTTGCAGCTTCCCCCAACCTGATGACTTCCATATGCTGTTGGACTACAATATACCATCATGGACTACAACTGACCATGTTGGATGGGACTGATGGGAGTTGTACAGTGGTACCTCGGGTTACATATGCTTCAGGTTACATACGCTTCAGGTTACAGACTCCGCTAACCCAGAAATAGTACCTCGGGTTAAGAACTTTGCTTGAGGATGAGAACAGAAATTGTGCTCCGGCGGCGTGGCAGCATCGGGAGGCCCCATTAGCTAAAGTGGTGCTTCAGGTTAAGAACAGTTTCAGGTTAAGAATGGACCTCCGGAATGAATTAAGTACTTAACCCGAGGTACCACTGTACTCCAATTTTTGCGGCAGCAGCAGCAGCATATGAAGAGCCTTCTAGATCAGGCCAAGGGCCCATCTAGGCCAGCATCCTGTTCTTATCCTGTTCTCTGGGAAGAAGACCCAAGCACAAGTGCACCCTCCCTTCCTGCAGTTCCTAGCAAACTGATTCCGGGTGAGTGCCCCCCTCCCACTCAAGCAACATCTGGAAGGCCACAGGTTACCCACCCCTGCCCTATACCTTTGAAGGACGGCTACCTGAACCACCTCCTCCATTGCTAAAGGCTCTCCTAACTGCATCCATTTATTCTGCAGCACTCTGTCCTGCAATGGCTCCACTGCTGAGTCCAGTGGGACTTATTCCCAAGAAAGCATTGGATCGCTGCCTGCTTGTGCCTACATCGTCCAGAGAGGTCCTGATTCTCTGCTGCTCTCTAGTGGCAGCTCCTGCCCCTCTTCCCTTCTCTTTCCCATGTTTCTGGCTTGCCCATGCCTGCTCAGTACCTGTCAAAGTCTCCAGCATCCCCATGAGTGTAACCTGCCTCAGTTTCTGGTCCCTCTGCCATCTAGGCCTGCTCTGAAGCCCTGTCAACCAACGCTCCCCACTCCTTGCCTTGAGATCTCTCCTGGCTCTTCCTTTGCTTCACTTGGGAAGCGGCGGAAGCCGAAGCTTTTTTGCTTTTGCTTTTTTAAAAACTACCTGTCAAACCTGGTGTATGTATTGCTGGGTGGTGGGTTTTCTTTTTTCCTTTTCCTTTTTTAATGACGGTGCAAATGAAACCGGTTCACAGATGTGAAATGACAGCCAGCTGCAGGAGACAGACAAATTATTGCCAAGCCCAGTTTGAGACGCCCACAGATTCCAAACAAAGGGAGCCATCTCGGCTCACTCGGATGAGCAAGAGACAGCGGGGAGCCTGGGAGACAAGCTGCTGTGCTCCCTCCCTGCTTGCAGCTCCCTCAAACCAGCTCCATGCTGTGTAGCAGGCTCTGCTCTCTCTCTCTCCCCCTCTCTACCCTCTCCATCACATGCAGCTCAAAACAGCCCCAGACTGTAAGCAGTGCCTTATCTTCTGTAATGAGCCAAGGGGGCCTTTTCTGCACCACCACCACCCCTCTAACAGAAAGTGCCTGGCCAAAAGCACAGTGAGCATTTGCACAGCAAGCTTCCTTATACTGAGTCAGACCTCTGGTTTATCTAGCTCTGTATTTTCTATATTGACTGGCAGGAGCTCTCTGGGATTTTTCAAACAGAGGGTGCTGGGACCTTAACCTGGGCCTTCTGCACACAAATCAGATGCTATGTCACTGAGCTATGGCCCTTTCCCCAAATCATTTGTTCTGCTTTGGTCAGACTGCACCTGGTGTACTGTGTTCCATTCTGGGCACCACAGTTAAAGGAGGATATGGACAAGGAGGAAGGTGTGGAGAGGAGGGCGACCAAGATGATCAAGGGAGTGGAAATTAAGCCTTATGATGGGAGCCGGTATGTTTGGTCTGGAGAAGAGAAGAAATGGCAAGTGTGGTTCAATGTAAATGCAGTGTGATGCAATCTGGGGCAATAATAATAATAATAATTCTAACTTCACAGGCATGTCGAACGGTAGTGGTTAATCTGGCAAGAGATTTTGGGGCAAAAATGAAAATGTCGACCCAATGAGCAGCAGTGGTGAAAGGCAAATAACATGCTGGTGATAGCTAGGAAATAGGTTGAAAGTCAAACAACCCGTATCATAATGCTTTTCTGTAAATCCATGGTGCAACCAGATTTGTCACGCTGTGTCTGGGTGTGGTTACCACAGGGCAAAAAAAAAAAGAGGATATTGTAGAGCTGCAAAAGTTTCTGAAAAAGACAACCAAAATTATCAAAGACTAAAACACCTTCTGTGTGAGGAACGTTTGAGATTTGTTTCATCTGCGGTGAGGGGAAATGAAAGGAGAAGCAGAAGGAAGTCATTCGCACAAAACAATCAATTTTGGAAATTCGCTGCTGCAAGATATGAAGATTGCCATTAGTGCTTCTGACAGTAGCTGAAATCCCAAAGATCCAAAGATCACCTAGCAAAACATACATACATACATACATACATACATACATACATACGTACATACATACATACAAACAAGCACCAAAGTTTTTGTAAGCCAAAATATTTAAAATACAGACATCAGCTTCATTCTGCAGGTAAAAAAATAAATAAAGGAAAAATTGAGAACTTTTCCAGACATTTTTGGGTTGGCATCATAATTAAGAATCTCTGCATTTTTTTGTGATGCCATGCTTTTCCAGGGACTTCCATCCTGAAAAAAAGTATGTTTGCTAGTCTGGTTTGCTTTGCTCTGTTTCCCTTTTTTAGCCAGCACATGAACATCCGAAGTTGCCTTATACTGAGTCAGATCATTGGTCCATCTATCTCAGTATTGCTGACACTAACTAGTAGTGGCTTTCCAAGGTTTCAGGCAGAAGTCCTTCCTAGTGTACCTGGAGATGCTGGGGATTTAGCCTGGCACTTTTTGTATACAAAGGATGTGCCCTTTTTCAATGAGTCATGGCCCATCACCAAGACGCCATACAATCTTGATGTCCACAGAATAATAGAATCAGAAAATTGTGGTGTTGGAAGAGAACTCAAGCATCTTCTAGTTCAACCTCCTGCAATGCAGGAATCACAGCTAAAGAATCCCTGATTATATTATCCCATATTAAATACCTCCAATGAAGGAGAGTCCACCACCTTCCAAGGTACTCCATTCCACTGATGTACCGCTCTTACCACCAGAACGTTCTTCCTAATGTTAAGTTGGAGTCTTCCTTCTGGTCATTTGAATCCATTGGTTCAGGTCCTGCTCTCCAGGGCAGCAGAAAACAAGCTTGCTCCATCTTCCATGTGACAGCCCTTCAGTTATTTGAATATAGCTATCATATCACCTCTGGTTCCTAAAATTTGTTTAACTCTGTTATATCCTTTTGGAGATGAAGCCATTAGAATTGTGACTAGATTAGAAGTCTGGGTGGTGATTGATCTGTGTCACTTGTGCCTGAAACTAGGTAGTCTTCCTTGTTATTTGGATACTGACATGTGAATCCTTTGGATTCATTGGGTGGACCCAAGTCTCTGAACTGCAATATGAATACTATAAATCCAAATTAATTCCTTTCGCCCTTCAAAGGTAGGTAGTAGTGCTGAAGCTACTGGATGTCCATCTGTTTTATTCTGATACTGTTTCACTGCTTCTGTAGAGAAAGTGTTTCCCCAGAATTGATATAACAACATCCAAGCTAAGGTCAGGTATCTCCACTAAATGAAGCTATTTGGTGAAATTCAGGACCCTGGAAAGCGTTGGCAGTCTCAGAGCTTTTCAGAACCATTTTAGAGACGCAAAAGTTATCGCTATAGAGGGCTGAGCAAGTGTCTGTCCAGGTTAACAAGGGGTGTTTTTGTTGTTCTTTAACTTTGCTAACCATGCTTCCCTCTAAGGTCCCAGGGAGGGTTGCAACAGTTGAAAATGTACCGTATTTTTTGCACCATAACACTCACTTTTTTCCTCCTAAAAGGTAAGGGGAAATGTCTGTGCGTGTTATGGAGGGAATGCCTACGGGTGGCATGCCTACGGATTTTCCTCCTCTAAAAACTACGTGCGTGTTATGGTCGGGTGCGTGTTATAGAGCGAAAAATACGGTAATTAAAACAGTCTGAAACAAACCACATTCATAAGAAACATACACCTCAAAGGCATCAAAGGACAAGGTAAAGAGTTGTGTCTTCAGCATGTGATGGAAGCAAGACAATGACAGTGCCAGATGCATCTCTGGGGGGAGGCGAATTCTACAGGTGAGGGGCTGCCACAGAGAATGTCCTCTCCTGTGCCACCATCCCCTGAACTTTCGAGGGTGATGGAACGATTCTATCTCCTCTGGGCTGTGAGAATTCCAGAAAACATGTGAACAGAGTCCAAGAGCTCCATTAAGAACAAGATGTTAACAGCACAGCATTTTTAGCTGGGTGTGAAAAGGTTTCTCTCCCTGTGGAAAGTAAAGTAATGAGCTGTTTGTAAGGCCTGTTTGTAAGGCTTGATGATAGAGCGTAGTTATTGTCATTGTTTTGCTGTTTTGTTTTAATCATTTACTTGTTTTTAATCCTGTATTTTATTCTGTGAACTGCCCTGAGATCTTATGATGAAGGGCAGGATATAAATCTAATTTAAAAATAACAATAATAAATAGTGATGGCCACTTCCTTGGATGGCTTTGAAAGTGGATGAGACAGATGCATGGAGGAGGAGGATGTCAGTGGATAGGGATAACTTCTTCTTCCACTCTCTTAACACCAGAACTCAGGGACATCCATTGAATCTGAATGCTGGAAGAATCAGGGCAGTCAAAGGAAATTATGACACAGCAGATAATTGCAATTAGGAAATGTGCCCCCACAAGGGGTAGTGAAGGCCACCAACTTGGAAGGCTTTAATAGAGGATTAGACCTATTCATGGAAGATAAATCAGGCTTTCCAGTGGCAACTAGCCACAAGGGCTGTGTGACGCCTCCAATGCCAGAGGCACCATGCTGCTGAATGCCAATGGCTTCAAATCACAAATGGGGAGAGCACTGTTGCACTGAGGTCCTGCTTGCAGACTTCCTGCAGGCATCTGGTTGGCCACACAGAGCAACTGCATGCTGGACTACAGGGGCCCTGATCCAGCTGGACTATTTTTACATTTTGCAGGCAGAAGGTCCAAGTTCACTCTGCAGCATCACCTGTTAAAAGGATCAGCTAGTAGGTTGAGGCAGAAAGTTTTCCTCTTCCTGAAGCCCTGGAGAGCCACTGATGGGCAAAGGAGGCCATGCTGAGCTAGATGGACAAAAAATGATCTAACTCTGTATATAACATTTATTCAGGTTCCCTGGAAGTGTGGGCTTGCAGCTGGGAGAGCTAACTTTGCTTCCAGAGGTGTACAGGCTGCGTCATAAATATAATGGGGAGGGGGGAAGAAGAGACTACATCAAGACTTAGGGTGCTTCCAGACTCACTATTTTCAGGTGGGATTTATTCAAATTCAGAGGTGGTATAGTTATAGTTGATCGATATATCTTGCACTACCAACTGGCTCCCTCCAAAGATTGGGCTTTTTGCAATAAGTGATGGGGAAATGCAATGGGAAATGTGGGATAACATTTACTTTGATGCAACATTATCTTCCTGCAAACAGACCAGAGTGAGTGCTCATTAAATAACCAATGTCATCTAGCTTCCCTGCAAGCTCAATAAAACCAGTTGTTAAGAAATGCCCTTAGTGTCTGGCTTGTCTGGATCCCCAATCCCCGCTTCAATCTCCTGTCCTATCCCCCATGAAACTCCCCAAATGGTCCCACATATCTGCTTCTTCAGATCACATTATACTACCATTCAATGTGCATCTTTTTTCAGCTCACCAGACACATGCTCCCTGCGCATCTGGAGTTCCAAAGAGGTTCGGTCCCCCTGCACTGCGCCCCCTTGAAGTCTCGCTTTACTAGATTGCCTTAAACACTTCAAAGCAGAAGAGCTTTAATGCTCTTTGTTTTCAGAGAAGACAAATCATGTAGCAAACGCCTTTGTCTGCAGCATTAACTGTTCCTGACCTGGATTCCCTGGTGTGCACGGGAATGAAGCATTCCCTCCGTTCGTTCCCCCCACCACCACCATCCACACCCAGTTTTCCTCCTATGTACCGTCAATTATACTTTCTCTGCAGGCTGCATTTGCACGGGTTCCTGGCAGCTTGGAATTGGTCTCTTCCCTGGGAAGTCCATAAGGTAAAACTGGGCTCTGGAGAGGAGCAAAAGCCTGAGGGTCAGCAGTGTGAGGGACAGATCCCACATGGAGCACACGGATTCCTCACTATGAGCTCCTCTGTTCCACCTCCAGCATGCTATGCAACGGATAAAAAAAAACCCTATTGTGTTGGTTACTACATTTTAAAGCTGCTGTTCTCTTTTCCCTCCATAAGTTCCTGGCTGGGCTTGCATGAAATATTTTGAGATCCCAGATAACCCCTGAGCCTCGCTGCACAGGCTGTTTCCAGGCAGCACCCAGCGCGACAGCTCCAGATGGCGCCCGTGAAAGAGTTAAGTCCTCTGTGATCAACACCGAGAAGCAAGTGGTAAACAATTTTTTTCCTCCCTCTGCTAAATTAATATGCAAATTCCAAGGCCCATTCCCCCCCCTCCTGCTTCCACTCTCCTCCTGCTTCAAAATTAGCGAGGTAGAAGACTTGGGCTAATTATGCACTCAAACGAGCAGGCTTCGTTAATGTGGCACTAAGAGGAGGATGGAGCTGATTGTGAGGCGATGAAATTGAAATTCAAGCATGGTGCTCTCTGTGCATCTGGAATCGCTCTTGCATGTCCCAGTACATGGAACCAGACAGGGACTGCCAGGAAGCACACTTCACACACACCCACATCCGCACACAAGCACACACACACACACACACCCCTTTGGCCTGTGGCATATCCAGGCAGCCACAGAAATGCCCTTTGCCCTTTTGTGTACAATAGCACACCTGCACACATAGCACCAACCTACCTCTTCAGGAACAAGGTATAAGGACATTTGATTCCATGACTGTCTGTGTGTCTCTGAGGAATTTTCTTCTTTTTTTTATTCACTTACTGGTGAAGTATATTTTACATCATCTGCTGTTGTATGAGGCTTGAGCACTGTAGTGCAAATCACAGAGTGAAGGCTTAACTCACCTCCTGTCTCACCCTTCAATGTGCATTTGTGCAAACTACAGCTGGGTTGGCTAACTCACAACCCACTAGTCTTATCTGGCCCTCCAAGGGTTTTTGTGTGCCATCCAAAGACCCCCCTCCCCCCCATTTTTAAAATATATTTTTTTAGAGGTCTTTTTCTACTGTACTTACTAATGTACTCCATTATTGACACTTCTATGGAGAGAATCCCTTTTCAATATTCTGTTCTGGACTGAAACCCCGGATACACTTATGACAACACTCTTTAAATAACCATCATTGTTAGCACCTTTCTTGTTTCAAGATGGGGGGGAAATGGCATCTTAGCTACACCTTCGTCCCAAGGCAAGGTTTCCCAAAATTGCCAGAAGAAACTTTAAGAGCAGCCAAATTCACTGGTGTTGAAAAACCACCAACAGATGCTTTTCTTAGGATGGTAGTACCTTCGTTTCCATGAGCTCTGAGCACTCAAATTTTGCTCTTGAGTGACCATGACATTCAACCGGTGGTAAGAGAGAGATTGTTGTTCCCACATTGTCTAATAATAGAATACAGATGTAACATGCTTTCTCTACTTCCAGCTGGTAAGATCCAAGATAATTCTAATCCTCCGAAGGTCGTTGAGAGGCCTTGGACTCTCCTTAGTAAAGTTTCACTTGCAGGGTCTGCCACCCAGTCACCCACTCCTCCTGCTTGAACAACCCATTCTGTTTCCTAATTTCAATTATTGTTAAAACATCCACATGGAAGTCCTGAATGGCATCTATAAGAAGTATGCCTAATGTACGCTTAAGAGCCCATGGCGTGTGGATATAGGGTATGCTCAGCTGAAGACATTTGCAATAATGCCTCTGATCCAACGAGGTTGTGGTTAATTAGCAAATGGATGACACATTCTCATAGCATCGTCAAGAACACTCCGTTGCTTTTGGTTCAAAGGATGTGTTTCTGATAACCCGTATCCTAACATATACAGAAACCAAAACACAAAAACCATTGGATTACTGGCTCAATCTTGAGTGGTCATTGGGTTCCCAAATCCACATTTTGCTCATGTTCTTAGAATAAGATACGGTGTTATGCAGCAAACATTTGAGCTGCTGTGAACTGCATGTTCACTACTGAGGTCATTTACGTTGGACCTGGAAGGTGATGGGTGTGGGTTGCATGTATTATAGGAAGCTAGCTCCCATAGCATTATACCAGGGCACTGATTTATATGAAATTCCATAACTCCTGCCCACTTTTATGACTGGGCCAAGCTCTCTAGTGCTGTCCAGCCCTCTTGATGTCCTCATCTTCCAAGCAACATAGATCTTCCTTGCTTTTGATCACCATGCATTGCTGCTTGTTTCCTCCCCACAAATCCCCACTCCCCAGTTTCTCAAAAGGGTTAGGCTTCCTTCATCCCTTTCTTCTTTAGAGGGTGCCAAGAACTAGTGAACTTTATTTTGCTTTTATGGACCGAACGTTGAGCCTGTTTGTAACAGTTCCTTCTCAGAGCTCTACTCTTTGCCTGATTTCCCCTTCTGTGTGCCTTTGGAAATGCAAGCACTACTTAGGAAACCCAAGCTTTGGAAGTAGTTCGGGATCATGCAAGCCACACAGCAATAGTTGAAGAGGCTCATTAGATATCTCATTTGTAAGAAATTGCCATCTTCATGGATGAGATAGAAGTGGACAAACAAGAGGTGGTGTGCCCTGTGGCTGGGGTTTTGTAAGCATCTTGTGAATCCTCGGAATGAGGGCCAAATGAGCCTTTGGTTTGAAACACCAAAGCAGTTCTGAAGTTCTTCCTTAGGTAGCTTGGACGCAACTCCAGTCATGAATGACAAGAAGTCTTCTGGGATCCAATGGAAGAGGAGTACCTGCAGGGGATATCAAAACAATGGCATTTAGATATGAGCAATATAGAGTTAAGGCGGGTCCACATATTGCATGAGCACGGTCCATCCCTTGATGACTGCAGCGTCATCAAGTGATGACTTCTCATGCATGAATGAGCCTCAGATGAGGTTCCTATCACATCAGACACTCTGCTTTGGGGTGGAGAGAGAGTGCACATTTGGCTGCAAATCAAGGGCTGAGCAATCAAGTAAAGGGCACAAACCAGTCCTATGATACCTTGACATAGAATTCCCAGAGTTCAAAAGGACCCCAAATGCCACCTAGTCTAACCCACTCCCATTGCAAGAAGCCCCACACTACAACATCGCTGATAAATCTCTAATGAAAGAGAGTCTACTGCCTTCTGAGGCAGCCTGTTCTACTGTTGAAGAGCTCATACCATGAAGAAATTCTTCCTAATGTTTCATTCTAAACTCGCCCCTGCCCCACAGTCCAAATGACAATTGCTGAGGATCTCGGGAGACCACTTAATGATTTTTCCTGCCTCTTGTAGCAATTGCAGTGCGCTGTGCTAGATGCTGCAGAATTCAAATTGTCATACAATGAAAGTACTGTAATAAAAAAAGCCATAACAACAGAATTAAAAGTTCATATGAATATTTGATGCCTCTTGTCTTCAACCACATATCTGCAGACACACTGCAGACCACAGTTTGGGAACTCCAGGTCTAAATCCCTTTACTTGTAATTTGAACCCATTGGTTGTATTCCTGCCTTCTGGAGCAAGAGAAAACAAGTTGCTGCACTATCTATAGAGTAGCCCTTCAGATATTTGAAGATGGCTCTCCTATATTATCACTCAATCACATGCCCATCTTTTCCAACCTGTTGAGGCCTTCCCTTCTCCACCTTCCTTGGGTCTGCTTAAGACCTACTGTATATGCCCAGAGGGAGGGTAGAAGCCAGGAAGTCCAAGCCAGGGAGCACAGACCTTCAGCACCTGGGAATATTTTGTACCATTGGTTTGGGTTAAAATTTTAAATTTATAAACTGCCTTGGGTGCCAGGGCAGAAAGGATGTGTGTGAATGCATAAATAAACAGGTGACGTTTTCCTCCTAGGACCTGCTCCCCAGGCCATGATCCAGGACAGAAGCATCCTCTTGTTTTTCCAGTACCCAGAATCCACAGAACTAAGGCTACATGTACATATTAGCAGATTAAAACACAGCAAGGTCGTCATCCTCCCTTGTGCCCTTCTCCAAGTCAGATTTGCACACTGCTGTACACAACAGAGAGTGGGCGGGGGGCGGCGGCGATGTCTTCACCTGATGTACACTACCTGTTTTACTTCCTACCCTTGCAAACCCTCCAAACTCTTATTTGGTGAAGCTGTCCTCTGCACATGCTCAATGGCTGTTTTCAAATGTACACACCTCATCTTTACTGTTAAGTGCATGTGGCTTAAGCGTTCCTTCTGGGTTGAAGCTGGTTTGAGGGGAAATGCATCAAAGCAGCCGTGTTCCTCATGGCTGTGCATCGTGTGTAATGTCATGTGTGCACAGATTCAAAAGCAGGTTGGGGGGGGGGGGTTGCATTGAAGCCAGAGTCCATGGTTGATGTGTGCCCAGCCTAAGGCATCCCAGACAGGACTGCTGTACAAATGCATATCTGGTGCCTGTGGAAAGACAACCCATGTGCCTTTGCTCTCTTTAAATAGTGTAATATCTTGTTCATTTCAGTGCGGCTTGCACAGGAGAACTTCCTGGAGGATCATGCTCCCGCTCCCCTCCCTCCTCCCCTCCCTCCTTCAGCTGGTATTTCTCCCTCTGACTATGATGCATGGTAGAGCTAATTTGGCGTACTGCCATTAATTCCAGCACAGCTGCTGCGCCCTCCCTCCTTCCCTCCCTCAAGGCACCTTGCTAATACGCGGCTTCGGAGCCTCTCAGCAAATTAACATCATTTGTTCTCCAGAACATGTTTTTATTTCTACACGACATGCATAGCTGATTACCATCCGGCCGGCTTGGGGGAGCCAGGCCATTGGGGTGCCTATTCCCGGGTTTGGCTATCAAATCCATCTCGCCCGCCCACCTTCTTTGTCCCTTCCTCAATCTGGCCTGTGGAGAAAGGACAGGCGAGGAAACGTCAGCCTCCTCCATCACTACCATCACCATCCCTGTATGGCAGCCTTTGTGCTCAGGGCCTTTTGCAAATCAGAACTTCAGCCATTTTCTCTCCCTGTGTGATCCTGTCTGTTTGAAAATGGAAGGAGGGGAGTTGGTGGCTGCTGGTATAGAAGCTGCGGGGCTGTCAATACTCAGAGGTTGCCGTTCCCCGAGAGTTACTCTCTGGTAACACACACACCCTTCACAGAAGAAAGAATTGCAAGGCTCTGGCCCTAAATGGGCTGCAGTCACACATAGACTAATTGTCATCTTGCCATTAGAGGGTATGCATATGAGTGAGGGGAAGATGTGTATTCAATTTCAGGTGCGCTATAAAATTTGCATCTCATCTGGAGAAAAAGCAGAAGAGAGAAAAAGAACACCCTTATTTAGATTAGGAAGTACTTTTGTCACACAGCACGTGGCTAAAGGATGGAATCTGCAGCCACACCATGCAGTGAGGACCAAGAACTTGGATGGTTTTAAAATGGGATTTGACAAATTCGTGGAGGGTAAGGCTATCAATAATTACTAGCTGCAACGGCTATGGTCTACCTCCACTAGGATGGAACAGCTTTCCTAGGAGGAAAGGTTGCTGCATTTGGGGCATTTTATTTATTTATTTTTTAAAATGATATTTATTGGAATTTTCTAAAGTGTTACAGAATGAAATAGAGGCAAAGAAAAATACAAAATAAAAATAATTAACAAGGTAAAAAGGAAAAAAGACAAACCCCTCCCACCATATAAATACAGATTCAAACAAACAAAAAAAAGAAAAAAAAATACAAAAATACATCAGAAACAATTAAAAACATTTAAAAACAAATTCATTATTTCCGAATCCTCAACTATCATTACCTTCTTTCTTAGACCTCCTCCTCCTCCCTTTCTTTGTATCCTAGTTATTAATTATCCCAGCAAACCCTTTCCATATTTCATAATATTTTGTCATTACATTACCCTAAACTGTTTTAGTCTTATCTTTCTATAATAAGATAAATCTTAAAGCTTAAAACTTAAATCTTGCCCTTACCAACTTCTCATAACCATAACATTCTTTCATAATTCTTTAAACATTTTTGCTAAAGCCAAGTAATTTCATTCCAACATTTTTCTAACGTTCATCAATTTTATAAAGCAATTCTAATGGTAGAGAAAAGAGATACAAACAAATCCAATCTTCATCCAACGTCCCTTCCTCCTGGTTCCGGGTTTTGACAGTCCTTATTATCACGTCGATCTAGCCCATTAACCTGGCAACCTTATATCCGAGGCCCTCAAGTCTCTTCCATGTCCCTTCCGCAGCTCTTCTTCATATTTGTAACTGTATTTTCCCTTGTCTCCTGCTCGTGATAGCTCCAGCTTGGCAATATTTTTAGCCCTTCTCAACAGATCAGCCCCTTTTCCATATTCAACACTAAGTTCCATATGGTATTTAAAAGCATGTTTCAAAAACCCTCCAAGATTAAGAGCCCCCACAATCCCAACCATCTCCCGGCCCATTGCCATATTTGAAAAGTCCAAACATCTCAGCCCCCCATTTCCAAACCAAACCAAACTTTTTCTTTCCAAATCTGGTTTTTTCCAAGTTCATCTGTCAATCCAAAAACTCATATTCCTGTTGGGCCTGTTCTGTCAAGACACACTCCTGATTTAATTCCTGAGTGGGCTCCACATATTTTCCCACTGCCTGTTCAAAGTTTCCCACTGCCTGTTCCAAATTTCTAGTCGAAGTCGCCATCCAGTTCACCTTTTCATGTAATTGTTCCAGTAGGGCATTTGTTTTATAAAAAGCACACAACAAGGCTTCTGAATACATTGTCCTGCAAGGTCAGATGCCTGTTCCCACAGTTGTAATCTATAACAGCTGCCGGCTCCCTGGAGTTGGTTACAGTTTCACAGTCTCCCTCTAGGGGGAAAACTTCTATTTGTTCTTGCAACAGAGTTTCCCTTTTTGAGATACTTTGTCAATCTTTATTCCTTTCAAATGCGAAAAGGAACAATGGAATCACTATGTTTCTCTTCTTTTAGCTATCTGTCAAAAACACTTATTTCTGGTCAATGAACTTCAAACGTCAGTCCTGACACCCCCGCTCCAGTATCAGGACGGAGGAAAGTTGCTTCAGTTTAAACTCACTTTAAACAATCTAAAAATAATCCTCCCCCTTCTCCTGCTGTCAAAGGGGGGGTTCCACAATTATAAATGATGAAATCCAGTCCTTTAAAGCCAATTTTCTTAGCTCTAGCTTTCGTTGTCTTTGCTTTATTCTGTTTACAAAAAAACGGAAGGCTGACTTCCTGTTTAGACCTTCCCGTTCCGTACCAAATTAAAGTAGGTATTTAAGGTCCAATTCTTTTCTGCTCGCTAGTCCTTATTTGATGTCCAATTGTTCAAAATCTAAGTACTCATGGATGCTTATTTTAAAATCCAAATTGTCCCAGGAAAAAGGCAGCGCTCTCCGGCAACGGCTATGCGGCTTCGCTCCACGGAAATAGCCATTGACTCTCAGCACCGCGCCGCTTCCCCCTCTTCACTTCGGAGCCCGTTAGTGGGTTCCTTAGCGAGTTGGGGGGGCGCTAAAGGTGCCCGCCGAGTCCCATGGTCACAGGCTTCATCCGCCTGTGATTTTTGAAAGGGTCCCCGCTTCGCCGTAGCGGAGAAGACCCGTTTCCCGCGGAGCTATTCCCTCCAGTTCAGAGGGAGTCCGCCATTGCTGGTGGCGCCACCCCGGAAGTGGGCATTTTAGCTTAGAGAAAAGGTAAGAAGTGACATGTTAGAAGTTTATTAAAATAAGCAATGCAAAGAGAAAGCAGATAAAGGAAATTTCTCTCTATCTTTCTCTCTCTCTCTCACACACACACTATAAATTGTAGATAATTCAGTAAAGCTGAACGTTGGAAGGTTCAGGACAGAAAACAAAGTTTATCACCTCCCACAGGAGGCAGTGATGGCCACCAACTTGGATGGCTTTAAAAGAGGACTGGAAAAATTCATGGAGGTGGAGAAGGCTATCAATGGCTACTAGCCATGTTGGCTTTGCTCTGTCTTCACGTCAGAGACATCCTTCTGCCTACCAGTTGCTGGAAGCCGCAGGAGAGAAGACTGCTCTTTTGCTCAGCTCCTGCTTACGTGAGTCCCACAGGCCCCTGGCTGATCACTGTGAGAACAGCATACTGGACTAGATGGGCCTTTGGCCTGATCCAGCAGGCCCTTGTTATGTTCCTTTGCAGAGACAGTGAGCTACTTGCTGGGATTCACAAGTGTGGAGAACACAGCTGTTGCATTCAGGTCACCCTTGTGGGCTCCCCAGAGGCACCTGGTTGGCCACTGTGAGAACAGGGTGCTGGGCTAGATGGCCCTTTTGGTGCTGGGGGCACATGTGGAGTCTAGGAAACTGTTACAGACCCCACTTCACAGACAAAACTCTCACAGATACCCATTTCACAGAAGGAAACTGATGGTACACAGATCTCTCGGCTTAAAAAAAGAGCCAGGCGGCACACACACACGTGCATGCACGCACACACACACACACCAAAACAAACAAAACACAGACAAAATGCAGGCCACCCCTCTCCCCACAATCAGGCAACCCTCCCACCAAAGAAAAAGCCACAACACCCCCTTGCTTCTACAATTAAACACTGAGAGGGACATGGAGCCTAGGTGGGCACCAAGGACACCATGATAGAGACCTCGGATTTAGCTCAGTAGTGGACCTTCCGTTCTCTTGGCTTAGCTTCATGACCCTCTAGGCCAGCACTCTATATGAAGCAGGCACCAGCCAGCGGATTGCCTTGATCCTGGCTGGGCAGCTTGCCTTGGCATCCACGCTGGGGCTCTTCACAGGCCTGCTGCTATGCTAATTTCCCTTTCACACCGCCAGCAAGTTGCGGAGCCTCTCCCAGCAATGTGGCATATGTTTTGATTAGCCAGCCACTCCTCAGAGCCAGCCAATTCCCTTAGGTCTGGCTCCGTTTTTTTTTGTTTGTTTCAGGGGTGATGGTGGGAGGAATATTATTTTGAGGAGGTGGGTTCAAAGCAGCCCCTGCTTATAAGGTGGTTAGTGGGTCCCTGGAGGCTGACCTGGCATGCATCCTCATGGACTCAGTGCAGGAATCCAACCGGCAGGGCCCCCCCCCCTTGGATGGAGCAGCAGGCAGGAATTCAGCTGGTTCTCTGGGGCAAAGATTTACTTTTTAAAAGGAAAACTAGGAAACCTAGAGAAAGCAGGAAAGACTGGATTGGGCAATGAGACAAAAGGGGTTCGGGATGTGGTGTAAGGAGGAAGGATTGCAGCTCCTGTCTTTGCATGCGTAAAGTCTCAAGCTCAGTTTGCACATCTCCAGTTAAAAGGGGTCAGGGAGCAGCAGGCAAAAGAGAAAGGGCCTCTCTCTGTCTGAGAGCTGCCTGATGCAAGGTCACAGTAGGCAACACTGGGCTACCAGTGAAGTCCTGTCTGTGGCTTGGAGCAAAGGAAACTTCCTTATACTGAGTGGTCCATCTCGCTTGGTATTCATTTTTATTTTTAATGCATTTATACCCCACCTTTTTCTCCAAGGAGCTCAAGGTGGCGCCGACAGCAGCTGCCACACACTCCTTGTTGGAGGCCAGATCTGGAACTCCTTGGCAACCCTTGCCCCAATGCTGCCTTTGCAGTGGGCTTTCAGTGACTAGGAGGCCCTGCTGGTCTCCTCCCACCCCCTGTTCCCAATGTTGTTCTTTATTCCCTCCTGCTGTTCCTGATGTAGCTCTTCACTCCCCTCCTCTTCCCTGGCAAGAGGGTGGTTCGCCTCAGGTGCTAAAATGTCTTGGGGCTGCCCTGCCTGTTGAAATTAACAGTGATACAATCAACAGTGACTGGCAGTGGCTCTCCAAGATTTCAGATGAGCGTCTCTCCTACTTGGAGATGCCAAGAATTGAACCTTCTGTGTACAAAGCAGCTGCTATATGTACCACTGAGCTATGAACCTTGCCTGTGAACTATTGAACTCTTCTCGGAAGGCAGCCCAACTGAGTTCGGTGGGATTTATTACCAGGTAAGTAGGTAAAGGAAGGATAGTCTCGATGGAGCAATAATCTCACCTGATATAAAAGTGGAGGAGAAAAAAGCTTGAGGAACTGTCACCACCAAGTGGTCCTTCCCTCCCCGCAATTGTAATCACAGGCATGTCTGGAGGCCCATCTTGGCCTGAGGGGGGCTCAGAAGAAGCAGTGATCACTTTTTTCTAATCATAGCGCTTGTATTTCCCATTATTTCGTAACTTTTGTTTAAAATGATGTGTGTTGGTGTAATAATATTATGCAAACCACTTTGTGACGTCCACTTGAAAAGCAGCATGTAAAGAACAAAAATAGATAAACAAGATAGCTTTCCCTTCCCCTCCTTGCTTCTTCTTAGCTCTCTCACATGCCTTCAAGACAGAGGCTATGACCTGAAGCATGCAAGCAACGCCACATGTCACAGAGGGTGATGGTGGTTAACTCTTCCCGCCCCTGCCCCCCGGCACCATTTTCTTGATCTACATCATCCCTTGAAGTGACTACTAGCATGGTGGGTGGGAAACTGGTATTTTCACACACACCTTCAGTGAGACTTGTAGTCGCTTTGCTGGGGGGTGGGCAATTTGGATCAGGAAAATAGTGAAAAGGAGAAAGGATTTAAAATGCACGTGCATGCACACACACACACACACACACACTGCTTCTGCACTGGAGCCCATCAAGGCAGCTTTTAAGTAAGCAATCCCATATTGGATCTTCTATGTCAACACAGAGCTTAGTCTGTAACGCGGTTACTATCAGCTCACGTTGGTCAAGGCTTTGAGTTGTCCAAGGGGAGAAAACAAGTTGAAAAACAGAAGTTGCCTGCTACTGTAATAAAATCAGGGATAGCTCCAGACTGCAGCAGATTCAGGAACTTCTGGGGTCCCCAAGTCTTGCTGGAAGAGACCCACTTCTACTGTGTTGCTGTCCTTGCCTTGTGTAGAGCACCCAAAGATGTCAGCAGAAGGTGAGAATTCTCAGTTTTCAGACAAAGGGGATCCACAGAGGGTCTCTTGCTCTCCGCAATCGTAAGTGGGCATTATTATATTGGAAGGTGTTTAGTAGGGCCAGTTCTGGGTTATTTGCTTTTTCTGAACCTTTCCCAGCTCTGATCCTAGAATTGTAGAGTTGGAAAGGATCCCAAGGATCACCCAGTCCAACTCCCTGCAATGAAGGAATATGCAGCAAGCCTGTACAGGGATTGGACCTGCAACCTTGCTGTTGCCAGCATCATGCTCTAACCAACTGAGCCACTAGAAGCCTCTCTACGCCTCCTTTTTTGAGTTGAGGTGACCAGAATGGCACACAGTATTTCAAGTGAGGTCTAGCCACAGATTTACAGAATAGCAATATGATATTGACAATTTTATTATCAGTCCCTTTCCTAACGATCCTTAGCGTGGCATTTGCTGGGTCGACATCTTCATCAAGCGATCGACTACCAGGAGCCAGTACTGATGTCTCACTCGCTCTTCGTTTTGTGGCTAGGGATGAGTGAATAAGTCAATTTAGGTTTCTCTCAGTTTCTTATTTTTTCCAGACTTAATTTCAGTTCCCCACATTTCCGCATCAGTTTGCAGGGAGGGGCGAAATATTAAATTCTCATGAAAATTCATCCTACAATACGCATTTGTATGTGCAATTTTGCCCAATACACTAATTTTTGGAAAGCATTCGCCCTAATATAATGTATATTTGTAGGTCCAACCCCCCCACACACATATGCACTACTATTCACACTTTGTCCTAGCATATGCGTTTTTGTACACATTACTTAGCTGGAGAACTATACTGCAAAATTCAAGGAAATGCGAATTTCAAAAGATGGCTATGTTCCAATCTGCACATTGTTTCACAACGTGCAAATTAGGTAAATCCACCTTTTGATGTGAACTGAATCTAATGTTTCCCTTGCTGTTCCTTTTCGTGGGCCAGAAACAACCCTATAAGCACTTGGATTGATACATTACCCGTCAGTAAAGCACAAAACGTCTAACCAGGCCACCAAACCCAAAGTTAGCAGCCTATCTGCATGTGCCAAGTGCCACAGGGCAAGCTGGTATATGGTAGAACTGACTGACAAGCTGTTCACCCAGAGGTAATGGCTGCCTGCCCTGGGATGGTGTGTGGCTGGCTGGTGCCAAGGTCAGAACGGCGGGAGGCAGTGGAAGGAAGGAGGCCCTCCATGCCAAAGCAGTCAGCAGCACCAGCCTGCATGGGCTTGTGGTCTGCTCCCTGCTAAAAAACTAGGAGCTGGTGGCAGCAGCATTGGAAGAAGCATTTGGGACTTGCACCTTTATCGGAATGCAGCCTGCGCAGGGCCGGTCTCCATCGTTTGGGAAGCTGCAGAAGGCTTTCATGTCAAAAGGCAGCGAGGCTCTATGAATATTTCATTAGCGAAGCAATGTGCTGCTCTGCAGAGAACATCTGGCCGGGGTCTCTGGAGACCTCCAGGCTTTATGCAGGAAGCAGGGACTGTGAAATATGGAAAGGGAAGGGAGAGAGGGAGAGAGAGAGAGAGAGTGGGTTAGAAAAGAGGAGGAAGGAGAAATGGAGCAGGAGGAGAGAACCCAGCCTGCATAGCTCTACACGCCTGTCCTGATGTCCTTGCTTCCCCACAGTAGGGACCACGCCATGGGGATTGGGACTGGGCTGGCTGCATGCTTGAATTCCCCCATTTGCATTTTCAATAGACACACAGAGAGAGATAATGCTGGAAGGGCAAGAGTTGCCACAATGCCACAGTCTTCTCGCCAGCCTGGTTTTCTGAATTTCACTGTATTTGTGATCATTGCACCATCCAAGTCTTTCGCTCCAGTGGACCTTCTGGTTCATACCTTGTCTCATTTGTGGCCCCTGAAAGTATTGTGTATGGCACTCCCAAGAAACCACTTTAGATGGCTTCTACCCAGTTGGACCAGCCAGGGAGGAGCTGTTTCAGAGCACAGGATGTGTTTTGAGTAGCACAGAAGGGATCTGGTGGGCCATTCTATGCACTGAGATAGGGCTGAGCTCTACCAATAAAGCATTAGCTTTATACCCATGTAATGGATATGATTTCCCTCAAAGAATCCAGGGAAATGTAGGTTTGCTGGGGGTACAAATACTTTTTTTGTTTCTGCAATACCCCTCTCAAAAATACCCAATACCCCTCTCAAAAATACAGTTCTCAGGGTGCCCTGGGAAAAGACAACTGTTAGATTATGAAATCCATGTATAAGGGGAAAGTGCATATAAAATGCATATATAATGAAAATAACATACAAAAATGCATGATACTATGTGAAATGATTTGCAAAAAAAAATATGTGTGTGTATTAGGAGAAATTCAAACTAAAATACTGGTGAATTTTTTAATGAGGGCTTCTTTTTTATTGCAAACTGATAGAAAAACGTAGAAAAATAAGAAACTGAGAGGGCTGAACGTGACAAATTTGCCCATCCCTATCAGCTACCTTGCTTTTTCTTGGAAACCTCCAAGGGTTGCAATTCTGTAACAACTCATAAGTTTGTAAAACAAATACCCAGTATGTGTAAGGGAGTCCATTAAAAACCAACTCTCTCACTCCTTCTCTTTCCCCCTGTGTATCTATTATCTTTCAGCTTAGTTATGTGCTCTAAGGTCAATGCTGCTGAACTCAAGCTAATTTTCACACAAAGCCACCCATTCACTACCAGACACCTTGGTTAATCACTGCTGATAATTCAATTTGGGTGCATGGGTGGGAGCTGTTTATGACAACACACAACTGCAGCTGCCTCCTGATCTCAGAGATATCTCAAGATCCTCTATATTCTCCCAAACACACACACACACACACACACACACACACACACACACACACACCATCAAGGTATAATACTCATAAGTATTAAAAACCAGGAAATTGTGAGCAAGGAAAAGAGAGACCGTGTTGAAATGCAAAGCCATGGAGCATGGGGAAAGTGTGGTACCAGGGTGCTCAGAGGTAGCTCCTTCTCTCTAGAGCTGGCAAGCTGGAACTGGGTGCAAGGATTAGCTGTGAATTTATTCTGATTTTAGGTGGGTTTTTTGCTGCCTTTTTCAGAGATCCCCCATCCTCCCACCTCAGCTTTTTAAAGATGATGCAACTGATCCTGAGTTCTAGGAAATACTAGAGATCCAAATACATTACGAAATGACACCAGTTCTGCAACTCACTGGTTTTCAAGCAAAAGCCCATAAGGAAACTACATGACCGTTCTTTGGTCATTAGGCCAACCGAAAGCCCTCTAGAACTCCTCATCAGCTGGTTTTTGGGATTCCAGAGATGATGGGAAATCCACAATTCTTATGTCTTCTTCTTCTTCTTCTTCTTCTTCTTCTTCTTCTTCTTCTTCTTCTTCTTCTTCACAGTAGGCCTTTCTGCAACATAACCTGATACCTGCACAGACATCTAAAACAGCCTCATTGTACAGTAATGTGCATTTCCTCCTCTCACAGCCTGCCTTGAAGACTTTCAGCAGATGAGACCACCAGCCAAATCTCTCCCTACTCATTCCTCCTGCTCTGTCCTCCACCGAGCCTGATTCTGGATAATCTTTGGGTTGACCTACCAAATAAAGATATTGCCCTAACATGGTGCTTAGAACCAGTCAGAGAGAAACTGGTGGCCCTTATCCAGCACCAGTGCACTGGTTATTCTTTCGGCATCTCTCCAGCATGGCATGTAATCATCATGTGGGATGGGGGGAAAGGCAGCTCCACAACTTTATAATAGTCTGGGTTCATTCCAGTGCTGGGTTACCCAATAGGCAAATTAATCATGTGTTTAGGACACCAGCAAAGCAGAGACATAAAAAAATAATGAGATTATTGTTATTTTTGAAATAATTTGACATTGGATTTTTTTTTAAAGCATTGAAGCAGTCATCATGGGAAAAATCAGAACTTTCTTGGAGATCTTTACACTCCACTATACAGTCTTCCTTCATTTTTCTGTTTTTTAAAAAAATTCTCTTCCTTACCTAATCCAGAAGGCATCCTGCTAACCTAGATGAAAATAACGCAAGGCAATCAGATCCTGTCATGTGTTGCAATAAATGTTTTGTTTGTTTTAAATTTTTATTGTGCCATTCATTGTTTTTATCTTGTATTACCTATGGTGGGCATCAAAGCTGTTTTGGTGCCTGGGGCCTCTAAAGGTCTTAATCCAGCCCTGTTTCCTCCCACTGTTCCCGGCTGAGCCTGAAGTGCCAGAGATAAGTCTTTCACCAAAGTCAGACCGCAAAGTCAGTCTTCTGTGGGCCATTTCCACCTGGCCTGATCTGCAACATCACGGCAGACTTGAGACGACTAACACAGAGCTAGGCCAAGCCAGGATAATCCATTAGGGATTTTATTGTTATTATTTTTTACAATTGCTGAACCTGCATTGAAGCAACCCTGTTTCAGTGCCTTCTCTCTCACAGTGAGAAAATCTCAGGGAAAGCAGTTATTTTTTTCCTAATAGGCCTATGCTTACCATAGCTGCCTCGATTTCAATTGCTTCGCTGTCCTACATTATTTGACGGCATTTCCCTGATATGTGTGGGAAGAAAAGCTGAAGTGTGTGTGTGTGTGTGTAAGAGAGAGAGAGAGAGAGAGTGCATTCTCAAGCAATATTCAACCATCTCATTTTTGCCTGCAAAATTGACATTTCTGTTACCCTGAGCTGAAATGGCTTTAAGCATCCCCAGCTACAAATTCTGTAGCAATTAGGCATTCTAGGCAAAACAAATATTGAGTTTGGCCAAAAAATGTTGTTTCTGTAATCCGCCAGGTTTCAGAGGTTGGGGTTGCCGGGGAAGTATCAATGTTGAATTTCCAAAGTGAAATTTCAACGTTTGGAATTTTGTCCCATCTTTGCACTTGTGCAACATTGCATTTTGGCTCAAGGCAGGAAGCAAATTCTTACCCCTTTGGCTGTGAGCGCTGTTGGGATTTCCATGGGATGCCAATTTGCATAATCTATTGTGGAAGGCCCAGAGTGGATACAGGAGGTCCCAGGTTCAATCCCTGGTGTCTCACGCTTGAAATCTTGAGCTGTTGCCAGTCGGAGTATACAATACTGAGCTAGATGGACCAAGGCAGATTCCTATGTTCCTCTGCTCAGCATGCAAGGCTTTCAGCCACTGGTGTGTCCCACCTTTGCCTTATCTTTATGGATGCCAGCCCCCAATTCCACCCCACACTGAGCAGGCCAGTCCAGCTCCATACATTGCTAGAGAGTGGATTAGTCCACCTCCATTCACTGAGCTTGTTCCAAGAGCAAGACTAATGCACTGGATTTGGGGCTGCGCCATCAAAAGGTCTGTTCAGCCTTGCTGAGGCCCAAACTGAAGGGGGGAACTACAAAATCCAGCCCCCTGCCCAGACTGAGACAAAGCCTTCCACTGCCAGGGGAAATGGATGGGCGCTGAAGACAAACCTAGGCAAGGTTAGACTTGTAGGCACAGGCAACACAAGCAAGAGAGGTAGAAAGCCCAGGCAATATCACAGGCTGCAAGATGTGGCTTCTTCCATGGGAGCAATCCCCAGCAGCCCAAGCTCTCTTCTGCTAGAGAGGTATAACCATGCACAAAGGCACACCGGTGTGTCACTGCACACTCGCGCACTGCTGGCAGGCAAACAGCCATGCACACAGATGGACACACAAACACAGGCACACAAACAATCTTTTTTTTCCTTGGGATAAAAAAAGAAGAAGGAAGGCAAATACCTTTTTCTCGTTCCTCCTCCGGATTCACTGCCTGCTTGCTACCTGCCATGCCTTTCCAGATTCCCTGCTTCTTCCTTCCTTCCTTTCTTCCTTTCTCTCTCTCTTTTCCCTCTCTTTCGCCTGGGCTGCCGCGTCTCGGCAACCCATCCTCCATGGCACCTCTGCCAACCCAGCTGCCACCTGCTTCGCAGTGGGCTGCCAGCTTCTCAGCCTCGTATGTTCCTTTTGGCCCCATGCTGCCTTCTGGCATCCTGGCAGAGAACACCGCTCTGTCGATGGCATGGGTCCATTTTTTTTCTCCCCCTCCTTTTGCGATCCAGCCTCCCCGGCTTCTTCCTTTGGTTGCCACCGGAGCTGCCTGCAGTGCCAGCTTGAGCTCTTAGAGAAATTGGCAGGGAACAAACCCAGAGTACTGTGATCCTTTCAGCAGCTGATTGTGGAGCCACATATTTTTGGAGGAGGGGGAAGAAAGAAGGAGAAGGAGAGGAAGAAGAAGAAGAAGAAGAGGAGCCCACGAACATCCCTTCTGTTTGGAGCAAATGCCGAATCCAAGCTGGCTGGGGGGCACAGGGGGCTGCGGTGGGCTTGGCAGACGTATTCCAGGAAGAAGCACACCAGCTCCGCTTTTCCCTGCTCATGCCAAAAACGAAAGGCGGGGAGGGAGGAAAAAAAGGAATGTTGATCAATTTCGCATCCCAGATTTTCAACAAAAAGGCCGCCGTCCTTCTTGGCACGTTCCAGCAAATCCTACCCTCCTATCCTTCTCTTGGTATGGAGGTCACCAGAGACCTGTCGGGCTTCTGAGCAGAATATTTGCCCCCATTGCTTTCATCTCCATCCCTCTCTTGCTGCGCAGAAAGAGGTGTGTATGTAGGGGGAAATTATGCTCCAGTAACACAGCAGCCCAATCCCTGGCTACTTTCACAAACAAACATCGGTCCTCCTGATGCATTGCAACAGGAACTGCCGAAGACACACCCCTTACCCATCGTTCCTCTGTGCCTCAGGTTTGCAGAGACCTTGGCGCTGAGAAGAGTCTTTGCACTGAAGGATTGGGGAAGCAGCTAGTTTTAGCCCAGGCCAGGGCACAGGAATGTCCCCCAGGGAGGTTGGACACATGACCCACTGGAAGGGATCAGCTGATGTGCCTCTGGCAGCCAATCCCTGTGAATATTAAAAGAGACACTCACACTTCCACAATGCCACCAGAAGCAAGTCTGAGTTTGTAGACAAGAGGTGGCAATACATTTCTTACTCGGGGACAAAGTTGCCAACTGCACAAGAACCCCAAAAAGGCCTCCTGTGTGTTTAGGACATTGCAGGGTGGTGGGCAGGCAACAGGTGTTATCAAGTCAGCAACATCCACCCCTCTGTTAACTCAGTTTGAGATTTCAGTCAACCATCTGAAGACTGGGTAGACCAGGAAACTAAGTTGGTCCCTCAAATTTGCAAAGGTTGCACTTTGCCATGAAGCTGCAGTGCCTGCAATGCTGGAGCATATGAGAAGGGATCTTCCGATAAAGACTTGAACATGTACAAAAAGCTCTTTGTATCTGCATTCTTGGGGATGTGCATCATGGCAACAGCCCAGTTTTTGCAGACAAGGATCGTGAATGAATAAATGAGCAGTAGACAGCTATTTAGTTAAGCCATACATCCTAAGCATCCTTCCCAACCTGGTGCCTTTTGGATGTTAGATAGATAGGAAGCTGCCTTGTGCCAAGTCAGATTATTGGTCCATCTAGCTCAGTTGTGTCCACACTTACCAGCCACAGCTTTCCAGGGTTTCAGGCAGTTAACATCCCCTGACCTACTCTGGAATGCCTGGGACTTTTTGCCCGCAGGGCAGACGCTGCTGCGCTGAGTTACTCACCTGCCCCATGCAGCCAGGGGGTGATGGAAGGGCAAGAGGTTAAAGAAGGCTGTCCTAAATGGAGCTGGGGGCAGGGGCCTGCTCCATACTTCCAAGTCCATTTTAATGTTAAATGAGTTGCAACTAGCTTTGAGGGTTTGGTTCGCTGCTTTCCCAACAGTCTTTTGCTTAATGGCTGTGTGCCTTTTATCGTATTATAATTGTAAACTTCATTTATATTTTTTCATGAAATTGAAGTGTACAGATATTATGAAACTTTATGAAATCTGTAAAAAAATAAGTATAAGCCAGGGTGGCAGGAGATCCAGCAGCAGCAATAGCCAGAACAATAAATAAATGCGCGCGCACACACGGAGTTGTTCTTCACTTGCTATGGCTTTGACAGCTCTTGATGACAGTTCTGGACACCTTGGGTTGTTTGGCTGCTTAGCCCTCTGAATCTCAGACATATTCCCAGGGAGAAAAGTCTTCCTCTGGGCAAGTCCTGCATCAAGAAGCTCCTTGACTGCAAGGGCTTGATGGCATCTTACATGTGGCTGCAGTTCGCAGCTGAGATCCAAGCATCACCAAAAGTATTCGCCTAATTTCTGTGAACAAGGAACTAATCTCCATCAATCATCATTTGATACAATTATGGTAATGGGGCAATTTTGCTCTTCTTCCTCCTTCCAAGTGATGTGGCAGCCACTTGGTGCAAGCACTTTACACTGAGGTGCTCTGGTCTCCCGGGACTTCATGCTGATAGCTACATCTTTCCAGTCTTCGGGAGGGGACTGGCATTTACAAGGACTGGTAGAAGATAGGGTCGTGTCTCATCATGGCTCAGGACTCAGATTCCCTGCTCTCAAAGGAAGGGCTTGATGACATAGACAATGGGGAAGATTGGGGGCAACAACCTTAGAAGTAACTCCCACTCCTAAAAACAACAACCTCTTAATGTGGAGGGAGAACCGGGTAAGTTCTGCCTTCACTTGCACAGCTTATGGAGGTCAACCTGCCTCTTCCTTGGATTGTTAAGAGCATAAGAAGAGCCAGATTCCCATCTAGTCCAGCATTCTGTTTTCACAACAGGCAACAAGATGCCCCAATGGGAAACCTGAATGCAGGACTTGAATTCAGCAGCACTCTCCTGATTCCTGGCAACTGTTATTCAGGAGCACACTGCCTTTGACAGTGGAGGAAGAATGTATCCATCAGAGTTAGTAGCCACCGATAGCTTTATCCTCAATGGATTTGCCTAATCTTCTTTGAAAGCCTTCCAAGTTGGTGGCCATCAGTACCTCTTGGGGAAGCTTTCTTTTGCCTTCCCTGAATCTTATGACATTCGGCTTCATTGGATGTCCCCAAGCGCTAGTGTTATGAGAGTGGGAAAAGAACTCCTGTCCACTTGCTCCATGCCATGTATACTTTTATACACATGTCACAGCTTACTTGCCTTTTCTGAAAACTAAGCAAACCCAAATTTTGTAACCTTTTCTCATAGGGAAGTTGCTCCAGTCCCTTGTTTATTCTTTTTCTGCCCTTTTCTGAACCTTTGCCAACACAGAAAGGGGCAACCAGAGTAATGATGAGGATCACCTTCCCCAGAACTCTCTCCATCTCCCTTGAGGCAGGGCTTGAGGAATAGGGCATAGCACCTTTAATGCCCCCACTGACCAAAATGGCCAGAGTTTGGGACACCAACCTGACAGCAGTTGGGACCAGGCCTTTGCTGGAGCAGCATTCCAAGCCTGATGCTTATGCATGTCTTGTGTCCAGCCTGAGGCAAGCAGCTGACCGTGGTCCTGAAACTCCTGGGAACTAACCTGAACGCTTGCCAGATTTTACCTCCTGGAGGTCCCAGACTAGAACAGGATACCACCATCATCATTTTGGCATTCCTTCAAGGAGTGCAGAGGGACACATGGCTTTTCCTTACTCCATTTTCTCCTAAGAAGAACTCTGTGAGGCTTAGGGATAGGTGACTACCTCAGTGCCACCAAATCAGCTTCATGAGGATTTAAAATTGGTTCTGCATTGCTCCTAGTCCAGCACTCTAACCACTGCACCATACTGGTTCTTAATATTAGGGGACCTTCCTCATCTGCATTCTCAAATGTATAAGAGAACAGAAACAGCTTTTACTTCTAATGCAAGCCCTGAGTTGGATTCACCGTCTCTGAAAAAACCATGAAATGGGTGGCTCCTCCATATAAACAAATCTTAGAACATTAGCCATGTTCATCAGTTGTGCAAAAACAACCCAAAGTCCTGTGATGTGTGAAATCTAACAGATTTAGTTGTGGTATAAGCTTTTGTGGGCTAGAGCTGATGCCAAAAATGCATAATGTGACTGGGAAATGTATTTGCAGAGGTCTAGCTATGCATTATGTTAGTAAAATGACTGGCTGGGAGTGAGTTTGTGATTTTCCTGCAATGTCTTAAAAAGAAAGTGCCCTCAGTGTAGGGGAAGGTAACAAACCTTCCAACCATAGGGAGGAGGCAGGTGTGTGTGTGTGTGTGTGTGTGTAGGAAACCAGGGTGGAATTCTAACTCAAGAAGAAAGTAACCCCCCACCTCCGATTACATGTGGTGCCCGAGACATTGTGCCAAATTGTCCTGGCATTCACTGCCAGATAAAGATCTAGAATTCACAGTCCAGTTTCTGTCAAAGCCTTTAATGGATAAATCAGACCAGTGCACAGGCAAGGCATAGATTACAAGGTGCAGCAGGTAAATAAGAGGTACAGATGTACGGCTAAGCATGAGCTAAGACTTTGATCCAACAAGCAAAACACCCCCTGCATCTTCCTTTTGAAGAGCAGGGCAGGCACAGCCTTAGCACAGCCAGAGTCCCGGGAGTGGGCAAGCAAATGGGTACTCCTTCAAAGTCTGTGTTACCTTCCTATCCTTAGAGATGGAGTTAGTGTTGGCACTACTCTCAGTTGCCTCTCAAAAGGGGGGAGGGAGATGCCTCACAGCAGGAAGTATGTGGCATGGAGGTCACAGAACAGGGGCTGAGCACCCCTTTGCCAACCCTCTTGGTTGCTCCCCTGGACCCAACTTTTCTCCCACTTGGCTACTGGCCCCCTTCCCAGGCTCAGACACTTCTTGGGGACCCAATTTTACCTCTCCCATCTTTCTAGGACCCTTCCCTGGGTCCAGTGGTGTCACAAGGTGAGGGTGGGGGGGCAGTTCACCCTGGGTTCCATGTCTGGGGGGTGACAAGAAGGAACCCCATGGGATGCTTGCCCTGCTGCCTCGGCCTGGGCACAGTGGCGTGAGCAGCCATTGCACCACTGCAGCCTCATGTGGAGGATCCTCCGTTCACGGCTGCAGCCACGAGCAGAGAATCCTGCCACCGTCCATACGGTGTTCGAGTGGCGCCGGTGGCAAACCACTACGTACAATGCATGCGCGGTGTTGCATGCATGCGCTGTACATAGCGACTCTGCAGACGTGCTGTACATAGCGGTTTGTCATCGGCGCTGCTGGAGCGCTGTACGGACAGCGGTGGGATCCCTCCACCGCTGGCAGGAGCTGCTTACAGCGAGCCGGGGGGGGCCTCCCAGTTTCCCTCCCCCCCAGCTCGCCGTAAGCGGCTCCTGCTGTGCTGCTTTACAGTGAGCTGGGGAGGGAGGGAGGGGGACAGACGGGAGCCATGGCTCCCAAGAGGATGATGTGTGCAACTTCGCCAACGCCCCGGCAAAGCGTCTTAGCTCCCCACTTGCCCCGATGGCTCAGGGTACTTGGGGGTCGCAGGGGTGGGGCTGCAGAGGCGTAGGAAGGGGAGTGGACCACTGCAGGTGTAATCGCTGAGGGGGTGACATTTGACACCTGCCTGCGACTCCCAGCCTACCTATACCTATACAAGCTGTCGATGGGGGGGGTGATAAAAAAATTTCTGCACCAGATACCACCTGGGCTTGCTACACCTCTGCCAGGGTCTCCCAGCTCCAAAATCCCCAAGCTACTTCCACTCCTGGTCAAGATCCAACCACCCCCTCTATAACACAAATTGTGAGTCCTGGGCCATCATTCTGCTTTAAGCTCTGGGGCCAAACAGCAAGAGCTGAGCATACACAGAACAGGCATATCTTCCACTCCCATCCATCGCCATTGTGCCTCATCAGCCAAGCCGTTTAAGCTTGAGAGGGATTGCAAAGCAGGAGAGTCCTGATCTTCCTTGTAAAGCTGACAGGCATCCTGTGCATTCCTGCCCAGGCTTCAAAGCAGAAGCCATTTCCCTTAGCAGGACTCACATTGTTATGGCTTCAGCTAATAATTAGAGATGAACTCAAACAATCCCAGGGAGCCAGGCTGCCTTCAGATTTAACTCATTCAAACTGAGCTATAAAATTTCCTCCTGGTTGTTGTCCACCCCCCCCCCATGCTTTGCAACAAGCCAAGTTTCCGAAAGGGGCATTCCCTAAACAAACCAACCTGGGCTTTCTTGGCACCTGTGCCTCAGCACCGAGCTTTGCTTTTCTGCACCAGCCCCTTTCTTATTTCACAGGCTCTTCCCGAGCTGATTCATCTTCCTCTTATACTAGCGACTTTTGCTCGTCTCCTCTCTAGTCTGCAACACTTTACAATTATCCTTGCTGAATTTCATTTTACAGCTATCAGTCTCTCAGCCCTGCAGTTTATTCATTTTGAATTTCTAGCTTTTTCCTCCCGGGTCGGGCTCTGTTTAATATCTTTGATAAAGCAGCAAACGGTACACTTATCAATTTCACAGATGATGCTATGCCAGGAGGGATTTCAAAGCCTGCATTTATTTGTTTACCTTTTGTATCCCATCCAAGCACAATTGCTTTCTGGAAGGGGAAGCGGCAGCATCAGGTCCTCAGACTGGAAACACTGGTCCTAATCCCCAGTGGATGGCAGCTGGCTGTTGTTTCCCAGGGCTCCGTGTGTGCCAGGGGTTATGTCCCAAGTATCTTTCATACAAAACCAGAGGGCCAGCCCTATCGTTAGGCAATTGTCAAGACCCACAGCGATGCCCAACACCAAGGCTGTGCCTCTTGCTTGTCTGGATGGGGGATATAGATGGGTGTGTGAGTGTGTGCAGAAACTAGCCTACTTTACAAAGGTAAAATGTGCATTTGTTGCTCTGCCTACCTTAGCCTTTTGCCCTACCTGCCTCTGGCATATGGCCCTGGAAGAAGGGTAAGTGGCTCTTGGGCCAAAAGAAGGTTTCCCATAGGGATTCATATCCACACAATGTTATCTAGCTTAGATCCTACCATGGAGAGAAACAGAGCAAGGCTCACTCCCCACACAGGCCAAAGGGTTAAATCCCACTTGCTTGAGCTCTGGAAGATATGAGGAAGGAAGGCTCTGCAATGGTGAATTAATGAATTGGGTTTCTCCTGACTCAGAGCATATGGCTGCCTGACCCTCCTGCCCAGCCACCCCCCAGCTGCAGCCTGACACTGACTTTTGCCCTTTTCCTCGGCCCTCCACCTACTCTGATTAAATCACTACTTTGCGCCCAGGGGAAAAGGGAGGATGGGGGAGGAGACAGCTCTTTGGACCCCAGATATCAACTGGGTAGGGGTCCCTTCTGTGGAACAGATTAGGACAGGATTAAAGATTAGAACCCCTGGCAGATGGAGGCAGGGAGGAGGGAGACAGGGAATATTTTACACTGCAGTGTTTATTGCAAACACCATAAGGAATTCAGCTGTCGGAGCTGTTGGACATAGGAAAACGTCTTTGTCTTTGTGTTTGTGTTTGGGGTGTGGGATGGGGGGGGGAGAAGAAATGACCCTGCTTGCTATAGTGTTCTTCTGTTGCAGCGACAGAGTATTTAATGGTTAGAGTTGCGGACGATGTGGTGTAACATTACACCAGTGTGGTGTCATGGTTAAAGTGTCAGACTATGACTGGACAGACCAGGGTTCAAATCCCCAATCAGCCACAAGGCTCACTGGGTAACCTAGTCACTGTCTCTTAGACTAAAGAGGGAGGGGAGAATTATGTACTTTGAGCCCTTTGGAGGAAAAGGTGGAATATATATATGAATATAAATAAATAAATATCCACACTTCCCAAATAGATGAATGGCATTATTAGTAATAATATCACGCTTCCCTTCAAAGGAGCTTCTGAAGGCATACATGGTCCCTCTCTTCCCTGTTATCCTCACAGAAACCCCGTGTGGTAGGTCAGGTTGAGAGCTGGTGATTGGCAAGTTTCATGGCTGAGTGGGAATCTGAACCCAGGTCTGCCCTGTTCTAGTCCAAAACTCCAACCCAGCCTTCCCCAACCTGGAGCTCTCCAAATCCACTTCCCATCAGTCCCAGCTAGCATGGGCAATGGTCAAGAATGATAGGAATTATAGTCCACCAATATGTGGCGGGCAAGACACTGCCCAACCCAGGCCTAGAGTGGATCTGGAGTGCAAGTTTTAAAGTGAGGAGTTGAGGCTCATTGGCTGCCAGCTGGTCATCATCTGCTTCCAGGGCTCCGGCATTAGAAACCCACCTTGGTTCTGCTTCCAGGGCAACTGGATCGGTCTGCTTCACAGAATCTCAGTACAGTATCTCTGCCAAAGCTCAGTGGCAGAGCATCTGCTTTGCAACCAGAAGGTCCCGGGTTCAATCCCCAGCAGCATCTCCAGATAGAGCTAGGGAAAAGACTCTCTGCCTGAAACCCTTGAAAGCCACTGCCAGTCAGTGCAGACACTTCTGAGCTAGATGGACCGATGGTCTGGTTTGGGATATGGCAACTTCCTGTATCCCTGCAGAGCCTAAGACATTTTTCTACTGTAAGCAAAATGCCCTGGTGACATCCCTGCCTCTCTGCAGATCCAGACTCACTCACCCCCCATCACATCTGCGCTGCCACCAGCCTCACCATCATCACCACTGCACTTTGCCTGAGCCTCTATTGCCACCACAACCCAGCAGCAGCAAGGGCACAGTGGCTGCAGTGGCAAGGTGGCGAGGATGTTGGTGCTGCAGCAGTCCCTGCAGGGCTGGCAGCAGTGCAGTGGCAGGAGCAGTGGTCAGATCTGCCACCTGAAGCAAATGGCTTCACCTTGCTTCGTGGAAGGGCCACCCCTGGCAGTTACAGGAGCATTGGAGGATCTCTGACCTGCCAAATGTCGATGTACTGCAACTCCCACCATCCTTGCTCATTGGCCATACTTGCTGGGGCTGATGGGAGTTGTAGTTCAGCAGCATCTGGAGGGCTAAAAGTTCCCTGTTCCTAGTTTAGAGGAGGAAGGAGGAGCCGTGTGCCCTGAAGGTGGGAGAGGCACACTGTTCTGATGGAAGGCAGGCATTCTAGGCCGACCCCTGGGTCTCAGAGCAGGACATCAGAGCAGACAGGCCAGTTTCTTGGCACAATAAGAACCAACATTCTCTGATTAATTGGATTAAACTGCCCTCCATCTGTCTCTTGGGAGCTGGCCTCTATGGTTTTTCAGGGTGGTGACAGACCTCAGGCTGTGTTATTAAAGGGACAGATTGTATCCCTTGGCCCATGGATAGTTGGTTGCCAGACAGAGAGACATTTGTGCAGCCTAGAAAATCCCATCCACCCCATCCATGCACCTGTTGCATGAGCTTGGTCCATCTGGAGTCCCCTGTATGTTCCTCCAGATGGGTCTGTTCCCCATCTTTTCCCCACTCCATGCAGCCGGGAGGAGTAAATTGCTGACAGGGCCTGGAAAAGGGGCTTTTCTGTCTATCTCTGAAAGAAAAAGGGGTGCACTCAAGGCTCCCCAAGTGCTTTCTCTGAATTGTTCATTTCTGGATGTGTCTATGACTTGCCAAATCTATTAGGAGCAGAGATAGGGGAGAATTCAGTTCAGGTCACATTTAAAAGGCAAAGCTTCCTAATGTGCACTTCCCAGAACAATACAGCGACTGAAACAAAACCATCCTTCAGAATTCACACCTCTCTGAATTTTGCAGTGCAGTTCTGCCCAGTTCCTTGGGGAATTATGGTATTCTGGATAAATTCCAGAAAAGGAGGCTGGTGTACTAGGAAGGAAGAGTCTGGCTGGTGGCTGCAACTTTAAAACTAAGTAATGAAATGAAATGAAAGCAGGAGTTTCTTTCATTAGGCTACAGCCTAATGCATGACAATGTGATGTGGAAAGCAGGTCAGAGGTCCTGAAGAGGGAGACTCCTGCCTATGAAAGCTCATGTCACAAATGAATTATTTGTTGCAAGACCATCCTCTATATTATTGCTTTGATGGTGCCTTGTTTTAGGAGCAAGCAATTACAGTATGTGATATGGGTAGGGACGGGCCATAGTTCAGCGATAAAGCACCTGCTTTGCATGCAGAAGGTCCCAGGTTTAATCTCTGGCAGCATCTCTAGGCAGAGCTGGGAGTGTTCCTAACCTGAAACCCAGGAGAGCTGCTGCCAGCCAGTGTAGATAATATTGTGCTAGCTGCACAAATGGTCTGACTCAGTATAGGGGGGTTCCTATGTTCCTGTGCCCCTGATCAGCCTCACTGTTATTTTGTTCTTGGGGGTTTTTTGTTTGTTTTTGTGCAAAAACCTAACCACTCATGCTCCCCACCTTCCTGTTTTTGGCCTCACTGATATTTGTGGCCTCCTTCCCCACATGCCTCCAGTGGTGCTTTACGCTTATCCTGAGTCCTGTTTTCTCCCCGTTCCTTCCTCTCTTTCCCCTACATTAAGCAGCTCCTTGATTAATTATAGATTGAAGGAGAAGCTTTTATTGCACTGAAGTTTACTTGCGACAGTGTCCCTATTTATTTTTAAAAAGTCATTACAATCGTGGCATAAAAGCTGCTGCTTTATATTGGAGGCTAAATATGCAGTGGGGTCAGAGGTGTCATATTAGTGTTGATTAGGGAGTCCCAAGAATGAGCTTCGAAAGCTGGCTGAGAGACTGGGAGGTGGGCCTATCTTCCCAGCAGAGAGCTCTGCATTCAGGGGGAGTGAGTTGGGAAAGCAAAGCTGTTTGCCTGGTTTCCCTGACCCATGCAAAGGAAAGCGGCGTTTTCCTATGTAGGGTCTCCTACTGCCCCTTTCCACTTTCTGTTTTCCTTCTGAGTTGCCTTTTCTTGGTACGTCACATGCTAACTTTGCACCCAGCAAAGGTTGAGAGAATTCAGGGCTACAAAAACTGCGTATTCCCCCAGCACCACCTGCTCCCTTTGGTCTCCTGGGAGGTTTGTGCAGAAGTGAATTCCTGACTTTTGCAAGAGTTTGGGATCCTTGTTGAGTCTGGAAGAAGAGCAGAGGCATGGCATGGCACAGCACGGCACTTGTTAATATTCCACCCCAAGCCATGCAGAAGGGGAGCTTGGCATTTTCAGCATTCCCCACTGACAATGGCAGCTTCTGATTGAAATGTTTTGTCTCCCACTTGACAAACGCTTTATTGCCAGTTCATAGGCTCCTTCCTCTTCAAGGCCTGTGGGATAATGTTACCTTTGTATTGAAAGCGTGTGTGCATGGAAGAGGCCAGGGAGGAGGTATAAGGATGCGCAGTGTGCCTGTGACCTTGCAAGGTCATTGCAAAGGAACACAGAAAGCTCCCTTATAAGGAGCCAGTCCATTGGTCCATCTTGCTCAGCAATGTCTATACAGACTGGCAGCAGCTTTCCAGGGCTTTAGATCAGTGTGTATGTGTCCCCTTTCACAGCCCCACTTGGAGATGCTAGGGACTGAACCTGGGACCTTCTGCATGCAAAACAAGTGTTCTTATCAGTGCACTATAGTAAGATAGAGAACATAGCAAGCTGCCTTAGTCAGATCCTTGGGCATAAGAAGTGCCTGCTAAATCAGGCCAATGGTCCATTTGACCCAGCATCCTGTTCTCAGTGGTCAACCCATTGCCTGTGGGAAGCCTGCAAACAGGTTTTGAGCACAAGAGCACCCTCCCCTCCTGTGGTTTCCAGCAGCTAGCACCCAGAAGCATTACTTCCTCCAACGACAGGGGCAGAACACAGCCATCATCAATAGGAGCCATTGAAAGTCCTCTCCTCCATCTAGCTCAGTCCTGTCTACCATGACTGACAGTGACTCTCTGGGGTTTCAGGCAGTGTTCTCTCCCAGCCCTGCCTGGAGATGCCGGGATTGAGTCTGGGATCTTCTCCATGCAAAGCATCAAGGAACTTGATAAGACTCAATGAATTGTTCTGCGTTTTCCTGGAACCCTAGTAGAGAGGGAGAGGGAGACCTCCCTCATTACCCACCATGGCAGAAGATGCCACTTTGTCCAAATTTAAGAAAAGGGGGCAGGTGAGACCCCCTCCCAAGTAATCACTATGCCTAAAAAGAAGAAGAGTAGGAGGGAGAAACCCCAAGATCACCTGAGCCCATTGTTCCAGAATGGAAGCAGGCGACATGGGAGTGTCATTGGAGTAAGAGTTGCTCCTGGCTTGCCCCATTCTAAAACTGAAGAGCAGATTTCAATCTATGCTGTTCTGCAGTTTACAAATTATGCTAATCCTTTTAAGGCTTCTCTGATCAGACCTCATTTACACAGGAGCAAAATGCTTGCTTTTGTTCTAAAGCTTGCTTTTGCAGGGTCCTATAGGTTGCATCTGTGCCATACATATAAAGCACATTTAAAGTTCATGACTTATCCCCAAGAATCCTGGGAGCTGTAGTTTACCCCTCACAGAGCTACAATTCCCAGCACCCACGTCAAAGTACAGTTCCCATGGTTCTTTGTGGCCACATATGAAAAGCTAATCTGTCACCACTACAAAAAAAACCAGGAAGTTTTCAGACATGTGGATTGAAAACATTTGCATGACTGCTGGAGTAGTCTGGGCCATCAGTTGCACCACCCCTCTCCTTCTTTGCCACAACTGGGTAACACAGCAAGCATTTTGTTTCATTATTTTTTATTGTGTCTTTTTTTACTGTGATTTCCTTTCTTTGCTCTGCTTTATGCACTTCTAGGTAAAGGTAAAGGTACCCCTGCCCGTTCGGGCCAGTCTTGACAGACTCTAGGGTTGTGCGCTCATCTCACTCTATAGGCCGGGAGCCAGCGCTGTCCGCAGACACTTCCGGGTCACGTGGCCAGCGTGACAAGCTGCATCTGGCGAGCCAGCGCAGCACACGGAACGCCGTTTACCTTCCTGCTGGTAAGCGGTCCCTATTTATTTACTTGCACCTGAAGGTGCTTTTGAACTGCTAGGTTGGCAGGCGCTGGGACCGAACGACAGGAGCGCACCCCGCCACGGGGATTCGAACCGCCGACCATGCGATCGGCAAGTCCTAGGCGCTGAGGTTTTACCCACAGCGCCACCCACGTCCGTATTATGCACTTCTGGTTTAGTGCAAAAGCTCCGAGCCAAGAGCTACCCTGCAAACCCACTTTGTAAATCGCATTTCCTTTCCCCCATTTTTATTTGCAGAGGAGCTGGACTCTTTCAGTATCCTGCCTTGGCTTTCATCCACAATAGCATTGCAAAACTTTGCTTATACCTTTCATATGGAAGTTGAGCAAAATATTTTGTTGCCACTGCTGGGAACAGACAGGGACAAGCAGGAGATAAAGCAGGCTATGCCAAATTCTGCAGTGGTGGAGAGGTTGAGACAGCCCCTAAAAACCAGCCAAAGAGTTGGCCAATGCAACTGTCCCCACAACCCACAGAGCCCAGCCATGTGCTGGGAATTGTCACTGAACACCACTGCCCTCTGCTGGATGGCAGGGTTATCCTTTAATGTGCTTAGCCAGCCTCAGACATCCAGGTAGAATTGCCCATTTGATGCTGCCTCCTTGTTTGAAGGGGCTTCTCTTACTCTTTGATTCCACAGCTTCCTTTTGTTTCTCTAGCTTGAACCAAGCTCCCTCCTTGCCTGCTTAGGGGCAATGCACTTCTGGTTCCCACTGACACCTGACTCACTGAGGGGCTTTGAAACGGGCCTGCTCAGCCAGAAACATGCTTGTCTTGCTTGAATGTGAGGAGGCTCAGAATCCTGCTTTATTTTTGGTTAACTTTGTGTACCTTTAAAGCACATTGCCCCCTCCCCTTCCTGGGAACAGTAGTGTTGAATTTTAAGAACATTATAATGCATGAAGAGTCTCGTATGTTGGCTTAGACCGAAGGCCCATCTAGTTCAGCATCCTGTTTGCACAGTGGACAACCGGAAACTCCAAAGGGAATCCCATAAGCAGAACCTTCCCACTTGCATACCCCCCAACATTTATCCGATGAAAATGGGGAATGCCTAAGGAAAAGTGGGACATTATTGGATCAAATCAGAAACCGGGTCAGCTTCTGTAAATCCTGGATGGTCCCTGGAAAACAGAGACACCTGGAGGGTCTGAAGTCACTTGTGATTCCCAACAGCAGGTATTTAGGAGCATTAATGCATCCAACACTCTTGGCTAGACTCCAATAGGCTAACCGTAGCCTATTGATTTATTTAAAACCATTTATAAACCGCTTAATAGTTTAAAAATCTCTAAGCGGTGTACTATATACACGTTCTCTCTCTCTTTTAAAAAGAACCATCATTAAAATGTCTTTGTAAACCATTGAGGTACTTGTTTCTTAACAATCAAGTGGGGCATAGATTTTATGAAATAAATAATACAACCTAAAATCAATAAAAGTGCTACAAAAAAAGCATTAAAAAATGTAACTGAGTGATTCAAACAAATAAAACAGGGTCTAATCTTATGGTTCCAGGAAAGGCTGGCGCAAACAGATGAGTCTTTACAAGATGTCTGAAGCAACTGATGGTTACTGCTTCACATATGGCAGAGGGAAAGGCAACGACAGGTTGCTGGAGAATGATGAAGCATTGTTGAATTATTTAACCGGAATCTGCCACCCCGGTATCGTCAGCCAAAAAGTGGGATTTAAAAACAAGCCAGCGAATAAACAGAACGAGCGGAAAAGGCACGCTCCGAAAGCATGTGCCACTATTTGGAAACAAATCCGTTTTCCAGCTGCCTGGTGCTATGGCCGCAGCCACAGGTAGCTGACAAAGTGTTACACTGCCTGATTTCCCTCAACCAGAGTGGCAGAGTGGAGGCAAAGAGGCAAGCCCCCTTTGCAGCTGCTTTTGGAGCTGGCAGATGCGCCCAACGTTCTGCCATGTGTCTGAAAGCAGAGCCAGAGTCTCGAAAGCACAGGGCTGTGCCAAGGCCGCTCACGCACGTCTGCCACACAACGCACATGCTCTGGTGCAGCAGGAATCCCCTCGTAGCTTCTGCACAGTCCAATAAGCTTTCTCCATGCCAGGCTGGCCAGCAAGCCTGCAGTGGTGCAGGGCCTCAGCTGTCTCTGCCCTGACTTGAGGACCTATCTCCAATCCCAGGTGTTGGGAAGCTGCCTCTGGCTCTGTGTGCAGAAGCAGTATACCTACAAATGTCAGAAGCTGGTGGAAATAACCAAGGAAGTCTAGTATCTTGCTGCCCCACTTAAGGGATCATCTAGATGGCCACTCTTGGGAAGAGAATGCAGGACTAGAAGCTAAATATTTTCTGCCCTCCAGTGTCATTCTGAATTTGAAGAGTGGCTTGCAGATCTAAAAAAAGGAACAGAACAAATTATCCATAAAATGCAACATAATTTTAAAAACTTGAGCTAAGTCTACACTTGTGTGGAATGATGAGAATGAGGTGTGATCTAAAAACAGCAGCAGATTAACCTAAGTGCAAAGGAGGAACCGCAACAGTACAAAAATATCCCAGGGTAAGGTCTGAATTCACAGAGCCCACTGCCTTGCTGACACTAAGCAGGCCTGAGTCTGCTGATGGGAAACCACTTGGGAACCATTTATATACCATCTTGCATCCCAGAAATGTAGGATACGAATGTAAGATTTTTTTAAAAAAATGAAAGCAGAAAAAATAGATTAAAAAGACCAGGGTAGATAAAAAGGTCTTTATTTGGTACTGAAAAGGCAGTAGGCTTGGTGCCTGACATGCCTCTCAAGGAAGAGAAACCATAGGCTGGGTGTCACCACTGAAAAAGCCCTCATCCCCATTCACCACCCACCTCATCTCAAGTGGCAAGGGTTGAAGATGCTCTATAAATAATGTTTAAAAGGTAGAAAGCCCCAGTGGAAAAAAGGACTATTGCTTAAGGATGCAGGTGAATTGCTCTCTCATGTCTGTTTTTTTAAAAAACAAATAACCTCCCTGCAAATAGAGAGCTAGCACATCAGGGAGAAAGGTTCTAGGAAGGCCCTTTGGTGGCTGTGCTGTTGTATGTGTGTTGTTGTTGTTTAGTCGCTTAGTCGTGTCCGACTCTTCGTGACCCCATGGACCAGAGCACGCCAGGCACTCCTGTCTTCCACTGCCTCCCGCAGTTTGGTCAGACTCATGTTTGTAGCTTCCAGAACACTGTCCAACCATCTCATCCTCTGTCATCCTCTGTCATCCATCCTTCTTCTTGTGCCCTCCATCTTTCCCAACATCAGGGTCTTTTCCAGGGAGTTTTCTCTTCTCATGAGGTGGCCAAAGTATTGGAGCCTCAGCTTCACGATCTGTCCTTCCAGTGAGCACTCAGGGCTGATTTCCTTGAGAATGGATACGTTTGATCTTCTTGCAGTCCATGGGACTCTCAAGAGTCTCCTCCAGCACCATAATTCAAAAGCTTCAATTCTTCGGCGATCAGCCTTCTTTATGGTCCAGCTCTCACTTCCATACATCACTACTGGGAAAACCATGGCTTTAACTATACGGACCTTTGTTGGCAAGGTGATGTCTCTGCTTTTTTTTGTATGTGTAATTTTTATGAATTCACAGCGAGTTTTTAAATATAAGGGAGCATTTAAATATGAGACCTCCCATCTTTAGTCTGGTGACACAGTCCATTTTCCCACCTCAGGATTCTAACACCTCGTACTTGAAGTGTGCGTAGACTAAGCTTGACGTAAAGGGCCCTAACAAGTGTACAGTGTTTCACAGATGTGTGAAGGGGCAACAAGGGTTTGGCAGTCCCAAAGGCTGATCAATTATACATCACACCTCCAGGAAGAAGAAAAAAATCATGACATTGACTTAAAGATCACAAGGCCTTTATACCAGAATACTCTAGGGGCCTGCTTAATTGGCGTTTTCGTTTCTGAGCCTTTAGGGTCTCTGTTCCAGTCAGGTTTGCAAGCTGCTCTGTGCATTTGTGATGGGCTTGACATAGGCCTTGTTTAAATGAAAGCTGAGATACAAAAAACAGGGAGATTTAAGATGAAACTGCTCTGGAAGACTTCTGTAGGACATAATTCAGGGAAGCCTCTGGATGAAACCCTTTTCTGTCCTCTCTTTTTGACAAGTACTCTTAAACCATTGAGCGGTGGGTTACTAAAATAGTAATATTTAAATAAATGAATAAAACACACCTACCTCTAAATTTGTGAAGACCTTGGAGCAAGGCTAAAAATATATATTGCTGTGGCAGCTCACGCATTGCTGATGCATTAAAATTTTGTACCTATCAATATTTGAAAGAGTAAACTACGTATAACAAAGCACAAAAGTGAAAATCTTCATTCAGCTTGAATGTATTTTTAAAATAAAAAGTTCAGAATACAAATAGTTCCACAACTCTGAAAGATTCCCTTAATATTTAGACATCATTAATTCATAGATTTTTTATTATCCCGCTATTATCATCTCACTCCAGAAACATAAACAGGACCACAATCCAGAGTTTACATAAAATTCAGATTTTAATGAACATAAGCAAATTCTGTGTTTCAAGTGTCATGTCAGAGAGGCAATGGGGCTGATCTCTTATGTATCCTTGGAACAAAGAAACGTCACTTAAAAATAGTGTACAAAGATGCATAAACTTTGCATATATGCAAATTTAGTAATAATTGCTATAATTTAAATAGAAACATAACATATATCACTCCAATGGGCACAACTACAACCAGGTGATCTGTGTGCCTGCTCATTCCCCTGCCAGGTGCTAACTGTGGATGGACAGCTTCAAGGTGCCTGGCCACATATTTATATTTAAATGAGACTTGGACCAGAAAGTCCTTCAAACCCAGCTGCTCTTCAAATAGATGACTGTGCACAGATCACATGGTCAACACTTACGAGTCTATAGTATAGCTGTGCCAACCAAACTGTAAAAGATGGCAAGTAAATTCTAATATTAGGCACAGGTCCGATGACGTGGGGAGGGGGGCAGCAAAACAATATATGATGAGACAACGATGAGGGTCTGAGTGATTATTATGCTTATTATGGTGCGTTTGTTTTCGCTGCAAACCAAATTCTGCATGTTGAGAACCCCCGAATTGTGACCCTGATCCTCTTGGCTCAACACATGAAGACGTCATAGGCAATGTTGCCAAAAAACGTCATCACAGGACGCCAATGACATCAGATCGGACTCCTCTACCCTAACATCCAGTGACGACGTCAGGGCTCTGCAACGACGTCAGGCGCGCGGGAGCTGCCCTCCTTCCCCGACACCTTCGCCTTCCCACGCATGCCCCGGAACTCGCGTGGCCGCTCCTCGTTTGCACGGGGGACGTCGTTGGCGGACGGACCGGCAGGCCGAAGCACGAACGCCGTCCGTCCGTCTTGATTTGCGGGTGAGAACAAAAGCGGGGGTGGAAGCGGAGGCTGACCCGGAGAAGGGAAGGGGCTTCCGTCTTCTTCTCTGCTGGGGAGTGGAAATAATGACCGGCGGCGGGGTGAGAGGAAGGTGTCACTGCTCTTTCCCTCCCCTCTCTGGTCCCTGAAAGTGAAGCGGGGACCTTTCATCTCCACCTTCACCCACCCCCTCCCCAGCCCAGGCGATGCACCTCCTGTCTCTTCAGGTGCATTAGTTAGTTGACGTCCTGGGCTCCTTCGCGAATATAAATGGAATAAATAAACATTACCCCCTCTACACATAGGGCGTGGGGGCGGGGAGGTAGTAGGGTTTTCCTTTCCCACACCCTCCATCTTCCAGCACCCTCACTGCTCTTGCCTGACCACATTTTGCAGCTAAAGTCCCCCTCCCTCCACCATTTCTCTCTCCATTCCAGGAAAGGCTTCATTTGCTAAACCCTTGCAGTTAAATTGCACAGGAACAGGGCTTATTTATTTTCTAAACCACATTTTCCTCCAAGGAGCTCAAGATGGCATGCATGCCCCCCCCTCCAAACAAATAATCCTCACAACAACCCTATGAAGCAGGCTAGGTTTAGAGACAGTGACTGGCTTGAGGTCACTCAAAATGAGCTTCATGGCCGAGCTGGGATTTGGACCCTGTTCTCCCAGGTCCTTTTCCAACCATCTTAAGTGCTACACCGCACTTGGTTGTGGTAGAGGAAAGTGGCAACCCACAGCCTATCCCTCTGTGTAGGAACTATTTATTTGTCTCTATGGGGGGTATCTATTCTGATGGCAGTGCTATATTTTGTGCTGTGCTTTTGTTTCTATGAAAATGGTAGACCAACAGTAGGGGTACCCCTACTTTCTTGCCTGTTGACCCTCCTTGGGGGTCACATTAGTTTTTTACAGCATCATGATCACTGTTTACAATGCAGGTATTGCTAGTTGCTTATAAAGTAGGATGCACATTTAAAGCACAGCATGGGTAAACTGGAAGGGGAAACTGAATTCCCTTCTCCTGAAGCTTTTGAGATTGCAATGTTGGCAATCTCCCACAAGAAGTAGTGACAACCACTAACATGAATGGCTTTTTAAAAAAGCAAGGCAAATATTGTCACAGGGATTGTGCTGATGTAATTAGTGTGGGAAATTGATAGAGAATAGGGCTATCAATGACTGCTAGCTATGATAGCTATGTTCTATCTCCAGTGTCGAAAACAGTAATGCCTCAGAATACCAGTTGCTGGGAATCACAAGTTGAGAGGGTCATATTTCCCTCAAGTCCTGCTTCCCCCAGAAACAACTGGACATCGTGAGAGCAAGATGCTGAACTAGATGAGCCTTTGGGAGAGATAAAGTTGCGACCACACTTGGAATGCAGTTCTGGTCTGAAAAGAAGTATCATAGAGCTGGAAAAGATGCAGAAAGGGGCAACCAATAGCTTGAACAACTTGTGTTTAAGAAAAGGTTACAAAATTTGGGTTTTTTAAAATAGTTTAGACTGAAGGTGAATATGGGGGCACATGATAGAGGTATGTACAATTATGCATGAAGTGGACACAGAGAAGGCTATGTCCCTTCTCATATTACTAGAACCCAAAGGGGTCATCCAGTGAAGCTGAATGTTGGGAGGTTCGGAACAGACAAAAAGAAAGATTTTGTCGCACAGTCAAATTATGGAATTTGCTGCACATTCATGAAAGATAAGGCTGTAAATGGCTACTAACCATGATGACTATGTATTGTCCAGTATGAGAGGCGGTGTGCCTCTGAGTACCAGTTGCTCAGGAATATGATGGGAGAATGCAGCTGTACTCATTTTTTGCTTGTGGTCTTCCCATTAGGGCATTTTATTCACCACTGTGAGAACTAGATGGGTCTACATCTGATCTAGTAGGGCTGTTCTATTCTTATTAAAAGGCTGGGAAATTAGCATCATTTCACAACTCTGGTTGTGAGAACAGAAGGTTAATAATGTATAAAAGGGTATCTAATATATGCCAGATTTCCTGAATTTGTGCTGTTTGTGTATATACACAGAAAATCCTTTGATAATTCCATTCCAGTGTAGCAACTCGTGCCACAGTATTTTCTGCTGAGAATATGTGTCCTATTATGGATTGGTTCCATGCATGTGGAAGATATATAAGATATACACATTCCCAATTAGCACCCTTGTTAACAGCTCTCTCACACACCTTCAGCAGCAAGAATTTGTCTTGGGGAGGGGGCTTTAAAGTTATAAAGAAGGTGATTTGGTTTTTGTTAACGAACCTCATTGTTAGGTACACACACACACACACACCTTTTTTAAGTTGTTCTGCTAGGCTAGGAAGGAATGTGTGAAATGGAAAGAGGGTAAGCTGCTGTCATCGGATGTGTTTTTCCTTCTCCACTGGTGCGTGACACATTTGGTTAAAAGCCCTTCCCACGCAAAATCAGCAGCTTCTTTCAGAGTGGTTTAAAAAGTGGAGAATGTTGAAGCCAAAAAGTTTATGGCTTTTAGCTTAGAGGAAATTAAGGCGGGTGGAGAGAATTAAGCTTGTTGTCAGCGGTTGTGCACATCAATGCGTACAACTTGGCCAAGCTGGGCTTCATATTAAAACCACACCTTGTTCATTAATGCATTGAATCTTGGAAAGTTTTTCCCTTTGAGCTTTTAAATTTAATTGTGAGGTGGCTATAAACAGTCCTATAAATTGCTTCAGTTCCTGTGAGCAGCCCCCCAACATGCCATCTTACACTCTTCCCTTCCACTCGGTTCCTGCTTAAACTTTCAGCTTTATTACATCCTCTGGCTTAGTGTTCCTTAAGTGAATCGCCTGGATGCATGAAAACACCTCACATTTTTGCCGTTTTGTGCCAACATTTTCCGCTGGGTTACATCACTACAACAGTACTGCTGAGCCCTAATTACCTTCTACCCCAGGGTTTCCCATTCTTAATGTTCAAGATGAAACACATCTCTAGATCTGGCAAGGTCACTTCTCTTGTTGGACCGATGTCTGTTAAACTGAGAACACAGTATACTTCATGGCCCATCTTGTATCCTGAAGGGCCAAGTCAGCTTTGAGACCAGAGCACTGGGGTGCATGATATTTTCCTGGCAGCACTTCTGTGATGAGAAATTATTATTCAGTCCTGCAGAATGCTGCATGTTTTTTCTTTACAATAAAGTTGCCATTGGCAGTCTTTGATCTAAAAGGAAACATGTCTTGCAGGGTGATACCATTGCCCTTCTTGTGTGTCTTAAAAAATTAAGAAGAGCCTGCTGGCTCAGGCCAGTGGCCCATCTATTCCAGCACCCTGCTTTCACAGTGTCCAACTGGATATCCAATGGAAGCCCACAGGCAGGACTGAAGCGCAGCAGCTTTCTCCCTTCCTATGGTCTTTCAGCTGATCTTTTGGTCACGCTCTGCATATTGACTGAGTTTTTTTGTTTCTTTCTCCAGCACCACAGCTAGCCAGGAGGCACCAGAGAAATGTTAGGCTCCTTCATAATTTCAAATAGGAGCTATCTGGCCAAATGTCTAGTTCGTGTCTTATGCCTTCAAGGCTGGGACTCCTCTGGCCTATGGGCTGCTCACTGCATCTTTAAAGGCCTGCATACTAGCAGGACACCTTGTCATGGACAGGTTGCTCCTGTCTTCACCAGAGCACTGGCCTTTGGAGATAAAATTGCCATTGTTGACCAACATGGAGAGCACTCCTACAAAGATCTGTACGCTCGAAGCCTCCATCTATCCCAGATGATCTGCAAGACTCTCAGGAACTCAGGCGGAGACTTGAAGGGTGAACGGATTTCATTTTTGTGCCCCAATGATGCTTCCTATGTAACTGCACAGTGGGCTTCATGGATGAGTGGAGGCACAGCTGTTCCTCTTTACAGAAAACACCCTGTGTCGGAATTGGAGTATTTCATCAAGGACTCTCAAAGTGCTCTCCTTGTTGTAGAGGAAGAGTATGTGGAGAAGATCACCCCTAGTGCTGGGAAACTTGGGGTTCCTGTGCTTTCGCTTCCCAAATCTGGGAGATGTGGTTCAAAAGTGGATGCATCCCTTTTCGAAGCCAGTTGCCCCATTTCAGAGTGGAAGGGCAGGGGTGCCATGATCATTTACACAAGTGGCACAACTGGGAGACCCAAAGGTGTCCTCAGCACCCACCAGAATGTCCAAGCTGTGGTGAGTTTATTCTTCACCTACTCAATAGCAGCTCACTTAGGAACCTGTTTTGTTGTGGATGGGCTCAACTTTAGTAGTAGTAGTAGGAAAACATTAGTAGTAGTAGTAGGAAAAGAGAGGGGTGCCTTTGAGTCTTTGTGGGGTGATGTTTGTTTGGTTATTTATTTGTTTCATACAATTTATATACTGTTTTATTGTAAAAAAACAAAAAAACCTCTTTTAATCACAGCCATCATCCCTGTATTTAGGATCAGGGGCTGAGCTCTAGGACAGGTTTAAACACCATCACTCTAATTTTTAAGACACTTCCCAGTACTCTGCTGTATTTCTTCCCCTGCAGAGCAGAGGTGACAGTTCCAGCTTGGAGCAGTTTCTTCTCTTACCCATTTGCATTGCTACAAGATGACTACAAAGGCATCTTGAAAAGTCTGTTTACTCTTTAGCTGTGTATCCCCAAGGCAGAAAAAATCCATTAGCTCCCTGAGCAAAAAAAAAAGTTAGAAGTTTGGAGTCTTGCTGACTGCCATGGCAGCACAAGGTCTCTGCCTGCAGTGGATAAAAATGTACCTTTAGGGAGGGAGAAACACACAGACCTTGTGGCTTGAGCAAATCAAAGAGCTTGGAGCTCTTTTCTCCATACATGCTCATACATGCTCCACAGTTTGTGGGTTTCTGTTGTTTACAGATCATGGTTAAGAAACACATTTCTTTCTCTGCAGTAATAATAATAATAACAAAAACAATAGCAACTAAATTCTAACAGGTTTTTTTTAAAAAAGCACCAATCACATGCCTGCTTTTTCTGTGGCTCGTGGTAAAATGGGCTGTTGGCTCTCCTGACAAGGACCTGAACAAAGACCTGCTGTAGAACAGGGCTCAAAGCAGACACACTGGCTGCAGTTTAAATCCTGCCAATTTTTAGTCTAAAGCTCTGTTCAGAGGGGATGGCAAAGAGGTAGCAGGTTGATGCAGAAGGAGATGCTGTAGATGCCCTCTAAACGTGTCGGGCTGGATAAACTGTATTTCTAACACACCTTAAAGGTTTACTCTTCTGTTCTTTTTATGTCTCCCACTGACAGTAGTTTAAGCTCTGGGGCCCTCACTTTTGAAACAAATGGTGTGCATGCTTGTTTGTAGCCTCTACTCCTAATGCTGCTTGTTTGTTTGTTTAAATATCCTTGCAGATAACTGGGCTGGTTAACAAATGGGAGTGGACAAAGGATGACATTATTCTCCATGTTCTGCCTTTGCATCATGTCCACGGGGTGGTCAACAAGCTGCTATGTCCCCTCTGGGTTGGCGCAACATGCATCATGCTTCCTGAGTTCAGCGCAAAGGCGGTAAGTTTGCCAGGGTTGCTGGGCGGGGGGCTGCCACTTGTCTGCTAACCTTTCAGATGAAGTGCGGCAGGAGACTGCATATTAGAGTGAGGTTGGGGTGGGTGGGGGGAGGCTCGCTGTAAATAGGCTCTCGCAGCAGGTAACAACCTCTTCCAGATGAGCAAAACGGGAAGCCTTTGTAAATTAAAATAAACAAGAATGGGATCTTTTCTTTTAGACTGGAAGTGTGCAATGAATGATAAATATAAGAATTTTGTGGGAGGCTAAAGAAAGTCTTAGTGGTCCAGTATCTTTTGTGTCATGACCTCAAAGGTGCACAGATTGTGGTTCATTGGCCCAAATGTGTTTTGAGTCCATTGTCTCTCTTCATTGGAGTAACTACAGTAATTTGACTTTTCCAACAAATGACCAAAAACATCTTCCCATCACATACTCATCACCTGAGCACCTTTTGAGGTTTCCTTTCTGCATCCCTTCATTTGCTGCCCTCCCATCTTTCCTTTTCTGGTAGTTTTTGTGGTTTTCCTTCAGAATAATGTTGTTACTTCATGCTCTGATTGGCTTGGGCCATGTGTCACATGGCGAGTCCTAAAGGCTTCAGAGTTCTTGCTGCCCTAGGTAAGATTGGCTGGTTGTCTCTGGTACTTTGTGCTTTCTGGCTCTGAGGTGTTCTGCAAATGTTGATTCATTCATCCATGCTAAGACTAAGCAGTAGATCTTTTCCTTTGCTCCTAATAGCTTAGCCTTGCCTCACATATACCAGCCCAATTATTACATTTGACTGGAATGGCACAGCTAAGGGTGGCCCATGATATATGTCTGGCTTCTTTAAGATACAGAGGATATGTAGTGCATCTGTGACTCAGTTGTGAATCTTCTTGCCTGCTACTATCAAGCAAGCACCAGCAGTGCTTAGTTTTCAACACCTGCCCAAGACCGTTCTGTTTACACAACCCTTTTCTGATGTGCAGCTCTGGCATCAGTTATTGTGTATCACTGTCCAGATGTTGATAAAGCTTTTTTTTTAAAAAAATGCTGCTTTACGGATGTGTTACATTCACTGCCAACATGCTTTTTTCCACTGTGTGGTATATAAGCCAATAAATAAATAAGCAAATAGGGGAGAGGTTTAGCAAAATGGAGACGCCTTTGGAATTTCAAAAGAATAAAGGGCTGCAAAGTCAAACTGCCCTTGCCAGCTCAGGAGCAAGGAAGTTCAGCTAGCATGACTTCTGTGCCTGTGTTTTGCTTCCCTCTGGCTGGAAGTGCAGATATTGCAGCAATTCCTCAAAGAGTAGTTGTTCTTTTAATGGTATGGTATAGTTTATTTATCTACTGCTTTGGGGCCCAAAGGCTCCCCAAAGCTATGAACAGCATTAATAAACATTATGAAAGAAATATGCACTAGAAATGTATATTTCTCAGCGAGAGAGACAAACAAGTCTGGCTGATCTTCTGCTGGCATGGCTTTCCCCATGCTTTTGACAATTTTCCAGGGAAGAAGTGAGTCCCACCATGTGCTCTTTCTAGCCAGTTCAGTGCCTTGTGGTGATGGGGGGGGTGATTAACAGGAAGGACACCCTGTACTGGTTGGCCTCTCTCACACCCAGAGACGGTTGTCCCTTTGTCACCCATTGCTGTGATGATGGAAACTCTGTGCCAGATGTTGAGATCATGGCTCTGCAAGAGGAGACAGCTTTGATGCGCGCTCTCCATCCCTGGAGACAGCGCCACAGTGGAGCAGATGAAAAGCACGCCAGCAGCCCCTTCATCAGCGCTTGTGATGTGAGATGGTACTGAAGGAGATGAAGAGGCCTGAGCATTTGGCGATGGCATTTACACCAAGGAGCCAAACCCGCTTGGATTATTTAGGAGGGGAAAGGGGTTGTTTTCTTAAAATGATCTGTCTGTCAGGTAGGAATCCAGGTGCTTCTAGGAACAGTGAAAATTTCATTCCTGCTGTCTGAATTCCCAGCCAGAGCTACTGTTGTTGGGAAGAGGGGCATATGAACACTCTTCTTAAAGTTATTAGCCAGCCTTCCCCAACCTGATGCCTTCTAAATGTTCTGCTTTGGGTGCTGGGAGGTTGATAAATTTGACAGGCTTCAAAGGAGAATTGCAAGGGTGATAAAATGTATGGGACCAAATCGTTTTTAAGGATTGATTGTAGAACTTGGCAATATTAGGCTGATAACCAGCAAGTACAATCTGCCAGTGTCAGGACTGAGGATCTGTGGGAGGTTCAGCTGGCGACCAGGCTAGGAAACAAACTAATAGCCAGGCCAAGCCAGACCCAGGAAATACTATCCTAGCCCAGGCAAAGTCCTACACTGAACTGGAAGCTTTTATAGCCCTTCCTGTTGAGGAAAGCCAATGGCCAGCCTGGGTGGCACACACCCCCTGGGCCAAGCCAGCGAGATTTCTAGCCTATAGCCCTGGTGGTTCATCACATGATGTAGCTGTGTACAGAGCTGTGGGTTCCCCCTTCTAATCACAGGAGCATCAGCTCTTCTGGGTGAGCCCCACTGAAATGTAATCTGCCTCCTTCTAACATGCAAAGCAGTTTCAGCAAATGCTGCCTGCCTGCAGTGTATTGCACAGACGCTTGTTCTAGAACAGGTATGCGTTGGCAGGGGTCCAAGGAGAACATCAGGTGCCATTCAACCATAGGCCTAGGCAGAATAGACCCATTGAAGTTAATGGACATGACTAACTTAGGTTCATTCATTTCAGTGCGTCTCCTCTAAGTAGTTGAGTACCACCCAGTGTTTCTGAAGTAACCCCCCTTGTGTGTATGTGAATCCTGTGCTACTAAGATACTGTTTGCCCCTTACACACTTGAGTTTTTCTGCATCTCCTTCCCAACATCTGCATGTTGCAGCCTGTGTTCTGGTGGGTGGGGAGAGGGAGTCCAAACTGATGTGTGCTGACCGGAGAGCTCAGTGGAGTCTGACAAGCAAGGGCAAGAGAGGGCACCAACTTGAGATGGTTAAGGGATGCCCTCACTTGCCCTGCCTTGGCCCAAGAATGGTTGGCCAGGGACCAGCTGCCTGGCCTGTTCTCTTCCACAAGCTCTCTAGTGCAGTAAAGGCCTTGGGAGGACTTTATGTGCCTTTTTATTTTTGTTTACTTTCCCCCCTGTTTCTCTATCCTTTTTGTGAGCGCCTCCCGAGGGAGCAGGAAAGTGGTTTGATTGACATGACAAAGGAGGTGCAGGAGGGTAAATCGGGCTTTCTTGTGGAGTTTAACACAAGCTGACTTTGAGTTCCAGTCTATTTTCACCAGCTGTTTACAAAGTGCCCTTTTGCTACCGAAATCGGCTCTCGGGAAAGCAGCACAGTTTCAGCGGCGGATTTCGCAGAAGGAGCCTGAGCTTTTCCTTCCGCCTTTTGTATTTCTGTTTCTTTGCACCTCGAGAGAGCAGTCAATTACAGGGTGATATAAAGAAACCCGAATGGCAGCTCAAACACTCGACACGCCGATCAAAACAAAGCCGGGAACCTTTCCTCCAAAGCTACTGCTGCCTCCAGAATCAGCTTTGAGTAATACTGGCAAGGGTTCAGGAGAAACCGCAGCAGTGTGCCCAACCTTTCTAATCACTAACACTTCATTATGCGCAATAAATACTTTATTATTACAGTGTTTATTAGATTACTTAATTCACGACGTGCCTTTACAGTTACACGTACATGTGGCAGCCTGGTTCGGTTGGTCTTTGTGACAATAGGCTCCTCGCAGGGTCAGCGCAGTGGTGCCCTTAGGTCACAAGTCATTGTAGCATCTTTCCCTGTGGCCAGTCTGTGCATCCAAGGGAAACAGCGAGAACACCCCAAGAGACGCTTGTAGTGGCTGCTTTCCTCCTCTTCTTTCAGAGAATTTGGCATTAGTGTTTGGTGGGATCCCAGTGGAACTATGCCCTTGTGAGCAGAATATCAGAAATGCTCAAAATCTCCTCCGGCTGGGGGGCTGCACATCTCTTCTAAGCAAAAGTTTATTTGAAGTCAAATAGAAGCAGCAACAGCGACAAACTGCAAGGCCAGAAGGGACCCTGGAAAGCAGGATATCTTGTATATGGGGAACCTTCACAATATGATCATTCAGGCTCCTCTTGAAAGCTTCCAAGGAAGTACATCGGAACATAAGAAGAGGCTGCTGGAGGCTTTCAAATTCAGCATCCTCTTCTCGCAGTGGCCAGCCAGATGCCTATGAGAAGCCAGCAAGCAGGACCTGAGCACAACAGCGATCTCTGCACCTGGTATCCAGAGGTTTACTTCCTCTAACAGAATAAATCTGGTGCTAATGCATTATTATTGTGTCAATAATATGTTGCAGAATACACCTGTGGTAAAACACCAGACTGGAGGGGTCCTCCTCCTGGGATTGGACCCTCCGGGTGTGAACACTGCTGGCTGGTTGGTTGGGGCTTGCTTCTTCCTTTCTGCACTTGTTCTAACAGCTTCCTTTGGGTGCTCCAGTTCCTGTTCCTGAATCTCACCTCCCGAGTCCCTTATTCCTGGCCTTGCAGGAACCTTGATACAATGGTGGGATATGCCTGTGGGAAAGGCGGCAATCCCTACCATCCTTCACTTGCTCTCCCCACCCCCAGGGACTGCCCTACAGTCACTACAGGGAACCAGGTGTGCAAATTACTTAGCTCCTGCCTGTCCTCTATGGCTGAGGAAGGACCAGTTTGGGTTTCGAATTCACCAGCTGTATGGACTGGATAATGGGTAAATGGAATTCCAGGGCATATTTCGTGGCATATGTCTGGGGCAAAAACCCTGGCTCTAGGAAACAGGTCTATTTTATTAAGGAGGGGGTTTCCCAATCCTATATTTCCTGGAGAAAGTTGTTGGTGGTTTCATCCCTTCACTTTCTTTAAATCTCATTCTCTACCCTCCACCCCCCTACCCCATCTGAAAGGGGACACTGGCAAGAGCATAGAAGGGGCACATCACCATTGAACACTTTATACCGGATCCTTTTTCACAATCCTCAGCTTGGGGAACGGGTGAAAGAAAAAGTTATATCTTTTTTTCCTTCTTGCCAGATCTGCCATTTGTCCTCAGCATCTGTTGCAGAGTAATGCCTTTTGAAGTGTGAGGGGGGAGAAGGGAGAGGCAGGAGGGAGGGAGATGATGAGAAGAAGAAGAAGAAAGGAAACTGGAGCCTGTCATATTTTGTTAGATTCCTGGGTCCTGGGGAAAGTGTTTGCTCCTTTCAGCATGCCCGCAGCGTAGCGAGGGTTTAAAAGCTGTAGCCTGGGATGCTCAGGGAACAGCAGAGCCTGCAGATGAATAAGTGATTAAAACAGAATCATGCAGAGCACACAAACAGTTGGAGGGTATCACAAACAGCAAGAGCTCAGGCCGCTTTTGGAAGAAGGAGGTTTTTCCTTCCCCCTCTGTGCTGAAAACCTCTTGCCTTAGCCGAGGAGTCAGTGGAGACTCAATGGGCAGGGGTGGTGAAAGAATTGCTAGGTTGCACCAGATCCTTGGTCCACCTATCTCAGCATTCTGCCTTCACAACAGCAGCCAGGTAGATTCCTTCAGGAAGCTCCCAAGCCAGCCACTGCAGGGTGGTATCCCTGCCCTGTCATTTGTACCTGGTATACAGTAGCAGCATATTGGGATTTGATCAACCAGGTGGGGGGAGTCTGAACAGAAGTTGGCAGCGACTGAACAGACAGGTGCAGTCTTGTCACCTAGAATTTAGCAATGCCTTTGTGGATGGGAGCAGAGCCACCCGCCCCAATGGAGCAATCTCATATTCCCACAAGGCAAAAGAGTATCGCGAGTGAGCATGCCATGGCTCATCTTTAAAAGCTTGGTGGGAGGGATGGGGGAACTTGTTGGGATATCTGTGTTGCCCCTGTCCGTTTCGGAACTCCTTTTCCTGCTCCTGAAATCCTGAATGGTGACTCCTGGGACCTGTATCTGTTGCTGAGCTTGTACTGTTACTTTCCTGAATAAAGATCTCTTACTTAGACGCGGGTAGCGCTGTGGTCTAAACCACTGAGCCTAGGGCTTGCTGATTGGAAGGTCAGCAGTTCGAATCCTTGCGATGGGGTGAGCTCCTGTTGTTCGGTCCCAGCTCCTGCCCACCTAGCAGTTTGAAAGTGTGTCAAGTGCAAGTAGATAAATAGGTACCACTCCAGCAGGAAGGTAAATGGTGTTTCTGTGCACTGTTCTGGTTCACCAGAAGCGGCTTAGTCATGCTGGCCACATGACTTGGAAGCTGTCTGCGGACAAAGGCCGGCTCCCTCGGCCTATAGAGCAAGATGAGCTTGCAACCCCAGAGTCATCCACGACTGGACCTAACGGTCAGGGGTACCTTTACTTACATGTAAGAGCCTCTGTCTGTGTGTGTTAGGCGGGAGCCAGGGCACCTGCCTCTGAGCCCAGCAGCTGTGTGTTTGGCTGTTATGACAAGAGAGAGATGGGGAACATCTGGACCTCTAGACAACACTGGACTACAACTCCCATCAGCCCCAGCCAGCATAGCCAATGGTCAGTGATTATGGGAGTTGCAGAAGAAAAACATCCACAGGTCCCCCATATCTGAATTAAAGTGAACTTTGCTCTCCATGTATTCACCAAAACCAGAGGTTAGGAACCTGCGACCCTCCAGATGTTGGACTCCAACTACAATGCTCTTTGGCCATTTGCTGTGTTGTCTTGGGTGGGTATATGAAAGTCCAACAATGCCTAGAGGGCAACAGGTTTCCCCACCCCTTATCTGAACCCTTTAAAAACCATTTGGTGTTAACTTCTCTTCTAACACCATGTTGCAGTGAGTTCCATAAGTTAACTATACATTGGGGTTAGAAGGGCCAAATGCCGAATCCAACTTCAAGGCTGGATTCTTGAGGCATCTCTCCCCACCAAAATCCATTAGCAGAGAATGGCAATAAAGTGTTTGTGTAGCAGTGTGATAAAGACAGCATTAGGTGACTCAAGGGTAGGGATGGGCAAATATGTCACTTTTAGTTACTTGTTTCTCAATTTTAAGTTTAGTTCTTCACGTTTCTACATTGGTCATGAAAATTCAGTTTTGGGCAAGGTTTTTTTTCCGTCTGAACACGTTAGGTGCAATTTTCCCCAATATATACATTTTTGCAAAGCAGTTTTCCCTACTGAATCTGTGTGTGTTATTTTCACCAATATTTTCACAAACTTTACTCTGGCGTGTGCACTTTTATAAGTGTTACTTGCGTGGAGAGCTCCATTGCAGAATTTGGAAAAGTGCAAATTTCAAAGGATAAAATGTGAAATTTTAGATGCGAACTGAATCAGATTTCTCCCCCCATCCTTGCTCAAGGGAACCAAGTTCAAAAAGAAAGTCTCTGCACAAGTTTTTTATCCCACAAAGCAGAACACCACCAAGTAGCACTATTCAGTTGGACACGAAGATGCTCAGCTATCTGGATTAGACTGAAAGCTTTAGAGAAGCTGGGGGTGGGTTGGGGTGTGGAGAGAAGCCTGGCAGCATTTTATTTATTTCTTTGCAGGCGATGTAACCAGCACCCTGTCAGTCAAGACGGAAACACAAAGCTGCCTTGGAGATCAAAAGAAAAGTAAAGGGATGATTTAACATGCATTAGAAGATTGTTACTTGTGAAAAGGCCCCTTTTCCCTTTTCTTGGTAACAACATGAATTGATACGCCAATTTGCATTTGGTTCACCAAAGAGGCCCTTGTGGATTGCATATAGATACAGTTATCTGTTTAGGGCAGGGAGGTTGGGGTTCCATCTTTGGTTTTTGTTTTTATTTAATTGGAAATCTGATTTGAGAATTAGAAACACTCCAAAGGGAAAGCTGGGGGGGGGGGCTGTTTAGATGAGAGAGCATGAGAGAAGAGATTGAATGGAAACCATGATATATTTCTCAGGAATTTCTGTATTAACTTGTGCTATTGTACACCTTTGTGTGTTTGTACCAGGGATCAAGCTAAGCAGTTGGCCCCTTATCTCTCTCGCCCTGACCTAGCCACTGTGATCCATGCGACGGTCACCTCCAGACTGGATTATTGTAACTCGCTCTACGTGGGGCTGCCCTTGAGACTGACCCAGAAACTCCAGCGGGTGCAGAATGCCGCGGCAAGACTCCTTATGGGGTCTTCGCTGCGAGACCACATTCATCCGGTGCTATATCAGCTGCACTGGCTCCCGGTGGAGTACAGGATCAGGTTTAAGGTGCTGGTTTTAACCTTTAAAGCCCTATACGGCCTAGGACCCTCGTACCTACGGGACCGCCTCTCCTGGTATGCCCCACAAAGAAACCTACGGTCTGCAAATAAAAACATCCTGAAGGTCCCAGGCCTCAGAGAGGTTAGGCTGGCCTCAACTAGAGCCAGGGCCTTCTCGGCTGCGGCTCCAATCTGGTGGAACGCTCTGTCACAAGAGACTAGGGCCCTGCGGGACCTGACATCTTTCCGCAGGGCCTGCAAGACAGAGTTGTTCCACCAGGCCTTTGGTCAGGGCGCAGCCTGACTCCCTCCTCTGGCAACCTGCACAGAGTTTTGCTTAATGGTTGCCATCAACTTGATTTCAATTAATTTTTATAATGAAATATTTTTAGAATGCTGGTTTATTTGATTGTTTGATTATTTGATTGTTGTTAGCCGCCCTGAGCCCGGCTTCGGCTGGGGAGGGCGGGATATAAATAAAAATTTATTATTATTATTATTATTATCAAATCTTTAAAAAAAAATATTTTATTAAGGTGATTTCAGTTAAAAGAAATAAAGTGATGCAGAAAAAAAGAAGGGAAAGTTAGAAGAAGGAAAACAACAAAAACGATATGTATAAAAGTGAAAATATGCACACACAAAAAGCAATATACGATATTCCCATACATTCGTGTATAAATTGGTATACTTTTATTGTCCTAGTGCTTACGTAAATGTTAATAGCCTACTACATTTAGTATAAACTCATTCCAAATGTTATAGTATTTATCTTTACAGAGTCTGCGCCTGTAATCAGTCCGTTCATAAATTGCCAGTGATGTCATATCGTCAATCCATTGATTGAAGGGTATCATATCTTTATTTTTCCAATTCCTCAATTTCAATCTCTTGGCCACCATTAGGGCATGGAAATCCATTTATGTTTTCCTGTTGATAATTTCCATACTGCAGGTATATAGTTCAATAAAATATTCTCTGATGAAAGGTTTAACTTTTTCTGTACAGTCATAGTTACACAGTCCAGCACTTTCTCCCAAAACCTGTTAAGTAAAGAACACTGTACAAGTATGTGTTTCAGAGAGGCATTGTCTAAGCCATATCTCCAACACTGAGCTTTCTTAGCTAACCCTTTTTTATACAACCGTAAAGGAGTCCAATAAACTCTGAATATTATTTTCTGTTGTATTAGTCTTAATTTTAAATCTAATGACACCTTAGGTATTGAAGCTAATACATTTTCCCACTGTCTGGGTAATAATGAAAGTTCCAATTCTTTATTCCAATCAACTCTTGCAGTCTGCATATTGAACTTGTGTATTGTTAATAGATATCTATAGAAAGTAATTTGCTGGCTTTTTATTTTTGAATTGAGTTGTCCAATTGCTCCAATATCTCAGGTATCTCAGAAGCTGAAAGAGCTGGTGGCCCAAACACACTTGTAGATGTTGCATCTGATAGATGATATTTTTGTTTTAAAATAGCAAAAGTATAAAATTCATCTTCCCCATCTATCAGTTGGTCCAATGTTGATACACCTGCTTCCATCCATTTTTTTCCATATCACCATCTTTTATGCAATTCTTAGTATGGGGTTTCCCCACAAAGTAAGTTTAGCATGTGAAAATGGATCAAATTTGTTTTTATTAATCAATATATTCCATTTTTCTAAGTGATTTAATTGTTTCCAGAGTCACCTGGGGTTTCATATATTTTGATCCTAGTATTGTTCAACCAACCAAAGGTGCTATGTACATATATTCTAGGGTTGCCCACATTGGAAAATTAGGGCCAACAGTGGGATTCCAATATAGCTTCTGGCAGCCGATCAGAAGCCGTGCTTTGGTTTTTGACCTTTTGGAAGTCAAACAGCCTGCTGGAACGGGTTCGACTTCCAGAACCCCTGTGGTTCTCTGAAGGGGTGGCAAGCCTCGTGGACCTGTAGCTAGTTTCTTCATGGCCACTTCCTTCCAGGCATCATAAGGAAGTTCTCCTTCCACAGATGCCTCTGAATGCCAGTTGCTGAGAGCCACAAGTGGGAAGAGAGCTGTAGCGCTGGGGTCCTGCTTTCAGACTTACTGTAAGCATATGGTTGGCCACTGTGCGAACAGGGTGATGGGCCGTTGACCTGACCCAGAAGACTCTTCTTTTGTTCAGAGCACCCTCTAGATGTGGGAGTCATCTTTCTTGGATGTACTGGCAGGCATTTCTGTGGCTCAAAGAGCTGATGGACAGAGCTGGTGTCAGAAGAAGGGTGCTTGGTTTAGGAAAGAGAGTGGCTTGATCACCTTCAGTCATATCATGCCTTCCTTCCCTGTTGCATGCACCTCTTTGTGCCTGAGCATGGTGAGCTGGCGGGGGGGGGGGAGGGAAGCACCATGGTGTCATGAATTGTTAGAGAATACATTTGTCAGCAATGGGGCAGGAGCCGGGAAGAAGGGGAGGAGGAGGAAGGTTACCATAACAGAACAGGCAAGGGCCGTCTCGTTATTTATTTATGGGGTTTCTCCCTCTTGCTTGGCAGCACTGAGGGAGGCGAGCAACAGCATTGGGGGCACACTAGCCAAGGTTAAATATTCATTTCACGACTTGGTCTCCCGATGCTCTCGAGGCTGGCTGCTCAGTCAAGCCCAAAGACCCTAGAGTCAGCTTAGCCAGATGTGGGAGTCTGACCCACTTTGCGTGGGGCACTGCGGGTGAGCAAGATGTTTCTTTCCCCCTTTTTGGATGTGAAGTGGCTATTTGTCATTCTCTGAGTTTGATCCCGAAAGAGCTTAGATATGGCTGATCAGGTTCTGCTCTCAGTGCAACTCACTCTGCTTCTGCCTGGTCCTTTAGAGTCCTCTTCTCAGCTGCAGGGGGATGGAAAAAGCTTTCCTAACAGGCTGATACCCCATGGTGCCAGTGCTTCGCATGTGCCCTGGCTTCCGGTGCATTTCCAGACCCAATTCAAAATGCCATTAAAAAATTTTTTTATTAGATTCTCTTCCAACCATTAAAAAGTGAAAATCCCCATAACAGAAACAATAATAACAAACAAACACACACACAACTATATGCCAGTTTTAACCTTGAAAGCTCCAAATGACCTGGGGCAGGATTCCCACACATTCAACCGGGATAAAGGAGACAGAGAGACCCTTGCAGGAAGCATTGTTTAGCTTTGTTGGGTTGCCTTTACAAGTGGCTTTTCTGTGTCCTTGTACCAGGTCTGGGAGGCATTTCTGAAACCCCAAGCTCCCCGGGTGAATGTCTTCATGGCAGTGCCCACCATTTATGCCAAGCTGATGGAGCATTATGACAAGCATTTCCAACAGCCTCACGTCCAAGATTTCATTCATGCTGTCTGCCGGGAAAATATCAGGTAGGTGGTCCTACCTGAGCCAAAGCCACAGCCACGTTTCCTCTCCCTCTTCCCCTGACTTGAATTTAGTTGCATAATGGTAACTTTTTATCCTTTCCTAGGTACCCACCCGATCACAGAAATGGGCTAATTTATTCTGTATTGAGAGGCTGGTACTGGTTTGTTGCAGTTGAAAGGAAGGCTCTCTGCATGTGCTTAAGGTCACCTCCAGCCCCTCTGAATGCACAGAGGACAATCCTCAACACATGCTCAAATCCCAGATCTGACGCTGATGGGTTCTGCCATGAATTAAGCATGTAGGCCGTTCCTTCAGTTTAGCAAAGGCACACTACCTTTGCTGGAGGGTGGGTGATGTCCACATCATGGGCAAGGGATCAGTTCCAACAGCAGGCAGAGCACCTTGATTTCAAGTTGGAAAAGAGGGTGAAATCATGGGAGGGAGGCGTGCCAGTTAGCAGACTCCTTTCTTTTTCTCATTTTTTCCAATCTTAAATGCACATTTTTGCAATGCTGTTTCCCCCCAAAAATGCTATTTTCACTAATATATGGGGGGTTTTATGGACACTTTACCCCAGTATATACACTTTTGTACACATTACATGGCTGGAGAACTGCATTGCAAAATGTGGAAAAATGCACATGTTTCAGTTCTCACATATTGTTTAGGAAAGGGTGTATTAGGTAGATTTGCCTTTAAATGTGAACTAATTAAAATTCTTCCATGGCCCCTGCCAGGCCCTTTCTGAGAGCTGTGGGAAAGGGTCGTCCAGGGACCCATGGGGCTGCGGTGCAGATTGCAGAATCTGATTTCCTAGATTCCAATGGGCACTTCATTTGGCCCCCACTCTGAAGCTCTCCAAGGAGGTTTGCAGTTGTGCAGTGAATTAAACTGCCCACCACAGACGATTTCCTTCTTTCGGAAGGAGGCTTTCAGAAGGCTGAACCAGGCACCTGGCAGGGGATACTTCAGGGACAGGATATTCTGCTTCTGGGGCGGATGTTGAGCTACATGGTCGCCTTCCAATCTGGTGACACTGAGCCCATGATTCCGTACAGCTTGCCCTCCGAGAGACAAGAGCCAGGGATCCAGCTTATTCTCCAGGCTAACCTCCTACTATCTTGTTAAAAACCATCTGTCATGTCTCTGCTCTCGGTTTGGGTTCCAAGATGTAGATGCAAAGCCCTTTTTCTGTTCTGGCAGGTGCCCAACCCTCATCATGCTGTCACCACTTTGCAGCAGCAAATGCCGCCCTGTTTTCTTCTCTGCTTGTGGGGCGATTGCCAGGGAACGTCTTGCTCCGGGGCAAGACTGGCCCTAGAGAGTAGCCTGTCCAGTACGTTTTGCTTTCCTGGTGGCTGTCTCATGTAGGTGTTTTTTCTCGGTTACATTTTGTCCAGAGGCTGTTCCTGTGCTCACGGGGGACAAGCACTTCTTGCAACCTGTATTGCATTTGCAGGAAACCAGGTCCATTACTTAGTTATGCAGAAGTTTTGGGGGAAGGGCCCAAAGAGGCAAACATGGATATTCTAAACTGTAGGCCGAGATTCACATTTAAAACGTTAATATCACAGAATGCAAGCCAACTGATTTCCCATCCAGATGGGAATTCTTCAATTAACCTGCAGCCCACCACAGATCACTCCAGATCAGTTTCTCTTCCATTCATTTACCCCAACTTAATTTCCCAACAGATCCTGCTCCAAATCAATTCAATTCCTTTTCAATTACCCCCATTCATTATCTCTACCAAAGTCATCTTAAATTGTTTTTTTCTCACCACCCCCAGTTAATATCCTACTCGGTTACCCACCCAGACATGTCCATCCTGTCTGAATCCATCCTAAGGTGTAAGGGAGTGGTAGCATGATGCTGAGTTCCCCTTTTCTAGGTAGTGCTGCTGAAAGCAGAATCCGGCAGGCCCCTGCACTTGGTTCTAAATAGATATTGAACGGCTGTGGCAATAATCTTACTCTGCAGTTGTTAAGCAACTTAACTCTCGCTGGCATCCCTCCTTGCAGACTGATGGTGTCAGGGTCTGCAGCCCTCCCAGTCCCTATCCTGGAGAGGTGGAAGAGCATCACTGGGCACACGCTGTTGGAGAGATATGGGATGACGGAGGTTGGGATGGCGCTTTCAAACCCACTCCATGGCCCGCGTATCCCAGGTAAGAGTCTAGCGAGAGCTGCAAGCTGTCCTACGATGATTAAAGTGCTTTAGGTGCTGCACATTTGGAGAAAAAAGGGGAGGTGCTTTCAGATCAGGACTGTACTAAGGGTCTGTTTTGGCAGGTAAACCCTCGTCCCTTTAAATCCACAAATAAGGCTGCTACTGCTGTTTAAATGTGTATATCAGGACTGGGAAAGCCTGTGGCTCACCTGATGTTGTTGGACTCCAGCTCATATAATTCCTGACATACGAGCTGTGCTGTCTGGAGCCAACAGGAGTTGGAGTCCAACAACATTAGAGGACCATAGGTTTCCCATCCTTGCAGTAGATGAACAGGCAAGAGACTGAGACTAAGCAACTTCTCCAAGGCCACATTGTGATTCTGAGGCAGAGGTATGACCTCCCAGGTGCTCATTCAGCTCTCTCCCCATTGCATCAGAGTCTATCTGTCTATCTATCTATCTATCTATCTATCTATCTATCATCTATTTTATTTACTTCTGGAGGCCCAGTTTAGATGGTGTGGAGGCCAGAAACTTATAGGATAGCCCAGCCTCTCTCCCACAACCTGGTGTCCCGCCAGCTGCCTTGGAGTAACACTCCATCAAACCCTGCCATCACAGCTGATCTGGCTGGTTCTGATGGGAGCTGTCGGAAGCACTAGTGGGCCACCAAGTTGGGGAAGGCTGGCCTGGCCTGTTGTATTGCTTATTCCCAGCTGGAGCAGAACTCTGTTGCCCCTTTAGACATAAGAACAAAAGAAGAGCCCTGCTGATCTGGCTAATGACCCACAAGTGGGACCCACGCTCAACAGCACTCCCCTCCCCAGTGGTATTCAGAAGCATACTGCCTCCACCATGGAGGCAGAGCATAGCCGTCAGGGCTAGTAGCCATTGGCAGCTTTCATGAATTTGTCAGATGGCTTTAAAAGAGGATTCAACACATTTGGTAGCCATCACTGCCTCATTTTGAGAGTGCATTCCATAGTTTAACTATGTGCTGAGCTCTTTGGTTTTCCCAGAAAATTCAGCTTCATTGGATGTTCACAAGTTCTAGTGCTATGAGAGAAAGTCAAAAACTTTTCTCTATCTGCTTTCTCCATGCCATGTATACTTTTTATATGCTTCTATAAGTTTTCCTCCTCTTCCGTGAGCTGAAAAACCTCAAATGCTGCAGCCCAGGCCAGCAAAACTCTCATCCTCAAACACATCTTCAGCTTATGTGTGCGGATATTGCTCCCCGGAGACTCTTTCAGCCACCGTGTTGTAGCAGACCCAAAGAACAGGGTTTCTTTAGAACTGCCCAGCGGAGGTGGCGAAAGGCAGCATCCTGGGCTCTGTGATTGCAGCTTTTCAGGCTTAAGGTGTTAAGCAGCAGTGGCACGATCAAAGTGCTCCAGCGCCATGACGCTCTTCCAGCGCTGTGTTCGGTAGTAGGATGCATGCCAAGAATCTCCCTAGAGACAAAGATGAAAAAGGAGCGAGATGCTGAGGTTGACACAACACAGACAAAAGAGAATAATTAGAACAACCAAAAGCTTCAGGACTGGACAGCTGGCACTGCGGGGTATGGAGTCATCAGGCAGCATGAGAAAACGTATTGCCAAGTCAGTTCCCAGGGAGCCTCACCATGGGGGCAAACCTGCACAAGGCCTGAACTCCATACTAAAAGAACAACCAGTGAGTCTCTGTTTGGAAGGAGCGTGAGCAGATAGAGGAGGAGCTCAAGGAAACCTGTGGCCTGTGCCCTTGGATAACCTCTCTCAGGAACCTGGCTGGCAACTGGGTGCCCAGATGTGTACAGGGCGTCTCATTCATTCCAAAGGCAGGTATACAGCTCTGCACATGCAAAGGAATGTTCCCCACAGATCTGCTTTCTCTGTTGGAATGACAGGGGAAGCTGTTGTGTGCCGGCAGATCTGCCTGTGTCTTCTGCTGCCAGGACTCATACCCCTGCTCAGTTTTTCACATGTAACATACGTGTGCAATATATTTTTCATCCCAAGTTTATTTTAGAGTGCTGGCAAAATAGGAGGAGGGGGGTTCCCCTCTCCTCCTGCCGCCTTTGCAATTTGCAGAGGCATTTACGCCCCAGCCTCCCTCTCCACTGCCTCCCAGTTGTCTCCTTTCCACCCTCCACCCCTAGCTCCAGGGACCATGTCCTGTCATCTGTAGAGCCCTGACACTTCTGTTCTCAAGGTGCTGAGATCTAAAAGTATAGAAGAGGTTCTGTCCGAAAGAAGAGGAGATGAAAGATTTGGAGATAAGCGCTTTGCTCGTACATGGTTAAAACCCTGCTTAAAATGCTTCTGTTTTCTGCAGTGTGCACACACTCTTTCTCTCTCTCCTCCTCTCTCTCTCTCTTATCCCCCCGGTGTTGTTACTGTGAAGGGAGATGAATAATTCATGGCCAGCGAATGCCTCACTGGGCCTAATCACCACTTTAATTGGAGGTTTAGATCAGAGGCGGCTAATAGCTCCTACAGCGGGGACTCCATAGATTGTTGACAGGGAGAGTGCTGAGAGCCTTATCGTTGGCCTGTTTCAATTCTCCGAGGACACCACCACACATAACAGCATCCAGGTCCCCTGATACCAAAGGACACAGACCGCAGGGCCAATTAAATTTATCAGGGAAGAACTGACAACTAACTTAAACAGGGGTGGGGGGAGAACTGGTGGAGGGCTAATAGGGTTGCTCCCTTCTCTGACGGCTGCCTGTCTTGGGTTGCCGGGGCTGATGCTTAGCTTGGCAGGCAGCTTGCCAAAAGTCCAGGAGCTCACAAACTAAAAGGGGACAGGCGCAGAGACCTCTCCCCTGGTTTATATGGTGAGATTCCGGGCAAGAATCAGAAGAGGCCAAGGCTGCTTAAAAAAACAACAACAACCAAAACATCTCTCCATCTGCATAGGATTGAATCTTCCTTTCTCTTCTTCCACTCCCACCCCCTGGCCATCTTTGCCTGGCATCACCGGGGAGCCGAATTGGACCCTCTGTTACCCATACAGACTTAATTTTTATATGTCACTCGGCCCCGAGGAGCGCGAGTCATTGTCTTTGCACGAAGACTTTAATTGCACTGTCGTGCTGGTATCACTATAATTAACGTTGTCAGCGTTTCCCAGCCTTTTATAGACCTCTGCTTTCAAAGGTTTGTCATTTTGGGTTGGGAGGGGAGGAAAAAAATAGACCCTTTCTGGAAAGAGTGCGATAAGTCAGCTCTCAGCGGGTAGCTTTTTCCTTTTAAAATATATCTATACATTGAGTTTATTTTGGCAATATAGGGACTGAATTAAAGTATGGGAGACTTGCGGTTGGTTTTCCTCTGCACGGGAGGGGGGATTGTTGCATAGTCTGAGTACAGAGACCTCCCTATCTTTGCAATAATTAAATTGCTGTCATGTCTTCAGAGCGCATGCAGTGGTTGTGAATCAGGCACACATGTACAACTCACTCAGGAAGATGCACCATCCATTGTTTCCATCTATTGTAAATTGGTGTTGGAGGAATCTCTGTCAAAACACTGCAGTGCCTTCAGGTCCTGGGTGCGGGTGGCTGGAGTCCTTTCATTTCTGATTGATGTAGCAGCTTCAAAGCCAATTGTCAGTAGGTTAGTCAAAGGGCAAGTTTGAAATGGTCGTTCTCTTCAGAGGCAGCCACAGAAAAAGCTGCTGTTGGGCCAGCACTCTCCACTCCAGTCTTCTGGGTGCAACTGGTGACACCCCAATAGGAATGTTGGAGCTCACATTCTACCAGTTAATTTTCGGCCTCACTACAGAGTGCTGGTTTGGGCCTTTAAAGTAGGGCCGCCATACATCTGGATCTTCCATAGGCGCCGACTCCATGGGGCTTGAGGGGGCCCGAGCCCCCTCAAAAATTCGTTTGGGGGGGCTCCGCCCCCCCAATAATCTCCGGCGCCCCTCCAGCAGAGCGCCATCGCCGCCCCTCCCCCAGCCCAAAATGCACAGGGGGGGCGGGCTGCATGCCTCCTGCCCTCCCTCCCGAGCAAAAGCTCCACCCAATTTCCTTTGGAGCTGATTAATAGGCGCAGCACGCTCTCCCCTATTCGCTCACGAGGAGGCGGCGCCACTTTATTTGCATATTCATGAGCTTATTTATTATTCATGAGCTTTCCCGGGCCCCCCCAATATTTTTTATAAGTCCGCGTCGCTGGGATCTTCCCTGACATTACCGGGATTTCAAAGGTGGAATGGACGTCCGGGGGGGGGGGCGGACTTCTGAAAGGCGGCACTTTGTCCTAGATCTTAGGCAAGTTAATAGAAAAATCGCTCAACAATTTTGGGGGTTCTTAAAAATATGGCAGCCCTATTTAAAGCCCTATGCAGCTCAGAATACAGTACCTCAAGGACTGCCTCTCCACATATGAACCAGCCCACACCCTTCATTAGAGGGCCCCCCTTTGTGTGCCCCCCTCAAGGGAGGTATGGAGGATGGCCACCGGAACAGACCTTTTCAGTAGTATGTCCCATCTCCTCCTCCTGTAGAATGCTTTGCCTAGGAAGACACACCTGACACCATCCCTGCCAGTCTTTTGACACCAAGCTGAAACCTTTTGGTATACTCAGGCCTTTGTCATTTTTTTAGTGAGGTGGGTAGGACATGTCATTATTATGTTACTGGATGGGAATTTGATTTTTTGGTGTGTTGTTGTTGATCATTTTAAAATTTTCAGATTTTTAAATTGCTTTTGTGTGTTGCATTTTATCTTATCAAGCTGCTTTGAGACTTTTTCTTTTGTATAAGGCAGCTGATAAATGTTGGCATAATAATGATAATAATTCTGCTGGGCCCCTGCTAGTATGCAGTATCCTTGGTCCTTAGCTGCCTCTGCCTCTTGCTTGGTGCTCTCCCCTGTCATGTCAGGGCTTTTGTGTCCCCATTGCATCCTCCCTCATGGTGTTGATGCAAGCTGGTGTACTACTCCTCTCCAGCATCAGGGCTATCCTGCCTCTTCTCTGCATTGCATGACTTCCGGGTGAAATGAGAAGTGTGTGGCCTTTCTCCTGCTGCTGTGCCTTTACCATCTTGACTTCCCCAGCTCCAGCAGTTTGGGGCCCTCTTCAGCTTGCCTGCCCCTTTGTAACTGGACCTGTGCCCTGGACCCAGGGCTGTGCTGCTGTACTACTTCCCAAATTCTGTGCCAAGAGAGCTACGCTGTGCCATCTGATTCAAATTAAAAAACCAAACTGGGCAAAAGCTGTTCAATTTTTCTTTAATAGTAAACACTTAGGATGTTTTTGTGTGTGAGAGCTTTTATGGAGAGCCACAGTAGAGAGAACTCTGAAAATGGATTTCCACTGGAACAAGGAAATGTTCTGCAAATGTCCTGATCTAAATAGCTCACATTTTGACCCATTGCTGTTAGCGGTTGGTGCTGGGTTTGCTGTCTGTCCAGTTGCTCCACCCACTGGCTTTCAACTTCCTCTTTCTTTTCCCCCTAGGGTCGGTGGGGCTTCCACTGCCTGGAGTGCAAGTGCGCATAGCCTCAGAAAGCTCGCAAAAGGAAGGCCCTGCCTACACCATCCATGCTGAAGGCGATGAGAATGGCACAAAGGTATTAACAAACTTGTGCAGAGGACAGGAAGGGCAAAGAGGTTAGGAAAGGGTTATTTTCTCCTGTCCGCTTTGGTCTCATTGCCAGGAGGAGTGAAGTATCACTGAGGCTACTTTGGGGGCAGTTGGTGTTTTCTTCTTTTTGTTAGGTGGAGAGGCAAACTCAACTTATGTTTCTGAGTAGGCCTAGGCCTCCTGAACACATGTTGTGAATACTGGAAAGGGGCCATAGCTGAAAGCCAGAGCACCTGCTTTGCATGCAGAAAGCCTCCACTTCAGTTCCTGGTATCTCCAGTTAAAAAGTGGGTCAAGCAGGAGGTGATGGGAAAGGTTTATCCGCCTGAAACCCTAGAGAGCCACAGCCAGTCAGAGCTGACAATACTCTGCTAGAAGGCGGCTTCCTCTATTCCTACTATAATACTGATTCAAGTGGGGAACCTCCAAAATGTGGTTTCTTGGTTCAACCCAACCTGGACAAATGCCAGCACATTCAGAAGACTAGCTGCGCACTCTAGAATCTACCGGGAAAGTAAACTCAGAGGAGCTTGGCCATGAAAGAAATGGTTGCATAAATCACTTATTTAGTCTTTGGCCTGGCATGCTCATCTATCTATCTATCTATAGCTATCTATCTATCTATCTATCTATCTATTTAATATAAATATAAACATTTTTCTAGTAAAGAAAGCCATACATGGCAGAACAAATTTCTACAAATTTAGCCAATGATTTTATTCTTTTATCTCTTTTGCAAGAAGGCAGTTTGGTCAATCATGCATTTCTCCAGGTCCACTTGTGCTGGAGGTTGTGCTGTGGGTGATTTCCAGACAGAAGCAGTGCTCATTCTAGCTGACATTAACAGGCTGCCCATTCCTCGCTTCGCTGCTGCTCCCCTCCCTAAACCTATCGATTTTATTTTTTTGCATTTTCTTTTTAAAGGCTGGAACCAAAATAAGTTATGCAAAGTGATGAAAACGTTTCTCTTTGAAAAAGTTGGAGTTCCTGGTTGTGGAATTCGTACTCTCTCCCCTTTCATTCTGCCCCTGTCAGCCACATCCACAAGAGGGCATTATCACTAATGCAGCAACTTTATAATAGCAAGAGAAATCTTATTGCTATACTACTGCTTGCCCAAAGCACAAGAAAATAACAGGTTTGGGGTTTGGTGCGTTACAGAAAAGCAGGCACCTGGCAAATATATCTGTAAAGGAAGTTTCAAAATTGGATCAGAAGAAGCTGCCTTAGACCTGGTCAGACTCTGAAGGGTCCATCTAGTTCAGCACCATCAACTCTGACCAGCAGTGGCATTACAGTGTTTCAAACAGGGAGTCTTCCCCAACCCTACCTGGAGATGCCAGAAAAGCGGTGCTCTGCCACTTCCCATGGCTCTTCCTCATAATTGGGACACCTGCAGAGAAACGGTCCAGTCCCTAGTTGCTGCCTGAGGAATGAAGGAACACCTGGAGCAGCATCCCAGATGATGATTTGAAATAGTGGATGGGCTCATGTGGTAGAAGGTGGTGCTTCAAAAATGTTATGAATGACCAGTTGTTGCTTAGAACACTTCCTTCCTCCACCTGAGGTTTTTTCTTTAGAACTCCAATGTTTGGACGTGGTCTAACTTACTTGAGCGTTTGCTTCTGTAATTCCTGCCTCCAGTTTATGAGATCCCTAATTAAACCTGCCTCTTGAAAGAGAGATAGAGATAGAAAGTTTAACCCACAGGATTAAATTCCATGGACAAGATTCTTGCAGTCATCTCAGAAAGTCGCACTTGGAAGTCCGAGAGCCGTGCAGTAGTGTGCCAAAAGAGCTGATGTCATTTGCAAAGCTAGTTTCTGGCGCAGCCCAAAGATCAATAAGCTACTTAGCGGGAAGTTTGCTGGCGCTGCCTCTCTCTCCTTTCTCCCACTTTGCTTCATTAGAGAAACCTCACTCTGAACCTCGGCACCATCCACAGTTTCCGCTTTGGCTTCAGCAGTTCTTTGGCTTCAGTGATTATTAACCTCCATCCCATACTTTTGCCCTTGATATACGCTTGAAGGAGGGCAAGGATCAGCATCAAGCCCCACTGCGCTGTTGCTAATAGTTCCTTTTAAAAGTATATTTTATGTGATATTATATATTATTGCGATTTAGTGCCTTTATAATACAAGTAAGAAAACTATAATGTACAAATTTCCAGAGCGGTAGCTGCATTAGTGTCTTGTAGCAAAAACACTCAGAGCTTTGTGGCACCTTTAAGATGACTATCTTTAACTCTTGAGAATGGTTCCCTGCCTCACTGAAGGTGTTAATATAATCATTTCAGCAATTATCACTGCTGTTGTAAAAGGTTACAAGTGTGCCTGTTTAACAGATATTTAAGCTTTAATTATCACTGGCTGTAATTTTTGCATCTCATTGCCATTCAGCTCCTGCCCTACCGTTTTCTCCTTTGTATACCTGCCAACTAAGATGTCATTGACAAAGTGGTCTCGAGTCCGCAAAACCTTATGCGGTAATAAATTTGTCAACTTTTAAGGTGCCCAATACTCTTTTGATTATAATACAGAAGCAGTAGGTGATAACTATTAGCCTGGAACCTGGTTTTTCCTAACACACATATATTATATAAAGCATGGTTATTTAAAATGGTTTTATTCTATATATTAATGATGCCTGAACTGGTGGTGACTAGCCAGGGAAAGAGCTCGTGGAGTCATAGGAGATATGAAAATGTTGGCTCTGTGTACTGCAATTGAAAGTAGAAAAAGGCAACCAAAATGCTCAAGGGGATGGAGCAGCTCCCCTGTGAGGAACATTTGGGACTTCTTAGTTTAGAGAAAAGGTGAGTAGGAGGAAATTATGCATGGCATGGAGAAAGTGGACAGAGAAAACTTTTTCTCCCTCTCTCAGTAAAATTCATAGACACCCAGCGAAGCAAAATATTGGAAGATTCAGGACAGGCAAAAGAAAGTACTTCACGCAATATATAGTCGAACTATGGAACTCACTCCCGCAGGAGGCAGTGATTGCCGCCAACTTCGATGGCTTTAAAAGAGGATTTGACACACTTTCATGGAAGATAAGCCCATGATAGGGCTGTGCTTTGCCTCCTATCACAGAGACAGTACAGGCAAACCCCGCCCCCCATTTATGCACGTTCAGTATGTGTGTGACTACACACACGGACATCACACCAAACCCAGAAGTGATCCAAAAAGTCACATAAAGGAATGGAATGGAGCTGGGATGGAACGGGGTGTTTGCAGGCCTTTTCAGTGTGTTTCAAATATAAGCGATTTCACTGGCACGTGCGGTGCCTCGGAACGCAGTAGTAGTAGTAGTAGTAGTAGTAGTAGTAATAATAATAATAATAATAATAATAATAATAATAATAATATTTATCCCTTCCCATCTGGCTGGGTTGCCCCAGCCACTCTGGGCGGCTTCCAACACATATAAACACATAATAAAACATAACCCAGAACATTTGTGGTATGAAAAAGTACAGGATTTCAGCAGGTAATCACTAGTCATTCCCCAACTGGAAATGAAGTGGCATGACTGCTATGGAACTTTTGCAAACGGCATGACATATAACTGCCCTGGCCCCAGTACGATCGTGAACGCAAATCATTGTGAACGCAAAATCACAATAAAAAGGACATCTGGAGGGGCTCTCTAATTTTATCAGCATTGAGGGGCAGGAAAGGGTTAATCCCCCCTTTCTTCTTTGTTGCTCAGCTCTGGATATTTCATCTTGCTTTGTTCACTGGGATGCATATTTCATAGGCTGTAGCTTCCCAGCTGGCAGGAGCTTGCAAACTCTTGGAGCATAGCGGGTATTGTCTGTCTGTTTGTTTGTTTATTTTTAAAGCCGCCCCCCCAAACTCCGCCACCATTCTCCCCCTCCCCTTAAAAAGGGGAAAAGAAAAGAAGCGCTTGCTTAGATCCAAGAGCCGAACTCTGAGCCTTGGCAGTGGGGCGCTGTCAGCAGATAAAACGGGCTCTGCAGCTGCACAGAAATGCCACGTCTCCTAACTGGGAGATTTTTGAGAGTGAGCAGTTTTGTTGCTACAGGGGCTTCAGGAAGAGAGGAAGCAACATGTGACTAGATGAGTGGTGGAGCACACTCTTCCCGACTTTAATTCATGCCATCTCCCATTTTTAAAAAGAAGAAGAAGAAAGGGCCGTGGAGCAGGTGACACCAAGGGCCTCTCTCTACCTGAGCCCCCGGAGAGCTGCTATCAGTCAGAACAGACTGCACTGGCTTTGATCAGGGCTGGGGAACCTGTGGCCATCCAGATGTTGCAGGAGCATAACTCTCATCATCCCTCACAACTAGCTGTGGAAGTTGGAGTCCATGTGGGGTGCAGGACCACACGTTATTCCCCGCCCCAACTGAGATGCGCAAATAGTCTGACCTTACTTCCTACATAATTGGAGATGCTAGGATTGAACCAGTGGGGTGTAGTGGTTAGAGTATTGGACTAGGACTAGGGAGACCTGGGTTCAAATCCCCGCTCAGCCATGAAGCTCACTGAGTGCCCTTGGGTAAGTCGCACACTCTCAGGATAACCTACCTCACAGGGCTGTTTTTGGATAGAACGGGGAAGGGGGGGAACAGTGCATGCCCCCTTGAGCTTCTGGCGGAAAAGTTGGGATATAATTGTAATATTAAATAAATAAAATCTGGGGCCTTTTGCATGCAAGGCAGCTGCTCCAGCTATGGTCCCTCTGGGAAACTATGCCCTTCCAAGGAGCCCAGGTCTGCCACACCTCATATTGGACTCCCATTATTATTATTTTCAAGGCCAGTGCAAATGGATGCACCAAGATGCATCTTGAAGAGCTGTGCTGGAGCTGGATTAAATATTTAGCAAATTGTGAGTGCAGGGAATGTTTCCTTTCCAGTGGTGAGCTGGTTAGAAAGATTAGCAAAGTGGACTTTTCCCCCCAATGAAAGGCTGCTGCATTCTGCATTACTCAGCAGATGGCATTTCCCTGCAGGGGTGGATGGAGGAGAGAGTAGCAGCAGGCTGCTCCAGAGCCAAAACTTGGCCTTGTGCCCTCTGGGAGAGCCCATTTTCTGTGGGACTGGTGGTTTTGTGGATGCTAAGAAGGAGGCACCACAAATGATGCAGAAGGGTATTGTCTTTTTGATTGGCATAGGCCATTAGTTTTTCCAGTGTGTTTTTAGTGTATGATTTCATTCTGCTAACCTGCTCTGCTGTTTTTTGGGGGTGTTGCTGTATTTGGGATTTGTTTTTGTATGTTCATTTATGGCAGGGATTTTGAATCATAAGAAGTATGATTCGCCTAATCCAACCCCCTGCTCAGTGCAGGATCTGCTACACAGGAATCAACTATATAACTATATAACTCCTGACAGGTAGCTTGTCCATCCTCTGCTTTAAGTATTTCCTGCAAAGGAGAACTCAGCACCTCCTGAGGCAGGCAGTTCCGCTGTCAAACAGCTCTTATCATTAGGGCTTTTTTTAAAAAACAAAACCTTAATGTTTAACTCCGCTTCCTCTACAAATTTCCGCTCAGCTGCTCTTGTTCTCTGGAGCAACAGGGCACTTCTGCTTCATCCTCTGCCCTTCAGATATTTGAAGACAGATGTTTGTATTCTCTTCTCTTCTCTTCTTCCTAGGACCATTTGCTGTGTTGGGTTGCCTGTTTTTACCTTTCATAAGCCACTTGGTGATTGTGTGTGTGTGTTTTAAGCAGAAAAGTAGAGTATAAATAAATAAAGGATAGACTGGCATAAGAATAGGCAGGCTTTTGAATTCCCAGTATGACAGGTCCTCTTCTGATCTCTCTCATCTCCGAGGCATGCCTGTGAATTAAAATTAATCACCTCTTTAAAACAGAATAGACAATGATTTAAACCATGCATGGGAATTTCTGGGTCATTCCAACTGCCTCCAATTCCCCACTTGTGAGCACTGAATGTCTTGAGGAATGCAAATTGGTTCAGTTCCACGAGCAAAAAATTGGGTTTTGGACTCTCTGCTTTTAGATTTGTGTGTGTGTGTGTGTGTGTGTGTACACACACACACACAAACAAACATACATACATACAAAAACTAGATCACTTGGCTATTGCATTACAGATTCTTTACCCATGCAAATAAAATCATTATTGATGATTTACAGATTGGGCCAAGTATTTAGGATCTCTCTCCCGTATGCTTCCTCTCCTTTCTCCTCCTCCTCTTCTCATTTCGTTTTCTCCCTTCATTTTTAAAAAATGTGAAACCTCCCAAAATGAAAAGCGAATTGATTGCATTATTCTAACCCTCCTTTATGAAAAGTTACCGTTGCAAAGCCAGATGTGAAATGTGGCTGTTGCAGATTACAGTCTGGGCTCTGGGTGACTTTTTTCTTCCCTCTTCTTCTCATCCTCGGTGTTGTCTCCCCAAGGAGCTGAAATCTGCCTTCTCTCCAGCAGGAGGGAAATGGCGCTGCCTTGCAATTGCCTTCTGTAGCCTCTGCTGCAGGACACGCAGCTCGTAGCAGAGATAATGCCGCTTGTGCGGAAAGGGGGCTTATGGGGGGATTTTTAATTACAAATGGGTATGAGGGACCAGGTTGCCTAGGAGATGGGTAATGTGCTGCTGAGCGTTTTACTACTAGCAAATCTGCCAGAATAGACGATTAAAAGTTTATTGCTTTATCTGATGCCTGGATTGGTGGCCTTGTGAAAAATAAGCCCCTTTGCTCTTAGCTCACCCCATGCAGAGCCACGGCAGCAGGCAGGATGCCGCTGGCCAAGTGGCGCTTGTGCCCCAGGGCACAGGTGAGGTGTGTTTATTGCAGAAGTCAAAAAGAAGCTGGCTGCCTCTGCCTTCATCTGCTACTACTTTTCCCCGTGGGGAGCTGGCAAGCGAGGGTCCCGTTTCTGCCAGCTTGTGTAGTATGACTGGTTTCCCCATCATTCTGTTGAGGCTAGGAAGCTGTGTGGCGAGGCAAAGGCAGGTTAAAGGCAAAGTGTCCTGAATTAACAGGGAAGCTATCCAGCAAGAAGTCATGTTGGAATGCAGGTGGCTGGGCAGAAGAAGGTGTCACAGCCTTCTTCTGCCCAGGCAGCAAGTGACCAATTTATTCACTTGCCCAGTCACACCCATCCTGTTGTGGAATAACAGCAGTATCCTGATCCAGATTACGCGTTGATTGGTTGTTGCTTCGTTCTTCTGCATAGGCCTGATGCCGACAGATGAGGTGGGCATGAACAGGTCCTGACGCAGGCAAATGGTTCTCCTTTTGTACAGAAGGTTGAACTGAATGACTTCTGTGGACAGCATCCTCTGGATGACAACTCTTGTTCAAGGCATGCACAAGAATATAAGAAGAGTCCTGCTGGGTCAGGACCGAATGCCCATATAGTCCAGTGTCTTGCTTCCCACAGGGACCAACTCGATTGCTCTGGGGAATCTCCCAGCAGGGCATGAAAGCACTGTGGCAACTGGTATTAAGGGGAACTTGGAAGTTCCACACAGCCATTCCTCCCCCTCACAGCAGACTCAGGTGGTGAGTGCCAACAGAAATTAATCCAAAATGGGGCCAACTAGAAGGAGGTGCCAACTTGCTTGGGAGAACTCTTGAAGTTTGCAGAAGTACAAAAATTACTTTAAAAAAACAAACCATTTTTAGCCCCCCCCCCCAAAAAAAACAGTCCAAGAAGGACTGAGCAGCCAAGGAATGTTGAGTGTCTATTTACAAAGAAAGACGTCCTAGAAGAGGCCGTGGCTGGCTGGAACCTAGAAGCAGAGCACTGCTGTTATCATGAGAGGTGAGGACCTGCAACCCAAATATTGCAGCGTATCTTCCTCCCATTAATAAGACTTGCTGCCCATGAGTTTGTCTAAACCATCTGACCTTGTGGAAGTCATAACACTTTGTGCCTGTGAATTCCATAAATAGATCACACACAGTTTTGAGAATGTGGACCTTTGCAGTGGTGGTGGTGCCTTGTAGTTTGTCATTGGTGAGCCCTTGGCTAATGTGGATTTAACCTCTCTCCTCTGGTCAATTCCACCCCCCATCCTTGTCATCAATAGCATATACCGAATGTTATGCGCCCAACTGCCTGTGCCTGTTCCATGGCAGGTGCTGTATGGCCAGTGTCACGTGGCCATGTCAAACCAGGAGGGGGGCGCTGACTAAGAGCTCCCTACTGTTTTTTTCGCTCTGATTAGAAATTGTTTATTCAGATTTCTGATTTTTGTTAAGCAAATGGATTAATAAAATGACTCATTTATGCAGACGGCACAAGCAGAAATGATTTTCTCCTGCTTAACTCCCCACCCCCCCGCCAAGAAGAAACTTCCTAGTATTCCTTAAGTACTTTGATTCAGGTAATCATTTAATTGCAAATATAAACCAGCAGTGCAAACCCTTTGCATTTTTAACCAGTGCCAGGCGGTGATGATGGTGGGAGTGGGAATATGCCATTCTGGAAGTGCTTCTTTAAAATTTAAATTTTATTGCTTTTTCTGCGTGCCGCCGCCGGTGATCTTGGAGAGCACAGCTGGTGCGTTTACAACCACGTCCCACTAGGAAGATTAGCATTTTTTAAAAAAACTTTTTGCTGCCTTTGCTTGCTCTTTGCAGGGAATGCTGGTGCCCATGCATGGTGCCTAAGCTTGACTCTTCTCTAGAGCAAGGGCACAATCCGATAGGGAGCATCTCCTGTGTAAGGAAATGGCATAAGTTCCCATGGTGCCATGAATTTTCGAGGGACTCTCATGGATTTCAAAGGGACTTGCACAGGAGATGTGCCCAACATGTTACGTCCAAGGACAGTAAGTGATCTTGGCTATCTAAATTTCATGATATGCAGTCTATTTTGACTCTCCCACCTCAGTACAGGGCTTTTTACCTGGCAACTGGCAGCATCTCCCAACCAGAGGAGTTCCCAGAGGCCATGGTCTGCTGAACATACAAATTTCCTTGGTGGTGGATCTGACAGTCTCCTCTAGCATTCTCTCCAGTAATGGTCAGCATGAAACAGGACACAAAGGGCTTCCCTTTGGTTTGTCTCCATCATTTGTTGCCCAGAGGAGGTATGCTTCAGTCTTTAATGAAAACTGCCTGAAATAATGTTAGAAGAGCCCTTCTGGATGAGGCTGAAGGTCTCAGGTAGTCGAGCATCCTCTTTCACACAGTGGACAAACAGGTGCCTCCCAGATGCTCACAAGCAGGACACAAGAGCAATAGCCCTCTCCTGCTGTCAGCCCACACAGTTGGATGTACATCAGAGTGCCATATAGGTATCACAGCTAATAGTTATTTGATTTGATTACATTTATATCTCACCTTTTCCTCCAAGGAGCTTGGCTAGTTGCTTCTGATATCTGGAATCCCAAGGTGTACTTCTTCGGCGCACAGAATTTCCATTTAATTATTGCAGCTGATGGATACAGCAGTGTCAGCACGCAAATTCAGAGCATCTAGTGGCTGGTGAATGGGTGTGTTAGCCAAGGCCTCAGGCAAAGGGCCATAGCTCAGTGGTAGAGCATCTGCTTGAGAACCCGGATTGAATTCCTGGAGAGCCTCTGCCAGTCAATGTGGACTAGCACTCAGTAACCTAGATAGACCAATGAAATGACTTGGCATAAGTTCACCTGTTCCTTGAGTAGCATGAATAATAGAATCGTAGAGTTGGAAGGGACCTGAAGAGTCATCTGGTCCAACCCACCTGCAATGCAGGATCTCCACTAAAGCAGCCCTGACAGATGCCCTTCCAACCTCTGCTTATAAACATCCAATGAAGGAGAGTCTACCACTTTCCAATGGAGTCTGTTCCACTGTAACTTACAAGAATATTGGGCTTATGCAAGTGTTACATTTAGACATAGACATCCTGTAAAACAAGTGAAGACCATAACATTGCTGGGCCAGAGCAAAGGTTGTCTAGCCAAGTCCTTTGCCTCCAGCAGCACTGATGTCCATCTCCAGTTCCTCTGCTGCAGTTTTTTCAGGGCAGCAGGCTTTAGGGCTATCCTGGAACTCACCCGTAAACAACTGAGCCTTGCCTGAGGAAAGTATCAGAGAAAAGCTCTCACCTCTCTACTAGCCACCTTGGCTGCCTGCTAATAGAGAGGTAACATTGAAGCATTGAAAATATGCATTTTATAATCACCCGGATTTATTCCTTCAGAGAGTTTATTACAACCTTTTTATTTTCATGCGTGGCAAATGTAATCTTATCTGGCGCGCCGGCTGGCCTAGCTCAGCTTGCTGAATCCGTTTTGCGGCGGAAAGCTATCAAACGCCAGTCTTCCAGGGCACACCGTGTCTGCATGTTAAAGTTGCTTGAACGCATTAAAGCAGCTGAAACGTGCATTAAAATATGGCACTTGGAGAATAGGATATCTATGCAATTAGCCATCTGATGCTTTCAACAGCTGCTTGTAAGTTAGATCCGGTGTATCAACAAAAGGGTACCTTGGAGATTTTGAAGAAGAAAGGAAAGCAAGCTTACTGGCTGCAGAAGAAGCCCTCCATTGGGAACTTCAAGGGGTTGTTGTTGTTGTTGTTTTGAAGGGATGTCAAGTTTGTGGATGTGCCATAGATGCACAAGCATCTTGAACCTCCATTTTAAACCTCCCCCCGGTCTTTCTGCCTCTCCCCCCACCCCACCCCCTGCCACCGCCTGTAGTGTTCAGGCATTGCAAGCTGATAGTGCCAAACTGGTCCACATGTTCCCAGGCACTGGGGAGCACAGCTACGAACCCTGCGAGTTCAAGAAGCAAAATCCTATTAAGATAACGTCACGGGTTTTCTGTTTTACTGTTTGCAAGCCAGCTGTAGTATCACAAAATGGCACAACAGGGAGGTGCCTGCTGCCAAGGAGCTGTGCTGTAGATAAGATGGGGGGGAGCATTGAACCTCTGCTAGTATCCAAGTTCAGGTGATAAGGAATTTGGAACCCATCCAGCTTTTTGATTCAGACAAGCAGGGGTGCACAAACTCCGCTGAAACTCCCTTTTGCCCATCTGGCTGGGGAATTGTGCTGCTGCTACCACTATGCCCACACCATATTCCCAGGGCATAGGACATGCTGCATTTAAATGAAAATGAAAGGGTCAGCTTGTTCTGCTCACTGCAGTGCAAGATGACACATTATGTAGGTCAGCAGCACTTGGGTCCTGAAACTCCAGGAGAGCTGGGGAAGGCAGGATCTGAAGCCTGGTCATCTTCTGCACACATCAGCCCTGTCATGAAGAGTCAGCAGCCTGGGACTTGGCTATCCACATCCGGACGCTGACCTGCCATCTTTGCTCTAGGACCAGTATTGTGAAGCAGGATAGGTCTGAGAAGGCTGCAGTTGCTACGTCATGCAGGTGCCTTGGGAGGGTCAGGATTCCCTTGCTTCATTGCTAGAGTGCAGCTGTTTTGGGTTGATGGGTGCAAGCAACTTGTGCTAGCAGTGGAGTACATGGCATCTCTGTTTCCCCAGGTGACCCCAGGTTTGGACGACAAAGAAGGGGAGCTCTTTGTGAAGGGGCCTACGGTATTTCTGGAATACTGGAACAGACCTAAGGAGACCAGGGATGCCTTCACTCCTGACGGCTGGTTTAAAACAGGTACCTTGATTGGGGAGGTGCTGGAGCGCCTCACTTTGCATGCAGAAGATTCAATCCCTGGCAGCACCTCCAGTTAAAAAGGTCAGGTAGCCAGTGGTAGGGCAGTCCCTTCTGTAACTGAGACCTTGGAGAGCCACTGCCAGCCAGAGAGATGAGATGGACAGAGTAACTGACCTGACATAAGACTACTAACTACATTTTTTATAGGACCCCCAAGTGAGAGAGTCTTAGTGCAGTGTGCCCTGTGGCAAGACTCCTATATATTGGTTCATGGCACAAGACTATGGGAAAGATCTTCAGCCCTGGTTTGTTTGGCTGGGAACCAGGAGCTGATGCAGCACTTGCGCCTGGCTGCTGCTCGCACAAAGTTACTGGACTAGTGTTAGTAATATTGATATATTAATACAGGAGTAGACATCGTGGTGTCCTCCATCTCCAGCAGCCCCAGCCAGCGTCACTAATGGTCAGGGATGATGGGAGTTGTAATTCAGCAACATCTGCAGGGCACCGTGTTAGCTAAGCATAAATTAATATATCATTTATATCTCTTGTATGCAAATAACTCTGGACTTGCCTAACTCAATTTGCCCTTGCAACAAGTCAAGAGTAGCATAGTTCCCGTTCGGTGTCCACTTATCTTTCCTGTTCCACGTTGAGCAGGGATTTGAACCCAAGCCCTGCTGGGACCTCCTTGTGTTCTGTCTGCAGCAGTAATATGGTTAAGTGGTGTTTTGCCCATAGGGTTCAGTCAAGGATTCTCCACTGATCATATGAACCCTTGGCTGAGTTGAGTCTCAGGAACTAAATATCCCCATCCCTGATGGGGACGCCATACAGTTGTGCCCTAAAAATGGAATGGTTCCTTCTGCTAGCTCCATGCCTCTCCATCCCTCAGCAGAGCCTTGGAATGTAGGGGGACCCGTTAAGAGTTACATTTTGGCCTCTCAAGTCTCTTGACCCAAAGCCATCTTGTTTTTGACTCTTTCCTATTCCTGTTACTAGCGACAGTGTAAGTATGTACACATGGGACATTTGTTCTCTCTTCGTTCAGCCCTGGTTGTCATTAATCTTGTAGGCTGCAGAAAGCTTGGGTGTCTGGTTAATTTCATTCCTGTCACTCAGTCTATTCCCACCCCTGCCCAGGTCTTTGTTTGCACACAGGGGGCACTTCCTTTCTGTATCGCTGCTTGTTTAATGTAATTTGGGCTGAGGAGGAATGTGAGAGGAAGACAACTCTCATGCAGCATGGCACCAAATAAAATGAGCTGCAAACCAACAATGGCCCCAGTTCAAATCTCATCGCTGTGATAGTTTGCTGAGTGTTCTAGATCAAGTGGCTGTCAGCGTCTCATCTGCAGTATCAGAATAATATGCTGGCCTACCATGCAGGCCTGTTGTATGGATTACAGCAGGATAACATATGTGAAGCACTTTGGACAGTAAAATGCTATATGATAATAACATTAATAACCGACTTAAATGTTTCAACCTGACTTTCTGGTGCCTTCTCTGTGGCTTTACTGTGTGTATTCTATTCATTTTGTGGTTGGTTGGTTGGTTTTGTGACTTAAATGAGAGCTGCAGTTTGGCAAGTTTTGCTCATGCCGCAGTCCTCCTGTGAGCAGTGAGATTTTGCGGCTTGATGTTAGTGGGCAATGCAGCATTGTGGGGCAATCCGTTAAAAAAAAAAAAAAGAACGAAAGGATTTTTAAAAAGTTGACCCTCCTGATGAATATTTCAGATGCAAACGAATGGCATGCATTAATTATTGTAAAGAGATGTCTTTAGGAGAAAATGATTTTGAAATTCAGTTTAATTTCATTGTAATGCATTGCAAACAGGAAGGGAGTATGTGTGTTTAATTGGCTCTCGGGGGTATGGCCTGGAAGATGCCATGCCTTTGTCACAGACCATTAGCGATACAGACTGCATAATGAGAAACTACAATCAGCTCACAGCTGCTGGCTCCTACGGGGAGAGAATGATATTAAATGGAAATCAGTATAAATTAAACTTAACCCTTTCGCTGGGCAAATTTTAACTTCCAAGCAAGAAATGCTGGCAGCGGGGCGGTGGTGGGAGAAAATGACAGCTCTTCTGAATTAGAAGCAAGTTGGAGAAGCCTCAGAAGCCACCCTCCGTCCTACCACTGTTAATCTCATTTGACACAGAGTGATGGCATTTTGATTGTTTCCCTCTGGTTGCACCCCACCTTCCCCTCCCCCCAATTTTCCTCCTGTCCCCTTTTGGATCCTTTGAAAAAAAATAAATGGTAGGCAACATATTTCCAGAGCTGACACCTCTTGGTCCGCAGTGAGATGCAGGTTTGCAGGTGAGACTGCCTTGTTAGCTATTCAGAAAACTATGTATTTTGTATGGAGGCATAGGAAGGAATATAGGGAAGCTGTCTTTCAACTGAGCCAGGCCACTGGTCCATTAAGCTCAGTATTGTTTACACAGGCTGGCAGCCAATCTCCTGCATTTCAGGCAGGAGCTTTCCTCAGCCCTACCTGGAGATGCCAGGGTTTTACCCTGGGGCCTTTTCCAGGTAAAGCATGCATCACAGTCCTTCGGTACACGAATGCTTCACCGAGAAAAGACCAGCTCTTCAAACTGAAAGTCGTCCTGAGCTCCCCACTTGTATTCTGGGGTTTTAGCAGATACTGTCCTTGTGTCTTGAAACTTGATCCCCGTAGCAATGAGGTCTACAAACTTTTTTTTAAAGAAATAGAGCAAATAATGAGATACTGAGAAGGTTGAATTCTGCTGTTGTGCTGTGGGTGCACAGAACATACCCAGCCATACCCAAAAGACTGAGGAGCAGCATGCTCTTCCTCTTCTATCATTATGAATCCCAGAGAGGTACCTACTCCAAAGCATTTTGTAGCAGCAGCAAAATGAGTTCTAGAGGAAGCATTTGAATGAGTTAAACAGAGTTAATTACTGCCATGGTGTTCCAAAGAATGCAAATGAAGCAGATTATAACTGCAACAGGGGCATTTACTGACACAGCTCTATCATGGCTTGGGGAAAATACCTTAAAATCCTACTTGCCAGCATTAGAGTCTTAACTGCTCATGCAACCAGGCACTCAGGATTTTTCCAGTCCTAGTCACAGATAAAGAGAAAAGATAGAGAAAGCAGCAGTGAACAAGGGAAGGAATTATACTCAACCCACCCCCGAGCACAATTAAAAGGCAACCTGGCCCCACCAGACCCACCTTAAGTCTGAATACGGCCACTTATGTCCCCCCCTTCCCATCCTGGGCATGGGGCCCAATGTGGCAAGGCTGCTGATGAGGCATTCTTCAAGGGCATGTGGAAGCTGGCCCTCAGTTGGGGTGGGAGCACAACTGGAGCAAAGTAAACCTGGCGACGGTGCGCTGCTCTGCCTCTAATAACTTCTGAGCCATAATTGAGCATTTTGCTTATTGCTAATGACAATCCTAGAAACCAGCAGGTCAGCAAATGAAGAATAATCGCTAGCAGAGAAAGCACATGCAGATTCTAACATGCTGCACTTGGTGATGGATTGAGCCACATTAAGATGGAGCTCCAAAGTTCTAGGCAGATAGGGTAGCTAAAGTCTGTCAGGGTCAGAAAGAGAGCTAGAGGTGGGAACAAATGCCCCATGGATATAATGGAGGGCTGTTAATGATGTGTGTCTGTGTGTGCTTATTTATGAAAGGAAATAATGTAGCTGGCCTTGGCTCACCTTGCAACTGTTCAGGCTCTTACTTATATAAAGAAGCATCTTCTTCTGCGTCTTGACATGCCAGTAAACAACCCCACATATGATGGGCTAAAAACTTATGGTTGCCTAGCTGTGTGTGAACAACACTCTCTCTGTCATTGGCTGAGCTTCTGTGGTGTCATGAAATGTTCACTAACATTCTGACTTATCCATGGAATGATGACAAAGTGCGTGTTCCTGTGAGGGATGTGAAAGGTCACTTTGGTTCAGATAGACCTTTATACATGAGCCCCATAAAATGCAATAAATGCAGTCCACATCACGAAGACCACTGTTCTCCACAAGAAGAAGTGACCCAGGTGAATTCAATGTAAGTATTCACAAAATCACTCAAGCAGTTACATGCAGCATTCTGAAGTTCATGAAGAGTACGGTACTACCTAAATTACAAAGTGCTACGAAATGGTGGGGCGAAAAGCAGCACTCCTTGCGCATTAGCATCATGTCCACGGTTTCATAAATCCAACTGTTGCTTTTGTGTTCTCCCAGTACCTTGAAATACAGACATAGTCCGCCAGGAGCTTTTCCTGCTGTAACTCTGTGGAAGTGAATATAAGAGCGCAGAGTGGCTACACTAGTTTGGTTGAAAGATGGGCTTTCATCTTGAGTGTCTGTGTGCATCCCCCTCCCGCTGTGCAAAGGATTTCTCCCAAAGGAAAAGCACGCTGTGCAGCATGAGTGGCAGGGAGAGGCAAGATCATAGAGCTATGTTCTCCCCGAGGATAGGCTCGCTCCATTCACATTTGCCCACACGTCTAGGAAAGTAGAACCTGGGAGTATTTGGTGAGATTTATTTTCAATTACAGGGTGAGGCAGAGACATGAAATAGTGCCGACTTTGAAAGTGGTGCATAAATCCTGCAAGCAAATCCATGTATATCAGCTCCATATAATAAGACTTTATTGATTGCTATATTGTATCTGTCAGAATAAAACTCCCTTAATGCCTGCATCAGGGCCAGGAAGATAGAGGCCTTGGCTGGTAACGGAATCTGATTCAAGAATCAATGCAGTTTGATTAATATGTCGTTAAGAAAGCAAGAGTTATTTAACTTGTTTGATGCGGGCTTTAAACCGATGACTCATTTCTATTAAGCTCCCCTGCTTTTGAGCTGTGCAGAAAACATAAATGCGATCAATGTTGCTCTTTTGCATGTAACCAAATCCTGTATTTTGGTATTCAGAGTTTATATTACAGTTCCTTTTACTGAAGTCCCTGTTTCTACCTCTCAAATGCATTTCTTATAGGTCCAAAATAAATATTCGCATACCTTAAGCTTCCAGGACTGGCCCAAGACATCTTGCAGCCTGAGGCAAAGGATAAGATGGTGCATGCACACACAGGGGAGTTGACCGGACTTGTGGTTGAATCTTGCCTGAACACAGATGATGAGACAACATTGTCCATGATACCTGAGGGTAGCAAGCTAGTTTAAGGGGCCCAAGACAAATTGTATAACACACAGTGATCTGTCTTCCAGTCAGGGGGATACCGTCCCACTGCCCAGCTTCTGCAGCCTGCAGCAGTTACCTCTCTCTGCCTAATAATGGGGCTGCCTGGCAAGTTTCTGCAAATGCATTGTGCACCACACAGAACAGACTGCTTGATTTCACCATTCTGAGAATCTTAATTGTTGTTTCTAAGTAGCGAAGGCACCCAGAGGATGCGAGAATTTTTTTCCTGCTATTTCTGCAGTTTTCTGCTTTTCTACCCAACACTCTCTGACATTTTACAGAGCACCTTGAATATCATTGCTTTTAGGGATCACAGCTGTAAATCAGACACATTTTGGAGTGTGGATTGCAGTGTGGATGATTCCATTGTTCAGGTAGGATGCAGGTTCTGTCTGTTGCTTTTTACATTTCTCCAAATTTGGATGCTGCCTGCTGCTGGTGGACTGTGAGCACAATTGAGAGAATACCAAAAAGGGGGCAGCAGGGGATTTTCAAATCATGAACATGGCACTAATGTGCAATGATAGTTATTTTAAAATCTAACATTTCTTAACACTTTGCAGTTCAGGAACTACTAAAGCAAACAGCTGTCACTGTATTCCTCACGAGCCTCAGAATATATTTTCACAGCAGATAATTCCCCCTTCATCTAAGGAAAGTAAATCTGGTAGAATCCACATAATTATCCTCACCTGTGGAACTACTTGGCAGTATCCACTTCAGTCATTGATGGATTTCCTTCTGGCAGGTCAAGTTTTAAAATGTTTGGACCTTTGAAGGTAACCGACCAGGACTTCTAGCAGTTCGAGGGCAGAATGCCAGTGCTCTGCTAAACTCCTGGCCCTCCCCCAATGGCTCATAGAAGAAGGATAAATTATGCAAGATTTGCAGATGTGCCTGATTTGCAGAATCCATTCAGGTGTAGAATAGATGTCATATTGGCACAGAATTTCAATCTGTTCTGTGGTTAGCCCTGAAGGTTCTGTTCATTCCCCAGTGAGTCCTTTTGCCCTTCAACCCTAAGAGGATAGAAGACCAAAAAAACAAAACAAAAACACCCCTTCACTTGAGCTTGGCTGGTCTTGTTCTGTTCCCTTCAATGCCAGCTAGCACAGAGAAGGCTAAGCAGATGGCACGCCGCAATACTACACTGAGTTGGCAGTGGCTTTTTCTGGCTCCTTCCAATCCCCAGAGAGAAGCAGGTGTTCCCCACTCCGGGGTGGGCATTTGTTTCCATTCATGGGCGTTCACACCTGAGATAGGAATCACTTGCGCCTGTTCGGCACAAGCTATAAATAGGAACATGTCTAATTAAAATCCTAGCATGCAATATTTTCCCCATGTTTGTTTACATTGTCTCTCCCAGTCATAAATTCGATTAATACTATTTTTTTGTTTTAAATTATTGCTTAATTATGAGCTCCTGCAAATGTTGCATATGACTTATCAGCAGGGTACGCCCGCTGCATGAAATACACACGCCCAAGGCTGGGAAGAGGGGGAGCTTTCTAGTAGCTAGAGGTTGAGATCCAGAGAGTGGCCTGGTGGGATGATGTGATTAACTCAGATGGACTGGGAAGATCTGCTTAGCCTTGACCTCTAGGATTATGTCTCTTTTGACATATCCTTGCCTATGGATGGTCCCCTAACTTAATTAGCTCCAGCAGAAAGGAACTGAACTCTAGCTTTGCCCAGGGATGGGAACATCTGGCTTAGGGGTCACGTGCAGACCTCAACTTAATTTCCTGTTGGTTGTGGGGGAGGGACAGGAATGGGGGGGCTTGCCCACCACTGACTCTGCCCCTGTCCATCACTGGCACACAGTCCCCAATAGATTTCTCGCAAGGGAATATGATAGAAGCAAATGAGGAATACCATTACTGGGCCAATAACAACACCAGGGCTTCCTCGGTTCCACAGGAAGGACATCACTGCCTTGGAAGCCATTTCTAAATGCCCAAATATATACATAAATACATAAGAGGCCGCCAGTCTGGGTTCCATCCCTGGCATTTCTGAGTAGGGCTGGGAATGTCTCCTGCCTGAGACCCTGGAGAGCTGCTGCCAGTCAGTGTATACAGTATGCACTGAGATGGATCAATGGTCTGACTGAATATAAGGCAGCTCCCTGCATTCCTAAATAGGACATTAAAGATGGACATTCCCTGGACAAATCTGTATTTGGCCTTATAGCTGCTGTACTTCAATCAAAAGAAACCCTGAGACCATTGAAATGAGCAGCTGCAAAATTGGAATTCATTGAATAATATTATCCAGTCTCTCAGGATAGTATGGGTAGTTACTGCACAAAGAAAATGTAATTGTCCCTCATTTACTGTTCAAGCTTTGATGCACTAGCAAGCACAAATTTATGTTTAGATTGTGCATTATATTTACGTTTTCAAAGCCAGCTATCAGAATATATGGTCTTCTCTCTCCAACTTAGGTTATAACCAGCTATGCCATAACCTCAGCTGTTCTTTTCCAAGCAATGGCCACAGCAGCATGGAGGTTCTGACCCAAGCAGGAGTTCAGGGTCAGGCAGGGCAAAGCAGTGCAAAGTTCTGGTTTCAACAAGGCAGGGTCAAAGAAGACATGTTTACTTTTCCCAGGTTCTAGTAATAGAAGCCAGGTATGTTCACATAATAAGGGACACGGGTGGCGCTGTGGGTTAAACCACAGAGCCTAGGACTTGCCGATCAGAAGGTCGGCAGTTCGAATCCCCGTGACAGGGTGAGCTCCCGTTGCTCGGTCCCTGCTCCTGCCAACCTAGCAGTTCGAAAACGCCTCAAAGTGCAAGTAGATAAGTAGGTACCGCTCCGGCGGGAAGGTAAACGGTGTTTCCGTGTGCTGCTCTGGTTTGCCAGAAGCGGCTTAGTCATGCTGACCACATGAAGCTGTACGCCGGCTCCCTCGGCCAATAAAGCGAGATGAGCGCCGCAACCCCAGAGTTGGTCACAACTGGACCTAATGGTCAGGGGTCCCTTTACCTTTACCTTTATGTTCACATATAATTGGTGTGGGGGACCTTTGGCATTTGATAACTACAACTCCCATCATCCTTTGCCATTGGCCATTCTTGCTGTAACTAATGAGAGTGTACTTTTGAAGAGCCAAAGGTTCTCCACGTTAGAAGGAAATCAGCAAGATGCAGATAGCACTTTGGACAGCTCCACTGCGAGCTTAGGACTAGGTAGCTGAGCAAGACTCAAATTTTGCTTCAGTAACAGGCAACCCCAAAAGAAACATTAAACACAGCTCCATCTCCAGCTGTGCCTTTGGTGAGAGGAGTCTCATCAGTTAAATTACCTAGCCTGCTTTAACGTGTTTTGACTCTAGCCACACAGAGGTGACCATGATTCCACTGAGGCCTCTGGCCTGGAGTCAGAGAAAGGCAATGGAATCTCCTCAAGCCAGAAGGGCACTGTTGCTATGGGCTGCTTTTGTGCCAGCATTTTTAGAGTTGTAGAACGTGATAGTTCAGGGGCTGGCTCTGAAGGTGTTTCACTCTTCCATGCAGAAACTTCCTCTGAATCCATAGTATTCTGGAGTCATGACACAACCGTACACGTTGAGTTCCATTCATACAGCTGATAAAGGTTTTCTTTCTTTTTTCATTTTCTGTTATTTCATGTAGCACACTCACATCTTCAAGACTTGGCAGGTTGGTTGGCAAGGGCCCACTGTGGCTCAGAGGTAGAGGTGGGAATGTCCCCAGTCTGAAACTCTTGGAAAGCACTGTAAAGAATATTGAGCCAACTCTGTAGCAGGCAACATCCTATGATCCTCCTCTTCCTTGCATGTAAGGAAAAACAGCATCCCAAAAATGGAGGTGGGGGTGGAATCTGATAAGAAATAATATCACAGTATCCAGGGCTTTGTTTTCTCAGTTTTTAAAGCTTTCATCCCCTCTCCCCCTCCTCCCCACGCTGCCTTCTGTCACCCCAGTGTCTGGAAGCAGTGGCTTTGTTTGCAACCTCCCCAGTTCAAGGCCAAATGCCTTGTAAGCAGTTAGCCTTTTATTTAACTCGTGTTTTGCCCAGCCAGCTGATAAGGACATGTGAAAGAAGAAGAAGAAGAAGAAGCCTCTGACTTCTAAGGGCTTCCAATTCCTTCCCACTCTGTAATCCTGGGCAGATAACATCATTGGGAGTGATAGCCCCAGGCTCTTTGCTTTCAACAGAAGCCTCCCTGTGGGCTTCACTCAAGACAATTGAGAACATATTTACTCAGAACTAATGGCATTGTGATGGAAGCAGAAATGGGGGGGAGGAGGGAGGGTGGCTGCAGCGCTTTGCTTACAGTGGTTGAGAAGGAAGCTTCTCTATTTTTAAATAAAAGGGCTACTTGGACACCTTTTGCAGGGAATCCTCTGCACTGCTGCCACTATGCCCACCCGCTGCTACCTTGGTGGACTATTTAACAATCCTGCTCATTCACGAGAGACAACGGGAAGGTCACTGCATGGGCGTAGCGGGGAGAGAGTTATTGCTTGCTTTAGCTAGACGTGTAATTGATCCCGGAGCTGTTCTGCAAAGGGCAGGAGCGGAGCAAAGGGGTTTTAACTCCAGCATCTTGGTTATTGCAATTACTTTTTGCCAAGCTTCAGCCTCTCAAGCTGCTGAGTGGCATGGCAGACTCTCTTTTTTCCTTTTCACCATCTGCAGGGATGCCTATAAATACTTAAATGCTAATGTGAGAGAAAGTAGAAAAAGGGAAGGAAGGAAGGAAGGAAGGAAGGAAGGAAGGAAGTTTCCTATTTATGGTGACCTGTTTTTTTCTCTAGAAACTCTCCACAGCACCTTGACGGAAGTTGACAGGGAGGAACATTTTTATTTCATAATACAAGAACTCAGGGTCATGCAATGAAATCAGATGGCTGGAACTTCAGGACTGCCCAAAATTATCTGCATCCCAGAGTACATTGCATAATTAATTTATGGAACTCACTGCCACAAAATGTGGTCTTGTCCACTGGCTTCGGTGGCTCTGAAGGGAATTAGACAAATTAATAGAGGATGGATCTCTTGGTGGCTGTTAGTCATCATAAGGGGGACATGCAACAGAATGTTGCAATGCAAAGTACTCCTTTTCAGCCTGCTAGGCAGCCAGCCATGTCTTCTTTCAGAATAGTCCATTCCATTCCACCTCTTTGCTTGTTTTCAGTCTTCCTTTCCTTCAGTTCTAAAAGTCAGCCAGCATTCCATGGCCCCTGTGTATGTTCAGGCCTGGGCTTTTTTGGGTCTCCTACCCACCTCTCCTTAGAGACCCCCACCGCCCAAAAAAATGTACTTCTGTAAATCTTTTTGTGCTTGTATGGTGCTATCTTGACTGCATAAGGCTTCTTTCAGAGAATGAGTTTGCCATGTGGAACCATGTTTAGAGGCAGTATGCTGCTGGGGAGCAACAGCTAGTCTGAAGAGAGGGCTATGTGCCTCTATGGATGGATATGGCTTAATGGGGGGGTGGAGAGATGGATTGTAAAATATTTTGCCCTACAGCTAAGAGACAAATCACCATGTAGCATTCCTAGGAGGGTTGGGTAGTTGGCAGTTCAGTCAGCTCTCGCTTAAGAATAAAAATAATAATTTTACTATTTATACCCCACCCATCTGGCTGGGTTTCCTCAACCGCTCTTGGCGGTTCCCAGCAGAATAGTAAAAACACCGTAAACATTAAAAACTTCCCTAAACAGGGCTGCCTTCAGATGTCTTCTAAAAGTCAGATAGTTGCTTATATGTAGGGAGGGTGTTCCACAGGGAGGGTGCTACTACCGAGAAGGCCCTCTGCCTGGTTCCCTGTAACTTCACTTCTCACAGTGAGGGAACCCACAGAAGACCCTCGGAGGAGGACCTCAGTGTCCAGGCTGAACAATGGGGGTGCATTAAACACCCAGTGCAGGTATAGCCCTTTGGAGGCCCATCCTTTTGGGATACCAGATTTGCACCTGATCTAATTTTAAGGTCTGCAGTCTACACACACACCAGAGATTTCTGCACATTCCAGTGACTGATCTGTCCTTTCTGCCTTCAGGGAGAGGTGACAGGGCCAGTACGATCTGCACAACAAGGAATCAAGGCTCTGGCACATTATAAAAAACCACCTGTGCTTCAAGGCAGGCACTTCTTGCTTTGCCCACTTCCTCAATTACCAGCTTGACTTTTGTGTGCCCAAACCCTATTGCACAGGGAGCTTGCCATGCAGGTCCCTCAACAGCACTATTAGTGGTTAGTAGCCAAATGGAGATGTAGGAGTGAGTGGCTTGGCATTCGTCAATGGAAGGCTACCTTTTCTGAGGCTCCTGCCTCCTAGGTACCTGAAGCAGGTGTGTGAGAGAGAGCTCCTCTGCAGCCTCTCCCAGAACTCTTGGCTTGCCTCCATCCTGCCTCTTGTTGAGGAAGAGCTTATTAGCAGAGTTCTCTGCAAAAAAAAAAAAAAAAAGCCCTTGAGTGGGTTTCCTTTTCTGTCTTTCTGTTGTTCTTTTTTAAAGGTGTAAATGCCAGGGGAGGCTCTACCAGCGCCTCACATTCTTTCATCTCAGCAGGGCTTTGCCCTTTCTCGCAGCATGACTCCGACAGCAGGCTCTGTGCTGCTGTGCACAGAATACAAACAAACTCACGGAGTTCGGAGCATGACAAGAATTCCATTGCAGGCAGGCAGGATGCTGTGTGCTCCAGGGTCCTCCATTGCGAGAGCTTCTGAGATCCGCTTCCCTGGTTAACTCCTTCTCTCCTGGCCACGGAGTCCTGACATCCAGGAAGGGCAGCAGAGCACAGCTTCTCCTCATGGAGAGTGTGAGAAATGGAAGGAAAAACAGGGCACTCATAAATATATGCGGTTGGCATAGAAGAGGTGGACACCAGCCTCTGGGTTTAAAATACAGTCACAGCTTTATTGATTAGATAGAGTTCATAAATGAAAAACTGTGACCAGGACATATGTCAGAGGTGTCTCTTTTTTCTGTCCAAAAACATCTGAAAGGTTGCAGGTTCCCCATCTTTGGCCTCGAGATTTTTATTATGTTAAGCAGTATAAACTTTATTTTAATAAATACATAATAAACCTACATGCCTTACTGTCCCACCTGCCAATTGTGATTGGTATTCAATATCTCATAGCCTATAGAAAGGTGACATGCACCCACCACACCGCAAGGAAAGGGGAAAAAATATGCCCACTCCTAGCTGATAATCCTGCCTAGTTCGTCTTGCCTAAAATCTGGGGGAACCTGTGAATGGCTGTGTCTTCTGTGCAGCCTGCTGGCCACAAATGAGTCTCAGCAGGGTGAAACCTAGATACTACGAGAGGATGGACGACTACAATGGAGAATCAAGTTCTTTATAAGTATTGATAGATAATAAGCAGATGGCAAGGTTTTGAGGAAGGTTTGGACTGTCCTTTTGTCCTGTCTCCTTTCCCCACAGAAGCCTTTGATGCTTTATTAGTCGTTGCAGCAGTAGGAATCCAGAAGACACCAAGAGTCTATAGGAAGAGATGCAGAGGGAATCTCTAGCAGCCACCTCAAGCCAAACTTTCCTTACAGTGTGTTATGTTTCAGGCAGCAGTGCCTGCTGCTTAGGTGGGATACAGCTAGGAGATCCACAGTCTGGTGATCAGAGTCTGGTCAGGCCAGGGTAAAAGTGCAGCAAGGCTGATTAGCAGACAGGAGTCAGATTCTGACATATGTGTTCAGACAAACTGGAAAGTCAGGTTTAAGACGGGGTTTCCCACCACACCCCCAACAATGGACCACTTGAAAATTGCTAAGGATCTGTGTGGATTTTCATGCCTGTTGTAATCATTGTATTGCACGGTGCTAGATGCTGTGTTGTCTTTATTTGTGTGTATACAGACTACCCTCATGGACATCTCAGCAGACCACAGCTGGGAACCCCTTATCTAAGATATGCAGAGCAGGGAGACGGTCAGCACCATGGAGAGTTCCAAGTGGAGTTTGGACTAGAAGCTAGTCAAGCTATATTTGAATGTTGCTCCAGCAACTAGTCTCCTCTGACTGAGCCTTGAGTAGGGTTTTGGCTTCTTTCAGGGTGTTGGCTCTGTTGCCACAATGAATGAGGCTTTCACCTTTAAAGGGACCTTGTTTGCTCTGGGAGTCTTTGACTATAGCGTGGTGGTGAATTTGGAGCAGGAATCTGAGGACAGAATGCAGGCCAAAATGGGGCTGGCCTCATGGTCCTTCCTGGTGACGAGAGTTCAGAGGAGAATAGGGGTATCAGGAATTATTTGGAAAGTCAAATCCTCTCCTGAGAGTTTTTCTTTTTCTCCTCAAGGAGAAAGGAATCAGAGCCCCAGTTGGTAACACTGGCTGTTTTCTCAGAGTGGTGTTACTGAAAATGAGCTGCATTCCTTGGGGCATGTAGGAATCTTTCTGCCTCCATACAGTAATCTCAGAGTTAATTTTATTAAAGAAGGACTAGGATATTGGTTGCGAAGAAGAAGAAGAAGAAGAAGAAGAAGAAGAAGAAGAAGAAGAAGAGAAGGAGGAGGAAGAACAGGAGGAAGAAGTTGTTGTTCAAATTCTTAAGAAACTGGATTCCTCATCTCTCGTTTTCCCTGCACTCCCAGTTCAGTTACATCCCTCTCCCTGAAGACTTGCTTGCCTAGCTAAGCCTTTCCTGAATGTTTTTTTTTATCTCCTTCCCTGCCCACTCACTTCTCTCTTCCCTGCCATGTCCAGCAATATAGGTTGCAAGCCCTCCAAGCAGATACCATACTGGTTCTTTGTCTTCTACAGCAAACATTTGGCCCTGCATAAATGAAATATAAACTGTGTCATCCACCCAGAGCCAGGAATTATGATGGGGATCCATAGCTAGACATATTAGGGGTAGAGGTGAACTGTGAACAGGAGTGGGAGTAAGTTATTTAATCTTAAAGGAAATGTACATTAAGCAATTAGAAGGAAGATCTGAACCACCAGGGGAGTGAAAATCTGCCCCAGAGATAGTCAGGGGACAGCAAAGAAGTCTGATTAGTATTAAAATGGATCTTGGTGAATTTATGAGTGGTGTATAATTTCTTAGTCTGAGGCATTGTGTCACCTGCAGAGTTCTGGAGCTTTGCAAATTGATGAGTGATATAATTTCTTATTCTGAGGCATAGTCGTCACCTGCAGAGATCTGTCAGTTTTTCTCTTCCCTCTTCCTCTTCACTTATTTTGGATTTTAACTCGGGACTTGGATGCACACGAACAGGAGATGCAACATCACATGGTCCCCTGCTTTTGACACAGTGAACATTGGTTTCACTTTTGGCTTCCTGGGTCTTATTTCGAGTTACAGTTCAACTGGGGTACTGGAGGAGGGCAAAAGAGGACATAGGCAAAAACGTCTCATGGATATTCAAGAGGGTTGTGGATCAGAAGCAGCTGGTGGAAGACTTATTCACAAAGCACATAGTAAAATATGGAACACGCTCCTGTGAGATATAGTGTTGAATCTCACATCCTGCTTGCAGGCTTCTCGTGGGCATCTGGGTGGCCACTTGGAGAACAGAGTAATGGAGTCTTTGGCTGACCCAGCAGGTCCCTACATATTTACTTATGGCTGTTCACATTGTCCACTAATAAATAAGATGTTGCTTTCTGAACCCTAAGGAGATTAAATGCAAGGAAGAACCTCCCTGCTATAGGACCAATTTCATTTCAAATTATTGTTACAAAATCTGCCAGGCTTTTGTTTGATGGAAAAGTTGACCAGACATCTGTTGGACTGGGAGAGGGAAAGTCCACTGGATTCTCACTCCCTCCCCAATTCTTTTCCATATTCTCTTTTAGCATGAGGTGACAGCCTCTTGACAGGTCAGGGGGGTGTCCGATGTGCCCCACAATTTAATTAACATGGCACTAGAGAAAACCAGGCTGATGCAATCATTCACGGGTGCCTGGGAGACTCGGCCCCTGATGGATGCTGCACTTTCTCCTGCAGCTGCGTGGCCCACGTACCATTGAGGGGAGCTTCATCTTGTCCAGGCTGCTTGCGTGCTCTCGGTGCCCTCCCTTTCCCCCAGTGTGCTATAAATACATTCCCTCAGTCCATCCCAGCACACTGTATCAATCTTGTTTAATAGACTGGAAAGCTTAATGCGCGGTGGCGGGTCGCGGGGAGCATCGGGGTGATGGATTGTGCCTTCCCGGAGTCGAGCACCGTTGATGTATAATGAAATATTTATGATTTATTCCGGCTAATAAACTGGAATGAAGTGTGTGATATATGTGAGCAGATGGGGAACTATTGATGCAGCTTTCATTTGGGGAGTGTGGGGAGGTTTATGTCCGTAACACACACGTACACACATCACAGACCCTTGCATGCCATAAACTCTGCACCTCGCATGGCTGTTGTGGGGACAACCGATTCCCATCCCGTCATTAATCTCTTACTCCTTCCCTCTAATTGTTTGTCATTCTGCATCCCCTCCCGCACCTGTTCTCCACAAGCCTCCTTTTGTACAGAGTGCCTTTTATCCAAGGGCTTTGCTGCTCTCTCTGTGTTATATGTGAGCCCTGAGACTCTGTCCCTGCACTGGAATTTTCAGAGTGTGGCACTAACACCTCCTGGGGCAGTTTTCAGCCGTGGCTGTTGTCAAGTCCAGCAGGAGGCTGGCATAACCCCGGCAAAGGATCCCTTTTGGAGCACTGTGCTGCTGTCCATGGTTTGCTCTTCACTGGAGGCTGATCCATTTGGATGAATGGTCACTGCCCCTTTGACCTCAACCTGCCCCACCTGCCTGCCTTCTTTCTTCCAACCAGTCCAGGGGATGGCAGTGCCCATCAACTTCCTCCTCCTCAGTCTCAGTATTGCCCTTTTTTAGAATTCCACAAGGAAGAGGAGGAGAAAACTAGAATTAATTGTTGCAGCCTCTTTGGTTCCTCTGACTGTTGGTTTCCCTGTCTTCTGCCCTACCAGTCCCAGTGGGAACTAGTCACCAGTGCCCCCAGGCAGGTGCTTGAGGTGGCAAAGACAAAAGGAACAACCCTTTCTCCTCCCCCACCTCCACCCGCCAACAGAACCAGAATGTTTCTCCAGTTCAAAGCATCTTGCACACCCCTGGATGCCCTTCACTTGGTGCCATGAAAGACTTGAGGAGTCTGTTCTCCACCCATCACATCCTCCACGAGCTGCCCCTCCAGCTGTTCCCCTCTCAGACTAATTAGTTGCATTTGCGGGATAATTTCAATATCTCTCTGATGAAAGCCACCAGAGGAGCACAGAGATCTGCTTCTGCTTCTGACTGCTTCAGAGGAGACCTTCCCCAAAGGGGGCGGGGGTGGGAAGGGAGATGTCTCTGTGCTGAAACGCCCAGCCTTATCCTGTTAACATGCTAGTTCAGAGAGCAAGGGAGCTCTCCAAGTAGCAGGCCTCTGCAAAGGAATCCAGTAGGGAAGATGCCTCATTCTGTCTGTACCTGCTCAAAGTGAATGATCTCTGTGCTACTGAAAGAGTCTGGCAGCTGGGAATTCCCTGGGAGAGTCTGTCAAGCAAAGGAAGACATTCTCAGAAGTCGAAGAGGGACCTGGAATTCTCGCTTCCAGGGAAGCTCCTACCGCCCAACACTTTGGAGCCTAGAGTGGAAGGTGCAAAGAAGCAGAGAGGGGAGCCCTTTTCAAAGTGTCGTTGTTTCTAAAGGAAGGAAGTTGCAACAGCAGATCACATCTGCTTTCAATGATATCACAGGCCTGCACTGGAATCTTTGTGACTTCTCCTGTTGCACAGCTTGTTGCAGCTTGGTACATCTAGGAATATATTTGACAGAATATAGCAGGTGTATGTGGATTGCACCTAGTCAAGGAACTAGGTAAAAAAAGAGGGTATTCATTAGGCACTATTGAGCCTTTTACTATGATCATGTAGAAGCCATCAGCCCTTTCCCTCTCTTGTTTTGATTTTAAAAAAGCAACCCACAAATTTTCAGGTGTAAAAAGTTCAAAGAGGCATGTCACCAGTGTAATGACAAGAGGCCTGTAAAATGTAGCAGCACTGGGGGAGAATGAAGAGGTGCAGGGGTGCATCTGCACAGCTATGCTCAGTCCAGTAATAAGGTCAAAGCAATTAACTGAACGCTGCAGTTCAATAGGAGGATTGAACTAAATATCCCCCAGTACCTTCACTACACAACCTCACTGTTGAAGCTTCTGTTCTGGGAGGCCTTCATAAAAATAGAGATTGCTACAAGTGCTTAGATGCTATTTTTGTTGTAATTGTCTAGAAAGATGCCTTGCATAGAAAGATGTTGGAAAGTACTCTAGCCCACCTCCCCAACCCTTCCTTGGAAGAAGATTTCGCTTGCCATCTCTACACCTCTCCTTCACAAAGCTATACTACTTGACACCTCTGCATCTTCATATGCAAATTCCATCTCAGGCACTCTTAATAAAACCTGCAAGAATTTTAAAACAGCCACTCTGGAAACACTGCTGCATCCACAGCTTCCTTCCCCTTAAGATAATGAGGGGGGAGATGAGCACAATCCAACCCCTTTTTGTCCTGCACATCAATTACATGGCAGGTCCTTCCCCCACCCAGGGTGAAGGAGGCCAGCAGTGAGCGCTCTGAGTCAGCAGCCGCAGGAGCACCAGCAGGGAGAAATGCAACTATGTGGTCTGGGAGCTTTTCCTGATAGCCAGTTTAGTTCCAGAGGAAGCAATGGAAGGCAGGGAAGGAATTCTGCCTCAGACTCTGGAATGCCTCTGCCAGTCAAATAATACTGAGTGAAATGAACCAGTGATGCAACTCAGTATAAGGCAATTTAGAGTTTTAGACCACATCCACACCATACATTTGAAGCATTATGATACAGTGGTACCTCGGGTTACATATGCTTCAGGTTACAGACGCTTCAGGTTACAGACACCACTAACCCAGAAATAGTACCTCGGGTTAAGAACTTTGCTTCAGGATGAGAACAGAAATCGTGCTCCGGCGGCAGCGGGAGGCCCCATTAGCTAAAGTGGTGCTTCAGGTTAAGAACGGACCTCCGGAACGAATTAAGTACTTAACCTGAGGTACCACTGTACTACCTTAAACAGCTATGGCTTCCCCCAAAGAATTCTGGGAGCTGTGGTTTGTTGAGGGTGCAGAGAATTGTAAGGAAACCCCTGTTCCCCTCCAAGAGCTACAGTTCCCAGAGTTCCCTATGAAGAGAGATTGATTGTTAAACCACTCTGGGAATTGTAGCTGGGGAAGGGGTGTCAGGGGCCCCCTAACAGCACCCATAACAAAGTACACCTGGAATTCTTTGGGGGATGCCATGACTGTTTGAAATGGTGACATCATGCTTGAAATGTACCGTGCAGATTTGGCCCTAGTGAGTTCATCCCATTTCTCTCTGCTACCTCATACCTCGAATGCCAACAAGCTGTAGCCAGGTGTGGGCTGAGGCAAGAGGACCATTATGACCAGTCCGCAGAGGACAGACCCTCCGTATCTATGTTGAGCTGATGTTTCAGAGAACAGCCTTGTGTTCAGCTGACATTTCAGAATGGCAGTGGATGGCACAGGCAAGAGAGAGGGGCTTGTGCTTCTCTTGCCTAGGAGGCTGCAGCTTCCCAGAGCCCTGGAGGATGTGAGGGAGGGTAAGTGAGAGAGAGGGCAGAAGAATCTGGGAGACAAGCCACAAAAGGAAACCTGGTCAGGGCCAGGGTGGACTCCCTCATGGCGGAAAGGACAATGGTAAGCCTTTGGTCAAGCTCACCTAATCTAACCAAACCAATCCTTTCTAGATGAGACCCCTAAGATCCATCTAGTCCAGCATCCTGTTTATCACAGCAGCCAACCAGATTCTTCCAGGAAGCCCAACAGGCAAGCCATGAAAGTGCTCAGTGGCATATTGGCTGTGAACATGGAGGTCCCATGCGTCACACTGGTCCTGAAGCTTCACTGGCTGCTATTGAGCTACCAACCCAGTTCAAGGTGCTAGTTCGAGTGTGTAAAGCCCTGTGGCTTGAGACGAAAGTACCTAAAGAGCACATTTCCCCAATACAACCATCTCAGGCCCTAGAGTTGGCAAGTGATGTCTTCCTTGGTGATGGTGCTGCTGCCCAGTTGGTATGGATCAGCAGCTGCTATTAAAAAAAAGTTTCCAAATTAGAACAGCCAGGTGTCCAGAAACTGCTAGGTATGGCTCATAATCTGTCATAAAATAAAAGAATGAAAACAAACTGAACCAATAAGTTAGCAATGTTTACCATAGCCAAATATGTTTCACTCGCGGTGTCCCTCATTGGTCATAACAAATAACTATAATACAGCAAATAATAAGTCAAATATTGTATGTGCATTGTCATAGACATGCATTGTTTTTAATTGGTATTAAAATGCTTTTCGTATATTACAGGCACAACATCCATTCGTTCTTATTTTTATCCCTCCTTTTTCCATCCTATTAGCTGCCCTCACTAGCCATTGCCTCTTGTCTTTGCCTTCTCTGCCATCGCTGCCACACCTCTTCCTCTTTCATTATTAGTGGCTTCCAGGTGTTGATCTCCACCCTGCTGTTCCACCCCTAGAAATGTCACCTGCCTCATCTTACCAGCTCCTTTCTTTTTCCAGGTGACACGGCTGTGTATAAGGAGGGCACCTACTGGATCAGAGGACGGACCTCAGTTGACATCATCAAAAGCGGCGGCTACAAAATCAGTGCCCTGGAAGTCGAGCGCCACCTGCTGGCTCACCCCAGCATTGCTGGTAAAGCCTAGCCACGCCCTGCAGCTACTTATTGATTTGCTAACATAGTTCAGTTCATGTACTTAGTGCTTTACAAAGTGCAGCAAGGTCTGACAGGTCCCCCAATGGCATTCCACATTCCAGGTAAACCCACCCACCCTCCTTCACTTGCACAGACACACTCAATCCCTCTCTCTCTCCCACCACCTCAAACGAAACTGCCCTGTATACTAAGACAGTTTGGAGGATTGTAAACAGTATCTGGCAGTGGCTCTCTGAGGTTTTAGGTGGTCCTTCCCAGCCTTACCTGAAGACATCAGGACCTGAACCTGAGACATATTCTCCCATAAATGGCACTCAGGGCAGCTAACGAGCTATAGTTAAGGCAAAATATTGCAGAGTGTTTAAAGAAAGAGGGAGAAAATAGTGCAGCTATTGCAAATTGGGTAATTTTAATATGTTTTAAAGTAGGGTTGTAAATCTTCCTTGATTTTTTACTATCAAGTGGTATATAAATTTTTTGAAATAAATAATAGCATAATGAATAAATTAAATAAGTCACCTCAGATTAAAACAGTTCTAGCAGCCTGCCCACCAAACTGAAACAGGCACCAAGTTTAACACAAAGACCAAAAATAAGTTTGGACAAAGTAAGGTGAATTTCTTGTAGGAGGGAGTTCTTCCCACCTTCTCTGTGTGACTCTTTCACACTTTCCCCCTCTCCAGATGTGGCTGTGATTGGTGCCCCGGACATGACGTGGGGTCAGAAGATCAGCGCTGTGGTCAGGCTGCATGAGGGCCAGGCACTGTCTCTCACGGACCTGAAGGAATGGGCAAGGTAACATGGCAGCACCCACTGGGTATGGGGTGTCATGGGAAGGTCTAGGGCAGGCCATTGTCTATTCCAGTTGAATACTTACTTGGGAGAAAGGCGGGGTATAAATATATTAAATAAGTAAAATGAATAAATGCAGGATGAACAGTAGCCAAACCAATGGGTACAAACTAAAGTTATTTACAAGCTGGTTTCCAAACTTCCCAACATTTATGATATTTTTCCTACGGTAAGAATGAAAATATATTCAGCTGGTAAATGAAAAAGTAAATATACAGTGGACGCTCGGGTTGCGAACGTGATCCGTGTGGGATGCATGTTTGCAACCCGCGTCTGCGCACATGTAGGTTGCCATTCGGCGCTTCTGCGCATACGCAAAGCGCGATTTAGCGCTTCTGCGCATGCTCGACCACCGAAACCCAGAAGTAACCCATTCCAGTACTTCCGAGTTTCAGTGGTCCGTAACCCAAAAAAAATGCAACCTGAAGCGTGTGTAATCCAAGGTATGACTGTACTGGTAGAATGCCATTCATTCCTCTACTTTACTCCACTGTGAATTTCCTACTTCAGCCTTCTCCAACCTGGTGACCGCTAGATATCTTGTACTATAATTCCCATTAGCTCCAACCAGCATGACCATGACTCTGCTGGCTGAAGCTAATGGGAGTTGTAGTCCAGAACATCAGACTAGCATCTGGTTGTAGAAGTCTGTGTTTCGATTATTTAGCCAAGAGGGTACAGTTGTCCTCTGTTGCAGTTTAATGCCATCACTGACCAGAGGGTGGCACTGCAGCTATCAGTATTTAGTGGAGGGGGTCAGGTGACACCAGGAGCCAATAGGGGTCCACTTGGTTCTATAAAACTGCTGGTTGCATCCTAGCTATTTAGTCTGTATATGTTATTCAAGTATAGGCTGGGCTGTTGTTGGACTATCTATTGCTACTTCCCTCTAGGCCAATGGGTCTGGAACAACACAGTTAATTCCTTCTGACTCATGAGGCTACAAACATGGCTCTAGATTTTTTGTGTGCAATGCTATTCCTATGTGCTTTCTTGCCCTCCCCTGCTACCAAGCTGGGCCTATATTAGAGAGCTAGTCTCCAAGGTGTGCTGAAATGATAGAAGCAGAATACACACACACACACACACACACACACACACACACCATTTTTCAGCAGTTCAACTAATACAAATTGAATAAGGGTTCCCTTGTCCCAGGTGGCTGCTCCACCCCCCACTCCCAAAAACATATTGGATGCTTTTTTAGAGGGTATGTGAAACTGGTGCTATTCACAAACCACAGGCATTCTTGTTTCATCCAGGGCTGCACAGCTGCCCAATTAAACAGTCCCCAGGATTTGCAAAAATCACAGTGGGAGGTTTGCAATTTAGCAAATGTGAGGAATACTCTTGCTAGCCTCTGTTGCTCTGAATAAACAGCAAAGAAAACTCACAAAGAAATCCAGAGGTGTGGAGGCCTTGAGCCCTGGCCTCTCACTCCCCTGCCTGCATGCCAGCTTCCTCGCATAACACTTGAGAGGCTGGCTGTGCACTTGCACATCACCCATACATTTTTTTTACATAACAGAATAGAAAGACCTCTAAAGGGTCATACCAAAAGCCCATCTAGTTTAGCCTTCTGCTTCCCTAGGGAAGGACCGTAACTCAGTGGCAGAGCATGTGCTTTGTATGCAGAAGGACCTCTTCTCTCTGAAATGCTAGAGACCCACCGACAATCAGCATAGGCAGTGCTGAGCCAGACGGACAGTGTAAATCAGGTTCCTACATTCCCATAGTTCCACTGCAACCAACCTGGGGTGCTCACTACACCATGCCCACGTTAGCATTCTCCTGGGAACTGGTATATGTGGCATCTGAAAGTGTGGCCCTGGAAACTGGTTGAGCTGATTATGAGCCCAGCAGTGTTGGTTATTGGTCATTTCCTGCTTCTTGTGCTATGGAGGTGGGTTCCCCGTCACCACCAAACACATGTGCTCATGTACAGCCCCACTTCCTCCTCCCAGGCAAAGATTATCCATGCCCAGCTCCTCAATAGAAAGAACAGCCCAGTGATGGCCAGAAGAGGGAATGGTATACCAGTGTTACAAAAGCTTCTTTAGCAGGCTGCGCAGGGAGAATAAGGTGTGTTGCATAAAGGCTGTAAGAGGGTGCAAAAGCTGAAAACCAGCCGTGTCAAGCGCAGAGGGCCCAGCATAGCTGTTATCAAGCCTTTAACTTCCTTCACTCCCATCACTTCTCGAGTCAGAGCTGTTAGGGTGGTGGCAGCAGGGGAACAAGTGCTATCTCCTTGCACATCTCCCCTCTTTGCCCTTGTGCCTCAGTTTCCTGCCTGTCTCCTCACAGCCAAGATTGCAGGGCAGGTCTCTCCAGAGCAGCAGTGTCTGAGCACCTCGGGAAGAGTCTTTGGCCCGCTCTCGCTCTCTCCGCACGCCGCCTCCCGGGTCTCACACCCCTGCCGGCTTCTTCCACTGCCGCTCGTCCTGTCTCTCCTCTTTATCTTCCACGCCACTTGCCTCCCTTCGTCCCTCCGCCCCCCGCCACATTCTCTGGCAGGAGACACATGTCCTTCTTCAGAGTGATTCATTTTGTGGCTTTCGCCTCCAATCTGCTCCCGGTGACAAGCCGGTCCTGAGCTCGAGGCCTCCCTCCACATGGCAGAAAGGCATCGATAGTTTGAAAGCAGTGGAGGCACTGAGGGAGGAGAAGAGCCCTGACATGCTGGGCGGGCTTGGCATGTCACTCCAGACTCTGTACCCGTCAGAGCAGGGCATGCCCTGCAGCCAGTGGTGTAGTGAGGGAAAGCATCCCACATGCATATGATCACGCACACTTTGCAGTGGGCAAGGTGACTTTCTTTCGTGCTCAGACAGTCCCCTGGTGGGGCTTTAATAAGAAGCTGAACTTGTTTGGCATCCTCCCCATCATGCATGCCTGTGATCAAGAGGAATGGGGGGGAGGTGGTTGCACATAGGAGGGGGGCTTGTGTGGAGGGCCGGGTGTTTGCAAGGCTCCTTAGCGCTTATGTTGACAATTTGTCATTTGCTCTTCCTGCCATATCTAATTGCAAGGATTGATGAGAACCCATTAAAAGTGATCCATTCTGCTTCTTGGAGGTGCTTTGTCTGGGCACTTTCTCTCTCTCTCTCTCTCTCTCTCTCTCTCTCACACACACACACACACACACGCACACACACACAAACACACACACACTGTGGTACGTTGTTACTCAGCCTTAAGCATCCATGTGCATGGCTGGGTGACCCAGAGCAATATGTGGGTACAGAACGCCCTCCAAGCAGCTGCTCCTCCTGTGCCACCCTTGCTCTAAACCCCCTGGTTGAAGGACAGCGTTCCATCAGAATAGGCACAATCGATTGCATAGGAGCCTAACATGGGCTGTGCTGGATGAGGCCAAATTGCCTTCTAGTCCAGCATTCTGCTTCCTACAGTGGTCAGCTAGATGTCCTCCTCTGGAAGCTCACAAGCATGAGAGAAACAGCAGCCCTTGATCTTCCACAGCAGTGGTATGCTGCCTCTAAACATGGAAATTCTTATTTGCCATGATGGCTGACAGCTGCTGAAAGACTTCCTCCTCCTCCTCCTCCTTGACCTTCTCTAATCCCCTTTTGAAGCTATAAAAGGTCTTGCAGCACCTTGAAGACTCACACGTTTATTATAGGAGACCCTTTCCTTTGCCCATCTATGCCAGTGGCCATTAGGACAGAAGTGGAATTTGCACTGTGCAAAGAAGTGCATTCTTTTCATCTGCCCCACTTCTTGTTTTGATTCCAGATTGAACATTTCTGTCCTTGCTTGTTCTGGTCAGGGGGCCATAGGCCTCATGACACAGTGATCTGTATTCTAGTATATACGGAATATTTGTGGGGGGGGGGAGTAGAAACATGAGCACTTCACCTGGCCCAAGTTGAACAGGGCAGTGTCTCCCTGCTCTTAATGACTGGAAGCCTTCACTGGATTATTTCCAGGCTCAAATGTTTGCATAGTTTATATCTGTTGACTCTTATACTGAGGGGTGCACAGTCCTTTCCTTGAGAGTATTTTGGAGAAGGGATGTAGCTCTGTGGGAAAGGTACTGCTTTGCATGCAGGAGGTCCCATGCTCAGTCCTCAGCATCTCCAGGTATACCGCACTGGGAGAGACTCACCACTGAAATACTGGGCAACCATTGCCAGTAAATAACACTGAGCTAGATGTATCAAGGGTCTGATTTGTTATTAGGCACCTTCCAGTGTCCCTGTCCAGCTCTGTATCACAAGGGAAGCCATGATTCAGCGCTTGGGCAGGAGTAGAGAGGAGATGGACATTTGCAGCAGCAGTCTCTTAACCAGAACATGTGCTTGTGTGTCCCAGAGAGTTCATGGCACCTTACACCATCCCCTCTGAACTGCTGGTGGTGGAGGAGATCCCGCGAAACCAAATGGGCAAAGTGGACAAGAAGCAGCTTCTCAAGCATTTCTACTCCACCTAGCAATGGGCGCCTGGCGGGAGTCACGCAGGACGGGGAGGCTTCGTGACAACACCCTGGCATGGAAATGTGGGGCAGCGTGGTGAGGTTTTTCCAAAAGTGTGACTGAGTGCTCTGTTTTCCAACTCCCTGGTGCCACCCTTGCATTTTGACAAGTCCTTATCTCATGATGAGTAAGGTTTGACAGGATCTGCGATTTATTTTCTTAACTTGTGAATCAACGTCTCATAAAATCTGGCTTTCTTCTTGCTCGGTCTGTTTTTTGTTTTTTTGTTTTTGGCTGGCAATATGTTCTTCCTGCAGCGAGTTCAGGGTTTGGCACTGATGCAATTTCGAGCTCCATGTCAATCAGGGTTGCTGGCTTTACCTTCCAGGGCCTGGGGGAACTCAAGGCGTTTTGAACAGAAGCTCTGGGCCCCACCCAAGAGCACACACCCCTACCCACAGAAGGCTCCTGTTTTCATCAGTTGAACAATTACATGTACAACCAAACTGATTGTCTGTTCTGCAAACATGGACTTGCTTAGACTTTATAAAACAAACCAGTGGCTCCTGTCATCATCCACCCCCATCTTTAGGTGTTCTTGTATACTTTTGGGTTCCTAAAAAGGGAATGACAATGAAAATTGTTGCTATCCCCTCCCTCCCTCCTACATGCGTGCACACACACATCCTGAAGTCCAGAAGAGGGTGTATTCCATCAACCCCTTCTCTCCTCCTCAGCAATCTCACCTGTGGGGCTGAGCATCCACCCAAGCCCCCAATGTATAATGCAGGCAACGTTTGTGCTACAACAGCCACCAGAAAGTGTTGGCTTGTATGGCACAATTGGAAGAGATTAACAATGCAACCCTGTCCATATTTACTCAGAAGTAAATATATTAGGGGTGGATGCATCTGACAACAATTTCAGTTTCTCTCAGTTTTTCGTTTTTTCCGTCTTAAGTTCACTTTGCCCTATTTCTGCACCATTTTGAGTTTTTTATTTAAAAAGTCTGCATGAACATGTGTACATGCTCATGCACATTTCTAATATACACATTTTTGCCAAATATGCACACTTTTTTAAAAACAGTTTTTCCTAATATGCATTTTTGTGCATTGTTTTGACTGCTATAAACAATTTTTTCTTGCACATTTCCCACTAAATATATGCTTTTTATGTTTGCGTTTATTTACGTATTTTCTTTTTTGATGGAGAACTGCATTGCAGAATTCAGAGAAGTGGGAATTTAGAACTATAGCTGCAATTCAGTTTGTGTATTGGTTTGAGAACTGCAAACGAGATACCAGATCAATCCCCCCCCCCCCCCGCAATTTCCACACCTTAGCAAATATGTGCAGGATTGCAGCCTACTTCAGACTGTGAACCTTACTTGGTTTAGGAAGCTGGAATGTTATGAGAGCCCATTGTACTGATGCTCATATGCTTTCCGTAACTGAATGTTGCAAAGTGACAAAGCTGTAAGCTGCAACCTTTCGTGTTACAAATTCCGTTGTCTTTGGGGTGTTGCAACATTCAACATACGTAGAATCCCCATATGAAATTGGCAGTTTCTACTTAATTCTGAACTCTTTTCTACCCACCTTTGTTTGCTTTTCTGTTTTAAAGCAACATCTCAATTTGCACTAATTCTTATAATTAGACACTCTGGGCGGCGGCAGCACTTTGCCAATCAAAGGGCAAAGTGCAAAAGTGCATTCTCTGAGGGCTCATCCATACTTCCTCTTTTCCCGCTTCTTCCTCTGGGGAAAACAGCTCTTTAGCACTCAGCCAACAGAAATTTGGGTTTCCCCCGATTGCCATTTGTCCCAATCTATTACTAAAGAGCGATTTTCCCTTGGAAAGGAGTGGAAGAAGGGGGAAACCTATGAGACCCGTTCTTTCTAGGCACATGTGGAATTGTGGCCAGCACCTAAGTGGCTCTGCCTATCATGTGCTTCCACAAGAGACGGGAGAAGCATCATTGTAGCTCTCGCGTGTGCTGTGGAATGAGCGTCATTGGGAATTCTGCTGCTCTGATCAATGTGCTTTAAAATGCTTTTACTCAGTTCCCATTCTCCTACGGCTGAAGACGTTCCCCATGGGGAGACTCTTCCGTTTGGTGCTCCTTTTCTGTCATCAGTCCTCGATCCACTTCACCTTCAACCTGCATGCGGCTCCATCTCAGATGAAATAATATCTCATTCAGCAGGTATCACAGATGCATATAAACACCCTTTGCTTCGCACCCTGGTCCCCTCCTGCCCTTCTTCATCCCACTCTTTCCAGCCAAGTCTCCCTGCTTTTCTCTCTCTCTCTCTCTCTCTCTCTCTCTCTCTCTCTCTCTCTCTCTTTCTCTCCTTTTTGAGGGGTTTTCCCCTCTATTTTTATGGTGCCGTAAAAGAGTCCTTCATTAGGGGAGTGTAATCTCAGTGCGAGGACGGCTAATAACCCACCGTAAATTGCGATCTGTCCTTTTGCACGCTCTGCCACACTCTCCTTCTGTTTGGCTACAGATGCAGGGTGGTGAAGGGGAGGGAGTAGTCATTAGGGAAGAGCAAATAAATGTCAGCCTCTCTTAATAACCCAGGCATGCCTCTCTCTCCCCCCCTCTCTCTGCGCTGCTCCCAACAGGCTTCCTAGGGTGAGTCAATTCAACCTGGAGACCCCACAGGCCTAGACCTGCTCATGCTTGTGTTCATCCATGGGGCTGGCTCTGCACACATGAGCTTCCTGCCAGTGTTGCTCAAGTATAGCTAATGCACATGCCAAGATAAGGCCAATCCACAACCCACTTAGGTCTGCATACTCGGAAGATTTCAAAGGATGGTTCTGGTTTGAGATAACCCAGAAACGCTTAAGAGCAAAATAATTTTAGAATAGCCGTTGTGGTTCAGTCTGAAGGTTTCAGGTAGTCAAGCGCAGTGGACAAGCCTTGACCTCCAGGAGAAACCACAAGCAGGATATGAGAGCAATAGCCCTCACCTGTCAATCCACCACAGCCAATATTTATTTTATTTATTACATTTGTATCTCAGCTTTTTCCTCCAAGAGGCTCTTTAAAAATATATATATTCGAAATTTTCAGTCCTCCAAGAGGCTCAAGGTGCTGTACATGGGTCTTCCCCTCCTTGTGTAATTGTCACAACAACCCTGTGAAGTAGGACAGGCTGAGAGGCAGGGACTGCCGTGGCCGAGTAGGGATTCAGACAATGGTCTTCCAGGTCATTGTCTGTCACTCTAACCACTGCACCACACTGGCCATTGAAACGCATTTTGCTCCATAGATTTCTCCTGATTCCTTTTACAACCCCAACACCAGCAGTCATTCATGCCTATCTAGATCAGGGTGTAGCTGCATTCTTCTAGGGTCCATAGAGCAGGGTTGGCTAGCTCCTGGTCCAGGGACCTGATCCAGCCTCCAAGAAAAAAATTTAGGACATAAGAAGAGCCTGTCAGATCAGGCCAATGGCCCATCTAGTCCAGAGTCCTGTTCTTAGAGTGGCCAACCAGATGCCTGTCGTTTCCACCTGCTTCCCTTTACCCCAAGACCCTAATGATTTTGGCAGAGCTGCAATAAATAAACAGATTGGAGTGCTGTGTTGGATGGCGCAGGTTTAAACCTCTCTTCCCTGCCCAGCCTCCTGAATGCAAATAATCACTGCTTTGCCAGATATTGGAGTGATCATTTGATGAGCAGAGGGGGGGCTCTGTGGGGGGGGAGAGGGAGAGGGGGCCACATGCACTTTTGGAAGCACCCAGTGCTTCCACGTAGCCCCTTGAGGGTTGGCCTATGGTGAATGTGGCCCCCAGGCCCCCAAAGGTTAGCCTCTTCCCTGCCATAACGCTAACCCCTCTCTGTTCCTATTATCTTCCAGGGCTTTGGGGAGACCATTCATTTTCTTGGGGTTCTTTCTGCAGAAAAAGATAATGGCAGATTGTTTCCAGTCCCTTTTCCAGCTTTTCTGCTTGTAGAGAAAATCTTGGAACCATAGCTGCAGCATATGGTCTGCAAGAAGAAGGCAGTTTTAAAAATAATTAAAAGTAGGGGGGAGGGAATCCCTCTCCCAGGCAACATTTTTTTCCCAAAAACCCAGAATGGGGGGGATCCCAGGTTTCCCTTTGACTTCTGTTGCAGTTCTGTTGCCAAGCTATAACAGATCCTGCCGATCGCAGCGGCACCATAGAGCTTATTGTGAAAAATGGGGGAGGTGGGGGGGTCAGGAGCCAAGCATCCTTAGTTCCTCTCCTCCCACCCCCATATACCCATTGGGGCACATCACCAAGCCATGGGTGCCAGGAAGGAGCACTCTGTTTGGGGCTATCGTGCCATCCCCTTGGTTAAAACATCAACGACGCAGTAAATTTTTTCACTTACCATATAGATCAATATCAAATTATCATGTCTCGCGTTCATAACTCTTAAGCAAGCAACAATGGGGAGAGACAAGGTCACTGGAGAATAAATAGCAGCCGGTGCGCTCCGTGATCTATCATTCCCGACAAGCCTCTGCACCTTGCACCAGGCCACTGACAAGATCATTAATAAAACTCCGCCGTTGCCCGATCGATGGGTTTGATGGATGAGCACAGGTAGCAAATACAGTAAAACAGCTGCCTGTCATGCTTGGGTGAGGGATGTGAGCTCCGCCAAGGGGGCTTGCTGGTAGGCTGCGACGTTTTCCTTGGGGCTTTCTTTTGAAAGGAAGGAAAAACAAGATCTTTAAAGGCCATTCAGCGTTTGCCAATGAACACTTGAACTCAGCACCTGAGCTCCCTGCCTGGGTGGGAGACTGTTGCTGGTGCCAAGTGGGGAGGGGAGGGGACAGTGTTGTAGTTAAAGCAGGAAGGAGAGGGAGCTTCCCTCCTGTCTCTGCCCCTGCTTATCATTTCTACTCCTTGCAGTAGGAGGTGCCAAAAGGGACAGCAGCTGTGTCCAGCTGGGCTTGCTTGTCCTAGGGGAAGGCAGTAGCTGGGTGGAAGGGCATCTGCAGAAGCCCCTAGATTCAACCCTCAGCATTGCCAGGTAAAAGGTGAGTGGCACTGGAGAGTCCTGGAGAGTCCTGGCCAGAGTCTGTGGCTCTCCTGATGTTGCTAGACTCCAGCTCCCAGCAGTCCCAGGCAGCACAGTCAGTTGGCAGGAAGAATGGGAGGACCAAAAGCTTCCCCATCTCCAGAGCAGACGACATGAGGGACTTAGCCAGACATGAAGACCACATTCACACCATACATTTAAAGCACTGTGGTGCCCCTTTAAACAATCATGGCTTCCCCCAAATAATTATGGGAGCTGAAGTTTGTTAAGGGAGCTGAGAGTTGTTAGGAGACCCCTGTTCCCTGCACTGAGATAACAGTTTCTAGGGTTCCCTGTGGAGAGGCCTTGAAACCACTCTAGAAATTATAGCTCTAAAAGTGAACCTACCACAGCAGCAGAACAGATTTAAGTGTAACCTTTGGGACAGGAACCATTTTTTTAGGACCCCTATTTATTATCTTTTTTTATTATTAGCGCCAATTTCTTGCTTTAGTAATTAATTAAATAAAAGAGGTTCAGTGCTATAACACCATGAGGGTATCATGTTAATCTTATATTAAAAAGTTCTCTTTTAAAAGCCTTTTCCAATCACCCCATTAATAGCGTGGATAAAATTGCTATGACCAGAGAATGTGTGTATATGGTTTTTATATATATATATATATATATATATATATATATATATATATATATTATATAAATAAATTTAAATTTGCATTCTATTCTAGCATTATAGTGCCATATAACTCTGTAATACCACAACACAACGGATTAACACTATATTGTTATGGTGCTATATTGATATGCTGCTACACACATATCGTTGCACACCAACCCAATCTCTGAGAGGTGTGAGATTCCTGGGGTTCCAGGCACTTACTCAGGGTTTGTGTTTCCTTTGAAGTGAAGCCCAACAGAGACTGTTGTGTCTTTATGATGCACATATATACAACTTGAGCCTGTGATGGAGGGGTTCACAGCATCAACACCCCAAAGCGTGATTCAAACAGACATCAAACGCGGCTCTCATAGTTTGCTCTGACTCTCCCTCCAGCTTGCTGCTTTACTTCTAGGTGACATCTCTTCAACTCAGCTATGAACCCTGGATTTTTCCTTCTAACTATCTCTGAGTTGAGGGAGCCCCCTAATTTTGCATCTTGCGCAGTACCCCTTCCTTTGTTCTCTTAATGGCCCGCCACCAAGTCAATCTCCTCAACACGGGAAGCTAGCCTGGCTTATATTTTAATACCTGCTGGATCCAGGGGTTAGAAGGATCTCACAAACGGCCCACTTCCTTCCCCCGCAAACTCATAACAGCATATAAGCATTTTAGTGCTGATTACAAGATGGAATTTAAATATATATGGGGTGATAAATGGGTTGTAGGGCAGAAAGTGATTATATGCTGAGTTTCAAGTGCCCCCCCCATGTCACACCGTGTGGATGGAACATAGTGGGCTCTACAGTCAGAGCACAGTGCTCTCCTTAGTGTAGAGTTCAATTCCACTTGCAGCCTGGGTAGCACTAGAAACTGCCCCTTTGGAAGCAGCCATGACCCATGAACTCTTGCTGCCATTGGCCACCAGCTCATTCCTCTTCCTCCCTCCTGCTCGTTGCCATCCTCCTCTCTAGTTGTGACCCGTGTGCCCCATTGACAGTCGGATCATATGCAGCCAGCCCTTCTGTTAGACTGCAACGTCAACAGGCTATTAAGTCATCTGTCTACTTCACTGCTGCCTGCAGGAGTCTTCAGTGACACCATGCAATAAAAGCAATTAAAAACATGCCAACCTCCCAAATTGCTCCCACCTTAGCAGATCAGTGCCATTCTCTATCACGCCTGCCTTATTATCCGGGTGGATACTGCGGCTTGGTTTTTAAAAAGTACAGAGGGACCTGATACGTCAAAGTTAGTTAGTTAGTTAGTTAGTTAGTTAGTTAGTTAGTTAGTTAGTTATTACAGTCACTCGATACATTTATCAGTCATTTTATACCAAAGAGAACGTCTCAAATACACCTGACCTGATAAAATGCAACAAATTAAAGCAAATGAAAACCATAGAATTTTGAAACAACAAACATGACAGCACTTTTCAAATCCCTGAAGGGCTGTCAGCTAGAAGAGGGCAAAGGCTGGTCCTCTGCTGCCCCAGAGGGCAGGATTAGAGATCAAATTGACTTTAAGTCACAGGAGGGTAGATTATGGTTGAAGAAATGTCTGGTTGGCATGAGCAGTCAGGGGGGGGGGGTAGTAGGCTGCCCCTCACTGGAGGCCTGCAACCAGAAGGTGAACAGTCCTCAGTTCAGGATTTCTTGCAGCAAGTAGAGAATAGCCTAAAATGAGAGGGTCTTATAAGCTATCTATGAAACCATGGGGTTGTATCCAATGTGAAAGTGACTTAGCGCTATACTTGTCCCGGTGGTGAGAAGCTTTGTACCAGCGGAGCGTTGTTGCTCAAAAGAAGGCATAAGCAGGTTGCTGGTAACTTTGCCGCACAATAGAATGTGCTGTCTGTTGAGCATCAAGGTTCCACTGGTGTATCTGTTGTATTGGATTGCTCTGTTGCACAGCATCAAAGCTCAACCTGTCTGCCAGTGCAATGGCCCTTGTGTTCATGGACAGACAATGCTGCCCAACGATTCAGCGATAGCATCCACTGATTCAGGCATCATAACGTCCATGGATCCCCCCCCCCCATGCAGAGGCTAATCTCAAAGCAAGGGCCTGTGGAGTAGCTTCAGGAAGCATGCAAAGTGCAGAGGCAACAGAGCAGTGTAAAGAATTTGGGACAGGAAGTGACCGAGGAGCAGATTCCGACTCTTCCCATTGATTGAATTGGGACGGATCGTTAATGTGATGGATATACCTGCTCTGCATGCTTTTCTCTTAAATTTGTCACTGGTTCCCCTGCTATTGACTGGATCAGGGTGAGGAAAGGAGCCACAGCCGCCCAACCAGACCTGCATTGATCCAGCATGGCTCAGCCCCTCCAAACCTTTCAGCTAGTAGATAAAATGGCCAAATTGAAATTGAACGGACTTTCCCCGGGGAGCTTTATCTCTGGCTTAAGTTAGTGTACCTTCTCTGGACATCAGCTCCACTGGTTGGTTTGGGGCAGTCTTTTCAGTGGGGTGGGGGTCATTAGGTTGTCATCTTTTTGCACCACACAGCTCTCCCCCATGCTGCAGTATGTGCTCATATAAATAAAGAGAGTTGCATTTAAAAGAACATCTGAATTGCAAGGATTCAGTGAAGTATCAATGGAATGACAGCTGGGTAAGTCAAATGGTCAAACTCTGGGGGTTCTCACTACTTGGCATATTACCCCTCAAATCTTGGCAGCCTCGTGAATCGCACAGTACCTTCTGTGAAATCTAACACACATCCAGTCAGAGGTTTTCAGCGATGCTCATTCTCTGCATTCTGAACCAACACAGCTCCGATGCTGCAGAGGAACCCCAGTGTGAACAGCTCTTGTGGGAAAGAAGTGGGCGTGTGCTGCAAAGAACTTGACAAATTTTCTGCATTGACACAAAAATTTTTGAGGTCCCAAGTGAGCAGAACAAGGAGCTGGTATGGGAGGAGCTGATAAGTTAAGAGCTGTGCTGGATCAGATGAAAACCCAGCATAGTCCAGCATCTACGGAAAGTCCACAAGCAGGGCCAGAGTGAAACAGTGTTCTCCCCATTTGTGATTCCCAGCAACTGGTGTTTCTCAGAGGCATACTGCCTCTAGCAGTGGAGGGAGAACATAACCATCGTAGCTAGTAATCCTTGAGAACCTGTCCTGGGAATTGGGCTTATTCACACTCACCTTCCCTCTGTGCTTTCCAGGCACGGTCCGCACTTTAAAGTCTGCTTTTTTCTCCCTCTCCAGAGCTTTCCCCATGAAAACCCGCTCTTTAAAGCTAAATCTGAACCAACGACAATCTGCAGGAAACCCCAATTGCCGTTCGTTGCACTTCAACTTTAAAGAGTGGGCATTCTCGGGAGGGGGCATAAAAAAAGAACCGGACACAGAGCCTTAAAGTGCAGACCTCCCCCTGGAAAGAGCAGGGCAAAAGCTAAGTGTGGATTAGCCCTTTGTCTAAACTGATTATAACGTCATCCAAGTTAGCTCTCACTCCCTCTTTTGGGGGAGAGAATTCTCTCTAAATAAATGCTTCCTTTTGTCTGTCCTCAATCTTCCAACAATCAGCTTCATTGCATGACCTTGTGGCCTTCTAGCGTTTTGAGAGAGGGGGAGAGAAACCCTCTTTCCACACACCTCCGTCCTATCCCTTCTCTCTCACTTTCCCCCACAAACTAAAAGTCCTCAACAATGTAGCCTTTCCTTTTGGGGCAGTTTTTCCAGCCCCATGACCTTTTCCTTGGCCTCCTTTCTGCGGCTTTTACAGCTCTACAGCTAGGCTCGAAATCAGCATGGATGATGAGACGCAGTTTAGAGGAACCGGCCTCTGGCCTTTGAGGGTAGTGTGTACTCTCAGGGGCATTCGTCCAGGTGGCAAGGGGCACAGCAAGGCCCCACTGTGCCTCTACCTAAGGCCAAAAGGAAACTCTTCCCTGCCACACATTCACACACAGCAGACCCCCTCCCCAAATGCACACACTATTCCCTTTCTCCCTCAGCTGCTCCTGGCTCTTCTGCCTGCGTGCGGAAAGGGAAGCCAGCATCTCTCCCCAACCACCACCCCACCCCTCCAGAGCTGGGAACTGCCTGCGCTCTTTATAGCTGACATTATCTTTTATTGCCATATAAAATCCTAGGCTCGGGTGCCTTTATTGCTGCTGCTTCGGCATTCAGTGGCAGGGCTGCTGTCTGCCAAGAATGGCACATCTCATCTTGTGCAGTGGGGGATGCAGAGACGGGCTGCTGCATCTCCCTCTCCCTGGTGGTGCATCTCCCTGCTATGTGTGTGTGCGCCTGTGTGCAAGCCAATCGCACACACACCCTCTTTTGCAGGCTGCCTTTGTTCATTTGGGGGTCTGACACCTCGCTCAGCAAGCAGAAGGTCAAGTTCTCCACCTGTGTGTGCGATGCCAAAACCATTCATGTCTCTCACTGCACGGACAGTATGTGGTGGTGATGCCTCTCCTTCAACAACTGCACTGGTTCCCAGTCTGCTCCCACATTCAACATAACCTCCAGGTCCTTACATTCTAAATCCTCTATGAACTTACTCCCTCACCCAACCACTTATTTCTTCTCTGCCCCTCCCAAACTACAGGAACATAAGAAGCTTCCTTATCCTGAGTCAGACCATTGGCCCCCTCGAAATTAGTATTGTTGAGGCTAACTGGTGATAGCTCTGCAGGATTTTAGGCAGCAGCTGTTTTCCAACTTTGGGAAACTTGAGGGATTGAACCTGGGACCTTCTGCATGCAAACCATGAATGGGGTCCCGAATGGGGTAACTGTGCCCCTGAAGGACCAACGATACAGTCTGGGAGTCATTCTGAACTCGTAGCTGTCCATGGAGGCGCAGGTCAATTCTGCGTCAAGGGGAGCTGTCTACCAGCTCCACCTGGTACGCCGGCTGAGACCCCTACCTGCCCGCAGACCGTCTTGCCAGAGTGGTACATGCTCTTGTTATTTCCCGCTTGGACTACAGCAATGTGCTCTACATGGGGCTACCTTTGAAGGTGACTTGGAAACTACAACTAATCCAGAATGCGGCAGCTAGACTGGTGACTGGGAGTGGCCGCCGGTACCACAACACCAGTCCTGTGAGATCTGCATTGGCTCCCAGTACGTTTCTCAGCACAATTCAAAGTGTTGGTGTTGACCTTTAAAGCCCTAAACGGCCTCAGCCAGTATACCTGAAGGAGCTTCTCCACCCCATTCACTCAGCCCAGAGGGCCTTCTGGCAGTTCCCTCACTGCAAGAAGTGAGGTTACAAGGAACCAGGCAGAGGGCCTTCTTGGTAGTGGCGCCTGCCCTGTGGAACGCCCTCCCATCAGATGTCAAGGAGATAAACTTTTAGAAGACATCTGAAGGCAGTCCTGTAATGTCTGATGTTTTACAGTTTTGTATATATGCGGTAAGCCGCCCAGTGTGGCTGGGGTTAGCCAGCCAGATGGGCAGGGTATAAATAATAAAATTATTATTAGTATTATTAATAATAATAATAACCAGCTGCTCTGCCACTTTGTTACTGACCCTAAATATAAAGTTAGGTCCCAGTCCTCATGGTTTTGAATAAAGGCCTGGTTTAAATAGGAGCATAGGAAGCTGTCATACTGAGTCAGACCCATTGCTGCATCTAGCTCAGCATTGTCTGCCTTGACTGGCAGGGGGTGCCCACTAGGATTTCAGGCAGGCACTCTCTCCCAGCCCTACCTGGGGATTTATGTCAAGTGTCCAAACCAAAGCACTGTCCCACAGAGATCCTGGAGCATCCAAGCTGAGGTTGAGCAGACCTAGCACCTCAGCTCTGCTTCCCTTTCCTGCTTTGCCTGCTGATTGCAGCATCTGGGCTTGACGAGGCACATGACCCTCACCTGTCCTGAGCCTACTCCAGCTGAGAAATCACACAGCTCCTCCCAGAGCTAGTGAGCCCCACCTGGCCAGCTAGTGAGCTGGGCTGGGGGCCCTTGCCTGCCTCAGCCTCTTAGAGAACTCTTCCTGCTGCTCCCTATGCCTCAGAGCCCGTCATATTCATGGAGACAGGGGCCCCTCTGGCTCTGATGATGGGTCCTGCTGCTCTGGTTCCTGTGCACTGACCTCCACCCTTCGCCATTCTCTGCAATGCCGTGAGTACTTTCTTCCCCATTCCCTGCTTGCCCCGGCGTGTCCCAGTCCCGGCTACACCCATCTCTGGGATCCTCTTCCTCCTCCCTGCTGTCCTGCCAGTTCATGACACCCGTGATCTTTGTTCTTCCAGCCTCCACTGGCCAAAGGTCTCCTGCACACCTTGAAATTACTCTGCCCATTTTCCCTTGTTGCCCCCTTATGCTTGAAATTGCCTTGAAGAACACCTACACAATTCCACTGTCCTTATCTCATCCAAATCCTTCCTCAAAACCCACCTTTTCCCTTGAAGCCTTTGGCACAGCCCCTTCATCCCAGTACCCTACTTTGACCAAGCCTATGTGGTTTAGTTCTTGGATCTTGAGTTCAGAAAACAGCTTACAAAGACAAGCGTGGGGAGAGAGGGTGGCCACAGTTTTCTTGGGAAGGATGCTCTTTAAACCCCTCCAGACTGGTTGGCTTGCTGTGCGTGTATTCTGCAACATACCATTGATGCAACAGTGCTGTGTTAGTGGTGGATTTCTACCAGGCCATTCACACATCATTCTACTTTATCAGGTCTGTGTTATTGCACCGTTGCTGTGCACAGGGACACTCCTGTGTTGTAGTGCAACAAAAGTGGGAGAAAACAAAAAATCCAGAACATTTGTAGTATGGAAAGTTCCAGGATTATAGCAGGAAGTTATGGGACATGCTGTTGGAAGTTTCAGAAGAGGGATTTGCTTGGGCTTGAGACAGATGGAGGAAGGGGCCTCCAGATTCCCACACTATCCCTGCACTTTTGACCTTTTAGCTGACATCCCTATTTGTTTGAAGCTAGACTGATATGTCTTAGGTTGCATCCTATTTACAACTCCCTTTTCCTCCTGCTTGGTTATTTTCTTACTCTACAAGCATTCTCTGTATGTGACTGCAATGCGTGAAGTCTGCTCTCTAACCAAAAATTAACAAGCCATATACTGCTCATTCAACATACCAAAGAGCTCCAATCAGTAACTGGCCTGAAGTCTTCCAATACACGCACCGATTGGAAATGAATGTTCGCCCTGAAACTCTTGGAGGTGCAAATGGTATTGAAAGCAGGATAACTGTCCAAACACCATCATGAGCACAAATCTTTTATGAATGCAAAATCAAAAGGCTGTCTGGAGGGGATGTTGGGCATGACAACCTCATCTGAAATCTTTCCAGTTGGTGAGCTGGCCGTCCAAATTCCCAGGTAACATTGTCATAGAACTGTCACTGTGGCTGTTTCTCTCTCCCTTTTCTCTGCCACCTTTCAGACTTTCAGGATTGTGAGATCCTTCAAGCAGAGGCCTATCTATGTAAAGCATTGTGTACATTGCTGGCCCAGTGTGAATGCAACGACAGCTGCAGCAAGAGATGCATGCTTTTGCAGCTGGGGAAAGTCTACCTAAGGAACTACCCAATGCAAGCATCAGAGAGCTCTGCTGTAACTTGTAACAGAGCTTATTTCTGTGAGTGTGTCCTATGTGGATCACAACCAAAAATCCAAGGCCCTTGTAACCCAGAGGAATGCAGGAGGGTTGCCTTTGTATTTATGCAGTGCCAATGGAGTGCTAAGTGCTGCGAAGAACAGTGAAGCAACATGATTCCCATTTACAATCCGTGTGTTGGCTCCCCGCTCCTCTTTGCTTGAATGCAAAATGCAACCAGTTTGTTTTAGCTGGAACCAAATCAGCAGTATTTGTAGTTGCTGCGGGGTGCAATATAATGAATGTGTCCAATCACACCCTGCGCAGCTCCAAATTGGGAGGGGGAGTGTCAAGAAGGGCTTACTCTCTTCCTGGTGCCAATATAGGTCGAGGAAGTCTTTGCTTTCCAACCCACCCACAGTGATTTCTCTCTAGAATCAGATGAGCGGCCAACTTTTTGTATTTTTCTGGTGGGGCTTTTGTGCCATAAAGGACTTGTGTGGCAACCATTTGTTTGAACTCTGTAAGGAAAGGGTGGGAAACGGGTGGACCATAGGCCAACTTTCATGCAGATGAAAGGAAAGGAGTGCAGGATGAGGTGAGGTGAAGCCTTCTAAAAGCAATCAGTTTCAGTGTCTGGCAAGCAGGACTGTAGCTCAGTGGTAGAACATCTGTTTTGCATGCAGAAGGTCCCAGGTTCTATCCCTGGCACCTCCAGGTTGGTCCATGGTCTGAAGCCCCAAACAGCTCCTGCCAGCCAGTGTATTTGGGAGCCAGTGTGGCATAGTGGTTGGAGTGTTGGACTGGAACCTGGGAGAGCAGGGTTCAAGTCCCCACTCAGCCCTGAAGTCTACCAGCCTCACAACCACCCAAGTTTCTGAATTACGAACCCAGTTGCACACATGCATGCACACGTGAGGGAGCCAGAGGGCAAGATAGAAACAATATGCTTTTCTTGCGCCCGTCCCCACCGTGCCATGGCACTGCGCACACCCCTCTTCCTCCTTTGTCAAAGATGATCTGACATAATCTCCCTCTCCGTCTCCTGACATGCCAACCCCAGCCTGACCCACTTCACCGGAGTTCCAGGGTGCCAGTGGCAGGGACCATCTGCTAGACTGCCCTCCTGCCAGAGCGCATTAGGGTCAGGCTGGAGCCAGCTAATCAAGGGCCCCCGCAGGGAGGAAAGAGGCCTCTTTCGGCCAGAGGCCACCGGGGACCCAAAGCAGCAAAGTCAAAACACTTATTCTGCCCACTGCCAGGAAATGAAAAGTCTCTCTCTCTGTGTTTCCATGCATTAAAGACAAGACAAATGGCAGGGGAGGATGGGGTGGGTGGAATGCCCTCCCCAGATTGATTGGCAAAGGCTAGCAAGACCCACAACTGGGTGGAGCTGAGCTGTCCAGCAAGGTTGGAGGAGTCCAGGGACAGGTTTTGTGATCATTGTTGCCTAAGCTAACTTCAGCCAGTCACAGCCTTCTGAGCTTTATGGCTGGAAACTATCAGGCCTGGAGATGCTGCCACTGTTGCCTTGCTCAGTGCAAGAGTCTGAGAGCACTGAAAGGTGTCCCTGCCCTGGCTCTCAGGAAGGGCCTGACCAAATGTGTTATGAGCAGATCCACACCGGATGTTTATAGCACATGGTTTGCCCCAGAGAATCCTGGGTACTGTGGTTCATTATGAGTGCTGGAAATGCCACTGTTTGGATGTACCGTATTTTTCGCCCTATAGGACGCACTTTTTCCCCTCCAAAAATGAAGGGGAAATGTGAGTGCGTCCTATGGGGCGAATGCAGGCTTTCGCTGAAGCCTGGAGAGCGAGAGGCGTCGGTGCGCACCGACCCCTCTCGCTCTCCAGGCTTCAGGAAGCTATCCGCACGCCTGCGGAGCCCGGGGGGAGTTCCCGCGGGCTCGCAAGGCTTGCGGGCAGCAGCCTGCAGCCCGAAGCACGGGGTGCCCTCCGGAGGACGCCCCATGCTTCGCGCAGGTGTCTGCAAGCCTTGCACGCCCGGGGGGAGTTCCCACGGGCTCGCAAGGCTTGCGGACGGCAGCCTGCAGCCCGAAGCACGGGGCACCCTTCATTTCCCCCCCCAAAACCGAGGTGCGTCCTATGGGCCAGTGCGCCCTATAGGGCGAAAAATATGGTACATTGAATGAGAATTCAGTGCATACTGGTGACACTGTACTAGGGCAGACCAGGAGGAGCTGAAGTTTTTCCTCTTATAGAACAGCCAGTACATCTTTCCAAGTCCAAAGGCAGCTAGGGAGATAGGCTGAGCACATCATTCTGGAGGGTTTTCTGGGGCTGGAAGTGGTTGCAGAAAAGAGCAACCAAAATGATCAGGAAGTTGGGATATGTTCCTTATGAAGAAAAGGCTCCAACCCAGTCATTGATCTGACAGCCCAAAATGCAGCGCATGTGAGGCAAACACTTTCTTTAGCCTTTCTTTATTTCAGCTGCTAGCCATGAGGGCAGTGTTGTGCCTCTGCCATCAGAGAGATGGTGACTCTGAACACCAGCTTCTGGGAATCAAATGGCGAGAGTGCCACTGTTGCACCCCTGCTTGCCAACTCCTCAGAGACGTTTAGTTTACTGTGATGGGGAACAGGATGCTGGACTAGATGGGCCTTTTGGCTTGATCTAGCAACCAGACTTTTCTTATTTTCTTATGGCTCAACTTGCCTTTCACATTCACGGTGCAAGCTTTCAAATCAAACAGGGCTCTTCCTTTCCTTGGACGATGGTCAAAAAGAGATTGAGCATGAAAGCGAGAAAGATGTTTCTGCACTTAGCCGTTTTGTCTTGCAAAGCTTTTCTCCCCCACCCACTTTTTTCAACCCAAGCTCAAAAAAAACAAAAATAAAAACCCCTCCACTTTAGCAAGCCTGACAGTCTCTGTATGACAAGGGAGGCCTTGCAGGGATGTCTCCACCTGGGGGCCCTTCCCATATGCCTCCCGTTCAGCTGGCATTGTGGCCTCTTTGTCACACGTCACCCTCGGATCACAGGCGATGGGCATATGTGGGCTGACAAGGTGGCATCGCCACTAGCCACCCTGCACAGATCAGTGACTCCGCTCGACAACATCAGATGTGACAACTACAGTACAGCCAATGGCCTTTCTATGCGATTCTTTGCCTCGACTCAGGCCCTTAGGCGACACCTCCCTTGCCCGCCCATCTCTCCTCCTTCAAATGCACACGCTGCACACATTCACACACGGGGAGGGGGGGAAGGGGTTGTATCGGAGGAGCTGCTTGATCCCCTCCAAATCCTCCAGGGCATGGTATGAACTGTCCCTGTCATCTTTCCACATGGAAGGTGGTCTGGCCTTTGCCTCTCCTAAAACCCATCGCTTTCCGATCTCCTCGGAATGTCCTCTGCCATCATTCCAGCGACGAGGTCAGGCTCAGGTTTTGCATCTTCAGCAGAGAAATAAAAGGTCCAGTGCCCCGTACTCCACTTGGAAATGTCTCTTCTGACGCCTGCCCCCACTCCCAGGTCTTCACTGGAAGTTCTCAGAGGGAGTCGGAACAAGAAGATGGTCCCTTTGCTTGAGAAATGCTGGAGGGAGGCAGGATTTCAAACCATTTCAGTTCAGCCGGACATTACTGCCAATATCTAAAGTCATACACTACCTAAAAATATTTTAACAGTTTTGGTTTATGGCCACTGGTGCATTCAGCAGGTGGAACAATTAAGAGCATAAGAACAGCCTTGCTGGACCAGGCCCATCTAGTTCAGCATCCAGGGGCCTGTGGGAAATCCTCAAGCAGGACCTGAGCACAAGAGCAGCCCTCTCCCCTTGTGCAGTTCCCAGCAACTGGTGTTCAGAACCATCCTACCTCTGACCCATGGAGGTAGAGAGCCATGCGGCTTGATAATGTTCCCCCGTTTACCCCGCCTCCAATTCCCGCTCCTTCCTCTCTTGTTCCCATCCACCTCCAGGTCAAATGTTAGACTGCAAGCACTTTGGGACAGGGACCTGTCCTCTTACATTCAGTAAAGTATTTTTTTAAAAAAAAAATATTTATTGAGATTTTACAAAAACATAAGTTTACAAAATAGAAAAAAAATCACATAGAAAAAAAATACAAAAAAGAAGACATAGAAAAATACATAAAAAAGAAAAAGGATGAATAAAAATACAAAATACAAAAAAAAGATAAAAAAGAATTAAAAACAAATCCGTTTTTAGTAACTTTAAACTCATTAGCTTGTTTCCTTGACCTCCTCACACCTCCCCTTTTTGTATTCCCATTTAAATAATCAAATCAGCAAATCCTTACCCTCTTTCGTTTATCTTAACTCTATATCTTAACATATTATAACTCTATATTTTCATCCATTTATCAATTCATTTTTGCATATTCTTAATAACTTTGTTGCTAATGCCACTTATTTTCAATCCAACATCATTTTAACATTCATTAATTTTACAGTGTTTCTGAAGATAGTCTTTAAATTCCTTCCAGTCTTCTTCCACCAACTCTTCTCCCAGGTCTCAGATTCTGCCAGTCATTTCCGCCAATTCCATATAGTCCATCACCTTCATCTGCCACTCTTCCAGGGTGGGTAACTCTTGTGTCTTCCAATACTTTGTAATAAGTATTCTTGCTGCTGTTGTTGCATACATGAAGAAAGTTCTATCCTTCTTTAGCACCAATTGGCCGACTATGCCCAGGAGAAAGGCCTCTGGTTTCTTCAGGAAGGTATATTTAAATACCTTCTTCATTTCATTATATATCATCTCCCAGAAAGCCTTAATCTTTGGGCACGTCCACCAAAGGTGAAAGAATGTACCTTCATTTTCTTTACATTTCCAACATTTATTATCGGGCAAATGATATATTTTTGCAAGCTTGACTGGTGTCATGTACCACCTGTAAATCATTTTCATAATATTCTCTCTTAAGGCATTACATGCCGTAAATTTCATACCGGTGGTCCACAACTGTTCCCAGTCAGCAAACATAATATTGTGACCAATATCTTGTGCCCATTTGATCATAGCAGATTTAACTGTTTCATCCTGCGTATTCCATTTTAAGAGCAAGTTATACATTCTTGAAAGTATCTTAGTTTTGGGGTCTAACAGTTCTGTTTCCAATTTTGATTTTTCCACCTGGAAGCCAATTTTTTTATCCAAATTATAGGCCTCTCTTATTTGATAATAATGAAGCCAGTCTCGCACTTTATCTTTTAATTTCTCAAAACTCTGCAATTTCAATTTGTCTCCTTCTTGTTCCAATATTTCCCAATATTTCGGCCATTTGGCCTCCATATTGAGCTTTTTCTGAGCCTTCACTTCCATTGGTGACAACCACCTTGGGGTTTTATTTTCCACATTCAGTAAAGTATAAATAGGCAAACCAAAAGCACCATAAAAATAGAGAACAACTTTTCCAAGTGGATTTTAAACCACTTTTTTTTTTACACAGCTGTTGTCTTAAAATTCATCAGCAAGGCTTGAAAAGAGTATATGTGTTGTTGAAATATACCCTGCAAATTCCAGAGGTGTACACACTCCTGTTTCACTTTGCATCCAGTGTACTCCTTTTGCTCATTTGGGAAACAGTGTGCACACAACGTTAGCCACAATCCTTAAATATCCTGATGTATTCCCCCCCCCAAAAAAACACCCAAATTTGATCCAGACTAATAATTACTTTGCTTGTAATATAAAGTACCTCCCTTTAAAACACTTCCACCCACCAAAACCTGGGAACTGTAGTTTGTAGAGGGTTCTGAGAATTGTAGCTCTGTGAGGGATAAGCTACTCTTCCTTTAAAGTACACGCAAAGCCCCTTATTTTCCTCAAAGAATTCTGGGCACTGTAGTTTACCACTCACAGACTTACAGTGACTCTTAACAAACTATAGCACCCTGAATTCTTTGAGGGAAAAGAAGGTGCTTTGAATGCACTTTCAAAGGTGTGGTGGGTATGCACAGCCTCCATCTCTTGCAGCAAAAGCAACGAAGCATCTTGTGGCATCTTAAAGACTATCACGTTTTTTATGGCACATGCATCTCTGGAGTGCAGCCCACTTCATCAGATGTATGGATTGCATCTTCAAAGTACATAACCTTGAGAGCTAGCCTACCTTGAAAATGCAAGAGCGTGCACACACACATTTTCCTCCTTGCCATGTGGCAGCAGCAGCCGCCCCACCCCCATCACAAGACTAGGTGCTCATCACAGGAGAAGGCGCACCCCAGTTGCAAAGTGGGAAAGACCACAGGTGGGAGCAGGATCTCTACCAGAAGAGAGAAGCTGGACTCCGTTGGAGTCAAACTACTGCCAGGCTTCTCTTGGCTGGTTGTGCCATGATGAGCCATAGCTGCCCCTCCAGCCCATCGCCTGGATGCAGCAGGAATGTATGGCTGTATTTTCCAGGCTTTGTTTGCCGGTGCTTGAGCTCCCCCTGCTGGCTCCGCCTAAAAAGAGCGGCTTATCCTATCCGTAACCACAGAGAGTATTTTGCACTACCAGGACAAGCTGAGCTTGGGACGTTCCCCTTTTCCTGTTAAAGATTGCAGGTGTAAAGGCAACCAGTGCAGGAGGTGTGGTTGACATCCATTCCAGGGGAATATTTGTGATCAGGCTGATCTTGAGTTCAGCAGATGCCAGGGTAAAATCAGCTCTTTGGACCAGCATAAGTTGGCGGAGGAACACATTTGCAAGCTTCAAAGAGGAATAAAAAAATGGTTTGTGCTTTGGAAGAAGCTGTTTTCCAATAGTGCAGATATTTCCAGTCACTTGTTAGCCTGTAGTTCACTCACAGCATTATGTACATACAAACATAGTTAGGATGTGTGTGGGCCTGCACCACTCCAGAAGCAAGCTCATTGTGTTGTTGTTGTTGTTGTTGTTGTTATTATTATTATTATTTTATTTTATTTATTATTTATACCCTGCCCATCTGGCTGGGCTTCCCCAGCCACTCTGGGAAGATTCCAAAAAAATATTACTATAATACATCAAACATTAAAAGCTTCCCTAAACAGGGCTGCCTTCAGATGTCTTCTTAAAGTCTGGTAGTTGTTGTTCTCTTTGACATCTGGTGGGAGGGTGTTCCACAGGGAGGGCGCCACTACCGAGAAGGCCCTCTGCCTGGTTCCCTGTAACTTGGCTTCTCGCAGTGAGGGAACCGCCAGAAGGCCCTCAGTGCTGGACCTCACTGTCCGGGTAGAATGATGGGGGTGGAGATGCTCCTTCAGATATACTGGACCAAGACCATTTAGGGCTTCAAAGGTCAGCACCAACACTTTGAATTGTGCTCGGAAACGTACTGGGAGCCAATGTAGGTCTTTCAAGACCAGTGTTATATGGTCTTGGCGGCCGCTCCCAGTCACCAGTCTAGCTTCTGCATTCTGGAGTAGTTGTAGTTTCCGGGTCACCTTCAAAGGTAGCCCCACGTAGAGCACATTGCAGTAGTCCAAGCAGGAGATAACCAGAGCATGCACCACTCTGGCGAGACAGTCCGCGGGCAGGTACGGTCTCAGCCTGCGTACCAGGTGGAGCTGGTTTTGTTGGAAGAGGGTGCTCTTCTCTCTTCAGGGTTCAACTCAGGAAGGGAAAGTGGTTCTGCACCATTTCTGCAGAAACCAGCTGTGCACAGCACCAATTGCTTATAACCTGTGTGTCATACACCCTCCTTTATTCCCGCATCCCCAAAGCAGTTCTGCGACGCTTTTTAAGTTGATTGTGCTTTTTAAAAAATAAATAAATAAATAAGTTCAATTAGGCAATGAATGAAGGTTAAAACCAATAAAAGTATTGCAACACTTAAAAAAAAAAAAGAACAGCAATGTTGGAGCAAGGTGCAATACTGACATCTGTTATATACACTGCAAAGGGAGGAGGAAGCTATTTTCACAGCTATTTCGCTTAGTATAAGCATATTGGTGTACATTACCTGGCTGGAGAACTGCATTGCCAAATTCAGAGAAGTGTGGATTTCAAAGGGCTGTGTTTCGGTTTGTGTACTGCCTCAAAAAGTGTGGCTTTCTCTCCCATCCCTAACAGCAGCCTCCCTCCCCACCCCCAATATAACTTTCAGCTCCTCTGCGTTATCCTGCCAAACTCTGCACAGTCGTATCCATTCACTGAGCACCACTGATTTGTGAGGCTGATTGCACATGAGCAGAATGGCCTTTCCAAAATTAATATGAAGCTATGTGCTCCACTCTGAAAATCAGCACAGAGAGGGAAAGAGAAAGCTGGCCATGGCGTCTGTGGACCATCCTCTGCTCCTCCGCACTTTTAAACGCCCAGCGGAGAGCAAGGAGAGGGGCTCCCTCCAGCACCTCGCTCACAGCAGAGAGAGCCCTTTGCCAAGAGCTGTGCCATCTGCTAGCAAATTAATTGCCTTGGCTGGCACAAACTGCAAGTGCATGTGACTTGCTGCACTGGGAGCAGCCTCTTTGTACCACGGCCATACCTGGGAAGGGCACAAGAGAGCACCATGCGCAGCTGGCGCCTGCTGCTCCTCTGTCGTCTCCTGGATCCTCAAAATAGCCATCTGCTTCAGCCTCGGAGCCAGCAGAGGTGACTGCGGCTTCCTCCCTCCCTCCCAGGTCAGAGGATGCGATGCCCACCAAATGAAGACTAAAACAGCTCCTCCTGCCGCCTCTGCCACTGTCCTCCCCAGTACAGATACCAGCTGGCATGCTGATGGGAGGGGGTGCTGCCCAGGCCTAGCAAAGAAGGGACAGAAGCGCTGCATTCTCTTGCTCACACTCGCGCATGGCAGCCAAGTGTGTCATATTTGTGCTGGTGCTGCTACGCCATCTTTGGACTTCGCCCAGGCCCTGCAGGAAGCCAGATGGTCTCGGCACCTGGGCATCAAAGCGGCAGACTGGAGGGGAGGCAGAGGCAGCAGAGTGGGCCAAGCATCAGTTGAGGGAAGGCCTTGCACTGCCCAAAGAATAGATTATCCTTGAGTGAGGCCTTCTGGCTAGGTAAGGATGGGAAATTGCTGGCACAACCCCACAATATGCATTTGTGCGTGTGTGTGTGTGTGTGTGTGTGTGCGTGCGCAAAGAGTGGGGGGCATTGAAGGGGGAAAGTAGGACATGCTGCATGACTCCGCAGACCACTGATACTCAGCCCATAGGGCAGCAGCGTGCCCTGTGTTGCACTCCTAATGCCTTTGCATCATCTAGAGGGTACCAAAAGGCAAGGGAGGCAGACAAAGCCAAGAAGGAGCCATTAGGGATGAATGAATCTCTGTCCATTTTGGTTTTTCATTTTATGCTTGGGCAGGAGAAATCAGATGTGCAAATCTTCTTCTTTGGCAATCACTCATAGCCGAGTAAGATTGTCTTCCATAAACACGGTCTTAACAGTGATTCTGTAAGTGACTGTGAAGGCCAATTCTAGAACCACACTTCCTTCCACAGTGAGGACATTGGTTTCCGGGCGGGAGTTGATCACGGTGTGGATTTGCCAAGCGTGCCTTCCTCTTAGCACGTTTCTCCCTTGCGTCCTGAGTTCGAGTGTCTTCAAAGCCCATGACACCTTTGGTAAAGGCTGTTCCCCACTTGGAGCACTCGCAGGCCAGTGTTTCCCAGTTGTCAGTGTTTATACTACATTTTTTAAGATTTGCCTTGAGACAGTCTTTTAACCTCTTTTGTTGACCACCAGCATTATGCTTTCCATTTTTAAATATAGGATAGGGGACACCTGGCTTGAAGAGTTGGGTATGTTTAACCTGGAGGAAACAAGACAGGGGTTGGGGATATGATAAGGTAAAGGTAAAGGTACCCCTGCCCGTATGGGCCAGTTGTGACCGACTCTAGGGTTTGCGTGCTCATCTTGCTCTAGAGGCTGGGAGCCAGCGCTGTCTGAAGACACTTCCAGGTCACGTGGCCAGCGTGACAAGGCTGCACTGGCGAGCCAGCACCAGCGCCGCACACGGAATGCCGTTTACCTTCCCGCTAAGTAAGCGGTCCCTATTTATCTACTTGCACTTAGAGGTGCTTTCGAACTGCTAGGTGGGCAGGAGCTGGGACCGAACGACGGGAGCTCACCCCGCCACGGGGATTCGAACCGCCAACCTTACGATCAGCAAGTCCTGGGCACTGAGGTTTTACCCACAGCGCCACCCTTGGGGATATGATAGCCATCTTCAAATATATGAAGAGCTGTCAGACGTAAGCTTGGTTTCTGCTGCTCCAGAGGATAGGACCCAAAGCAATGGATTCAAATTTCAAGAAAGAACAGTCTGGCTAAACATTAGAGAGAACTTTCTTACAGTAAGAGCTGTTTGGCTGTTGAACAGACTCCCTCGCAAGGTAGTAGACTCTCATTGGAGGTTGGATTGGGTGCCCATTGCTCAGAGATTCTTTAGTGGTGGTTGGACTAGATGACTCTTCAAAGTCTGCATTTCCACAGTTCTATCATTCTCTCTGTTTCTCATTTTTCCAGTCTTAAGTTCAGTTCGCCACATCTCTGTATTGGTTTGCGAATCTCTTTTGAAGTCAGTGTGCATATTGCACACACTTTGGGAAGCGACTGACAGCATTTTAGTGGACGCAAACACCATTTTGTATACAGTTTTGCCTAAATACAACTTTATATGTGAGCAATTCCCCCCAATATATGTGCATGTTGGTATATTGTCCTCCCTAATATATGGGTTGTAATGTACACTTTCCCCTAATGTACAAATTCCTGCACATTCTTTTCATTGGAGAGTTCAATTTCAAAATCTGGAGAAGTGTGCATTTTAAAGGATAGCTGCTTTGCAATTTGTGTGTTGTTTTGGGGGAGTGCCAGTTTCATAAGCACATATTACACTGAACTGAGCCAATTTTCTTCCCCTCTGGGTGTCACCAGAGGGGCGGGGAGAGAGAGTTTCCACTCCCAGAGAAACCTGCTGGCTCCAGTGTTAGCTAGACAAGAAGATGCCTGCAGAGCGGGAAGGGCTCATTCCTGGCATTGGGACCCCAGGAAATGAACAACTGTGACATTCCTCTCTGACTGGGACATCCTGCAGGCACTTAGCTTGATTCTCGGCTGTCCTGCGGACTCCTGCTGACCAGCCAGTATCCTTAGTACTCAGAAGAGGAACCCAACAGCTCCTCAAGGCACAGCTTTTTCTAGTAGTCCCTATTGGCCCCCAATTCAAAACCACATTGGTCACCCTCACCCCCAGGCACAGGAGGCTCTGTTGATTGGACAACCACCCTCTTAATGGCAGCTATTCATCCAGGTAGCTCTCTACCTAAGCTTGCCCCTGAGGATAGGTTTGTTCTATTCACTCCCATCTTCCATTCACAGTGGAACTCCAGGTGGAACACAGGGCAGGTTGTCCCAGACCAGCATCCCCTCCTGGTGCCGACTTGATGTAAAGAGGCATGTTTTCAGCAAGGCTGCTGCATCACGTGCCTTCAGACCACCCCCTGGGAATTGATTTGAGCTGGGCATCCCCCGTCCCAGAACCTATTTTGGAAAGTCCATACCACTTTATTTTATAGGATTGCATTGAGTGAGCTTGGTTTTTTTTGTTTTTAAAAAGTATTTGTATTTCTTTTATCCTAAGAAACAAGCATGGTGAAAATCCTCTGGCACACTGCTTATATGGGCCTTGAAAGTACAGGTCTAGGCAACCAGTGCAATAAGCAGGTGGGATAAATGTTTCAGTTTCAGGAGGTCCCTCCAGAATGAAAGGTGCAGCTCCACAGGACTTCCACCTTGCACTGCTCCATTCATAAAAATTATAGATGGAAACCAAACAGCCATCAAATGATGTTTAGAGATCACAACTGTATTTCCTTGGGTTATTGAGTGAACTCATTTCTAAAACGTACCCTGTGGCTTCCTTTTTGCTTTAAGAACAAGAGCAGTTCTACTGGATCAGACCAAAGGTCTGCCTTGCCCACCATCCTCTTTCTCACAGTGCCTCCAAAGCCCATATGCAGGGCATGAAGGAAAGACCCCATTTCCAGCAAATGGTATTCAGAGAGGTAGACTGCCTCTGTATCTGGAGGTTCCTTAGAGCCACTGGCAGACCTTCCCACTTCCACAAATTTGCCTAATCCATTTTTAAAGGCATCTAAGTTATTGGCCATCACTATTTTGTTTTTAAAATATTATACCCCACCCTTGTGTGGCGGTAAGTTTTGCAGATGGGTTGTGCATTGTGTGATGTACTGTGTGCCCTTAACCACAGAATGGGATCAGATGCCTTGGCGGTTTTGCATTTGCCACAAATTTAGGAAAGCTGTTGGCCTGAAATGCAAATTAAATAGACTTCCGGGTTGGCGCCATTGTTTAATGGCGGATTCCCTCCGAGCTCCGGAGGGAATCGGCTCCGTAGCGTCTGGGTCTGGCCGCTGCGGCGAAGCGGGGACCCTTAAAATCACAGGCGCGGATGCCTGTGAACACAGAGACTCGGCGGGCACCATTTGCGCCCCCCCAATCCGGGACGGAGCCTTTTTAAAGGCTTCGGAACGGAGGCAGGGTGAGGCGTGGTGCTGAGAGTACTCCCTCGTCTACGGAGTGAAGCCGCAAGCCATTGACAGAGAGCGCCAACTTCTTCTTTTGATCGATTGGACTACAAAACATCAACCCGTGAGTAATACGGAGATTGGAACTTTAAAAAAAATTTCTATTTTGGATCTGGAACGAGCGGGAAGGGGCTAAAAAGGAAGTCCACCCCCCCCCTTTATAAACAACTTAAAGCAAAGGACCGAGCAGCTAAGGTCGAGAGAATCTGTTTCTTGCTTGTTAATAAAAGATCTTGACTTCACGGTTTTAACATTATAAGAAGATTTACTGGAGGATAAAAAGAATTTTTTGGGAGCTGAAGTTTCACCCCCCCCCTAGACCCGGGAACGTCCTATGAGAAAGCCTGCTGTATTGAAGAGTTTGACAGCTGTCAAGTTAGCTGTCAGTCAGCTAGCTGTCAGCTGGAAAAAGAGAACATTGTTTCTGCTGTTTCTGCTGGCTCATTCGGTATAACTTGTTGAAAATAAGGAGGGCTGATACAAAATAACTGGACTTTTGGCTTTGAGCTGAAAGGAATATTAAGGAACTAAAATCCCCCTAGAGGGGTAATAGGGACATTACATTACAAAAATGGCTGGAGCATGTAAAATTCAAGCAGAATTGGACAGAGCATTTGTTCTCCTGGGAAAGTTACAAGATGAGTACAGTGCTTTGTCTACAGAGGTTTCAGTACTATACTTGACAGTAAACAACAGTCTTGAGCCTGATAAGGATTTGAAACAGGAAGCCCATTCAACTGAACAAATAAATGAAACTGAAAGTGTTGACACGATGGAACAATATGTTGCTTTTGAAGAAAATGAAGGAGGAGCTGGAATTCTGCAGGAGTCAAAGGAGAGTTGCAATATGAGGCCTGACATGATGATAAAAAAGGACAATAAAAATTGGATGTGGAAAGCCCGGTCTGAATGGGAGTCTGAAAAATGGAGAGATCCCCTTTGGAGGAGATCCGAAGACCTGAGGATTACAAATTTGCTGAAGGTGAAAGTTGGAGCTTTGGATTTGAAAGAAATTTGAAACAAGAGTTGGAGTACCCCATAGGCTTTGCTTTTAAGTGTGGAGGACGGGCTGGAAGCAACATGGATCCTGTTGGGCCGGAGCCTCTCCGAGACTTGGGGTTTAACATTAAGGACTATCAAAGAGACCGGCAGAAAGGAACTGAGAGAGATATAAGGGCCTCGGACGTGAGATCTCCAGGCTAAATAACATAAAGACTGATGGATATTGGTTGGGGACTGGAACCGGGAAAAGGGTGGGTGGAGGTTGGGAATCCAAAGGGTATATAAGTATAATCTGCCTTGTTGTTTTTTTATATATTTTTTGTTAGCTGTATGGAAATTGGGAAAACCGTGGAAGGGAAATTTTGGTCGACTTTAGGAAAAAGGTTTAAGAATATTTAATGAGGTATAAGTATTGATATGTAATTTTGATAAGGTAAAATTGGTTTTTCTTTTCTTTTTTAAACTAAATGAAAATAAGGCTGGTAAAAATAAATTGAGGAAATGGAAAAAAGAAGTAAAGTAAAATAATAGCATGTTGGAATAAATGTTCAAGCTAGGGTGAAGAAATAAGTTAAGGACTTGCTGAATTGACAATTTAAATTGGAATACAAGAAGGGGAGGTGTGAGGAGGTCTGAGAAATAAGGTTAAGGAAAATAAGTATTGAAACTTTATGTGTTTTTTCTATTTTTCTGTTAAGTTTTGAATTTTATGTATTTTTGTGTTGTTTTTATTTTGTTTATTTTTTGTTTTTGTTTGTTACATGTTTCTTGAAAATACCAATAAATATTTAATAAAAAAAAATGAAATGCAAATTAAATAATTTCATTCAATACTTTAAATATTCATCCTCCTTACTTTATCCTCACCCCTTCTTTCTTTACAAACTTGATTGGGCTTCACCTTCAATGCAGCTCAAGGTTGCTGGTGGCTGCGGGTGGGAATGCAGACTTAAGGAACTAAGATGAGTGAGAACTTGGTAGGATGAAAAACTCTTCCCTCCCTGCTTTGATTTTCACATTGCGACCTGTTGCAAGCAGGAAACATGGACCTCTGAGACACAAGCAGAGCCTGGTAGGGAGCAGCAAAAAAGCCTCAGCTCTTGTTTTCTGCTTGCCCCCCCTCCCCCATTGTGACCACCACCCTGGGCAACACTCCCTCCCATGTCAGCATTTGGAATTCCTGCAGCAGCTGTTCAGAAACATCCCGGCTAGCAGACCTGGGCTTGCAAGGAGGGAGAGGCGGTCATGGTTAATCAGCCCTCGAGGCGACAGAACAGCTAACCAAAAATGCACTCAAATGCCTCCAGCGATCTTCTGCCCTGTCTCCCCCACAACTCTTTCCAGGCCCTTGGCTCCTTGCCACCTCCTCTCGTCTTTTCTCCCTTCTGCCCCTGAACCAACTTTCCATGGCTCTGCCAGGAAAGCTCAACCCCAGACTCTGCTCTCTCCCAACCTACCCTTTTTTTGCATGGGAGGCTGACTGTGACTGTTAGTAAGATCTATTTCAACTATGTCTGTTCAATGTCTTTAAACCCCGGAGGGTGAGGAATCTCAGGACTCTCCCCAGGCCACAGCGCTGCCTCCTACCCTCCTGGGGGGTTTCTGCCCGGCTGCAATGGGTCCTTGAACTCTGATCATGTTTGCTTATCTGGATGGAGGTTGGAGGGGGGGTGCAGAAACAATACACATCCATTGCTTCCCCCACTTGCCTCTCTACCCATATGTGGCCCTCAGAAGAATGCCCAAAAAGGAATTGCAGTCCTCAGTCTGAAAAATATTTCCCTCCCTAGATGTGTAGGCTTTGGCCATCATAGCAGAGGTACATCTTCTCTACTGTCACTCCATGTAATTATTGAATAAGGTTGCTCAGGGCCCTAGCTTTGTTTCCTACACCACTTTTTTATTGTCGTTTCTGATTTTCTGTATTGCTTTTGGAGTGTGGGGCAGGCTTGATTTTGTTGTTGTAAATCAGAAATGAGGAACCTGGTGCTCTCCATAGGTTCCTGGACTACAACTCCCATCATCCCTGACCATTGGTCCATACTGACTGGGGCTGATGGGAGTCGGAGTCCAGCAACATCTGGAGGGCCACAAATTCCCCTCTCCTGATTTAAATGGCTGTAAGCCCTCGTGAGTGATATCAATAATTATTGCTGTTTTTTTCATATAAAGTATATTTAATTATGCTTTTCTCCATATCATCTGAAATATCTCTGGCAAATTCAGGATGCTTCTTCTAATTGCTGATAACATTATGCAGCAAATTTAAACTAATACAGAAGTGCACACTAGCTGAAACAGCAAAGCAGAGAAATAATTTCCTATGGACAACAATTACAACTTTTTAAAAAATTGCTCCTTCTCTGGTTAAGTTCATTCACATTCAGAGTGGTGGTAAAGTGCCTTCAGGAGAGGTATATTAGCCTTAAATTTGGTAGAATGTATATCCTACATACTTCTATTTTTTATTGTTATCAATAATAATTTATATTTCTCCTTTCTCTTTAAAATACCTTTTTAAAATAGAAGAATACGTAGCCTTCCAAATACGGTATATAAATCAATAAAATATAAGTAAATTACACAGGACAAACTAACAGGGGGAAACAGCTCCGTCTGAGTTTTTTCCAGCCAGTGGCCAACCTCCTGACCACCCAATCCTGACCATTTGGCAGTGCTTGTCAGGCCTTGTTATTCCACCCAAGTAGTCCAGAGAAAGAGCTCCTCTGAAACCAAATTTGGGAGCTAAACTTGGGCTTGGGAGCACCTGAGTGGGAAACAGCCTAGGAACTCTGAATGCTCCGAGTTCCTTGGAGGAAAGGTGGGCTACAAATAACTTCTGCATCAGGGCACGTCTCAGTGCTTAAAAGACCCAGAGCATAGGCCCCTCATACAGAATCTGCATAAAAGGAATAGATGCGGATCCAGGTCTCTATGAGTGATGTTGCACGGGTGAGGTCTCACCGCAAAGGATGCCTCCGGACTCTTGCTGTTTCGCAGGGTTGATTTGATCACATGCCGGGAATTTGCATAATTAAAGTGGAGTCAGGTGCTCTGTCAGCTTAGCACAACAAATCCACTTAAAAGCAAAAACAGACTTTTTGGAAAGCGATGGGGGGATGCATTCAAATGCGTGAGATGAATGGGTGACTAGCAGGAAGCTCTGTAAACACACTGCAAGCAAATCAGGATGAATGCTCCTTGTTGTGTAACTTCCCTGCAAACATATCAGAACGAATCCTGGATAAAGGCTGGACAGAGCCTAACCTCTGTGTAGGTTTGGTCCGAGCAAATCAGATCAGGTACTTCATAAATGGGGCATCTGGAGGGGCCCAAAGCTATTACTTTTTTAAAGAAGGAGAGGAAGGGATGGAATTTCTAGGGGCCCACTCCTAGTAGGCATCAACTCTCCATGGTTCCTTATAGTTATTCTTTTTCTCTTGCCATGCAACCAGTCCACAGTTTGACCCACTGTGGAGGAAAGGGCCAAAGAGAGGACACATCCTCTTTTCAGGCCATTCTTGATCCTCGCTGTGACTTGGCTTTAGTATCTGGGATTTAATATTTCTTTCAAAAAGTTAATTCTACAAACTTCTAGCGAGGGGTGGGTGGGATAGCAAGTGTCAATTCTACACACACACACACACACACTCTACACACACTCCTTTCTCAGGGTGTCTGTGGGCAGGGGAGATATGCAGGCCATGCAGCTCCCAGGCCATCTCTCCCCCCCCCCCTCTCCCCGCCACCATCCGGCGTTCCTCTCCCAGGCCCCAGCACATGTGCTGTCTGTCAGAGCCTGGTCTCGGTTATTTTAGCTCTGCTCATAGCAGAGGCGCTCCCTCTGTGTGAGAGAGAGAAGGAAGGGAACGGAGGCTGTCCGGCTCTGCGCTCTGCCTGAGGCACAACCACTAGCAAGCCATTATGGCCACCCCTTTCTGGCTCATCTCCTTCCTGCTGGCCATGTTGTGGGCTCAGGTAAGCACCGGAGAGGGCAGGTGTGTCAGCCTGGAGCAGAGAGCAATGGGGCGGTGAAGATCCTTCTCTGCACTCCAGGGCATCAGGGACTTCAGTTAGGCGGCGGGTCCTGCATGCAGTTGAGTCCCATCCCAAAGGCATTTCCACCTGGAGAACCAATCAGGGGGTTTCCCTCGCCACCAGGGTCCATTTGATTGACTGATTTGCAGCCAGGAGGAATTTTGCCAGCCTCTCTGTCCTAGACAAGGCTTACGCTGTGCCAAGGACAGTAGACAGAGCATGTGGTGGAATATACACGTCCAAGCTTCCAGCTAGCTGCTGAGCTACATTCAAGGTGTTGGTTTGGGTGTATATACAGCTAGAGACCAGGATATCTGAAGCATCGTCTCCCCCCTTATCTAGCCAATCAGTCACTGAGCTCTGAAGGTGAGGGCTTCCTGCAGATAATGATTATTAATTATTGAATTTATATACCATCCTATGCCCGGGGGTCTCATGGTGGCTCAGAGAATAGTATCAAGATATAAAACCACACAATGCATAAAAAAATAAAAACAACAACCCAATAGCCCACTCCCAAAAAAACACATCTTACCCAGCAGTCTGCTCCTTATAATATAGGAATTCAGTCTTTTGTATGTGTTGTATGGGATCCTGGATGACAGGTCGTTTTTTCTACCTGTGATCTCTACTGCCTTGGGAATTTAAGAGATTAATCTGTGCTTTTTCTGTATACACCTGTGCGATTGTATTTTGTTCCGTGCTTGGAATGAGCTGGTTTGGCTTAACGAAGTTCACTGAATTAGTTCAGAAATGTCTGGAGCACAATTCAAAGCGGCTCCCGTAATTGCCAGGTGAACCGAGCAGATATTGTTCATTATGGGGGTAGACATTGAGACAATTTCTCTAGTTCAACTCTGTGTGGGGTTTTTTTTCCTCTTTGGGTCTTTAAGCTTCAAGATGATCATTGTTTGGAAAAGTAAATTAAACCATTCACATGCCACTGTGTGTGCTCTTGGATGTTTTCTTAGTCTTCTTAAGTGTGTTTTGTAACAGGCAGCTTGTAACAGTTTGAGTGCTGGGAAAGAAAAATTGCTGAGGATCATTTGGATAAACTTGAATTCAGCTGAACTGAATGTGAACCAAACTAGTTGGTTTTGTATAGGGACAAACGAGAACTGGAATTCGTTCCTTTTTGGGCATGTTGAACGTGAGTGAGAACTTGTTCCTTTTCGAAATGAATTTTCCAAGCTCTGATTTAATTTTCTCTTTGAATGCTTGTGCAAAACTGTGTGTGTGTGTGTGTGTGTTTCTCTAATAAAGCTTTACTTAAACCATAACCCAACAAGTGTCTCCGACTGCACCAAGGTGGAACTCAGGTGAATGTACTTGGTGGACCAGATAATAATAAGAAAGTTTGTAGCAGTTTCCAGATCAAAATTCTTTCACCTAATCAAACAAATCTCCTAATTAAACATTAAATTCTTACACATCATTCTGTCCCTTCTTAGAAAGTTCTGAAAACTGAGACCGGCATTGGCACGCCAGATCCCACACCATCCCTCTTTCTTTCTTTTTTAAAGCTTCTTGAACTTAGAAAAAACAACAACCCACATTTTCATAGTCAGGGGGTGCTGGGCAGGCATGTACACAATTCACAGAATCATAGAATTGTAGAGACATAGGACCTCAATGGTCATCTAGTCCAACCCCCTGCAATGAAGATGCTTATGTTATTATTTTTACTTTGAAAATATATTTTTCCCTTTTCTATAACATCCCCCACCCCAGTAAATTCATTTGGCATCAGGGCAGCAAGAGCAAATTTCATTTTATTCCCATAGTCACAGCGGTGCTGCCATTTACATGTGTTCCAAATGCAAAACTGCACTTGTAGCTTCTTTTCTTTCAATCTGGGTTGGCAAACTGTGGATTGGAGGAGGAGGACAGCACCAAATGGAATGGGGGTGGGGAGAACAGGAATGCTCGTGGTGTGCTCCACAACTGACATAATTACACCTGGCCCTCTAAAGTGTTCCCCGTAAGACCCTTTAAGTCCAGGGTGTGAAATTACCAAGTTGTGGCACTGAATCCACAACAAATCCACTGTAAGTCCAGCACCTGTGTTCTGAAGGAGGGGGAGTTGTTGGGAGTTAAGTTGAACAAGTCTCACCCCACTTCAGAAAGGAAACTCCAAGTCCCTGGAGAATACTTAGCCTGGAAACATCTGGCTTGGGTCGGGGGAGAAGTAATGAAGTTCTGCCATTACAGGCCATTTTCTGATTTCTGCAATAGGGAGAGCACCTATGTCGAAAGGGTGGTGGTGACTCTGTTTGGAGTGCAAGTTGGTAACCCTGTAGCAGTTCACCACTCTCGGGAAATGCCCCCGCCTCTTCAGATGGAGATGTTGGCTTGTTCCTTTAACTTCCAACCTTCACGTAAATGTCCTGGGATCTCTCCGCTCTATTCCGTCATAACTGAAGGAAAAAATACGCTTTATCAGGGGGCTTTAGAACTCTCTCCAACAGAACTTTTCAATGCCTGGGGGGAAATACAGTTTACAGGGTGGCTTCATGAGGAAGTCCCAACAGACTGCTTAGAAAACTATAATGTGTTTTCAGGGAGAGACAGGCCTTCTACAAATGTGGGCTGTTGTGCCCTGCGAGAGAAAGGTCTCCAGGTCCCAAAGGAGCCTGCCTTCATTTTAGCCGCACAGAGAGAGGGATCCTGTCCACACTCTCATTTCACAATCCTCAATTGTTAGGGCGAGAAGACATGTAAAGAAGGATGCCCCCAGCCCACCAGCAATGAGTCTCATAGGCATGTCTTTCAGCTGCTGCAGCTTTTCTGACTCCTGCAAAGGAAAGCCCTTCTCCTCTTCCTTTGCATCAGGCCTTTGCTTTCCTCACGGAGGGCTTGTGCAACTGGAATGTCCTCTCCATCCCACCGCCTTGCACCTTGGAAGCCGCTTTTCCCTTATGGCACTTTGGCCCTTGGACCTCCCCCTCCAAAGAGCTGGATGGGATCAGTTGCTTTGCATAGAAAGACGCAGAGACTCTTGACTCCTGGGAGGGCACAGGACCCCTACTCCCTTCAACAACCACCTATTTGGAATGGGAAACTTTCTTTCAATGAACATTAAAGGCTATGAAGCTTCAGAGATAAAAGGAAGGGAAGTTCTAGGGTTCTTCATGGGGGCAGGGTGGTGTAGATGTGGAGGAGAGCAAAGCCCTTCAAACTTTGGAGAGCCAGCTCCTGGATATCCTGCAGCTCTGCAGCAGTGAAGGAGGCACCTCCCCCTTTCTGCCAGCTGCCCCCTGAGTCAACAACAAGCGTGAAATGTCCATGCCGGCAGCTGGGAGCATAAAAATGCAACCCACCCCAGTGACCGAGAGCAAAGAAGCTGGAATTCCATGTGGCTTGCATTAGTGACACCCTGCAGCAGAGCTCTTCCTGGAATGATGGCCAGGGAGTGAAGTGGCGGGGCGGGGAAGGAAAGTCCCATACAAAATCCTGAGGTGTGACCCTTCTCCTCTGCTTGACTGCTGGGTGCTTCCACAAACCTCCCTTCTATGCTGAATTTCTGGGTTCTTGCCTCCTTGCAGAGAGGTGAGCCCCTCATGCTCTGTTTTGTGAGGTCAGCTTCTTGCTTGGTTGGGAAGGAGAGAGAGAGAGAGAGAGAGAGAGCGCACATCAGCCTGGATATCTCAGTTGGTTAGAGTGTGGTGCTGATAATGCCAAGGCTGGAAGTTCGATCCCCGTATGGGATAGCTGCATATTCCTGCATTGCCAGGGGTTGGACTACATAATCCTCAGGGTCTCTTCCAACTCTATGATTCTATGTACACCCCCTTCAACAAGTTGGAAGGTGGGCACTACAGTGGTACCTCGGGTTAAGTACTTAATTCGTTCTGGAGGTCTGTTCTTAACCTGAAACTGTTCTTAACCTGAAGCACCACTTTAGCTAATGGGGCCTCCCACTGTCGCCGTGCCGCCGGAGCACGATTTCTGTTCTCATCCTGAAGCAAAGTTCTTAACCCGAGGTACTATTTCTGGGTTAGCGGAGTCTGTAACCTGAAGCCTATGTAACCTGAAGTGTATGTAACCCGAGGTTACCACTGTATACACTGATGTGCATATACACCTATCCTGCATCCCCCAACTTTATACTGCACCCTGTTCCAAGTAGAAGATGTCCTTCCATGCAGTTGCAGATCTGTAAGGCCCTGACCCAAATCCTAAGCCTTTCCACCGAAGGGGCCCCTCACAGCTTGCGTGAGCAGGGCAGAGTGAAAGGATCCCCTTACAGCGGAGGATGGGGGTGTGTGGCATTCTTTGTTGCGCTCCAGGAGGTTCGCATGCGTGTATGCGTCCCCCCTTGGCCACCTGCTGCTGCGGAATCCAGGGCTTGGAGCTGGGTTACATTTCAGGGCAAGTCGGGAGCAGGAGAGAAGGGATTGGGGGGGGGGTCACGACTGGCAGAAATGCTGCATGGGAATGTGAAGTTAAATTCACACTAGTTACGAAAGCATCTCTCCTGGCCAGTGTGGTGTTGCTGTTAGAGTGTTGGCCTGTGACCCAGGACACCAGGGGCACCTCCATACTGTCACCATTTTGTGGCGGGTGGGCGGTTCAGGCGCATATTGGAGTTTAAAGGTAAAGGGACCCCTGACCATTAGGTCCAGTTGTGACCGACTCTGGGGTTGCGGCGCTCATCTTGCTTTATTGGTCGAGGGAGCCGGCGTACAGCTTCTGGGTCATGTGGCCAGCATGACTAAGCCGCTTCTGGCGAACCAGAGCAGCGCACGGAAATGCCGTTTACCTTCCCGCCGGAGCGATACCTATTGATCTACTTGCACTTTGACGTGCTTTTGAACTGCTAGGTTGGCAGGAGCAGGGACTGAGCAACGGGAGCTCACCCCGTCACGGGGATTCGAACTGCCACCCTTCTGATCAGCAAGCCCTAGGCTCTGTGGTTTAACCCACAGCGCCACCCGCGTCCCTATTGGAGCTTTAGGTTTGTGTATAAAAAATGCTCTTGTCTCCCTATTGAAACGAATCCTTAAGAAAGAATCAGACTTTCGCAGTGTGGGATGAAGAAATGACTGTCAGGAAGACATATGGATACCCCACAAGCAAATCAGGATGAATGCTCAATAAAAAGGTCATTTTCAAAGGAAGTCCAGGGTTCAAATCTACTGCTTGGCCATGAAGCTCATTGGATGACTTGGGCTAGTCCCTGTCTCTCAGCCTCACCTACAAGGTTGTTGTGAGGATAAAATTGGGACGGGGAGAGCCATATATTGCACCTTGAGCTCCGCGGAGGAAAGGGGGGGAACGTAAATGTAATAAATGCACTAGCATAAAAATTGAACAAGGCAACCGGTCTCTGGAGAGATTTTGCCAAAGTGTTCACTTCAGCCTTGTCTTTGCCCGACCCCTGGAGCGGCTGACGGGATGGGGCTTGTGTGAAGGCGGTGCAGAAGCTCAGCTCAGTCTCTTCTCTGCAAGGCTCCCAGCCGCAGCAGTGGGGCAAGCGGGTCTTTCCTTAGAGGCTGGGTGCCAGGGAAGTCTGCCAAAGCAAGATGGGAATAACGTGGGAAAGGAGCTGAAGGAGGGTCCAGCCGTTCAAAATAGAAACAAAAATAGATCTCACAGGGAAGGAATGAGAGGCAGGAAGCAGCCATCACCTCCCTTGGGTCAGAAACGCAGTAGCGTAGCCTGCACTGTGCCAAAATCTGGGCTGGGATCTTGGCTGGCTCACGAGGAAGGCCAAAGCAGATCAGTGCTAGAACATCTGCTCTGCATGCAGAATGTCCCAGCTTCTGTCTCCAGGTAGGGCTGGGAGAGACCCCTGCCTGAACCTCTAGAAAGCCGCTGCTAGGAGGGACTGATGGGCCTGAGTCAATCTAAGGCAGCTTCCACTGTAAGAAGTCCAGCCGTCTCCATGCAGCTGCTTCAGGGAGGGGAGATGTGGAGGGAGCAGGGAGCAGCAGCACATTCTCAGCCAGCCCCCACAGTCCCCTTGCTTTTTATAGCCAACAGGTTCTGCTAGTATCCACACCGTGATGGCATGGAGACAGGCAGCAGATAAAAGCTTTTTCTCCCTCTCTTACGACACTAGAAACTTGTGAACACCCAGCGGACCTGGATGTTGGAAGAGTCAGAGGACAAGTGAAAGTGCTCCTTCATGCAGCACATAGTTAAACTAAGAGAGCCAGAGTGGTGTAGTGGTTAAGAGCAGTGGACTCGTAATCTGGGGAACTGGGTTCGATTCCCTGCTCCTCCACATGCAGCTGCTGGGTGACCTTGGGCTAGTCACACTTCTCTGAAGTCTCTCAGCCCCACTCACCTCACAGAGTGTTTGTTGTGGGGGAGGAAGGGAAAGGAGAATGTGAGCCGCTTTGAGACTCCTTCGGGTAGTGATAAAGCGGGATATCAAATCCAAGCTCTTCTTCTTCTTCTTCTTAAGGAACTCATTCCTGCAGGGAGGTAGCGATGGCCACCGACTTGGATGGCTTTGAAAGAAGATTGGGCAAATTTGCGGAGGAGAGGGATATCGGTGGCTACTAACCATGATATCTATGCTCTGTGTCCCCACACTCAGAGGAAGTCATGCTTCTGAATGCCAGATGGTGGAAACAGCAGGAGGGGGGGAGAGGGCTCTGGTGCTTGGGTGCTGCTTGCCAGTTTCCCACAGGCCACCGTGAGAAGAGGGTGCTGGACTAGATGAGCCCCCTCTGGCCTGGAGGAGAAGATAAAAAGGGCCCTGCTGGTTCAGGCCAGAGGGGGCCCATCTAGTCCAGCACTCTCTTCTCGCAGTGGCTGACCAAATGCTTCTGGGAAGCCCAAATGCGTGACCAGGGCTTGGGATAAGAGTCTGGGCTACTTTTGATGGGAGAGCAAGCTAGGATTCATCCTCCTAATATGGGGTTGAGCAAATCGCAAAGAATAATTTTAATGTATTCTGCTTAAAAAACCTTGGTGATTAGGTGACATATAAATGCCTTAAACCAGTAGTTCACCAAAACATTTTTGCCCGTGGACCACCTGGAAATTGCTGCTGGTCTTGATTTTTCTGCCTGTTGTAGCCTTTGTAATGTGCTGTACTAGATGCTGTATTTTTAAATTTAGTTTTGTATTGCTTCTTGTATTTTTTTATATGGTATATTTTACTGTATTACACCTTGGATTCCCTAGAATTCAAATTTCAATATAATAAAATGCAATGTAAGAATAATCCAGTTAAAAAGAAATGAGTATTTAACCAACAGAATGTCTTTCACCTTCAACCACAAATCCATGCCCACAGCAAGGACCAACATGGTGTTTGTGGGCCAGTGGTGGTCCACAGACCACAGTTTAGGGACTCTGCCTTAAACAAACAAACTCCCAGCCACTGTCCATATCACTGAGACCACTCATTGACAGCCGTTCGTCTCTCTGCAATATACCAAAAACCAGGAATCCGCCTTGTTACATGCTTACCTGTCAATCAGAACATTGCTGTGCTGACTCCCTGGAATCAACCTGCCTCCTCTGTTGTGCTCTAGCAGCTCCCGGGCTGTGTAAGACCCTTCCTCACCATTTCCTCCAGGACTGTAGGGCCCTTCCCCCAAAGATGGCAAGCATGCAGCTGCTCCCTACCACAAAGGGTTCTTGGGTTACCAGAGAGGAATGCACAGCCCACACCTGGCTCTTAGGAATCACTACATCCCACAGCTAGATGCTTTCAGCCATTGGCTGCTGCAAGATAAGAAAAGAACATAGGAGCCCTGAAGCTGAATCAGGCACATCTAGTCCAGCCTCATCCCCTGTTGGAGGCGGGATGCTTCTCAATGCTTGTTGCTGGAAAGTTCAGGATAGGGACAGAGCTGTTGCGCTCATGTCCTGCTTGCAGTCTTCCCACAGGGATCTGATTGGCCACTGTGAGAACTGGATGCTGACCAGATGGGCCTTTGGCCTGATCCAGGAGGCTCTTTTTATGTCCTTATGTCCTTATCCTGTTCTCACGGTGGCCAGCTATAAGGGCTCATCCACACTTCCTCTCGTCCTGCTCTTTCCCCCAGAAAAAACTATTCTTTGGCACTCAATCAGAGCAAACGTCAATTCAGGTTTTCTCTGGGTTGACGTTTGCTCCGAATTAGCACTAAAGAGCACATTTTCTCTGGGAAAGGAGTGGGGCAAGGAGAAAACCACTCCAACCCATGCCTAGAAAGTGCAGGTCAAGTGGGAGACCACTCCAGCCCATGCTTTCTAGTCACGGGACCAGCAGAAGTGTGGACAAACCCTCAGTGTCTCTTGGAAGAAGCCCCTAAGCAGCACCTGAGTGCAACAGCATTTTCCTTGCTTGTGAGTTCCAGCAACTGGTATTCAGAGACATGCTGCCTCCAACATGGAGGGAGAACAGTGACTAGGAGACATTGATAAATAGCCTTATGTTCCATGAATTTCTTTATCTTTTAATCTACTCAAGGACTGATTGTACACCCAAGTTCTCAACCTAATTGGATCAGATGCTGGAGTTTTGTAGCGGCAGGGAGTAAGGGAGCTGGCCAGGCAGGGACTGTGGCCCCTGGAGGACAAAGGAGGTTTTTTTCTGCCAGATCTTCATTTTACAATACATATAGCCTGCTTTTTCAGCTGAAAGCATGATGAGCCAAAGCAGCTTGTGCAGAACACAGAGCCACCATGAAATTGAAGTCAGAACAGAAGGCATAAAAAATGGGGGGGGGAGGTGTAGCAGACACAATAATAAGCCTCTGAAGTCTTCAATATGTCAGAGACTGATATAACACCTTTTCCCCCCTGGCAGGATGTCTGTTGCTCTGAAGAGGAGGTCCATAGCAGCCCCCCAGTACTGCATCTAAAGCAGCAGAAGGATGGGACAGGAAGGGTGAAGAGGGCTTGGGTGATCCCTCCCATCAGCGTGTCAGAGAACCATAAGCGGCTCCCCCATGTTTTGGTGCAGGTAAGGAGGAGAATGGGCAGTTTGGTATTCAACAGTGGTGGACAGTGTTGGTTCAGGAGAAGGCTTGGGAAGCAAAGAAGTGCCCTTCTCTTCTCCCCTGGTGTGATGTTTCCATGGCTGCTCCTGCTCTCTGCTTGCATCCCACCAAGGTCTGCTTCAGACCCAGGATTGTGCCTTGGAAGGAAATGGCTGGACTGAGCCAGCCCTGAGTGAACTTCATTGAGATGCTGAGTGTTGCCATGTGCCAATAGCACAGCACCCTGCAGAAACACACCCACTTGCTCATTGTGCTCATTGCTAGATCCAGTGCACCCTTCCTTACAGCCCCATCACAATCAACCAGGTTGTGGCTGCTCCTCTCCCTCCCACTCTGCCTCTGAAGGCAGGTTAAAAATACAGTCTGGCAATGGCACACATCCTTCAATACATGCAGTGCCAGTGTGGTGTAGTGATTAAGAGCGGTAGTCTCGTAATCTGGTGAACCGGGTTAGATTCCCCGCTCCTCCACATGCAGCTGCTGGGTGACCGTGGGCCAGTCACACTCCTCTGAAGTCTCTCAGCCTCACTCACCTCACAGGGTGTTTGTTGTGGGGGAGGAAGGGAAAGGAGAATGAGAGCCGCTTTGAGACTCCTTAGGGTAGTGATAAAGCGGGATATCAAATCCAAACTCCTCTTCTTCACCTACAGCCACACCGGTTCATTACACCATGAATGTTGACCTTAAGCACTGAATATGTGTGTGTGGCCTTTGTTATGGTGAAGGCACAGCTCCATTTGCCACAGCAGGCTCCCCCACACCTGCGACTTGCAGGCACCCACGTGGCAGCCCCTCCTTGCACAACAGCACATGCATTCACAGGAAACCTGGCCCTCGCCTTCCAAGGACGTTGCACCGTGCATCAAGCCTTTCATTGCGCCATGCATCAAAAAAGGATCCTGGCTCAGTGGCAGAGCATCTGCTTTGCGTGCAGAAAGTCCTCCCAGGTTCAACCCCCAGCGGCATCTCCAAACAGGACTTAGAAAGACTCCCTGCCTGAATCCCCCTGGAGAGCCACTGCCAGTTAGTGTAGAGATAATATCGTGCTAGATGGAATCAGGCAGCCTTCTATGTCCCTGAGCCTGGTTGGGATTTAAGTCACATCTGGGTACAGAGAGGGGGAAGGGCAGCACCTGTGGGCAGGAGCAGGGGAAGTGCCGGCCCTCTCCCAGCACACAGGGTTAATCTCCCTTCTGTAGATTAAATCAGACAAGCAGCAGCCCGGAGGTGTGATCTACAGCATCAAGGGTCCAGGAGTGGATGAAGATCCCAAGGGTGTGTTCTCCATCGATAAACGCAATGGGAAAGTCTACCTCAATACTGTGCTGGACCGGGAAAAGAATGAACGCTTTCGGGTAAGGAAAGCCCAACTTGCTTCGTGGTTCATTGCAGCTCTGGAGGGTGTTTTAAATGTCAGGGCTGAGCTCCGGAACACATGCAAATGGTGGTAGTGAGGTGCTTCTGAGCATGTGCAAAATGTATTTCCTTGAGTAGACTCCGCCAAACCTGAGATGTCCGAGATGTTGGGTTACCATCATGCCTAGCCATAGGCCAAGCTGGCTGGAGCTGATGAGAGTTTCCAGACCCAGAATATTTTAAGGATGGAAGAATCATAGAACTGTAGAGTTGGAAGAGACCCCAAGGCTCAAAAACTCCAACCCCTGCAATGCAGGAATCACAACTAAATGCAAAATCTGGCCCAAGAATACATAAGCCAAAGGGCAGATAAGTTTGGCCATCAAGCAGTTCTCTCTCACCTCCCAAGCAGAAGGCAACTCACACCCCAGTCAGCAAGGAGGGCAGGACACAGACTGTGAGTGGAGACAGACAAGTGAGTGCCTTGTTCCAAAGTGGGGGGAGGGGCAGGGTCATGGCAGATGAAGGGGGCAGGAGGTGAGGAACAAGTCTGTGCTGCAAGCCAACAGGTAGACCAACTGAGTAGTCAGAGACAGGGGTGAAGTTGGTGGCTGGTTGCCAGTTCCTTATTTGGCCAAAAGTTTGAAACCCTGCTCAGTCAGAAAACTGAAAAAGGAACTAAAGTTCTCAGAGCTCCAAAATAAACTTGAGGCTGCCCCATATTATCTCTCTCAGGAAATGGTCACCTCCGAGATTCTCCAAAAAAAAATTCTACCTACTGGGGGTGCCATGCCTGATGGCGTCCTTTGACCAAAGCATTAGCCTGGGCCCAATAGCAATGTCATTTCATAGAGGACACTCTTCTGGAGCTGTGGGGCGTCATTTTGGGTGGCCCAAAGCTTAATATGGGATGAACATCCCCAGTTCCTAATTTGGGGTCATCATGCATGCATTTGTGAATGTTGCAGAAAAATAGTGCTTTTGATGAAAGATACTTATTGTGGATCTTGAAGGGGACAGTCTCCCTGGTTATGTGTGGATCTTATAAGACAGAACTAGGCTTATCTTGATGATAATAACTCAACACCTCTTGCTTTACCCATGCCCAGCTCAGGGCCTTTGCACTAGACCTGAGTGGAGTTCCACTGGAGGATCCCACAGACCTGGAGATTCTGGTCATGGACCAGAATGACAACCGGCCCCTCTTCCGGCAGGCTGTGTTTATTGGGCACGTGGTGGAAGAGGCTCCTCCAGGTGGGTGTGCCAGACCCTCGCATGGTTCTTGTTTAATACGGATGGGCCAGTTCTCTGAGCCCACCAAGGTGGGTTGAACTGGAAGCTGAGGGTGGGGAACTGTGAGAAACAAGTAGCAGCTGATAGGAATGACCGTCCCCTGCCTTAGACCTTTGAGAGTTTGATAGCCCAAAACTGGAAAGAGGGAAAAAACTCCCACGGAAAAAGATTGGCAAATTAAGTTAATTGAATATGCTGAGATGGCTAAATTAACAGGAAGACTCAGAAATCAAGACAACAACAAATTTAAAAATGAGTGGGAAATTTTTATTGCATATATGTCAAAGCATTGTATACAAGTTGATACATCAGCAGGATTCTAAAAAACATTTGCAGTATTGTGATAACAGATCGAACCAGATATGTACAGATAGAAAATATTATTTGGACATGCATGAATTAACAATAAATATAATGGAACCATGGAGAGGGTAGAGGGAAGTCAAGAGATTGGAGAAATCCCACATATCAATATTGTATTGATGGTATAAACATTTTTAATGTTTGCTGTATACGATGTTTGTTATAATTAAAATCAATAAAAATATATATTTAAAAAAGACCTTCAAGAGTTCTGCCAGTCAGTGTTGACACCACTGGGCTAGATGGGAAAATAGATTGTCCTGGTGGAATAAGGCATCTCTGTTCCTTCTCAGGTACCTACGTGATGACGGTAGAAGCCACAGACGCAGACGACCCTGAGACCGACAATGCCGCATTGAGATATTCCATCCTGGGACCAGAGATGGGAGACGTCTTCACAATTGACGAGCTATCAGGGGAAGTTCAAACAGCCCGAGCTGGGTTTGACCGGGAGGTACAAGCCTGTCAATGTTCATCTCAGAGCTTGAGGGTGGAATGCAGTCGTGGGTGACCAGTCAGTAGGCGCCAAAGAGCAGAGTGGACTGTATGCTGCACCAAAGAATGAAGCCAGTGGAAATCTGGGGTGAAACATTATTTCTCATTTGAATCTGCACACAAACTTTGATCATTTGAATCCTTAGGGTCTATTTTGTTACAACATTCCCAATTTTGAAAGCGATTGGGCTGAGATGTTTTTGAAAAAACGGGAGCAATCATTTTGAATGCAGCACATTAATGCTGTAACATTATTGCCCTGAATTATTTTTAATAGTGTCACACACACACACACACACACACACACACACACACACACAACGTCTCAAAACTATACTTGAAAGAGTGAAATGTCAGGAAATGATTTGCAGTTTTCTAAAAATACACCAAAATTTTACTTTATTTGCAAAAATCCAGGCCAGTACAGATAAGCTTTGACCTACCGTCTTCTGGAAAGAAAAGTGGGACAGAAAACCAGGTTTTTAAACTTATCTGACACTAGTAGCCTCACACCCAGCATTGCTGAATAATTCTAAGAAACAACAGCAAAAATCAGTGCAGTTTTGAAATCGGGGTTTCAATCGGTGCAATTTTTAAAGTTTCGCTCCACCATCTTGATTCAGAATGATGCCTAGATGTATCCAAATATAGATTTTTTAAAAATCTGCTACTCAAGCTCAGGAACCGCCGTGCAATTTGGGTACCGCATCTTAAGAGGTGTCCAAACGTATAGAGTACTGCAAACAACTTTCCGAAAGGTATTGTAGGTATGGAAGCCAGGGAGGAATAGGCAGGTCCTAGAACCGTGTGAATGGTATGCTTCCCTCTCTGGCTCGTACCCTCTTCCCCACACCGTCACCTACCTCTGCTCCTCTCTGTGCAGGTCGTCGGCATTTACAACCTGACGCTCCAAGTGGCAGATATGTCCGGAGAGGGCCTGGCCACCACCGCCACAGCCGTTATCTACGTGGATGACATAAATGATAACCCGCCCGAGTTCACAGAGAAAGAGGTGGGGAACCCACCCCCCTCCCACTGAGGAGGCAGGAGGTGGAACCGGTGGGAGAGGAGATTATAAAGGACCCTGGCTGGGTTCTTTATCCGGCTGGTGTGGCTGGAAGTTCCTTCTGCTCCATTTGAATGGAGTTAGGGGCTTGAGAGTGCAGTGGAGCAGGGCTTTGTTGGGCCTCTCCAATATCTCCTGCATAATACCAACAGCAACGAAACCCACTCCAGTTGTGAAGCAGGAGGTGATCCATGCCGATGAATCAGTGCAGCCCACAAAACACATCAAGTGCGGGCCATAGCGCACAGGCTGCTCCTGCCAAGCCCCTTGGCAGCATCTAATTGCTATTTTTCATTATTGTTTATTCCCAACACTTCCCCCACAAAGAGTTCAAGATGTCACACATAGTTCTGCCCCTTTTCCAGTTCTCCCTCAAAAACCAGAAAGAAGGGGAAGACTGTGCCTTGCAAAGTGTGCACTGGGAGATCTAGCCAGGCCAAAAAACTGAATAATTCCTCCCCCCCCCCTTCTCTTGCAGTTCTCAATGGAGGCCCCTGAGAACAAGCAAGGCGTGGTCATTGGGCGAGTGCTGGTCCAAGACAAGGACCTCCCTGGTTCTCCCAACTGGTTGGCTAAGTTCACCATTCTGGAGGGGGACCCCAACGGGGCTTTCGCCATCCACACCGACCCCCTCACCAACGATGGCGTCATCTCCCTGGTGAAGGTAAGGAATGGCATTCAGCTGGATCCCTCCTTGGAGCCTGTTTAGAGCACCAGGTTCAGCCTGGGAACAATGGCCAAAGCACCGGGTGCTAATGAGCATGCACAGAGTGTGTTCCGCTCACCATGGAGTAGCCATAGCCTCCCCCATTCCCTAAATATGAGGCCTGGGGTATGGACTTTGAGGGGAGAGGGATTTACAGGCTAGCTGTCTTTGTAGAGTTTAAATAAAGGCACACAATCCCAAACTTTAAACAAGCAAGGTAATGATAACAAGAGTACCTTTCACCATGCACTAAGGGCAGGTCCATCAGCACAGGGTAGCCACAACCAGTTGCCTGGATGAAGGGAGCAGGATTCTGGGGCCAGAAGCCACAAAGTGGATTTGAGTTCTTGCAACTCTTGCTTTAGCTATCAATAGCTGGTTGAAGCTCAAAACAGAGCGGACAGAGAAAAGGCTGGGAAGCAGGAATGCTGGCCCTGTTTGAGGGATTTGCAATGATGGGAGCAAAAGGGTCCCATGCCACTAACCACGGCTTCACCAACTCTCTTTCCCTATCGTCAGGCCCTCAACCATGAAGAACGGGACCGGTTTGAACTGCTTGTCTCTGTCCAGAACCAAAGTCCCCTGGAGCTGTCTGCCCCAAAGGCTGCCAGGGCCTTGACCACAGTGCGGGTGCACGTGCTCGATGCCAATGAAGCCCCCTTCTTCCGGGAGAATCCCTGGAGGGGAAGCGTGAATGAAGGTGCGCCCCCTGGCACAGAGATAACCCTCTACCGTGCCAGTGACCCAGACACCCAGCAAGGGCAGCAACTCAGGTGAGCTGGGCCAGAGGGCTTCAGGCTACTGTCCAAGGAGATACTCCAGGTTAGCTTGCATTGGGAGCAGGTGGGTGATTTTAAGGAGGAAGGGAGCAGAAAACCCCCTGGCAGGGTTGGCCTCCAGGGCTTGGTGGGATTCTGCCCTTCCAGAGCTGCAGACCAAAGGCATGGCTTGGTGCCTGGCATAAAATTCAGCGCTGCAAGAACTGCAGCTCCTGTTCCCCTTTTTGTCTTAAATAAGTCTCTAGACTTTATGGCCTAGAAGAAAAACGTACCAACTTGCAGAAACAGAAGAAAAGTCCTGCTGGATCAGGTCAAACGCTTATTTAGTCCAGCATCTTATTCTCACAGTGGCCAACTAGATGTCTGTAGGATACCCACAAGCAAAACCTGAGTGCAACAGCATTCTTCCCCATTGTGATTCCCAGTGACTGGTATTCAAAGGCATACAGCCTCCAGCAGTCAGGGGAGAGCATAGTTGTCATGACAGTGTTTTGGATGAGCCACCACACAAGCCCAATTTGCCTCCCAGATGTGTGTGACATCCTGGCGAGTGTGACTTTGCCTCTAGGAAAGCAAATGCTGTTCATGAACACACACACACACACACACACACACAGAATATTAGCATCTCTTTCTCTGACCTGTATCCTCAGGTACTTCCAGGCCTCTGACCTGGCCAGCTGGCTGCAAGTGGACCCTGACTCCAGCCTGGTGCAGACACGACAGACGGTTCCCCCACGCTCAACATTCCCAGGCGGCTGGTACACCTTGCAGATCCTGGCCAGCGATAATGGTGAGAAGGTCGGGCAGAGAGTGGCTATTGTTAGGGCCGGCCCTAGTCACAATCAAAGCTATCCCTTAGGAATGCATCTACGTTCTCCTGCTTTTTGTTTAGGAAACCCGTCCTTGACAGCTACGGGGACCCTGTCCATTGAGGTGCTGGAAGTCAACGACCATGCTCCTCTTCTGCTTCCGGTGACTAGTGAGCTATGCAGCCAGGGCGGACGCCTGGTGCTGAGCGCCACTGATGATGACCTGGCTCCCCACGCTGAGCCCTTCCACTTTCGCCTCAGCCCTGACATGGCTCAGAATTGGACTCTCGGACACATCAATGGTAACCTTGACCTGGTGGAAGTCAGCACCCCTACATTTAGCAGAGGGTGGGAAAGAGATTCAACCAGGGATGGCATCAGCGTTTGGCATTCCCAGTCAATTCCTAGGGGCCTGAGCACCCACCTTAAAAAAAAAAGACATTGACCTGGCTCTCTGAGCAAGGCTGGACCACAAAGTCCAGCCACCATTTTAATTTCCTTCAATATCACTCCAAGGTATTAAAGTGGCAGCTAGGCTCAGCTTCCTGGCACTGCCTGTCCCTCAACACAGCTGTTTCTGCCATTGCTGCTGCTCCCAAGTAAGCCAGCCAGTGGGCACCTTGTCCTGGGACCCCTCAGACCCACTTGGATTGGTCTTCCTGCAAAGGTAACAGAGAGCATTATGGGAGGGGGTGCAGAAGAATAGATACAGGCAGGCTCCTGCTTGCTCCATCCTCCTCCCTGAAACTCCCTCATCTGTTACAGATACCCATGCGCTGCTGCAGACTGAAGGAGAAGTGGATCTAGGGCTCCACGTCCTGCCGCTGCTCATCAGTGACTCAGGGACACCGCCACAGGTGCGAGAGCAGCTCCTGAATGTCTCTGTGTGCGCCTGTGACAAGTGGGGCTCCTGCCAGGCTCACGTTGCTGCCGTGGTGGGTGCTGTGGCAGGCCTGAGTTTCGGGGCCTTGATGATCATCCTGAGCTGCACCATCCTGCTCCTGCGTAAGTGCAACACGCCTTCTGGCATGAGATTCAGGACCTGTTCCTAAAAGGGCATTATGCTGGGGCATGTCTAATGTGGTTCAGTCCCTCAAGCTCAACCTAATGGTAGGGCCGGCCTGGCCAGTGGGACCTGAGGTACAATGTTAGAGCAGGCTTCTTGCGTCTCTTACTTGCTCATGAGTAGGAGCTGCCAAACAGCTGCGTGTCATGCTATGCAGAGGCCTGGGCAGCCACCACATATAGCAAGGCCTTTTGGGAAGTAACTTGGGCCCCTGCTCTGGAACTTTTCATCAAGTCCTCCCTGCTGCTCCTCCAAAAATGGGGAGAATCATTTCTGCTTCCACTGGCCTTTTGAGTACTAATTATTACTTTTCTCACACTGCATCGATTTTCTGCTGTAATCTATCCATCCATCCGAAAATGTAATATATTAAGGAAAATTGCTGTGCAAACACCCGCCCCCCCATATTAGGAAAAAATGCATAATGGTGTGCATATGAGGAGAAATTCTCGCAAAACTGCTGAAAAAATTCCATGAGGACTTTAAAAAGAAAAAGAAAACTAATACGGAGAATTGAATTTAGGATTGGACAAAAACGAAAAACTGAGAGAAACCAGAATTGAGAGATTTGCTCATTCCTACTTGCAGGAACATGGGGAAAGGACATGTTTTGATGCTCTACAACACACACACACACAAACACACACACACAAACACGGCTCCTGCCGCTTTTAACCTTTCCCTCTCTGCTTGCAGTCCTGGCCTTGCTGGTGGCTGCGCTGGAGCATTCCCGCCGTCAGGCCTTCCACAAGGGTCTCCTGGGGGGCTCTCAGGATGACTTGAGGGACAACATCGTCAACTACAACGAACAAGGAGGCGGAGAAGAGGACCAGGTGAGACCCCAAATTATATGTGGGGGTGCAGTGGGAGAGCATGGCAGAGAAGGCAGCCTGAACAATCTATGATGGACTTAAAGAACTATGGAACTCCCTTCCGCAAGAGGCAGTGATCGCCAACTGGGTTTGGCTTTAAAAGAGGACTAGACAAATTCATGGAAAATGAGACTGCCAATGACTGCTAGCCACAACGGCTGGTAGTAACTCCACTGTTGGAGGCAGGAGGGCTCTGAATGCCAGTGGCCAAGAATTATGGGTGGGGAGAGGTGAGGTCACACTCGGGTCCTCCTTACAGGTTTCCCATTGGCCATGGTGATAACAGGATTTTGTATGCATTTTTGATTGGGGGTCTCCCAACTTGAATCCTCCCCTACTTCATCTGCCAGGCCCCAGCAGGGTCAGGAAGCCTTGTCTCTCTCTCACACACACATCATGGTTGTAAGGTCCCTCTTCCTGCCTTTCAGGATGCCTACGACCTCAACCAGCTGCGCAACCCCGACCTCTTCCCCCCACCATCTCTTCGGAGCAAGCCGCCGCACCGGAGGGACGCCCCCTACAGCTACGGCCTGCCTCAGTACCCCCGGCGGCTGCCTGCCTGTCCTTCCGACATAGAGGACTTCATCAACGAGGTACTGAAGAGACACATCAGGGGCTGGGAGGATGGCAGAGGCCAATTGGGGCAGAGCTGGAAGTGGGGGGGGGAACCCTCCCTGATTTTGGCCACACGGAGCTACCCCCTTCTCAGTTTGGTGCTGGCACAAGTTATCAAGAAGCTGCAGGGCCTGAAGAAGCAGGAGTGGGGAACCTGGCAAATGGTAGATGTTGCCGAATTCCTGGCTCCCATCATCCTTGGCCTCTGGCTGTGCTGGGAATTGGGAGTCCAGCAATTGCTGCAGAGCTGTAGGCATCCTACCCTTGCGGAGCAAGAGGTAATGGCTAGGAAAAAGGAGGCCTGGCAAGTAGCTAGCCCTTAATGCAGGCTTGCCCTTTTGGCTCCATGGGGGCTGCAACTAGAACTTTTAAATCTTATTTTAATCATTTAAAAACTGTATATCCCGCTTGTCACCACCCAAGTCTCAGTTAAGGGGAGAGGGTCCTTAGGATGTGGTTTGTCTTGGTAGTCCTCTGCTGAGCGCCCCTGCCTCTCCTCCCCCCGCAGGGCCTGGAGGCGGCCGACAGTGACCCCAGCGTGCCCCCGTATGACACGGCTCTCATCTACGACTACGAGGGCGAAGGCTCGGCCGGTGGCTCGCTCAGCTCCATCCTCTCCAGCTTGGCTGACGAAGACCAGGATTACGACTATCTCAACGAATGGGGTCCACGATTCCGGCGCCTGGCAGAGCTGTACGGTCAATAGTGGGGGTAGGGGGAAGATGGGGGGCGGGAAGGGGAGAGGAGAGGCAGTTCCAGCAGCCAAGTATGTGCTGGACTCTGCCAGCTGTGGACAGAGACCACGCAGCCCAGTTACCCTCTTGGTCTTTGGCTGGCCCCACTGCCAGCAAACCCCCCTCCTCTCAGCAGCTGCTGCTGCAGTTATGGGGGTCACTTCCTGTTATGCCACCTACTTCCCCAGGCAGCCTTGCAGATAATAACCACTGCCCACCGTGGGGAAGGAGGGGCTCAGCGACCCTTAAACTCAGGTGCTCCAGGAAGTCAGCACCATTTCCTGGGAAGAGCCAGCCCAAAGCAGGGAGGGAAGGCAATTCCAGTCACAGAGTCCCAGGCATAGATAGGGATGAGGGCCCTTTGCTATAGGCCCACTGGCCATTCTCACCCAAGGCTCTGAGCACTCAGCAGGCAAGTAGGTGGAGCCAGATGATGACAACAACCTAGGTTGGGAAAATTGGGTAGGGGGGGAGAAGACCGTAGTAGGAGCCCCCGGATGAAGGGACCTTCACTGGGCTAGATGAGGGCTCTGGACCCCCCACACCCCTTCCTGAGCAGGCTAAGGCAGAAGACTCAAGACACTTTGCTGGGCCCCAGCTGCACCCCTTAAGAAAGAGATCCAGGATGCTTTGGAGCAGTGAGGGGAGGAAGGGAGGGCAGCTGGAAATAAAGCAGTTGAAGATGGAGCTACAAAGGTGTCACACAGTTTTTTATTAGACGTGCTTGGGGGCACCAGAGTTTATAAGGCACTGAGGGTAGGGCTGCAGGTGTTTTGGACTACAACTCCCATACTAGCCCCAAACGTCTGGGGGGCAAGAGGCAGATGATCCTGTGTGACGGCCAGCCGCCCTCTGTGCTCACAGCCTCACTCCAGTTTTTAGGAACATGGTGCAGTCCTTCAACCGCGGGGAGGGGACTTAAACACCCTCCTCGCATGCAGTCCAGTGGCCAGCAGGCCTCTACATCCCTTCCAGAGTGCTGTTGTTCCGGGAGCGCACCGGGAGCAGCGGTCTTGTTTGCCCGGAGCTGGCTCCATGGTGGGAGCCCAGCATCTTCTTGGTGGCTGAGACAAGGCGGGCGTAGCTGTCGGGGTCGTAGGGTCCAGCTGTGGAACGGGTGGAGAGCAGCGGCAGATGGTCCTTGTGGCGCTGGCGCTGACTGGAGCGGAAGAGCGGGGGCCGGTGCTGACTCTCCCCGTCCTGCAGAGAGTCCGGAAGGGGCCTGCTGGTGCTCTCTGGGAGCAGCATGATGCTAAGCACCGACAGGATGGCGAAGGAGGCGAAGATCACATGGTGGAGGAAGAAGCCATGGCTGTTGTGGATCTCCATGAGTGGAGTGGTGGCCTGGCCCACCAAGCCAGCGGCCAGGATGAGGCCCAGCCCAGAACCCCTGCAGAAGAGAAAAGGGCAGCAGTGTTGGGAACAAGAAGTGCTGGACAGGGTGAGGGGGGGGTAGAAGAGAGGAGTCCCGCCTGGCTACATGAGGCACAAGCTCAGCAGCTAAGGACAGAGTGGGGCTCCCTGTGGGCCATGTCCAAGATCTTCCTCCCTCCCCCAAGCCCACTCCTCCTTTAAAAAAAAAATGTAGTTTTTACTGAGGATTTTTTTGTGTTACAAAACAGATGCCCCTTCTCCTTTTAATGGCTAGTGCGGCTGTGTGAGAAACACACAAAGGAGCTGCCTTTGCCCAGGTCAGATCAGTGTCAAACTCTGGCTGGCAGCCTCTTCCCAGGGCTGGCCTCATGCCCAGGAAGGCTTTTACCAGGCCTGCAACCCAGTATCAGAGAATGATGACTGGAGCTTCAGGAGGGGGCCACCCAGTGCTAGAGAGCAGCTGCTTTGCATCCAGAAGTTCCCACATTCCACCCCAATGACATCTTAATTAGAGAGCTGCCACTGCCAGTATATCTTCCTATATACATAAAAATGTAATGTTGTCATCACACTGCTCCTGTTGGGAGGATTTGCAATGCTTCATCGCAGTCCTGGATTTGCATGGTTGGCAAGCAAAGCAAGCAGGGGTGCGAGCCCCTTGTGAACAACACTCAGCCAAATGGACTAATGGTCAGACTCCGTAGAAGGCAGATGCCTGTATTTATATGACCTCCTGCATGCAAAGCAGATGCTCTACCACAGACCTACTTCTTCCCCAGTGGCAACCAGGGATTTAAATGTTCATAGGACCGGTCATTTGGGTAGGACCTTTCATCTGGGTAGACCTGCGCAAATTGGGCCTCTCCTGTTCCTCCCATCCCAACTCCCAGCCGAGATAATGCAGCAGTCACCCTCCCACTCTGGGTTCTGGGCCTGCCAGTCTATTATCGTCTTCATCATTATAATTACATTTCTATACCGCCCTTCATCAGTGGAACACAGGGCGGCTTACAGTATACAGTCTAGGCCTTGTGTGCCTGCACAGCACATGCAGGGAGAGGAGAAACGCCTCACCTGACCACAGTGGGAAGCACCTCGCCGGCAAACAGGACGCTGAGGGCGGAAACAGCTTGTGACGCGAGGATCCCCAGGACAGAGAGCAGCACAATGAGCCAGGACATCAGGTCTAAGGGAGGAAGAATAGAGAGGCAGGCAGGCTAAGCAGGTCTGCCCAGCTGCTAACCAAAGTGGATGGCCCAGAGAGGCCTTCATAGAGCAAACCTTAGCACAGGAGAGGAACCCATGGCAGTCCAAAGCCACATTCCCTTCTGGGCTGCTTTCCAGGGGCCACATGCCAGTGCTGGGGGGGCCAGAGGGCCAGAGTAGGTGGAGTGACATATGCACATTTCCCCCTTTGGTGCATTGGCAGACTTCCCCACACACTTGCTGCACCCCTCTCTGTCCTCCAACCAGGCAAGCAAGAGGCCATGTCAGAAGTCAAGGAACTGTTCCAGCCAAGCAAACACACTGGGGAGCGGGGAGGGGTCAAAATAGGGCCAGGGACACAGGCTTGGAGGGACACAGCTCCAGGCCCAAGGCTCCCAACCTTCGCAGGTAACTCGCGCAAGGGTGCCAAGCTGCATGTGCACGGATGAGGATGGCTCGTGGCAGCTTTGATCACTCTAAACCCAGCCAGGAGAAGAGAGCCTGGGAGGGGTGGGCTGGGGGTCTCTTCTGGGAACTTGTGGTACACCCACCCACCCATATCACTGTCTGCTTACACTGAGTCAAGGCCAGTAGCAGCAGCGAAGAAACGCCGGTCAGGATGGTGCTGAGCAGGAGGGCGGCGCGGCGTCCAAAGTGGTCCACGGTCAGGCACAGGAAGAGGAGCGCAACCGCCTCACTCGCCACCAGCAGGAAGTAGGGGAAGTAGAAGCCCGGTGCGTAAGAGGTCAGGTTGCGGGTGAAGCTGTGGCGGATCCCACTCCCAATAAACCTGGACGGTAGGGGAGACAGGAGGCGGGGGCAGAGAGATGATAAAATGCTCTGCAGTAACTCTAGGAGGATGGACCAGGGGTTAGAGTTTGACAGTATGAGCAGGGATATGGGTCCCGTGGGTCAAATAAAGAGGGTGGCACATGGGCTGGAAGTTCCCCATCCCTGCCCAAGAGGAGAAGCACTACAGTGGTACCTTGCGTTAAGTATTTAATTCGTTCCGGAGGTCCGTACTTAACCTGAAACTGTTCTTAACCTGAAGCACCACTTTAGCTAATGGGGCCTCCCGCTGCTGCTGAGCTGCCAAAGCACGATTTCTGTTCTCATCCTGAAGCAAAGTTCTTAACCTGAAGCACTATTTCTGGGTTAGCGGAGTCTGTAACCTGAGGTACCACTGTACTTGTGAGTAACTCAGGACAGATAGCAAAGAGGATCAATGTATAGGTCTGTGAAGAGGCCAAGTGGATGCCCCTGGGAAGCCTACTGGCAGCAGGGGGGGGGGGGAGAGGCAGCAGCCCTCTTCCCACTGTTGCTCCCTAGCAATTGCTACTGTATGCAAAGGTAGGCTGCCTCTGGACGTGGAGGTTCCAGGAAGACATTACAACTAATTGTCACTGCTGGGAGATTTCACCACCACAGCAATTTCAGAGTGGCTGCCGACACTTCCCAGCACAGCTCCCAGCTCCCACAACCAGTTCTCAAAGAACCCACAACACATCAGGCTCTTACGCAGTGAAACCCAGGATAAGGCTGTTCTTCCAAATGACCCGGGTGCGGAAGATCTTGCAGATGCTGTAGTACTGTGGCAGAGGGGCCCCTCCAGACAGGTTGTCCAGCTCTGGAGACGGAATTAAAAACATATTGTGAGACAACCAGCACCACTAATCCAGGAAACCCGCAGCATATATATTTTTTAAATTAATTGACATGAAGAATGTACATGCTGGCATTCAATTATATTCTCAGGGCAACTAACAGCAAAAAGTTAACACAATGAAATAATCTCTCAACAATGCAGGAAAAACCACAGACCAAACAGCAAATAAAAATGTCAGATGAATTAAGAAGCCTTGAGATTTATTTACATTTTCAAGGTCAGTGGCAGGTGCCTAAAGGGCAGCCAAGAATCCTTGGGTGTGCCAAAGCCAAAAAGGTCCTCTTCCATCATTTCACAGACATATGCGTGGATCCTCTTTGCTATCTGTCCTGAGTTATTCACAAGTAATGCTTATCCTCTTAGGCAGGGATAAGGAACTTCCAGCCCATGTGCCAAATGTGGCCAAGGATGCTGTTCCTGAGAAACCATCACCTACTTGCCCCACAACTGACATCATAGGACACCGCATATGCAACTTCCAAGGAACAAATGGGAGCTTAACGGGAGCTCCTGATTGTTCCTCTGCCGGAGGAAGGTGGGTTCCCACTACCCATCAGTGCACCTTGTTCCTCAGCAGGAAAAAGCTTGCACTGAAACTGCTGCTAAAATGGGAAAGAAAGAGACTCAAGTTTTCACAGTGGCTGCCCCTGGAGCAAGCCCCTTGGAAGGGGTGCTGAGAGTACACCTTCAAAGAGAAGCCACTGTGATGTCAGGTAACTGATAGACAGCCCTGCTTCCTGTCAAATTTGGCCTGAGAGGGCAGTTACAGGAATCTGGCCTGCTTGATGGGGTAGGGGAAAAGTTTCTCCAGCTGTGCTCTAGGCAATGTTGGACTCCCATCAGCCCCATCCAGCATGACTAACACTCATGGGGGATGGAAGTCTATCTTCACCTGGAAGGTGACAGGTTCCCCATTCCCTACTCTAGGGGACCAAAAAACTCCACCCACATCAGAGAAACACATCCACCCATGTTGCGGCTTGCACACCTGCTTCTCTCACAGTGCGTCAAGAGGCATCGATCCCAAAAAGGCAATTGGTGCTTTTTCCAGCCTACCATTGCATGGGGATGGCGTACCTTGCACCCAAAGTAACCTGGCAGGGCAGATATTCACCAGCCCCACCAACCTGAGCTCCAAATGAGCACCCAGCATCCCGTTGCTCCAAGCCAGAAACTGACAAAGCAGCAAGGCTCAGAGTGAGGGTCAAGCCTAGCCCTTCAGACCTCACCTGCAAACAGGTGCTCCCAAGTGTAGGAGTCATCCTCCAGGCGGATTCCATTGCCCTCGGCTAAATCGCGCAGAACCTGCTTGCCTTCCTCAAGCTGCTGAGTGGCCAAGAGCCAGCGGCCCGACTCAGGGGAGAGGGCAGGACACCTGCTCCCAAAAAAGAAGAACAAGCACCGGTGGAATCCTGGCAGGCAGAGCTGGAGCGTAGCTGCTCCTTCATTCTGGACAGTGTATCCCCACATGGAGAGCAACTACCCAAAGCCCAAAGCTTGCTGGATATTCTTAGGAAACCCAGCCTCTTGGCTACAGCCTGCACACACAGGAGTAACCACAACCACACTGTGCAAAAACAAACAAGGCAAAACTTTCAGGGGAGAAGAGGGAGGGAGAATACAACCCAAAGTTTATTAAAAATCTAAAACATGTATTACTATTATTATTAGGAATTTTGGTGGGGTGGGGTTAAAGCTGATGGTTGTTATGTTCCCAAGCATGAACCAATTCAGGAGAACTATGGGGACAGGGAGCCTTGAGTGCATATGACACTGAAAACTCTCCTTAGGTGGCGTTTAAGGAAGTGTGGCTTGTGTGGTGAGACGGGGGCTTTTCAGAAGAACAGTCAACTTGCCACATCTCAAGTAGCAAGGAACAGCTGAACTGTGCAGCCTTCTGCTGCTAGGTCAGTGAGCCATACTAATGGCCTCTGCCCGCCAACCAGAAAGTGTTTTAAAATCCAGAAGGAAGAGAGGGAGGAAAGGGTGAGGGAGTCATTTGTATTACATAACAGCAACTTGGGGTCCCCCCTTCCGGACGTCCATTTTATTGGGTGTTCATGAGGATTTGTGCTCATCATGCTAACAGGACTATCACACCGGATCCCACACTCAATGCTGTTTGTGCCTGAAGATGTTTTGGAACAGTCACACTGCTTCGTTTCCAAGCAGTGCATAGCCCTGGAATCCTGTAAAATGTCTTATACCGCAAGCGTTCTGGTTTATTTTTTGCCCTGCTTTTGCTGCGCTATAGCCCCTCTGGAGCGCAATAATATGGCAGCATTGGGGCAGGATGGCAGAGCAAACTTAAGTAGAACAAACCTGCCACTGATGCACTACTATTATGTCAAAAACATGTTGCAGAAGACACCCACAATACCACCTTTTTCTGGAGGGGCCCGTACCCTCTCCTGGTTTCAAACTGGGGACACTGCCTTTGTGCAGTGCAGAGAGAAAGAAGGGGAAGTGCTTTTTAGTGCTTTCTTGTATGGATCCAGGGCCTCTCCCATAAGTGTCCCAGCATGACTCTCCCTTTCCCTGCAATGTTTAAACATCCACTCCTTCCTCTGCAGTACACACCCCACACTGCTCAAGCCTAAAGGAAGCTGCTCCAAGTTGCAGCTGGATCAAGTGTGTTCCTTCAGCCCTTGAACTAAAGGGCTCTGCCAAGGAGGTGCTCTAGTGAAGAGGGTTTGCTCAGCACCAAACACACTCAGGCAGTGACCTCTGCAAGGCTGAGGAAGTGCCAAGGGGGCTGAGGTTTCAGAGTGGCTCAAAGCAGCACCCTCTCCTGCCTGGAAGGGTTGCAAGGAAATCGTGCAAAGGAGGCAGCAGTAGTGGGGATGCATGTCCGACAGCAGGCAGCCACAGGATTAGCACTGCCCTCTGACCCCTTCCCACCTTGGGTGTGCTGTACCGCTGTGTTTTGTCTACATTCAGTGGGCAATATTTAACAATGCACACATGTGCAATGCCACAGCATAGTGTCAGCTGAAAGCTTTTTAGGGCACCAGGTTAGGGGATCGAGCAACTTTAACACAACTCTTGGTGCTGCAGGACTTTTGTCATATAGGCGTAGATTACCGTATTTTTCGCTCCATAGGGCGCACCAGAACATAGGGCGCACCTAGTTTTTAGGGGGGGGGGGGAATCATGAAAAAAAATTCTTATTCCCCCCCAGCCCCAAAGAGCAGCGTACAGGCTAAAGAAGCCATAGCCCCGTGCAGCTTCTCCCTGCCAGAGGGGTTGCGCGCTGCTATGTCATAAGCCAAGGCAGCCAGCGGGATGGATCCCGCTGGCTGTTTTGGCTTCCTCTTTAGCCCCACGCAACCTCTCCCTGCCGGGAGAGGCTGCGCGGGGCTAAAGAAGCCATAGCCAGATGCAGCCTCTCCCTGCCGGAGGGTCTGCGCAGGGCTATCCCTGAAGCCTGGAGAGAGAGACGGGTCGGTGCGCACAGACGCCTCTTGCTCTCCAGGCTTCAGCGAAAGCAACGCGAAGCCTTTGGAGAACGGAGGGAGTGCTCCCTTTGGGCTTCGGAGGCTTAGTGTTGCTATTGCTGAAGCCAAGGAGCCTGCATTCGCTCCATAGGACGCGCACACATTTCCCCTCAATTTTTGGAGGTGGGAAAGTATGTCCTATAGAGCGAAAAATACGGTACTTATTCTGAGAAAGCAGGGCTGGGGAACTTCAGGCTCAGGGACTAAATATGACCCTCCATTTGGCCCTCGTAACTCTCCCCAGGCCACACCCCTCACTTGGTCAACTTCAGGTCCTGAGTGTTTTTTGCCTGGCTGGAATGCCTCTTGCTTCCCTGGATGGAGGAAAGAGAGGGATGTCTGTGCCAAAACTGGCCTATTGGACAAAATGTGTGTTGCTCTGCCTGCCTTTGCCTCTACCTAATGGAATGCAGCCCTCAGAAGGTTGCCTAGAAGATAATGTGGCCCTTGGGCTGAAAAAGGTTCCCTACCCATATTTTAAGGCACCAGGAGAATTACAGGGAGTTCCCACCCTGAGAAGAGTTTGCTCGAAGTGCGGCAGGAGCGTGAGAACCACACTGATCTCCTCCTTGACATGAGGTCCGCAATGCTTGTTGCGCCTCTCATTTCAAGGAGTCATGTGTCTCCATTGTAAGGCTTCCCACCCCCTTAGTATTCAGGGCTGAGAGGCAAACTTACCACCAGCAGGCAGCCAGCAGAGTGAGTCCCAGCACTATTGTCCCCTGGAGGAGCCGCCACTCCTTGCAAGCCACCGCCAGCCCTGGCAAGAGCAGCTCCCCAGACACCCAGAAGAAACCAGCGCCCATGGTGACTGCCAGGCGGTGCGGAGGGTCACACAACTCCAGCCCTGGGGAGGAAAAGCCAGTGAGAAACACAAGAAATGGAGACGGGGGGCGGAATGTACAGGAGAGGTGCACATGGCAGGCAGAGTTTGCTGGTAGCCTGGGAGACACACGGGTCTGCTTTGGCTAGGATCCAGAGTTCCCAACCCATTATCTGAAAGCAGAGGCAACTGCGGAGGACCTAACAAGGATGTGGGGTAGCAGAGAGGGCCACTCACTTGCAACATAGAGGGAGAGGAAGGTGCCAGCCAGCAGTGCCCCAAAGAGCAGCCGGGTAAATACAAGCATAACGTAATTCACAGCCAGTGCCACGGCAATGCCCAGAGGAATGGACAGCATCAAGGAGGAGATGAAAGTGGCCCGGCGGCCAAACCTAGAAAATCAAAGGAGGGCAGTGAGTAAGGATGCAAAGTTGGGGAATTCTACAGGAGAGCCAAAGGCCCATCTAATCCAGCATCCTGCTCTCCGCCAGATGCCCCAGTAAGAAGTCTACAGCTCTCACTGGCTGCATCTCTGCTCAAACACCCCAGCCCCCTGGGCAGAAGTGGCCAGTTCAGTTACCAGTCCACGGGTGTACAAGCAAGGGAGTCTGGCTTTTTTAACTTGGACTTTTTGAAAAAGTCCTTTGCAATAGCAATGTTATGAAACGGTGGAACTCACTCCCACAGGACACAGCAAGGGCCACCAATATGAGTGGCTTTAAAAGAGGACTGGACAAATCCATGGCCAATAAAGCTACCAGTGGCTACTAGCCACAATGGCTGTGCTCTACCTCCATGGCCAAAGGAAATCATGCTTCTCAATGCCAGTTGCTGGAAATTGCAGGAGGGGAGAGTGCTCTTGTTCTCTGGTCCTGTTTGAGGGTTTCTCACAAGCATCTGGGAGGCCACAGTGAAAACAGGATGCTGAACATGATGCATGCTGGACTGGACTCTAACCACTACACCACACTGGCTCTAATACCAAGTCAAACTGTTTTGTTGCTCTTGACTATTAGCATTGACTCTGAGTGACAACACTCTCTCCAAAGTCTCAGGAAGAGAAAGATCTTCCCTGCCACTTGCCATTTTATCATTAAAACAAAAACAACTGGAACTGAACCTGGGCTCTACTCCATGCAAAACCAGTGCTCTACCACTGAGCATTACATTCGCTTCCCTTGGGGATAAGAACATCCTGGTTCAACAAGACTGCAGCACCACAACATCATACAGTAGCTGTACACTAAGAGTGTACTGGGTTCATTGGGACGCTAATTAAGAACATGGTAACAAGCTTCCAGTCCTCACTGAGGATTCACAGCATGCAGGTAAGGTTGCTACAAGCTCAAGGGAAGGCAAAGCAGCATTGTGATGGGGAAATATTTTACCTGTCACAGGCCGATCCAAAAGCCATGTAACCAATCAACCACCCCAGGAGGTGGGTGGTTTGCTCCAGGGGCACCTGCCAGTGGTTGGCACAGACCAAGTCCCACTAGAAGAAAAAGGGAGGAGACTTTTCAGAACCAGGAGGCTGGTGGTGTTGCCTGCCTTTAGGTCTTCTCGTAGATATAGAGACGCCCAGAGGCCACTTCCAGCTTTTGGGGCCCCAGCCATAATAAAATTTAAAAATAATGGCGCACAATGCAAAATGATCTAAAAATCAGTTAACAACAAAAATTATCAAGCTGGTCTCTGACTGTAATAAATTTCATGTTCATGTTCAACAAAAATCATGGATTTTACCAAATGGCACCTCTTATTTGTTTAAATGCCTCCCTCACCCCCGCATAAAAACAAGCTGCAAAAATTATCAAATGCAGAAAAAGTAACAAGTTAATTTTAAACCTAAAAATCAAAATTAACCCTAAATTTGAGGCCTACTTTAATCTGGAGGCCCAAGCCAAGCCCCTCCCCGCTCTTTACAAAATGTGCAACAGCGAGAGGTTTTGCCTAGGTCAGAACCCTGGGTCTCCCTCTTCCGTCCCCTTCCCAGGGCCACTCTGCACATCCTCAGAGGCACCCTTCTGACCCACGGACCTGCGTCACGACGGTGGAGAGGAGGCCGGCCTCAGGCAGAACGTACTCCCAGCCGCGGGTGCAAGGGCCGGTCCCGTTGGGCTCGAGGCCGCCCCCGGGCGGCGGGTAGCGGTAAAGCAGGCAGTGGCTGCCGCGCGGGATGGAGGCGTTGCGCAGCTCGGGCCCGCTGGCGTTGCGCAGTTCGGGCGGCAGCAGCGCCGGGTCCGGGCGGCAGCGGTGCTGCGGGGTGGCGGCCAGCAGGAGCCCCGCAGCCAGGCCGAGCGCCAGCGGCACGTTGGGCAGCCACGAGGCGGCAGCCAGGAGCCGGGCGCGCCGCCCGAAGCCGCCCACCTGCCGCAGCAGCTGCCCGTCGAAGTCCATGCGCCGCGGGCAGGACGGTCACCTGGAGCAAAAGAGCAGCACCGCCTGGCTGGCTGGCTAGTTAGGAGGCCGCGGTGGGGCGGGTGCTTAAGGAGGCCGGCCGGAGGGAGCCGCCCCCTGGGAGCACGGAAGGAGGAAAGGACTGGGGAGCGCACGGCGAGGCAGCGACTCTCGACGGTCCTCGCCCTGGTGCCGTCGCTCGCTTCCTCCCTCTCGGCCTGACTGCGCCAAGAGAGCCGTCGAGGGAAAGGAGGGCTGCTTGCAACTCCCGCTTTTTAGACGGCCCGCTCGCCGACGCAGACACAAGCCTTTCCTCCTCAGCGCCGCCTACTGGTTCTCGTCCGCCCCGTCGAGTAAGGACACGAAGCAGGCGTACCGGGTGGATTCGTCAAAGGATTCCGGACACGTTTCCCTAAGTTTTGCCTGTTGATTTACATGAGAAAACAAGGTGGTGGGATGGCAACATATATTCGCGTGATAGCATTAAAATTTCAAAGCGGTTTACAAAAGGGATAAAACAATAAAATTATCAGGGGGGGGAAAGTAAAAATTACTATATATTATTCAAAAATAATTAAAATAAACGATAAACTAAAAACAAAAACAAAACAAAACAGAAGATTAAAGCACATTACAACATTCTGCATGCCTGGGTACATTTGCCTAAACAAAAATATTTTAGCAGGTGCCCAAAAGAGTCATTGAAGACACCTGCCTGATTGTGATAGGCGGGGAGTTCCAAAGTGTGAGTGCTGTAGGCAAAATAAAAGCCTTTTCTCCCTTCAAAAGCAGGAGGGAGATTGAGGATCATTGCAGAAGTCCCACCCCCTTAGATCAAGAGCCTGGCTGGAGCAGACTTTTTGGGGCGAGCCATCCAGCCCAGTACTGTGTCCTGGATCCTAGAAGGAGAGGCCAGGCAGATTCCTCTGCAAAGCTCACCCACCAGCCTTGCAAATTACTGTGTGTGTGTGTGTGTCCAGCATTCTTCCTTTGGACATTGTGGAGGATAGAGTGGGCTGCATCTGATAAAACAGGCTGCAGTCCACTAAAGCTTAAGCCAAAACAGGTAGCCTTGAAGGCAATTCCACAAGACTCTTTGTTGTCATTGATCCTGCGAGAGTAATGATAATACACTTTTTAAACCACCCTTCAACCAAGTTTCCTTGGGCACCACCAGCTTCTAACTCATATAGGGACCAAAGCTGCCTCTTGGGTGTGCTTCTGCCCTGAAGCTGGATCAGACCAAAGTCCCATCTAGCCCACCTCCCTGTTCTTCAGATGGCCAACCAGATGCCCACAGGAAGCCTGCGAGCAGGATGTGAGCACAAGGGATCTCCCTCTCTCCTGTGGTTTTTAGCCATTGGCTTTCAGAAGCATCACTGTCTTCTACAGTGGAGGTAGAACACAGCCTTGTCCTCCATGAATTTACCCAAGCCTTTTACAGCTATATTATCACTACAAACTGTAGGAGCAAGTTTGGCAGTTTAACTTCACTTTGTGAAGAAGTGCTTCCTTTTGTCTGTCCTGAATTTTCCTGCATTTAGCTTCCATGAGCACAGCCAAGGGGGAGCAGGAAGGAGCAGCTGCTCCCCCCCCCCAAATCAATAAAATCATAGCTAACTGAGGTTCTGCCACCCCCCAACAAGAGAACTGCCCTCCCTAACAAAAGGCTTGCCCCCCCCAACAAAAATCCTGGCGACGCCCATGTCATCTTCATTGGATGGCCTCTCCCACTACATTAAGGAAGACTGTGCAGGACCCAGGAAAGATGGTAGGAGGTCATACATAGGCCCTTAGCTATGGCTACTTGAAAAAAGGACCTGGAAAACACAGGCCCTTTACCTGGACTGACAAGTGCACCGTTTAGCCTGGTGTACCCTTATAATAAGAAACTAGAGCAGACAGGTGCTGCAATTTGACCCAATATTCTTTCGCAAAGAGCCCCCTCCAAACCCAAGATCTGCGCCCAAATGTAAACTCCAACCAGCTTACAGCTACCGGTACTTCCTTTTGTTTTTAGGAAAATAGGAGGTTGTCTTATTATACCAAGTCAGGCCATTTAGCTCAGCACTGCTAACACATAGTGGCTCTCTTGTCTGTGTTCAGACAAGGCACATCCACAGTCTTATCTGGAGACATCATGGATTGAACCTGGGACCTGCTCTGTGCAAAGCAGATGCTCAACCACTGAGCTACAACCCCTCCCTATTTCTAGTCTTTAAAAATCCCCATGCTTCCCCCGCCCCCCCCCAAAAAAATTAAATAGTATTTTACATATTACTCCATAGCAGAACTAACTGCTGGTGGTAGAGCTTTGCAGTTGCCTTTTAGGGAAGTGAGGAGCGGCCTCCCCATCTGTTATTGCATAAAAACAGAGTTTGAAATCACTCACCAGCCACCTAAAGTCCTAGAAACACCTTGCCTGAGAGTCACATGATCCCAGGGACTGGTCAGCTTTCCCTCCCTGGCTTCCCACCTCTTAGACTCACCTTTCCCAAGGTAGTGGGGGAATGTCTCCATGTTACAATGCAGATCTAAATGTTGTTCCTAAGTGGTGGGGGGGCAGGGGCAGGGAGTGCACAGTCAAGAAGAGGCCTTGCTTTCAACTTTGCCCAGTGAGAAGGCTCAGAGACAGCAGCTGAGGTTGCACAGCTGGGACAGAGTGGCTGCTGATAGAAAGGCCTTTTGTTCTAAGGGCCCCTCCCTGTCTGTAAATGGAGCTCTTATCAATTTACTCATCTGGGCCGGGAGAGAGAATCTGGGGAAGAGGGAGGAAAGATTGTTGGCACTCTGGCAGCTGAAACAGAGAAGGAGCAAGCACATTCCGGTCAAGCAGCTTTCTTTCGGCTACTACCTCTGAGTGATTGCATCCTATATCAGGTTTAAGCTTGCCAAGTGTGTTTGACAAGTGCTGCTGTGCTTGCTCCAAACAGCCTCCACCCCTGTGAGAAGCTTGTCACTGCACCTCAACAGACTGGGGGGCCATCAGACTAGTCACGGTGAATCTTAACACAAGTATTGCAGGGCAAAGGCTGGTTCTGTCTACTGGGACACGTTGGCTGTATGCATACTATTCATTTAATGCTCATTCCCCCCTTACACATAAACAAAAAAAATCCCAGGAACAGCTACAACTCCCAGCATCCTTAACAAACTACAGTTCCCAGGATTCTTTTTTTTTTTTGTGGGGGCAGGGCAGAGAATGTGCTTTAAATGTGTTCTGTGTTTTTTCAGCCTAGGTTGAAGTTATCTCCCTCCAGCAAAGCAACACTATGTCAGTGTTGTCTTTAAATATTCCGTCCCCCAGGTGATAGAAATTGCTAAACATCAGAATCTCACCCAGTGCTAAGACATGTCCTGAAAATTGCTCTTTAAATCTCTGGACTGTTCAGCAATTTAACCCACTTCAAATTATTGTTTGCAGAGGTGAATCAGGATGCTATCTCATCGCTCCAAAGTGCTCCGAAAGGACACAACACAGCCAGCTTTTGTCTCACCAGCTGATTATTCCAGCAAAACAAATCTTTAGAACATGGCAAGCTGAGCTGTAGCAACAGATCCTGTGAAACTTTGTCCATGTGCATCAAATCCCAGGGTTAACTGCAGGAAATAGCCTGCCATCATCAAAATAATTGTTGGCAGGGGGCGCCCTCAACTGTGACTGTTCTGAGAACTCCTTTTAAAAATTATTTTTAAGGGAAGGAAACACTGCTGTATATTGAGTCAGCCTCTTGGGTCTATCTAGCCCTGTATTGTATGCACCTGATTCAGCCCCCAAGCAATTTTTGCTTTCCCTCTCTGCAAGACCTCTCATTTGAGTGGCAGTGGAGAAGCACAGCACCTTGATGGGGATGCAAACCGTCACCTTCCTGGTTGTCAGGCTGACCATTTAACAAGGGAAGAGGGAGCAGCACCTGCTTGTGTGAGGCAGTGGGGTGTCCAACTTCTGCTGCAAGGATTCAGACAGGGGGATGCAAGAAACAGAGGGTCTCTGCCACCTTGAGCTCCTTGGAGGAAAAAAATGGAATATAAATGCAATAAATAAATAATAGACCACCCTGAGCTAGATGGATCAGTGATCTGATACCAGGTGAGGCCGTTTCTTGTGTTTCCAGGTCTTGCAAAATTCAGAGTGCCTTGAGCCAGAAACACTCTTACTTTCCAGTGAAGAAATGGAAACCTTGCAATGAGGAAGCGACAACTCTTTCACAATCTTTGCAGCAGAAGCCAAAGTGAGCAAACCTCACAATGCGTGGCTAAAACAGCCCTCTGAGCATCTTAAGAGGAAGGATCGGCACAAAGGTGTTAAACAAAGTGTCCCATTCCATTCTCACCCTGGTAATTAATATTTCCAGAATAGCAAGACCCTGTCCACACACTACGCAGAAAAGACGACATTTTCTCCAGATCCCCAGCTGATCCCAAGGGGGCTAGAAGTAGCTTTTAATTGTTAAGCCACCTTGGTCACTTTACATGCAAAAGCAGAGTCTAAATGTAATAAAACAGTAGGTTACCTCTGCTGCAGCTGCTGCTAATCTTCTCTGCTCCCTGCCATGACCTCCCTGCAAGCTGTGGCTGTGCTTTGACAAGCAGCTGGGATTTCAGCCCTTTTGATCAGCCTCTGTCTGGTGAGCAAGTTTCAGCAAATTGCTGGTGACACCTAGTGGTGCAAGATGAAAGTTCACTGTGCACCTGTTTGTATATATAGCAAACTTCACTAGCCTGTCTTCTTCCACCAGTCCCAGCTAGCCCAAAACATCTGGAAGCCACAAAGCTGATGCTGTCAGGGACTCTGGAAACTCTCACCTTGCACTCTTTATTGCTGTGCATGGCTGTCTCCTATTTATGCCTCCAACTCTGCAAATTGCCCATAAAAGAATGCCAATTTCAGGGGAGTCTTTGGCCCGACTCAGCAGGGTTCTTCTTATGTTCATAAGCATAGCCTGGAGTGAAGCTATAATTCAGCAGCAGAATATGTGGCTTGGACTTAAGAGGTTCCAGCTTAAATCACAGCACATCCCGGTTTATTAGTCATTCATTTATTCAATTTATTCCTTCCTCCCAAAGGAGCCCAGGGTGGCAAAAAAAGTGATAAAACAACAAAATCACCATAAGCATGCCTGCGAGTCAAGAAACAATGCTGGAATAGATGGTCCAACTCAGCATAAGATAGGCATGTAAATGTTCATCTCCCTCTCCCCAGACCTCATCTTTATTTTATTGCATCTACATCCCACCTTCCCTCCAAGCTCCAGGTGGCATATGAGGGTTTCCCTTTCCCCCATTTTATCCTCACAACAACCCTGTGAGGTAAGTTAGGCTGAGCAGCAGCAACTGTTCCAAGGTCGTACAGTGTGCTTCGGGGCTGTTTGGGAATTTTGTACCCTATTTATGCCTCTTTCCCAAGATATTCTCACTGGGGTTGGAATTGCATCACTTTGGTGATTTGGTATGGCAGGAAGGGGCAACCTGCAGTCAAATGTTGATGCATTTCAGCTGCCAATTATCCCAAACTTATCGACCATGGTGGTCACAGCTGCCAAGAGTTGCTGTTCTCCATCCCTACTGGACAGCACCTAATGGCAGTGGCACTAGATACACAGAGCAGTTGTAGTGAATGCATGTGTGTGCGCACGCGCGCACATACACACACAGAGTGTGGTGGTGAACACACTATCCCTGCCCTCCCTCATACAATTCGGTATTTGTCAAGCTTCATGGAAGAGCCTCACCAAAACATGAAGGAAAACACCTGTGGGATGCTAACATGCCTGGCCTTGTAGTATTGTAGAGAGAGATATTCGGGACATGTATTTGTGTGGGTAAACCAGGTGTGGGTAACCCTTTGAGTGTCTAGATCAGGGGTCAGCAAACTTTTTCAGCAGGGGGGCAGTCCACTGTCCCTCAGACCTTGTGGGAGGCCGGACTGTATTTTGGAAAAAAAGAAGGAATTTCTATGCCCCACAAATAACCCAAGGATGCATTTTAAATAAAAGGACACATTCTACTCATGTAAAAACATGCTGATTCCCAGACTGTCCGCGGGCCGGATTTAGAAGGTGATTAGGCCAGATCCGGCCCCCGGGCCTTAGTTTGCCTACCCATGGTCTAGATGTTGAACTACAAATCCCATCAGCCGCAACAAGCCTGGTCAATGGCTACGAATAATAAGAGCTGCGGCTCAGTGGCTCAAGGGCCAAAAATTCACCACACCCGGTGAAGGGAAAGAAGAGGGGTTATTTACAAGATCTGTTGATGCTGTGTGTTAGAAAATGGATTATTCTGTGTGGATGCAGTCTATTCCTTCATGACCTTTGCCTGGGACCTGTACTTGTGTGGAGAGATGTTGCAAAATGCTAGAGGTAGAAAGTAGGAACAGATGCTCCGAGCTCTCCCTTAAGGGAAGAACTTAGTTCTTTTGGCGTGTTATGGCCACTTAGAGCATTTTCTCCAGTGCCTAATCCCAGTTCAGTCCTCACAGTTCCTTTGAATTAAGAGGAGGGGCCACTAAGTGAACCAAAAAAAGGAGTGCTCCAGGTGATGTACACCTGGATCCCAACCCCATTTTTTTGTTTTAGAAGTTAAGCAGAGAAGTCAGCATTAAGGCCTTGAAAGGTGAGTGAGTCAGGCCAGCCACATCTGGCGTCTTCATGCCTGAAGCTTGCATTTTTCAATAAAAGCTTGTGGTATAGATCTGGCATTGCTCAATTCTTGAAAACTCAGGGAAGGTTTTACAACATTAACACACAAGGCGGCAGCATACATCCAAGGCTGTGCATTTAATGTGGTATAAAAGGGGCAGGGGGAAGAACAGAGTTGGATCCAGACTAAGCTAGTTATGCTTTAGTCCCAATGAAATCAAGTGGCAGGTTAGTTGTCCAACTTTGGTTTCAGTGGGGCGAAGTATGGATTAAACCCACATAATTTGCATAAATACAAAAGGCAGGCAGGAAATTGTTCGGGTCAAGATTGATGGATGTACTGGATGTGATGAGCCTGTCCTGCAGCTGGGGCTACACCAAAGGGCAAAGGAAACTGCATTTTACAGTCAGATACCTGATCCAACTAGCACAATAATCTACACTGATTAGCAGCAGTTCTCCAGGGTTGCAGGTAGGAGTATTTCACAGTCTTGCCTGGGGAATGAGCCTGGGATCTTCTGCAGTGCAGAGCAACTAGTGCAAGAGAACCCCAGCTGCCCACCCAAATACCCTTGGTATCTTCTAGAATGACACAGGTGAGATTTTACCTTGCCTGCCCAAGATGGTATGTTGTAGGAGGGAGAGTTGAATCTTGGGGATCTGGGTTCAAACCTCACTCCAGACATGGACTGATTCTATCCCTGTCGTATCTGTAAAAACGGACATGCATGAGGACTTAGTAGTACAAGAGTATGTGGAACACTTTGCCCAAAAAGTCTGGATCAGTCATCGCCAACCTGGTGCCCTCCAAGTGTTCTGGAATGCAATTCCTATCAGTCCCAACTCCCAGGGATGATGGGAATTGTAGTCCAAAACATCTGGTGGGCACCAGGTTGCTAAAACTGAAGGCTGGGTACACAAAGAAGATGGTGTTCACCTCTCAAACTGGACGCAACACTAATACCCCGGCAAAGCTGGAGAAATTAAGAGCCCAGTTGTTGTTTTTTTATAAAAATTTATTTATGAACATTATCTCTTGAGGGACAACAGTATCTCTGCGCTTCTCTCTGTACATGCAACTGTAGAAAATAACATCTGTATTCGCTTTGTCTCTTTCCGCAGGAAGTTGTACAGCTAAAGGACAGTTGTGTGGTGGCAGAACAGGGGCCTCGGCAGCACCAGCACCACCAAACAATATGTACACAAACTACATTGTAAAAAAAGAGTAAAGTACATTGTTACATTACAGACAACGCACCCCGCCGCTGTTTTAAACCCCACATTCTACGCAAGTCACACTAGTACAAATAGAAGGTTGTGAATTGACCTGTGAGAGTTATTTACATGTATATACACTGTCTGGTAGAAGCCTTTTAACAAGGAGGGGAATTTACACTGAAGTCCAAATCAACAGAGTGCATGTGTCGAAGGGTGTTATGCTCGTGCTAGTATCCTGGTCTTAAAATTGAGGATTTTAGAAAGCCTTTCCATTCACGGATATAAAAAATAATAATGGGGGGGGGGGAGAATGTCAGGGCCTACACTGTGACTCAGGGCTATATCCTTGTGTGGTTATAAAGGAAGTTTCTGAACAGGGCAGGCTAGCTAAACCAGCCATTCCTTTCCTTAGCCACCCTGGCTGTGAATGGAGAACAGTACAGTGCTTTTAAGTTGTTCCTGTGGAAACACAGGGTAAAAGCAACCGGCGTTTTTTCCAGGGCACAGAATGTTCACTCTCAAGGCTCTAAAGCGTTGGAACACAAACATTTACAGGCAATGTGTCTCTTGCACACAGACACCCACCATGAAGGACCCAAACAGTCCAGTAAGCAGCACAAAAGCAGTTTGCTAGGGTGAGAGCAAAGGAGCTAGAGGTAGGCATGAAAAACCTGTGTGTGAAGGATGGGCATATGGGAGCCAATCAGCAAGGGAGACATATGTGGCTGAGGTGGCATTGGCAGGGGATGCCATCTTTGGGAAGTCAAATCATTACGCCATCGATGTTAGAGGCTGCTCTCAAAGCCCCAGAATTCTGACCAATGGTGAGTGAGAAGGCCATTTGGAAGACCTCCTTGCTTAGGGTAAGGGAATCACTAGGTTAGCAAATGTCTTCCACAGCACCTGCCACAGCTACTGCCCTGCCTTTAAAGCAGCAACAAACAATTCAGAGGAGGCAACTGTCGTGATACTTTTAAAATATCATATGCACGTGAAAGTAAAATATAAAATAGTCTTCCTGGCCTGTTCTGTGTATAGGTTTTGGGTTTTACTTCTTTTTTTAAATGCCAAACTGGCATCTATCTGCTAGATGGTTTTTCCCTCCAAAAGGTTTAAAGGAAGATGGGTTCTCCTTCACTAAACTGTATTTCAAAAGGAACCTTCCCTGCTAAGGCATGATGTAGGACTGATGGCTTGTTAGCTGCCTGCCTCCCCCTTCCCTGCAGTCTTCTAAAATGGTTCACAGATTATCATGCTGCCACCCCACCCAATGACTCAAAGTAGAGAGAGAAGCAGTGCCAAAGGAACACCTGGCCTGATACAAATTATTTTTTAAAAAATTGGGAGGAGTGGGAGGAACTCCTACCAATGTGGGTCAGCCAAAGAAGAGGAGGGCAGACTGACCAGGCACTGAAGAGAATGGCTTTTAACATCAACAAGCACTTTGCTTCCTCTCACATAGTCACCAGGGGCTAGTGTCTGCACACCTAAGAATATGTAACAAGGACTGGGCATGATCAAGCAACCCACATTGCAACACTCTTGCTGCCTGCCTCAGCTAGGGGATTTACACTGATGGAAAACTGGGGAGCAATGGGTTCTCTTCAATCACAGAAGATGCAAAGAAGCAAGGTCTCTCAGAAAATGTCACACACCAGCCAGAAAGTGGGCCTAGAGCTCAACTTAGCTAAACCAAAAGACCAATGAAATGATGCTCTCTGCTAACACAGGAACCACACAATGCAAGGCATCCCCCCCCCCCCCCGCAACACAACATGCACTTTTCCTGAATGGTGAGGATTTAGGAACAAGACCTTAAGCTACAGAACCACAAATTCTTCAGCCTGCCTCCACAAAAATTTTCCTCTGGGGGAATATAAACTTTGCTTCTCTAAGCCATCCTCTTGCCCAGAATGTGATTGACTGGTGGCTACACATCTGGAAGGGGCTACATAGTGTGCCACAGATGCTCAACATGATTTTCTGCAACTGAGCCAAGGCAACATCAGAAGGCAACTATGGAATAGGAAACAACACAAGCCCACATAACACCTTCTGACGCAGTTCAGGAGAAGGGGGTGTATTTTTAGTTCTGTTAGCTCAACTCAGGAATACTCTGGCCTCATCTTGTGCTCCAAGGCAAGAGTGGCAGAGCCCAAACTATCAAACTGCAAACCACACTTCAGCCTGTTGACCACCAAATTAGCAAGCAATCCAGCAGGCCTACACTAACAATGGGGGAGCCACGTCAGGACAAGGAGAATGTCTGCACTGAACTTCCCTAATTTGAAGTTCTGGCATATTATCAGCAACTCGTACCCTGAGAAATGTTGGGCCAGAAACCTCTTCAGTGAAGAGGAAGAGATGTTGGGGCTTACAGGGCCCCCTGCTTTGCACGTTTGCCTTCTCAAACAGCATTTGTGGCTGGGGGCTGCTTCCAAGCACATCCGTCTGAAGCACCTGTGTCCTTTTGTCACAGCTTCAGGCTTTGGTTTGAGAAATGGCTTCAGCTGCTCTCTCTCCCTCTCATCCACTCCCCACCCTCCCCAGCCCACAGGGGCCCTGGTTCACTCCATCCTGTCATGAGGAGGCAGGACTCTCACAAGTCTGAATGCGCAAGGGCCTGCCTGAGATCTCATCCCTTTAGACCCTTCCAAGGCAACCCTGTTTAAATATGTTATGTAGCTGTAGATTCTGCACAGACAATGGGCACCGGGTCTTTGCTCAAAATTCAAAACTGGGAAGGAAAGAAACCGGATGAGCGTAAAAACATGAGCATTTGGCATGCTCTGCTCTTGCCTGTTTTGCAGGCCACCTGTTCCACAGGATCAACAAGGCCACATCCCTCACCCTTTTGGCCTCTGTATTGGTGTGTGTTGCTTTTCCCTTCCCTGGGGGTGAGCAGTGGGAAAGGGGTGGTGGTGGGAGGGTGCTACCTAGGGTGAACTATACATACAAAGGTAATTTTAATTAATTTATTTATTTCTTTACACATGACTGAAAGTGATGTTACAGTACATAAGTTATTTACAACTGTGCAGTAATGTGTTGCAAAATAAATTATCTAGAAGGCAGCAAAAGTACATTGTTAATGAATATAAAAACTGTACAGCTTTTATGGGATACAATTTATCTTTATACGAGTATTGGCTCTTGTAGTGTTTTATCTTTTTTTTTCAAGTTATGTTCTCAGAAAGAGAAACAAAATGCCCAAGATTAAAGGAAAAATATATATATTTATATATATTTATATATATATATATATAAACCATACGGATTTTACTCCATTTAAAAACTGAATTGCAAAGTCCTTGCTCTGCGCCACTTATTGTACAGGGTCAGGTGGCTGCTGCCTCCCCATGGTTTTGAAGGAGACCTGGAGCATGTCCTGGGTCTCGAGTCCAGTGGCCTGGCCCTTGTCTGTGCCACCTCCAGGGCCTGGCTGAGTGCTCTCTTCTTCTTTTCTTATCAACTTATTTTACTGTAGCCTGGATGCAAGAAGAAACCAAAGAACTCTCCCACCCCTCCCAAGAACCCACCTACCCCCACAGTTTTGCCCTGCAGTTTATCTGAGGAAAGATCCACCCACAGGCAAATGGGGGGGCGGGAGGAATCAAAGCGCTTGAAACAACTGCTGTGATTGTGAGTGTGTCAACGGCCCTGGTCACCTCCCTTCGCTGTTTGGCAGCCGATGAAGCACAGAGGGGGGGTGTCTCAGGGTTTCTCTTGCTCCCTGCTTCCATCGGTCTCTCTCCTTCCTCCCTCCAGTCTGGTAAGATGCTGCCGTGCGCAAGCTGCCTGCCTTCCGACACAGCAACCGGTATGAAAGGAGCTGCCTGCACCTCACCTTCCCCTGCTCCTGCTGCCTGGTGCGCAGGGAGACAGTGTGAAGAAAGTGCCATTGATTTTCTCATTGATTTTTTTTCCTGCTTCCTCCTTGTCTGACTTGGGATTCATCAGCAAGCGGTTGGGGTGTGTGTGAGCGCCTGCACCCATCCTCAGGGGGCACCCACCCATGCCAGTTTGCAGTGAGAATGTCTCCAGGCTTGGTACTGTCATGCCGGCAAGAGCACAAAGTCATCGTTCACGTCCACCATTGGCACGTAGAACGAGGGCACCTCGTTCACACAGAGTGATTTGTGCCCAGCAGGGTCCAGCTCCTGCACTTTCAGCTGCCACTCCATTCGCTGCACTGCATTTAAGGCCGCTGCTTCATGTTGCTGTCGCATCAACAGGCACGTCTGGACCAGAAAAGAAAACCAAACACAATTAGGTGGGGGTGGAGCATTTAAAATGATGATGTTAGCCTGGGAACAGCCCAGGACCAATAGAGCAGGGATAGCCAATCGAGGGCCCTCCAGATGATGTTGAACTACACCTCCCATCAGTCCCAGTCAAAATGTTCAAGGGTCAGGAATGGTGGGAGGTGTAGTCCAGCAACATACTGAGGGCACTATGTTGGCTATTCCTGTGGACTGTCCTCTTGATAGAGATCTTCTGGGGCCCCAATTTCTGTTTTTAGCTATCTGTTGTTGAAGATGTTTCCATCTCACTAGGGTTTGGGCATTTAATTATTCCGCTGTTAATTCCTGCTTTTCTGACTGCTACTTTTTACTGTTTTATTCATCAGTGTTTTGTTGTAAGTTGTGCTTTTCTATTGTTTCATTTTACTCTTGTAAAAGCAAAATGATAACCATAAATAGGATCCAAAGGCCAATGAGCTCATTTCAGAGAGAAACTAGGTCCTCAGATAGTAGCTGCTGTGTGAGGAGATTCTAAGCAGGCAATATGATCTCTCTTCTTGGGCCAATTAAGGATGAAATAAGGAAAGGGCCAGGCATAAGGCATTCAGTCAATTTTTAAAAGTAATACAGCAAGTTATTAAATTTTAATTGTTAATGCAAGTACTTATAAAAGATAGCAGGCAGCAAACATCAACTCAGAAGACACATACATTCTTCTCTCACACACAGAAGGGGATGTCTCATCACAGATGGTGCCTGCTGTGCTGAGTGTGTGCTTCCTCCAAAGACAAGGAAAGAATGCTGCTTTCTTCAAAACTATGAAGTATATATGCAGGTTTAATTTATTAGAATGTCTTTTTTAAATCGGGCAAGAGCCTTGACAAATTTTCAAGTTCTGAAGAAAGGGAGAAGGCAGCAAAAAGTAAGTGGCTGGTGATGGAGAACACACGCTTGGGTACAACTGGCTGAAAACATTTACATTACTGATAAATAGGCAATGAGGCATTAGCAAACCTGGGAAATGAACTAAAGAAAAGCAAATGTTTTTGAGTTTCATGAACAGACTGTTATCAGAAATGTAAACATTTTCAGTCACTTATAACCTAGTACGTTTTCTGTACATTTCAAAGTCTAATGGAAAAAGCAGCTGACTGTATGGGAGGGAATCAAAGGAGGAGTTGTGCCATTTGCAACTGGACCTGCTTTTTGCAATGCTTACTTGAAAGGCTGGGAGCAGGGAACATGAACTGTGGTGTACCCTCTCCCCCAGAATTGATACCGTTGGGGTTGTGCATGTCAGGCATCAAGAAAGAGTCCTCCTGACTCAGAGAAGGTGGACGATGAGCAGCTAAGCGAACTTGGCAACCCCAACAGAATAGTTTAAGGAAGAAGATAGGATGGGAACAGAGGAATTGACAGTGAAGAGCCAGCTGAAACACCGCCATATGAGAGAGGCATTTGGAGCAATGGGCCCTGTGAGCCTGCTCTGCAATGGAAACAAACACAATAAATAGGGGATGAGTATGCAGATGACACAACCTTGATGGCAGAAAGTGAGGAGGAATTAAAGAACCTTTTAATGAGGGTGAAAGAGGAGAGCGCAAAATATGGTCTGAAGCTCAACATCAAAAAAACGAAGATCATGGCCACTGGTCCCATCACCTCCTGGCAAATAGAAGGGGAAGAAATGGAGGCAGTGAGAGATTTTACTTTCTTGGGCTCCATGATCATTGCAGATGGTGACAGCAGCCACGAAATTAAAAGACGCCTGCTTCTTAGGAGAAGGGCAATGACAGGCCTAGATAGCATCTTGAGAAGTAGAGACGTCACCTTGACAACAAAGGTCCGTATAGTTAAAGCCATGGTTTTCCCAGTAGTGATGTATGGAAGTGAGAGCTGGACCATAAAGAAGGCTGATCGCCGAAGAATTGATGCTTTTGAATTATGGTGCCGGAGAAGACTCTTGAGAGTCCCATGGACTGCAAGAAGATCAAACGCATCCATTCTTAAGGAAATCAGCCCTGAGTGCTCACTGGAAGGACAGATCCTGAAGCTGAGGCTCCAGTACTTTGGCCACCTCATGAGAAGAGAAGACTCCCTGGAGAAGACACTGATGCTGGGAAAGATGGAGGGCACAAGGAGAAGGGGGCGACAGAGGACGAGATGGTTGGATAGTGTTTTCAAGGTTACCAGCATGAGTTTGACCAAACTGCGGGAGGTAGTGGAGGACAGAGGTGCCTGGCGTGCTCTGGTCCATGGGGTCACGAAGAGTCGGACACGACTAAACGACTAAACAACAATAACAACATGCTCAGTCTACCTGGAGTACGGCACAGTGAGATGTGGACTTATTGTAAGGTTAACCTCAAATGTTACCAGTCTTGGGAGTGGGAGTGATGCCGAGGCACAACCTCCAAACCATGAAATAGAGGCAAACCTCAAAAGATGTTGAAGAAAAAAGCATTCTGACTGTCAGATGTGAATCATAATGTATTTCAAGTGTACCCACTCTTCATCTGTGGCAATAATAGCTTCTTTATTTCTTGGATGAAAAGTATCTTTGCATTTTGGAACAGCACATGAAAGCTCTGCTTGGAAAATATGGAAACCTTGAGTGCATCATACTTTTTCCAACACGGAAGGGCCCAAAGGTTGTTACCACAGCTCCACAGGCTACTGGTCTGTTTCTGGGCACAATTCAAAGTGCTAGTTATGACCTATAAAGCTCTGAAAGGATTAGATCCAGGCTATTTGAAAGACCGTATTCTCCTATACAAACCTGCTGGGGCTCTGAGAAGCCCTTTTCTCAGTCTGCCTCCCTCATAGGCACACTTGGTGGGGATGTGGGAGAGAGCCTTCTTGGTGGCTGCATCCAGATTTTGGAACTCCTGTCCTGGAGCAGTTAGACTGGCTCCCTCCTTGTTGTCCTTCTGCTAGCAGGTAAAGACCTTTTTATTCCAACAGGCTTTTAGGAACTGACTGTTTTTAAGGAAAGCGCTGGTGCTGTTATGTTTTTATTGATGTTATTTGTATTTTTAATAAATCTTTTTATATATTGTCTTAATTCTATTTGTGTTTAATACTTAAATTTTCTAATTTTTTTTCCATTTTATCTGTAAGCTGCGTACAGTCCCAGTCAGGGTAAAATGTGGGATGTAAATAAATAAATAAATAAACACCTGAAGCTGCCTTAATTTTTTCCTGCATTGTTGGGGGTTGGACTAGATAAGCTTTTGGGTCCCTTCTAACTCCACAATTCTCTAATTCCAGCAGATGCCAGCTGGTTTGTGTCCAAGTTAACCATGCTCAAAACCCACAGCACCTTCAACTGGGAAGCATCAGATGCACTGTGGAGATGTTCTGTGATGACAATTATTATTGCCCCACCCCCACCCTTCTGGACAGATATCACTCCACATTTCAGGCAAGAGGGCCTACTTCCCAAGCAGGCAACAGCAAGTGGTAAGAACCAACTTGCTTCAGAAGAAGTCTCTATTTCCAACCCTCTCTACTAAAATGCAAGTGGGGGGGGGGTCCCCCATAGACCTGGTGCTGCCAATGCTTTGGCTTTACTGCTCACCTTCATCCGGTCATACTTGTCATCCACATCCTGTAACCACGAAATGAACTGACGAGCATTGAAACGATCTCTGACGGATTTGTTTTCATCTCCCTGAGACATAGAATGAAGGGGAGTTTAGGAGAGGCAAACACAGACCAAAATAAGTTCTGAGCTCGTTTTCTCTTCCCTCCCCCCCACCCCCGCGCTCTCTCGCACACAAATATGACTCACTACAGAAGAGTCTAAAGCATGCAGGTGAAGGGCCTTCTACTTTTGCAATATTTAAGGAGTACACCACACCATTCAGCTGGTCCTTTCAAAGAGGATCTCCCTTGGATCTTTCTGGGTTAATCAATGTGATGCCCTCCAGGTGTTTCTGGACTACAAATCCCATCATGCCTGACCAATCTGGGTGGGGTTTATGGGAGTTATAGTCCAACAATATCCAAAGGGCACCATATTGACTACCATTGTTTTAAACAAAACTTTCACCCCTCCAACCATGTGGCACCAAGCATCTTCCTTTCTTAGTGTATGTATTGGGAACTGCTGAGCTCTAAATCAGATGAAAAAGATCAATACGATGGAGAGCTAATAAATTTCCCTTATCCCGCCTAGTGCATGGGGACCGACGTCTGCAATGCAGCACTTGCTTCCCACTGAAATGACAGCTTTATGGCAAGCAAGCAAAGCAGCTGCAAAGCACGTGGCCAGTAGGAGGTGCTGGTGTCATTGCTCTGTTCAGCTGCAGCCACTTGTAAATTCTTTTCTTGCTGCAAAGCAACACAGGGTGCTCAAGTCTGACTCATTTACAGCTCCAGATCTTTGGTATTTGCTGGTACTAAAATTATTTTGGGGTTGGGAAGAAAATGCAGGTGGAGAACAGAGCTTCAGTTTCCACAATCCCAGAGTTGCCCAGCATTTCTTTTTTTAATGTAAAAGCTCTGAAGCAACATTATTAGCTTAATGAGAAGATGCCATAAGGAATTACAAAAGCAAACACCCTGTGGAAAATTTAGTGTTGCTCACCAGGAGATACCTGCTCGTGTTCTCTCTCTCTCTCTCTCTCTCTCTCTCTCTCTCTCTCTCTCTCTCTCTCTCTCACTCACACACACACACACACACTTTTGAATAATTATTCGATCCAGCCAAAGCTACAAAAAGTGCAGATTCTTTTGGGCACAGGCCCAATGCATGAGTGATGAAGTCAGAGCCACCTTGGTGAGAAAAGCGTCATCTCTGCCTCACCCACTCATTATCACCATCAGAAGACGGGCCCAGACCTGATTTTCCAGAGGCATGTTGTACACCTCCGAATCCAGAAGCATGGTGCATGCGCTGAAGGGCACTGCTTGATTGGCTATTGTCCTTGCTGCTCGGCAATGAACCCTCAATATCTCCTGTTCACATGACACAATCAGCTTCTCCTGGAGAGAGGAGGACAGAGTTACCAAGGAGCAAAAGGCACCCCTGCTCCTGAAGGGTAGTGGGGAGGCCTGCCCCCCAGCAGCCTTTGGACACCTAAGCATTTGCTGTTACCCGCTCAATGCTATGCTGGAGGCGCAGTTTGCCACGGACTGCTTCCTGCTGCTTGAATAGCTCCTTGAGGGGATCCGCCAACGATGGAGGGGGTGCAATCTGAAATGCAGAGAAAACAGAAAAAACGTCACAAAGCCGCAGCACCTTCAGCCACCACTTCTGTTTCCAATGAACAGATCTGTTCACATTCAAGCAGTGCCTGGAGCAGTCTTAAGTTTCCTGCTGCTGCAGTGAGGTCAAGACCCAGCCACAGGCATCCTTGCTCCAAACAGAGCTTTGTTTACGCAGCAGGACACAGCTGGGGCTAGAACTCTCATGTACTCTTCCTGTTCACCTTTCAGGCAGAGACATCCCCTCCTCCCAAATACACCAAATGTCTGGCTGTTTATGCTGTGGAGTAGAAAGCAGGGAAGCGGCAGCTCTTTGAACCAGTCTAACAAGATGCAGCTTGGAGTGTGATTGCCATCTCGCTCCTGCAGCAGACAACATATTCAGCAATTTACACCCTGCTCTTGCATGCAGGAGAATCGCCAGGCTCCCCTGAGGGTTCAGTCCGGATGCTGTTTTTTTCTGATACTCTAACCAAGAGGCTGTTAATCATTTATGTGGCTTTGGAGTACACACTTTCCAATCCATACTTAATTTATCTCCATACAGCCCCCCTCCCGCCCTTGATCCCCTTTACACTAGCATCTCCCAAAGTTAATATATAGTCTCTCTAAGGAGGCACAGAGAGCAGTTCTGATAGTTTGCCACCAACAGCCTGCTTAAAATCAATAGCCAACTCGCATGGGGTCTCTTGTTGCAACTGCTTCTTTAACTCTGAAGACTTGGACAATAATTTTCTTGGCTTTGGGATGCCAACTTTTGTTAACCCCTGTGCTACACAATAAGAGGTGAGAGAGGAGAGGTTCTTTTCCCCCGCATCTTGTAGCTGTCCCCCCCACAAAGGGGCCCCTCTCCATGCTGATTTTGCAAAGAACAGAAAACAGTGAGCTGAAAACTGACTGCTGCATGGTAAAGCAAGGAGCAAATGCTGCCGCCCACTCACCAGCTGATTGTGATGCTTTCCACAAGCACACTTGTAAGGAATTCAGCTCTACTCTGCACGTCGTAGTTCAGTATTTGTCTATTAGCTTCCACAGGGTATACAGGCCAACACAGCACTGAGGCCTGAGTTCAGCTCCTTTAGAGCCTAGGAGTCCATTCCTTCCCAACAGATGCTTTTGTACCTGCACATTCCCCTTGTTGCAGAGCATAAGGAATGTGCTAAGAGGCTGCAGAATGCCAAGTTGGAAGCAAAGCACCTACAACATTGTTAGCACCAAAGTTTATGTCCCTCTTTCAGACAGGTCAGCTGATAAGCAGAACCTACTACTGTGAGCTTTGTTCCATCTATTGCTTTAATTTCCTCCTTCTTGTACTCAGATAAATAGGAAAGGTCCTTGCCACTGACACTGTCCATGGGTTTATCTGCCACAGCACTGTCCACACTGGCAGTGGTGGCTCACTAGGGTTTCAGACAGGGTTTAAGAGGCGGGGATTGAACCTAAGACCGTTTTGCATGGGCAGCATGTGCTCTACCTGGGTAGTGATGTTTCTTTTAAGTATTAAAAAATAATAATCCAGTTCACACGGTTCTCAATAAAGGGCTGATTCAAATAGGATCACAGGAAGCTGCTGTCAAGAAAGAGAATGGTGGGGCAGATTGGGGCCTAAGTCAATCAAATGCAAAAGGGTATTTAAGATGGCTATCTGAGCAACTGTCTCTGGATAGCATTGGGGAGAAAGACTTAAGAAGCTGAGCTGCTCTGCAGCTGAGTTCCCTTCCCACCATCAGGGATGCAGACGAGAGTTTCTATGAAACGGACTATCCTCACTGCTTACTTGTAAGTCGATCAGAACAACTATAGTTTAGTGAATAGGTTATGGTTGGTCCAGTTTCAGAGCCACAGTGCTCTGGTTTATTTTGTATACTGCCTTGACCTTTTGCCTGCTTTTTTATTTTTAGTAGAGTTTCATAATTTGACCAATCTGACCACTGAAGTAAGTGTGTGTGAAACTTCAAGCTTAGGATCAGAGTTGTAAGAGATGAGCACACTCTTCTGAGGTCTGGGAGAAACTTGGGGACTGTGGGCTGCCTTTACATTCTGAGTAGCTTATAAGGAGACTGTCTGGAAAACATAAGGTGTGTGGGTCTCAGCGTTCCTGGGTTTCAGGAAGTTTAGAGGGTCTGCCAGAGAAACGAGAAGGAGGTTTAACTGAAGAATATTGTCATCTTTCTATGCTCCTCCCAATGGAAAAATGCAGATGGGGACAGATATACCCCTGCTTTAAGTCATTTACATACTGTCTTCTCTTGTATATTATTTACTACAAAGCTCGATGACTAAGCTCTTTAGCGACGAAACGTCTGATTACTGTAAAGCACTGAACCACAGGTATCTCACAAGTGGACTTTTTATTACTGGGTTTGCAATGGTTCAAAATAACATCTATTTTGGAACAAGAAGAAATGAGCACTGAACCACTGATATATTACAAGTGAACTCTTTATTTACTGTGCTTGCAATTATTTAAGATAAAACCTACTTGGGAAAGAAACTACTTTTGCTATTTTTATGGATGTTTGTTGTTTGTTTACGGATAGTTGCCTTGGTGATATTATCTTGTGTCAATTGCAGTAGTCATTGCATCACCACCCTGTTCATTGTTTTATTGTTAGAGAAATGAGTAAGCAGATTTGATCTTGGACTACAAAAGCCCTACTTTCCCCAGCAATTTGTGTGTGTAGACTGGACCAAGGAGTGCTGGGTGCACTGGCTCATCCCAGGTCTCCTCCTATCTGGGCGGCAAAAGTAAGTGGGAGGGTAGTGTAAAACCTACTGGCATCACTGCAGGGTTGTTGTCTTGCAACTGGACAGGTAAAGGGCTTCTCCACAGCTGCTAACTCACGTCTTGTTTACACAAACAGAAGGCAGCTGCTTTCCAGGTTTTCAGGCAGGGGCCTTTCCCAGTGCTACCTGAACCTGGAATCTTGTACACACAAAGCAGGTGCTCCACTGCTGAGCTTTCTGAGTTTTTCCTTCCTATATACTCAAACAAAGACATGCAGAACTTGCATATGTCTGTGCTTAATTGCAGATCTGCTTTCAATGTCTAGAATGCCTGATTTGGGATTTAGTGAATTTTAATTCACATCCATTGGTCTGCACACACCACAAACAGCAGCTGGTCCACCAGTGCCCAGGGATGTGTGATGGTGGCTCCTTCCTCATATGAAGTGGCAGCAGATCCGAGTGCACTAGCACTGATTTGGGGGCCTCTGCCAAGGTAACAGAGTTCAGGTATACCTTCCCCAGGGCTACAGCATGCACTTGTGATGCAGGAAGGGTAGATATTGCTGGTGGGATTGGATTTTTCCATGCTAGCATGGTTTATAAAGACAGCGGTGTAAGGTTACTCACCACTGGAATGTGCAGCTTGCTCAAAGGTTTGCCATCCAGCAGGTATGAGCCTGTGTAGGTGACATACTCAGCGTAACACTGGGGTGCCTGGGGAGTGATGTAGCAGAGAATTTTCCGCTTCTCCTCAATTTTCTTCCTGATCTGTAGGTACTCAAAATAGGGATTGGACCTGTCGCTGTGGTAAGGTTCAATGTCTTCCAACTTGATGGCATCAACAATTGCAGCCAGTGTCTGCTGGATCATTTCCCGTGTTTGCTGGGTGGAGGTGTTGATTTGCTGCTGCAGCTGCTGATTGGAGCGCTGGAACCTGCGCTTCCGCGGATGTTGTGCCTGGGCATCTTCCTCCTCTGAGACACGCCCTTTTGCTCGTGTTGAAGGGGCAGAAGCAGGGGGGAACTCTTTTTCAGAAGTAGTAGTAGTAGTTGTTGTAGTAGTAGTAGTAGCAGTAGCAGTAGCAGTAGTAGCAGCAGCAGCATTCTGTTTGTTTTGATTGGCAAGCATCTGGGCTCGGTTTCTGGTGATCCGTTGTGGGATTTCTTCGATTTTGGGGGGCTTTGGGGTTTCAGGGACTGGTTTGGGTGGTGGCTCTGTAGATTCTAACTGGGTACTCCCTTGCAGCACCTCTGTCTGAGAGGAAGGGATCTGGCTGTTGCTTCCGGGTACCACTACGTCTTGAACATCAGTGCTCTCAGTTCTGATTGCTTGGCTCAAACTAACTTGAGAACCACTGTCTGATGCAAGAGTAGCTGAGGAGAGTTCTTCACAATTGGTTTCCTCCTCCTTGGTCTCTGACTGAGCAAGATCTGCTGGTGTCACCTCCTGAATATTCTGGGGAGCCTCCACTTCTTCTATATTTTTCTGTTCTGGGGCACTTGATGCTTCTGACACAACTTCTAGTGAAATCTCATTGGCCTTTTGCTCATCAGCTTGTAGATCTGGCTCCTCAGGAAGGATGCTCTTTTGGTTAAGAGTTAGATCATCCTGCTTGTTTGTAGCCCCCAAAGACACCCCAACATCCACAAAGTCTGCACTGGTGGTTTCCTGATCTGCCGCATGAGTGTTTTCAGCTGACTCTGCCAATTCTTCCTCTGGAACATCTTTTGATTGAAGTGGCAATCCTGGTAAAGAGAAAGGACCCAGGTCTAAGTCATCCTCTGAATTTGGAAATGGATCAGGCCATGCAGCTTGTTCCTCAGGATTTACAGGGGCAATGGTGCTCTCTTCCGAGTTTTCCAGAGCATTAACAGCCTCCACTTTCGATTCTGCTGGCATGCTAGCTGGCTGCAAAGGTGTGTCAGATGCTTCCTCTGGAACAGGCTTACTACCACTAATAAAGAAAGTGTCTAATCTAGCAGGGGAATCTGCATATGAAGCCTGCTGTTCTGCAGTCACCATTTCTGTTGGAACTGCTTCTTCAGCATCTTCCTTTGCTGTATCAAGCCTTGATTCAGTCACCGAGAGAGAGTATGAAACGGGGGAACTGGGATGTAGGGAATCTGCAGAAATGAAGGGCACAGGTGTGGGATGTGGGATGTCTGGAGAACAGAAAGGCTTTGGGGAATCAGGACCCTGTTGGGGAGATTTAATGAGCAGCTCTGATCCCACTGTCCAGCTGACAGCATGATCAGAAGGATTGCCAATCAAACTCTGAGGCACAGGAGGATCCAGATTTCTTGTTGAAGTGGTCTCCCACTCAGTACTATTCTGTTCCGGAATGCTAGAGCCAAACTCATTGTCTTCAATTGGTGGTAAAAAGCTGGACTCTGGGGGCATAATGGAAGCAGTTGCTTGTTGCTCTTCTGTGGCATCCAAAGGCAGGCCAAGATCTGGAGGGAGAGCACTTTCAACAGAAGGGGCAAGCAGTTCATCTCTATGAGAAGGGGAAGATTTGGCTTGCAATCCAGAAAATACACTTTCAGGGGACTGAACAACATTGCCCACAGTTCCTGGTGCACAATGCAATGCCTCTGCTTTAGGGGATGGGACTCCATAGTCTGGTGAATAATATTCTGGGGACAAACATGGGAACTTTTCTATGGGAATGGAGGGGAGAGATACTTTCTCCTCCATCAAGTGCTGAACTGGAGAATCATAATTAGAAGTGGCTGGGACACTTTGCTGCCTGAAAAATTTGTCCCCAACATTGAACTCTTCCTCTGCTGCTCTTCTGATATCTACAGACATTGAACGGTGAAGATTTGTGGAGGGGATAGTCCTTGTTGGGGTCTGACTTGGGTTCTCCGGGAATCCACTTGAAGAGTTGGAATATCTGTCAAAGAAAGATGGAGAACAAGCGTTCATGGACATGGTGGATATGGGCAATGAATGCTGAGAGTCAGCACAGTCAAACATCAGATCTGTGTAATCTTCATTGCTGCAAGATGGAGTCCTTGGTGTCTGCATCACCTCTTCATAGCTTGGGCAAGAAACAACAGATGCTGGTGTTGGAACCCCTGTTGGCCGGTTCTGATCTGGCCTTGGAGACGCAGGTAGGATTTCCTTCATTTGGGGGCCGGCTATCCAATCCTTGGAATCCACCCCAACAACAGGTTGGTTCTTGTTATCTGGGGATACTACTGGAGCCAGTGGGCCTAGATCTTTGAGTTTCTTGTCCTTTAACTGAGTGTCAGGCGCTAGTGGTTTCTTTGTAGTCAAATCCAGACTCCTTTTGCGCATATCCTCATTGGCCTTGACTTTGTCTTTTAATTTGGGGTCTCCAGATCTATGCCTCATCTTCTCCATTTGTTTCATTCTCTCTTTGTGTCTCTTGTGGCGCTCTTCAATCTCAAGATCTTTTTGGCTCAACATCCTCTCAAAGCTGGTCATCATTAGGTCACCATCTCCCAAAAGCTTTTCCCTGGGTCTGATGTCCTTCTTGGTGCCTTCTTTGGGTAAGGTTATTTTATCATTCCCGTTGCTCATTTTAAGACACTCTGATTTGTCCTTTTCTTGATTTTCCTTGAGTCGTTCCTTTACTTTGAGGTCATTAAATTTGGGTGTTTCCTCTTTTGATTTGTCTTTAACAGTGATCACTTGAGAGCTATCCTTGTCTTTGGCAGACTTCTGCTCCTCCTTGTGGTGCCTAAAGAAACCATCAGTGTGTTTGTCTCTGTGCTTCTCTCTCTCCTCTTTCCACTTTTCTTTATGCCTGTCCCTCTTCTTCTTCTCTTTGGTTGTGCTGACTGTGCTGGAGCTGTACGCTTTGTCTTTCTCTGCCTTCTTTGGAAGTTCTCTTTCAGCATCATTCTTTTCCTTTTTTTCAGTAAACAAATACTCCATGTTTTTGTCCAGTTCCTCTTCAGCCTCTGTTTTTGTTCCATAAGAAATACTAATGCCTTCTCCATCCATGGCAAAGTCCTTCTCATACTGAGTAGAATCTTTCCTGTTGCTGGAGTCTTTAAACTCATCTGTTTTATCTTTCTTTTCAGCTTTCTCTTTCTTTGCTTTTTCCTTTTCATGGCTTTTTTTTGACGAGGATGAAGAATGCCTGTGCCTCTCTTTCTCCTTGAGTTTATCTGGAAGGCAAGGCAAAGGCAGAGACTCCTTAAATTTCTCTTCGTTGGCATCTGCAAGTGAAAGGTTGGAAGACTCAAAGATATTGGTGAGTACGGGGTCTTGCCCTCTGTCTGTGAAGCTATCAGAAGAAATCTCACTGATTTTATCATTGGAGTCATCTCTGTATTCATTGAGGGCTTCTTCCTCCAGTTTCTCCAGCAAGCTCTTTTCTGCTTCTCCGCTTTTCGAAGACCGTTTCTCCTTAGTATACTCTTTATCTAGCTTTTCCTTGTGCCTGTTTTTAACCTTCTCTTCCCCAGCATGTTTCTTTTCCACCTTTTCAGGGAATTTCTGCTTTGCCTTCCTTTCTTGGGCTGAGTCCACTGAGCTTCTCTCCTTCCTGTCTTTATACTTCTCTGCTGAGTCTTTGTCCTTCTTCTCTTTGTGTTTTTCAAAGGAGCTTTTCTCTTTTTTCTCCTTTCCACCCTCTGGTAACCCTTTGTCCTTCTTCTTCTCTTTTGACTCTTTGTCTTTCTGTTTCTCAGTGGAATGCTGCCGATCAGAGGAGTATTTCCTGTGCTTGTCAGGGACATAAAGGTCTCTCTCAGCTACCATGCTATCGTCTTTGTCTTGCATGCTATCCATACGATGCATTTCGCTCCCAAGGCCCTCTCCAAGTTTGAACCCACTTAGGCTGTAATCATCCTTCTCATCTTCACTTTCATCTGTGAAGATATCTAAGATGTTATACCATGTCCTCTCCCGGCCTTTTTTCTCATCCCTCCTCTCGTGGAAATCCTCTCTATCTCCAGAAAAGTTCTTCTCTTTCTTCTCTTTTACTTGGTCTAGTGAACCCTTTCTCTCTTTATCTTTATTGTGGGGATCTTTATATTTCTCCTTTGTATCTTTCTTCTCTTTAAAACCTTTATCTAATTCTTTGTCCTTCTGGGTTTTTTCCGGCAAAGCTTTCTCATTTCTCTCTTTGTCCTCTACTTTGAATTTCTCCTTGTACTTTTCTGTTTTTAATTTCTCTTTCTTGTCCTTCTCTGGCACATCTTTCTTCTCTTTTCCTGAATGATGCCTATCCCAGTTCTCCACATTTTTCCCACTAAATTCGGGTTCGGATTTTTCTTTGAAGAATGTTTCACAGCCATAGTCTTTAAATTCATCTCTGTAGGATTCTTCTTGTTTTATTTTAACTTCTTTTCTATCTTTAGAGCTATCGGGCAAATCTCTTCTCTCTCTGTTAATTTCACTAGCCTCCTTTTCTTTTCTCTCTTTAAAGCTTTCAGCAGAATCCTTTCTTTTCTTTTCAGGCAGATAACTAGAAATACTTTTATGCTTTTCAACTTGGTCCTTTTTCTTCTCAGAGTTCCGCTCAACATATTCCCTCTCTTTCTTTTTTAGAAAAGTGTCTTTTTCATTACGTTTCTCGCTGTACTCCCTCTTATCTTTTGCTTTACTATCCCGCTTCTTGTCTTTTATCTCCTCCTTCACCGTTTCTATGATGAGTTTTGTCACAGTGTCATTTTGAATTTCCCTGTAGTCTGCCACTGGTGAATCCCAGCTATCCTCTCCTTTGAAATCAAAAGAAGAATCTGATGACAAATCTGAAAACCACCGATCTTGCTGATCATCAGAGAGGCTGAACTTTGTGTCCTCACTTTCTAAAAACTGGTTTTTATTACTAAACTCTTCAAAGTTGGGCTCCTCCCTGTAACCTTTGTCTTTTTTACATCTCTCTTTCTCCTCTTTCAGGGCCTTCTCCTTCTCTGGTTTTACTGGTTTTTCCTCCTTCAGTTCATTTTTCTTATCAGTCTTGAACTGCTTGTCCTTAGATTTTTTCTTTCGCTCTTCCTTATGTATTCGAGGTTTTTCCTCTTTAGGAGATTTCTCCTTTATGGGCTTCTCTTTTTCCAATCTGCTGTTCTTTTCTTCTCTGAAAGTTTTACTGAGATCTTTACTTGCCTCCTTGGCTTTTTTCAAGGATTTCTCCTCTTTGGAGGTTTTTCCAGCATCGTCTTTAAACAGCCACTCCTTCTCCTCAGATTTAGTTTTCTGAAATTTGTCTTCCTTCTTGAAGTGCTCCCTCTCATGCTTAAGCACTTTGAGCTTGTTCTCAACAGGGCATTCAGTCTCCACAATCAAAGCCTTATCGGTCTTCTGCTTAGAGTCCTCATAGTCAAAAGAAAAGGCTTTGATTATTTTAATGTCTTGGGTGGCAGGACACTGGCCTCTCTCTTTGTTTTTGTGTTTGTGTTTTGTTTTATGCTTTTTTACAACTTTCCCCTCCTTGTCTCGCTTTGGAATAGCTCCATCAACACTGGCATGGAATGAATTTTTCTTCTCCACAATCACAGCAGCTCCATGTTGGGCACGCTTCTTGGGCTCCTGCTTCTTCCTCACGGGCTTCAATGATTCCAGGCTTGAGTCCTCAGACGTGTAATCAGACTCACTGGTCAGCCTCGTCCTTGTTGAATCCGATAAAGAACTGACATCTGACCAGGCTGGAGAAGAGACTGTTTTCCAGTTGTCTGTCCTCCAGTGCTTGGAGTGTTGTTCTGCAAGGGTAGCATTATGCTTCTGAGACCCCAAACTCCCATGGGAAGAGGCAGAAGAAGCAGAAAGGGAATTAAACAAGGATGACTCCTTTAACACCAATCTGGAGTCCTTTACACAGGTAGCACTTTGTACAGAGTCTCTGTCATCCTCCTCACTCTCCAGGTTTTCACTCTCTGATTCAGAGGAACAAAACTTGTCATTTTTTTTGCCAAACCGAACCTCTTTGCCCTTTGCTTCCTTCTTGCGCTTCTTCTTCACTTTGCTTTTCTCTTTCTGCTGTTTGGCATTAGAAGGTTCTCGAGCCTTGCTGCTGGGGAGGATAGAATGGGTTGTCAGCCGCAGCTTTTCCCCAGTCCCCACAGGCAGGCTGGTCTCCTCTTCATCAGATGTGTCTGAAAGGATACGATGGGATGCTTTCTTTGGTGTGATTGTGCTGTTTTTAGTATAAGTTTTTACTTCCATCTTGGGGATGGAAATAAAACTATTTGCTTTAGTCTCTTTCCTGTAATCCTTTTTCAGAAGATGTTTATCATCAACTGGTGGGACCCTGTCCTGCTCATCATCCTCATCAAACTCATATTCATCCTTCACGGGTGTGACAGCTTTGGGAGGCTCCTGGTTCTTGGCCTTGTGTTTCAGGCCCTTCTCAAACTCAGAGTCTGTGTTGTTGCCATCAATGGAACTGGATGGTGCAAACGAAGGAGCATCTTCCTCTTCTGAGCTCTCTGAAAAAACAAGAGCACAAATAAAGAGTAAGGTACGACACCTACTTTCACCTGGAGCTGGAGCATCATTCTCCACAGAAACCTGCTCACAATACCTGAACAGACAATCTATCTTCCATGTGCAAAGCATAGCTGTGGCTGCTTTACCTACTCGGTGGTCTGCTGGGTCCTCTGGAATAAAAGGCCAAAGCTGCGCAGGGGAGTCAATGACAGGAATCCATTTGGAGCATCTGGGCAGAAAGGGTGCAAATCCAATAAGAGCGATTGCTGGGTGTAATATCCATTTGTTTCAAAGGGGACTGCTTCCATAAGTTGCAGCACAGCCAGACATCTGCAGTGCCAATTTATTATCAGGCAAATGGTGCATCCATTCCCCTCATCTCAGGTGCTGCCTTTTTTTAAAAAACACAGGAGCACTGGTCATGCTCAGCCCCATCCCTACCACATCCAACTGTTTCACCCTCATACAGGCCTCAAAGCTACTACACAGTATTTATATAGTGCTTTAAGGGGATTTGGTGTGCACTCCACCACTAACTGTTACAATGCCCCTATAAGGAAGGCCAGCTGTTTTCCTTCTGCTACAGATGAAGGGATGACACTAGGATAAACAGTGATTTGTGTAAGGGCATAAGTCCAAGGTGAAGGTGAGATCTGAATGAAGTATTTACACCTCACACTCTTGGCTAATCAGCACTTCTTTGCACAGATTCCCCATCACTCTGCAAAAACTTCCTCTTATTGCATTTTCTCAAAGGCTCACCTCTTCATCCCTACGCAAAAAAGTACAACTCTACCTTTTACAAGCTTTTACTTGCAAAGCAATGCTGGACACAAGTCCTTTCTGCATCTCTCTTTGCCAAGCAAATTTCTTAAAAATCCCATCCCTGCTGAGCTTCAAAACCACCTGCACAATGCATCATTATGTTACAGCATAGAACATGTGGCTTGGGGAGGAGGCAGCGAATAGGCATCATAGAGCATCTTATAGCTGAGGCTTGTTATAGGCAGAAGAGAGGGTACCAGCTGAGTGAGGATGCTAAATGTGGGTATCTTATTCCATTCATGATACACACTTAGTCTTCCTGACCCCACTTATTATATGCATTAACTGTGCTACTTCTGGATATGTCACACTGCAAAGTTGTCTGGCAAAGTATCAAATGGCCTGCTTCTGTCTTTTCATGTGATGTTTGGGAGGCCTTGACTCTACTACAGGCAATGGTGAGAGGCAAATTGATTGCTTAACCTCACAAATAAATTCTAGTGAAAGCAAAATAGCAAAATACTAAAATCTGATCTTCCTCAGGATCACGAGAAAGTGATGGTAAGTAATGCCATCACATTCAGCCTCTGCTCTACCAACCTTAGGATGTAGAACAGCAAAGCATTCAGTTCCACATTAACCTGGAGCATTTCCTGGAGTCTTTGTTAGGGAGCTGCCTAGTCTTTGATTTCCAATGATGGGCTGTTGCAAGGATGCAACAATAAAGAACAATATGCAAATCTCAAGGGAGCAGAGGTCATTATTAAAGGCCCTGAAGGCACTAAGCAAAAGGTTTCAGGGTGTGCTCCTGGCACAATACAGCCCTCTGAAGGTCTCCTTATGCATGGAGGTACAGGTTATTTGCACCACACCCTTCTGCCACTTCCCACCTCTTACCTGTGGAGCTCTCTTCACTGGAAGGATATGTGGCTTTCCCCAGGAGCAGATTGACCATTGTGGGGGAATTTGCTACTTTTAATGGTGTCTCTCCCCTCCTGTTAAGCTGGTGAGGATTTCCTCCATAATGTAACAACAGTTTCACCACCTAGACATAAACAAAGTCTCATTAAGTTGCATCTATAATGGTCAAAGGAGCAGAAGTGAAGATTATCCAAAAGGCTGACAAACCAGCTCACTATCAGCTAGTAATAAAGTAGCTTAAAGCCTAGCACATTGATCAGAGAAATATGAGCTAAAGCTAAGTGGTAGGGAATATGCTCTACAAGTATAAGATCCTTAGTTGAATTCCTTGCCTCCCTTATTGCAAAGGAGATCATGTAGAAGGCCCTTGTCACTCACGGTAGGTGATAAGCAGCTAGATATAGACACTGCCCTTTCTCAGTATAAGGGAATACCCTTACATACATTATCACCTTACCCAGTTTGTCTCTCTTGTTTCTCTGGGACCGAACAGGGTAGCTACACTTCAAACACCTAGAAATAAGGACACTGGACACATCTTGCATTATTGGAGGTAAATGGAAGAAGGCAAAGGCTGCAACTTATCCTCAACCACAAGTTTTCAATAGTAGAAGGGAAGAATAAACTAAAAAGTACACAGTAAAGAGCTGAAGAGCCTGATGGTGGCCACAGGGAGAGATCATTTGGGCCTGTGTAACAGCTGACTATTCAAATCTGGCAAGAACTGACCTTGTAGTGCCCATTGCTGGCTGCATCATGCAGCGGAGTGTCATCATCCAAGCCCTTGGTGTTGACCTCGGCGCCTGCAGCAAGCAACTGTTTTGCAACGTCATAGTAACCCCTGTTGCATGCCTCATGCAAAGCCGTCCAACCTGCAAATGCATATACAAAACATACACATAACATGGATGGCCTATTTTAGATCAGTAACTATGTCACACAGCAGTGCCTCCATTGATTATGCTGGCTGGCAGCACAGAGGCTTGCCTGTAGAACCACCCGCCAGCCCTGCATTAGTGTAAAGACATCAGAAGCTTGACTCTTGCCTGGTATTTAGCCCATCCAGGCTCTTTTGTCTGGCAACATAATAAATACATCCAGCTCCCCACTAGAAATAAGGAAAGAACAGAAGTTTAATAAAGGGGCATGAGGGAGGGACCATCTTTTGATGTAGAAAGATGGTCAATGTTATTTTTCACAGAATTCCTGTTCTCACCTGAACCTTAGTGTCTGGAATATTAACAAATAGCTGCAATGCCACAAACAGGTCTGCTTGGCTTTCTGGTGGCTTTGCAGCATCAGGTAGTAGGTAGAGAATGCTGCCACAGAAACAAGAATACCAAAATGCAATGAATAAAAAACTGAAGCCTCCTGGAATGTAATGAATAAATGATGCTAACAGGCTGATTTCCAAATAAAATAATCCTTAAAAGTTCCCCCAAAAGAGTTATTTCTACAACTTCACTATTAGAAAGCCTCTGTCTGAGTTACTGAATGAGTGTTATCTAGATGCATAAATGACTTATAATTAGTACTAACCAGTACTAACTATTACAAGGCTCAGGACAAGGCACTTGCTGCTCATTATAGAAGTGCAGTGAACCTTAACCTTTGCATGGTGGTGCTAGGTCATTTCAAATAAGCATCTATTGTAGCTTCTGAATTGCATACTAAGATAGCAAAGCAGCAAGTCCTAGATCTCCCAATGAACACAATTTGGCACCTGTTAAATTTTGCACAACAGGAGTTTTTGGCAAAATAATGGGACATAAGAGATTAATTTGGACTACCTAAAGAATGAGGGGGGGAAACCTGATCGACAATCATTAGCATGTGAAGGTATCACAGTGGCTGAAGCTAGGACAACAGAGGCTACAACACTGCAGTTGAAAAGAGGAAAGAATAAAAAGAAAAGACAGAACAGCAACAACTATCAGGAGGGAGAATACAGCATGGAAGGTGAAAACTTTATAGGTAACTGAGCTCTGCCACAGCTAGAAATATGCAACCAACATGAAATGGGCAAGAGAAAGTCATAGATAGAATCCCTGATCCAAGGCAATGGATCTGTTAGGCCTCCTCACAGCACTGCTCGCATTTTGGTGTTTTTTTTTGGGGGGGGGGGTTTGAAACAGTGACAACATCACAAGGTTCTTGACAGCAAAAAAACAGAACAAAATACAACACATCCCCAAGCTGGATCACTGTTCAGCAACTTACTCTGACTGTTCCACTACAGGTTGCTCACCTACTCCTCTGATGAATCTAGTCCTATCCTAGTTCAAGCTGGGCAACTTAATTATGTGGGCTCTAGTATAATGTTTTCTTCAGCGTCTCAGCCAAGAAACAACTGTATTGTTTTTCTACCCCCACCCCACCCCCACCCCAACATACTCCAGCAGTCAATTCAGAATGAATAGAGTGGTTACCTGCAAAATCTTTTACATTGACATCTGCACCCTCAATAATGAGTTCCTTGATGCGTCGGGCATCTCCTCGGATAGCTGCCCGGTGCAGCCGAGTCTCTCCACGTTCATTTCTCTTGTTTACTTTATCTTTGGTTTTGGAGGCAGAATTAGGAGTTCCCTTCTGACAAACTGTGGATTGAGAGGGATGCTTTGGTGTTGTATCTACTGCTGGCAGGAGAGGTGGGGAAAAGCACACATGAAGGAGGAGTTCAGTTCAAAGCCAAAACCCCAAAGCCTTTAGAGGGAGCTGTTGCCATATAGTTACAATCTTGCCTTGAAGCAGAGGAAATGGCTGGGGGATTGGGGGATGGGAGAGTTAATCTTTCCAAGCAGAGGAATGCCTCTGCAGGCACAATGGAGACATTAATGGAAGACTGTGATTAAGCAAATACTGTAGAAAGCAGCTGTGGTTCCTCTCAGGAATGAAGGGGCCTGAGATCTAAGGGAAGAAGTGAAGTCGATTCACTAGCTGCAAACGGGGGAATTCTCCAAGCTTTGTATGCTGAACACCTAACTGGATGTTTCTGAGATCCCAACTAAGACAGCAACTGCAGACTTTGAGGGAGAACCATAAGGGCCTAATTCTACCTTAAACACAAATTATACTGTCCACACCTGGACTGTTTGCAGACTCTTCTGCTGTCATCTGCATAAGAAGGGCAACCTGCTGGCGCTCAGAGAGCGGATAACCTGCACGGATTCCTGGAAGTCCCATTCCGAACAGCAGGCTGGGCTTCCGAGTTGCGGGCTCCTTTTTAATCCTCTTCCTTTCAGGACCCTGCTTTTCTGTGAAAACAGAGATAGGGGAAAAAATTGCAACTGAAATTCATTCGTTCTGAAGATATTTGCTATATTTGCTAACAGCAGCTTCCCTTTCAAACCTTTGCTCCTGACAGTGTCAAGATACTGAAGATGCCTTTGTCTAACTTCCTGCAAAGTAAGTCCTAGGGTTCATTGTTTTTATTTTAGAAAATTTATATCCCTGTTAAAAACAGTACGCAAGGTGGCTTACAAATTTGAAAACAAAACATACCACATCTTAATAAATATCAATGAAAAGAGACAATTGTGACAAGTAGTAAATATTAAAAACAGCAGGGTCAGGGTTAGCATTACAAATTTCTAAACAAGCAGATTAAAAGCCTGTCTAAATAAAAGCATCTTAGCAAGATGCCAGGAGACAGGCAGTAACAAGGTCGACTGGGCCTCCCATAGAAAAGAGTAACACAATTTAGGTATAGCCAGGGAGAAGGCTCTCTCACACATTTCACTTGTCTTGCTTCAGCCATAGTTGGGATGAAGAGAAGAAGGGAGCAGCAGGATGGTACACAAAGAACCTCTAATGAAGGAGACTCCACAACCTCCTGGGGGCGAGTGTTCCCATGACAAATAGCTGTTACTGTCAGAAAGTTATTTCTGATGTTTAGTTGGAATCTCCTTTCTTGCAACTTGAAGCCATTGGTTTGAGTCCCGTCCCCATCCCCCCCAGAACAGGAGGAAACAAGCTTGCTTCATTTTCCATGTGATAGTCCTTCAGATATTTGAAGATGGCTATCATATCTCCTCTCAGTCTCCTCTTTTCCAGGCTAAATATACCCAGCTCCTTCAACCATTCCTCATAAAGCTTTGTTTCCAGACCCTTGATCATCTTAGTTGCCCTCCTCTGCACACATTCCAGCTTGTCAACATCCTTCTTAAATTGTGGTGCCCAGAACTGGACATGGTATTCCAGGTGTGGTCTGATCAAGGCAGAACAGAGTGGTACTGTTAACTCCCTCAGTCTTGTGGTGGTATTCCTACTTCCAAAAGTAGGCCCTGCTCTGCCTGGCTTTTCAAAGCCAGCCCCCCCCCAATCATTCCTTTTAAAGGGGAGTGTTAATCTCATGGTACTGTATCGGATGGAGCTAACATTCTGGTAGAGTCTGAAGAGTTTGCCAGATCAGCCACTTGAGATAAAAAAATCAGAATACAGTATAACTAAATCTGCCATTCCACATACAGACTTACAGCACTATAACAAGACAAATCAACACACACACACACACACACACACACACACACGCGCGTGTGCACTGCAATAGCAATGGGTAAGTGCTGCCACTCACAAATTCTGGGGGAAAGGGTTTACTTCACTGAACATCTACCAACAGTTTCCATCTGGAGCACTCGATTTTGAGAGGTCACTGTGGGCTACATAGTTGTTCATAAGGCCCATATTTATATTTCAGAAGGCTTGTGATGGCTTAATGGGAAGCTTTATTTTTAGTACAACAAACAGACCTATGGCATAAGCAGCAGCAGCCTTCAAGTCTGAATGAGTGGCCGAGCATGAACACCATTCTCCCTGAGCCCCAAGGCAGGACCTGACAAAGTGATTTGCTATTCCATTCCCTCCCTTAAGTCTCCTCCTTCCCCCATTCTCCTCAGCTTCGAGTGTGCAAATTTCAATGAATGTGATTTCTTTTCTTCTTCAGGAGCATTCTAATTTCCTCCTTGCCAGAAGAGTTATCTTCTCCATAGCTCCCACTCCACCTTCCCCAAAATTAATGCGGTCATTTTAAGCAGTTAAAATTAATGTGGCCATTTCAATACTCTCTTATTCAAGTGCTAACTTGTTACAGGAGGCATGACACAAGTATTTCTATGCAATTAAAGTTTCAGGACCAATAAATATGTAATCAAAAGTATATGTAGAAAATAAAGTTCTTATTGTACACCGTCCAAATAAGAAGGTATAAGTCAACAAAATCATACTTGCTTACACTCTATGAGAAAAGTGGAACAACCACTGTCACGCACATCACATGGCTTACTGGTAAACACTTCTGTTTTCCATGGAGGTTTCACTCCTATTACTTTTTCCGTGCTCGGTAGAATAAAAACCTAGTCCTGACAAGCCTAAATATGCTTTAGTAATGCCAGAATATGTTAGAGAAGCATCAACGAATAGGGAGTAGACAGTAGAGCATGTCCCAGTTCAGTTTTAACACATACGATGATTGAAGACTGAATAGAAAAAGATGGTATAACCACATCAAATGCTGCATTGAACTTATACTGGACACATCTGTGCCAACTACCGTATTTTTCGCTCTATAAGATGCACCAGACCACAAGACGCACCTAGTTTTTGGAGGAGGAAAACAAGAAAAAATATTCTGAATCTCAGAAGCCAGAACAGCAAGAGGGATCGCTGCGCAGTGAAAGCAGCAATCCCTCTTGCTGTTCTGGCTTCTGGGATAGCTGCGCAGCCTGCATTCACTCCATAAGACGCACACACATTTCCCCTTACTTTTTAGGAGGGAAAAAGTGAGTCTTATAGAGCAAAAAATATGGTAGTTTTGTGTGGCTTACAATGTGAATAACATAAGCATTATCTAAAGCAACTTCTTTACCAGAAGTTTTAGTCCAGCCCAAGCAGTGGCTCACTGTAAACAAATATATTTAGGCATCCAGAGAAAAAACAGACAAGCATCTCATGGCTCCTGAAAGACCCAAATTAAATGCAGAAACACACACTCAACTTTAAGTGAGCACTCCTTCCTTTAAAATCAAGAAACTAAATACTGGAACACAAAATACAACACTCTTGCACAGGAGCTAGATAAATAGAAATGCAATTATTTAATTGATTATGCTGATATCAGAAAACATTGCTATCTTCAAAACTGAGCCCTAAGATTGAGGGGAAATATAATTTTCAACTAAGCAAGTTTCCTTGCTTCTTAAAGCAGGTCACACCTGATGACTCCGTTATCAATTGGCAGAAGATAACTAGGATTTTCATAGAATGAAAATAAATCTAGGGACACTGCCGTAGATGGGCTGAAAGTATCTTGTTCCAGAGGACAGGAAATCCCCTAGACTGTTATCTCTCACAGCCTCTGTCCAGAATTAGCAAGAGATTTAAACAACTGGAATCCTTGAGTATAATAGCCAATCTTCTAAAATCTCCACAGAACAGATAGCATAAGACTTCCTCTTTCCTTTTCTAAATTGCTTCCAACCAGTGACTAGGCAGATCACAAACAATACTTTTAACCTTTACAAGGTAAGCAGGCCTCAAACTGGTCAGTGCCTGATAGGAGACAACTTAGACATCCCATGCACAGCAACACTGAGAAGGATATATATGCAACCAAATCCAATCAAAACCTTGATGTGCTTATTTGACCAGTTATAATATGGCTACACAAATCACTGAGGATCCTTTTCATTATTTCAAGAGGACTGCACAGCTAATAGAAAAACATTTTTATCACATTTTAATTGTTTGCTTCTTAGTGTCTCCTTTCCCCTCTGCATCCTATAGCATTCTCTCTCTCTTCCCCATCTGTTAACTGGCACCCCTGCTTTTCAATACTCCACAGTTCTCATTGCACCCCATCTCTATTAGTCCATTTTATTATCTGCATTCCTTAGCAGCTCTTTTCTCTTTTACTAGTAAAGACCTCTGGACCCCAATCTGTCACCTCCTATTTTTCTCTTTCCACACCCTCCCCAAACACCTGTCTTTCCACCCTCCCCACCCTAGAGTTCCCTCCCCACTCAATGTTGCAGTTTGAATGCTAGGACCATGTGATTCCTCCACAACAAACACCATCTAGATTGTTCCAAGAAGGGAACTACAACTATATGTTCCCCAGGCAAAAACAAATGAAAAGACACACACACCACACACCAGTTTGAACTGTAGCATATGTTGCTTAACAACTGTACAAAGAAAAGAAAAGAAATTATGTTCCACAGCCTGGTTAAACAGAGAATTTATATTGCTTCAACAATAAATCTTTGACCAATGCTCTTTCATCCTGATGCAGTAGAGCCAAAAATGAAATCAGTGGCATAAAAGGACACAAAATGAAAAAAGTAAAATAAAATAAAATTTATTAGAAAAAGAAACATACAGCCTCTTTTTTTCTTCCCCTCTTCATTGGTTCAGTCCTTTCCACAACATATCCTAACTGACAAATATTTATCCACAGTGTACAATGTAACTACAGATAGAGCAAAAAGATCTCGTGCTGGGAAAGAGCATGCTGCTCTGATTCTGGAATAGCATGGGCTATTCTGACTCTGTGCTCCCCCCTCGATGTCCTATAAAAATGCTGCTTGTGACAAAACCTGTCTTGGTGGAGTGCTGCCTCATTTCAGTGGCTAAAGTGAACTAGGGCACCAAATAAACCAGGGCACTGCATAGTAGTGCTTGTGTCTGGATGCCTTATCAGCGAAGTCACAGTTGAGCCAGCAACATACCAAACACAACACTGCTTAAATAGCTCAAGTTTTTGGTTGACATCTTCTCTCTGAAAACAAAAGCCTCAGTGGGATAAACCATACCTAGTGAGTGGACAGATGGTCTTCAATAGCCTGACTAAAATGAAGTCAAGAGATAAATGTGAACTCCTGAACCCAGAGTATTGGCAATGAAATGCCTTGGAAGCAAAATGCTTGATCTCAAGACAGCCAACCTCAGGCTTTACTCGGTTCTATTGCACCATCTCAAATTAACACTTTCCTCCATTGTTTAACATCTAGTTCTCCCCTCAAAAAATGTCACTTAAGAAGCAGAGATTCCAGATGCTACCTGTCACATCTCTTTACACTCCCTGGGTGCCTATTTTGCCAAAGAAAGGATAGCTGGAGTTTGTTTGAACTTCATTCCCCACCAGGCCACCTCCAAGCACTCTGTTCCTAACTAGGCTGTGGCCATATCCAGAGGTGTCTTCTGACTGAGGAAATGAAGTCTAGGCTACCAGGACCAGTTTAACCTGACCACAGCCTTTTCATAAGCATGAATCATAGCATCAGTTCTGTTGTTAAAAAAACAAAGAAAAAAGAACCTTCATCACACAAGGGTGACACTGCAAAAAATATAAACATAATTCAGACTCAGTGGAGATGGACTCGTGAACTTAGCATGGGGGGGGGGGGGACAGACTCTGTTCCTGATACAAAAATGGTTCAAGATCTCAGGGGCTGAAAATGTGAATTACTTTCTATAGAGGAAAGGTTTTTCATTCATGCCCCAAAGAGGAATGGTTGTTACAACAATTCAGACACCAAAAAGTCAACACTTGAATATATTAGAGATCAATTAACTTAAAAGAGATGTGGAAATCTTGTGCTCCACTTACCAGCCCATCATAGCTGGCTGAGGACAGGAACGGAAACCTGCTGGATTCCTTCTTACAGGGCCTGAGAAGGGCTTTATTACTTTTGTGTTGGGAAGTAGCCTGTACTTTGCAATTACTTGCCTCAAATTTCCAGTACCTCAGCCACCACCAGGGGTGGTTCCATTAAAAATTAGGAACAAAAGTAAAAAGCCCTCCCTTCAGCACTTTCATTTTTGCCAACTTCATAAATGCTTTGGGGTGATGATGGGGAAGGCTGCTGATATTCGCTGCCATTTTGTAGGTACACTGCTTCTTGTACTGAATGTAAGAAAGGCCCTGTTGGATCATACCCTCTAGTCCAGCATCCTGTTTATAACTGTGGTCAACCAGATATATGTCTACAAGATTCAAGTAGTCGGGGCACAAGGCAACAGCTCTTCCACTGCTGTCCCTCAGCAAGTGGAATTAAATGGTAGACTGTCTCTGAAAATGGAGGTTCCACATAGCAATCCTAACAAATAGCCATTGATAAAAAATCCCCATCATCCTCAATAAAAATTTGTCTAGACTTCCTTTAAAGCCACCTGTGACACTGGCTGCCACCATATCTAGTTGCAATGGATTCCATAAACAACAAGGGGCTGTACGAAGTAGTACTTTTTCTGGGTCTACTTTCTATGTCTCCAGTTAATGTTACTTGTGTGCTAGCTTATGTATTTTATCTTGCTTTTTGTAAGCTGCTTTGAGAGATTGCTGAAGCAGGGTATATACACCATTTCTATATAAAAAAAATAAGATTGTTACGTGCTCTCTCTGGGGCCCTTTTCCTACTGGAAGGGGAGAGGGGAATATCTTCTGTCAAAGCAGCCATCATTTTTGTGGCCTCCTTGATCTAACCCCGCTAAACACACTTGGATGTTTCCCTGGGCTGCCACTTGATCAAAACAAAGCAAGAACAATGGGTGCATACTGTTCTCTCCAACACCTCCTGCATCCTCTGTCCCTGTTTCTCTGCCATTACCCAATTCTGTCACGTCCTTAAGCCTCGAAAGCTCTAAAATCTGTTAGTCAGCAAAGTTTTGCCTCCCCACCATGCAGCCCTTTCCTGACCCATTTTTATATTGTACATACCAAATGTTGCTTCTTGCACCAATCCCTAGAGTGCATTAGTAACAACCCCTTTATTGGTCATTTTTTTCTATTCTTTGTGGTCATTTAGCTAGTACTAAACATGGGGAAAGATTCCTGTTATTAAGTATGGCAACAGTCAGCTGCTCCTTTTATTACTTTTTACTTTATTTTTGCATATACAGGACTGCAACAACAAAAGGGGAAGGCAGGTACATTCCCTGGGATGTTTCCTTTGATGTTTTAAGTTTGGTTTTTTTGTTTTTTAAAGAAACATATTGCTGTCCTGTATCAGAAAAAACTCTTTCCCCAATTCATCCTGCACTCTGCAGGCAGTTTAATGACCAGCCTGTAGACATAAATTTCAACAGAAGCTAACAAGACCACCCTGGCATAAGCAGTTTATGGAGGCCAAAATAACATACAGCTTCTTTAAGCTACAGTTTACTGGGGATTCCAATACCTGCTTCCAGAGCAAGGACTAAACCCTGGAAAATGTGGCCTAGAAGAATGTGTGAAGAGTATTTCCTTTACCACCACACAACCACAACCATAACTTTCTATTATTTTTTTTGCAGTATTTATAGGCCATTCTATAAAAGAAAAGTTCTTAGGACAGCTCACAAATAGTAACAATGTTTAAAATTCCACAACCATAAACCCAATAAAATTATAAACACAGTCAACCCCAGGCATTACTGCAGAGAGTGAAAATGGCTTAAAACTAAACCAGATTACAGTGGTACCTCGGGTTACATACGCTTCAGGTTACATACGCTAACCCAGAAATAGTGCTTCAGGTTAAGAACTTTGCTTCAGGATGAGAACAGAAATCGTGATCTGGCGGTGCAGCAGCAGCAGGAGACCCCATTAGCTAAAGTGGTGCTTCAGGTTAAGAACAGTTTCAGGTTAAGAACGGACCTCTGGAACGAATTAAGTACTTAACCCGAGGTACCACTGTAAAAGGCGGTGGCGGGGGGGAGGTCTTTGCCTGGTGTTGAAAGATCGGAGCTAGATTACTATCTCTGGGGAGGGTATTCCACAGCCACAATGTCACCACTGGAAAATCCCCCTCATTCTATGGTAGTCTTCAGAGGAAACCCTCTGAAGAAGAGCTTAAAGTCCAGGTAGTGAATGTGGAGACAGAAAGTCCTTCAGGTACCCTAGTCCCAAACTATGAAGAGCCTTAAAGGTCAAAACTAGCACAATGAATTGGGCCCAGAAACAAACTGTGTGATAGCAATGATGGCAAAGCACTGGAATGATGTGCCTCATATTACCCTGTCCCAGTTAGCAGTCTTGCAGCCATATAGTGAACTAACTGAAGTTTCCCAGCCACTTTCAAACGCACCTCTACATACAATGCATTTCAACTGTCTGAACAGAAGATTACCACTGAGGCAAGGCTATCAGTCCAAGAAGGGTAATAGCTGATAGAAAGTGCTCAAGGCTAGATACTCTGTGGATCCAATGACAAAGCTGGATCAATGAGTACCCCAGACTACAAACCTGATTCTTTAGGGGAAATGTAGCCAACTCTATAAAGGTTGAACACCACTTTCTTAGGTAGATGAATCACTTAGTTCCATCTTTTGACTAGATTGTCCTTCAGTTCATTAGCCTTATTTCTAACCCATTACCACTTCCAGGAACTGATTTAGCACTCCCACCAACTCACCTGCATAAGATAAAAAAGAAATGGAGAGCTGGGTGCCAACCACATATAGATGATGCCTCACACTATACTTCCAGATGACCACAACAGTTTCATGGGGAATAAGCATGGGGAATAACATGAAACCCTAAGGACCCCAAAGCATAAATGCTATGGAATGCAGCAGAAGCCCTCTAAGCACCACCTTCTGGAATAAGCTGTTCAGGTATGACTGGATCGTGCAACAACACACTCTGACAGTATCTCTAGAAGGATATCATGGTCAATGGTACTTAAAGCTGTTCAGAGGTCTAGGAGAATTATGCTCCTCCTTCTCTGTCTCCTGTCAAAAGTAATACCACAGAGCAAACAAGAGTTTCCATTACAAAACCGTATCTGAAACCCTACTGAAATGGAGTGAGAAAATTGGTTTCATACATTTTGTCCTTGGAACTGGCTACAACCTACCCTCTTAAGCACCTCACCCAATAATGGAATGTTAGCCAACAGCTATTCTCAGCTTTTGAGTCCAAGGTAGGTTTCTTTGGGAGCACTTTACTACAGCCTCCTTTAAAGGTAGCTGGAATTTCTTTCTCTTTGTCTCTATAACAGTTATTTCCTGGTTTCAGCCAATCCTCCCTCCCTGCTAGATGCTCCTTGCTAGATGCAATAAGCCAAGATGGGCAGTGACTGAGAAGACAGGTGGTTGGCTGGATTCAGCCAAGAATCTTGTCCCTTAATAAATTAAAATCACCCAACAAAATTGAACCAGATGGTTTCCCGAGCAGATCCCTTGGCTGATCTGCATTAACTGTGGCATCCAGATCATGGTGGATAATTTCTTTGAAATTATTTCCAAAAAGACCCCTTCATATCCTCTAATGCGACAGATTGCAGGGGACTCTGAACCACGTAGAAAATATTTAGGAAGGAACATGCCCCAGGGCTATGGGTGAGCACCCACACTTACTGGAGGAAATAAGCATGTTCTAGAATAATGTATATTCCAAAGAATTCCTATTGAATCTAAACCCAAACTGGAATATGACTTCACTGGAGAGAAGATTTAGTTTGGGACAATTACAAAACAAGTATACTGGGCAATTAACCAAAGACACCTGATTCAATGCAAATCGTTACACAGCTCACCGAAGCCTCTGTCTATGTGCCACCTATCAGGACAAGAAAGACAAAAGGGGAGCCACTCAGCAGAAGCAGAGCAATGTAAGTTTTTTCAACATCTTTCAAGATTTTCAGGGGAGAATGATCATTCATGCAGAGTACGCTAGACTGTCTGTATATTGAAATGCAAGTGAGCTACAGTCTTCCAGCTCATATATTTTCTGCATGTGTGTCTGTGCTGCGGTCAAGTTGCCAGTGCCTGGATCAGGGGAAAATACCAGTAATAGGAGCCACGAGAGTGAAACAAGCAGCAAGCATTTTCTTCACCTATGTAACTTTTTCAAGGAAGGTAAGATTTTCCTTGGTGATACTTGTGTAACAGAAGAAATCCAACAAATCCCAGACAGACCCTTCTACCCAAGATCTACAAAATACTAACAAACTGAAGTAGAAGGTTAATAGAAGCTGAAGGGCTGTTTTCTGCATATTCCTACAAAGTGAGTATATAACTAGAACACCAATGCTTTCATTAATACTACTGAGATGCTACCGGGCTGTCAGAGCGAGCCCACAGTCATCCTCCCCTCCGCACAAAAACTCTGCCTCTGAAGTTTGACTGCGACTGTTAAATTTTTAATCTTACCAACTCTGCAACTGTAGAAAATTCCTCCTCTGTGGAACACTTAACATTAGAAGCCTGAAATCGATAGGGATAAAAATAAACTGAAGAGACTTCCGCACTCTCACTTTAACATGCTGGAATTAGACAGATGGACCTGCCTGAGTGAATGCAGACTTTGGGAGATGCTCAATTTACATCCTTCATAGGAAGGAATATTGTGGTTACAGTAAACGCAATGCAGAATCTGGTTCCTAGCCTTGTCATGTGCTTGCTTCAACTTTTTTACCATCTTCTTTGTCTCTTTTGGTATTTCACCTTCTTTACCTATGAAATGGAGAGAGACAGCTCAAAAGGGCCTACATCATTAGTGGAGGAGAAATGCTCCACTCCAATGATGCTATGAGGGAGAGAATTAACTCAAATTTACCTCACTGTGTCTGGAGAATTGGTGGCAGTTTGAGGTACCATAAAGGTTACACCTTGGGAATTCTGAGCTAAGGAGCAGCTTACACCACTTGTGATGGGAAGGGTTAGGGTCTCTTGTCAGGGGGAAAACAGTGATAGCATCAGGTGTGTATCTGAGTGAGAAAGGCCTTTTAGAATTGAACTACAAGGTGTACTGCAGTACAGCAAAACTGAGCAAAATGATATGTGGTTCTGCCTTTTTACAAATTCAGCTTTGCCTCCCGATTGGCTGGGACAGGCTATTTTTGCTCTGCCTTTTATCTGCCTAGTTCCATATCTGTGAGGCTATTCTCTCCTGCCAGGCTTATCATCTGCCTTTGTTCATTCATCTAGCCCAGGGGTCAGCATTTTTTTTAGCAGGGGGCCGGTCCACTCTCCCTCAGACCTTGTGGGGGGCTGGACTATTTTTTTGGGGGGGAGGATGAACGAATTCCTGTGCCCCACAAATAACCCAGAGATGCATTTAAAATAAAAGCACACATTCTACCCATGTAAAAACTGTAAAAACACGCTGATTCCCAGACTGTCCGCGGGCTAGATTTAGAAGCCGATTGGGCCGGATCTGGCCCCTGGGCCTTAGTTTGGCTACCCATGACCTAGCCCCTGACTCCAAGTGCTCTAAATACAACTACATATTTTCTAGTTAGAATAAACTATCCAGAGAAAGGAAACTGGTTCACTTGCATAGTTTGCTTCATGTGGCAAATTGTGTTTCCAATTTGAAGAGGACTTTCAGGCTCAGGAGATCTGTATTTTAGTGAGCTGCAAATCATGGAAACTGCTCAGTGAAACTATACTAGGAATGCTTGAGACCCTGGAGAAGGAAAAAGTATATGAAATATACTGCCCCTTTGACCTCAAAATGCTGGTGCTCAGTTAAAGAGATAGGGCACATGTTGATCACTCTGCTTGATTTCTGGTCTTAACATGACACACAAGAAAGATGCAGAGGACAGTTTGATCAGGCAGACCCATTTCTCAACCAAGGACCTACTAAATTCTATCTATTCTAGACTTACTACACTGTTTTAACCCTTGCTGGACCAGGACCGCAGGAATTAGAAAAGTCAGCACACACACCCCCCACAACAATAACCTCAGAGAAGGGCCACAGTTCACTGGTAGAGCATCTGCTTTGCACACAGAAGGTCAATTCCTGGCATCTCCAAGTAAGGCTGGGAGAGACTCCAGTCTGAAACCCTGAAGAGCCACTGTCTGTGTAGACAATACTGAGCTACATGGACCAATTCTCTGACTCAATATAAGCCAGTTTCCTGTATACCTATGAATTTAGTATTCCACTGTGCCCATGGTTTCCATTCCCCACCTCCAAAAAAGGAGTTTTTAACGCAGTATATTTGTCAGGTGGTCATAATTCATTTGTAAGGTACTATGTGCATGCTTTAACACATTTGTATTAAATTTATATTTTTTCAAACAGTATACATGTTCTATAACTGAAGATTTGAGAAATCTGAAAGATCCTATTTAAATTTTGAAAAGCATTTTTAAAATCTGGATTTATATCCGTCCTGTGTGGAAGAACCACAGGAAAACTTTGGACTTTGTCCTCAGATTCAAGGGGTTAAGTCTGCTGTAAGTCACTCAGAAAAGTTTTGGCAAAGTCAACTAAGTGTAACAGTAAGACCCATAGCTGGCCTGCAAGCAAGTATGTATGTAAACAGGAAGGACAAAAGAGGGGGTGGGAAAAGCTGACTAGAAACTGCAGAGGATGTGCTGTCATCCTCTTGTGTTTGGTTTAGAAACTGAGACAGAAAAATCAACTGAAAAGACTCTACTCTCCTAGAAGGTAGGCAGATGACAGGAAATAGTTAGTGGTTGGGAAAATATACTAAAGGATTTGCAGGAGATCTGTGATAAAAATGTGTACATCCTCTCTACGTTGTGACCCCTCCCCCCACAACTTCTATTTAAAAAGGAGTTTGAACAGGCCTTCCTGAATTTCACTAGATTTACAAATGGAAACACAGTACTATAGATTTAACTTGTTATCTGGCTGGTTTATTACTCTCTACCTTTTGCAGAACTGGAAGCTGAAGATGTTTTTGAAAAGTCATAGTTATTTCATAATTCCTTACAGCAACATTTGTGACTTGGAATCTATTTCATAAACAAACAGCAGGACTAATTTACCAAAGGTTCCCTACACTGAATAAATGAGAACCATGTATATAGCGTATTTTTTGCTCTATAAGACTCACTTTTTCCCTCCTAAAAAGTAAGGGGAAATGTGTGTGCGTCTTATGGAGCAAATGCAGGCTGCGCAGCTATCCCAGAAGCCAGAACAGCAAGAGGGATTGCTGCTTTCACTGCGCAGCAATCCCTTTTGCTGTTCTGGCTTCTGAGATTTGGAATTTTTTTTCTCTTGTTTTCCTCCTCCAAAAACTAGGTGCGTCTTGTGGTCTGGTGCGTCTTATAGAGCAAAAAATACGGTATATATATGTCTGTCTGTCTATTGCTAGGGCAATGTCATCCACGTCTCTTCTATACTGGGCAATCATAATCAGAAACATGCACGTGCCTCAAGTCCATTTTATAGGCACAAGAGAAGCAAAAGCAAGCAGAGACCAAAAGACAGCACAGATGGAGGAACAAGGCCAATGACATGGCACTCAATTCTAGTTGTTATTGGCTTTTTACGTATCAAGGAAACTGCTTCATTCGCAAAGTAATCTCCCTGCCAGAAAACAGATGCAAAAGCATAGTTTCCCCAGTCTAAGCCAAGTCAGGGATATTTCTTATAATTCCCCACCACTGAAATTTAATCTGATAATCTCTATTTCTGGTTAAGGCACATCTGCATACTTTGTTCCAGAGCTATCCATGTGGCTCATCAGTAAAAGGAACAGCATGGACTCGTGTTAAAGGAACTAAACAGGCTGGGCTGATTCCACAACTTTTCTGTTCTGCAATGTGGATAGGTAAACCTAACTTGTGCATGCTCCCTCACTGTCTATAAAATTGTAATGTATTCTTATTGATCCTTCAGGTGTGGACAGGAACAGTAGAATAGGCCTGGCCTAACCTGAAGTTACAAGCATGCACAAACTGCTGGGGCCATGCATGGATTGGACAGCCTGCCACTCTCAGGAATGCAGACTTTAAGTGCTGAATATCCTGGCACCAACATGTGCTTTGGAGAAGCCAGAAATAAAATTAGGCATCAGTCTCAATTTTCTAGGAACCAGGCACTTGGGATTTTTCAAGCTCTGCTTATTATTTCCAGCTCAGTGGCTTTTCTTTCTTTCCTCGATGCAACTCTCCAAACTTCATCCTAAGTCAATATTGGCATGAAAAATGTACACAAGCCAAGAATTCAAGATTCAACTCTGCTGCTCCTCTACAGTGGAGAAATAGGAATTTGCTTTTAACTTTTTTTTATTACATGTAAATCAAAGAGGAGAGAATAAATATAATTTTGAGGACAGTAAAACCTTTGCTCACTTACATTCAAATGGTTCTTGGGATTTCTATTAGGTTTCCGGTTATACATTAAACAGACATGCTTTAATCTGGAATTGGTAGTCATAAGTCTAGTTTAGATCTAACCAGAAATTCCCCCCACCCCAATCCATTTACAACTTCATTTTTAGCACAAGTGAACTAAATCACAGGTGAAGCTCAGGGTTGAGGAGATGGGGTATGGAAGGAGGAATGTTTAAATGCAATAGCAGGGGGGTGGGTTTGATACTGATCTCTTAAGACTACAGGGTAGAGAAGATCCAAAGGCAGCATTCTACTCATTACAAAAGATGGGACTTTGGGGGGGAGGGAGATGGAAGCATCATTGCAGAGACAAGGCAAGAAAAGCACAGGCAGGTAATACCCCAAACAATATCTTACAGATACTGTGGAGAAGGGACCACCTCCTGGTCCTGTTAAAAGACTTTCATTTTTGAAGAGTGCCTTCCCAAGTACATAGCCAAACAAAGGATCAATAAGAATAAATCAGAATTGCACAGACAGTGAGGAAGGATAGATTATGCCCCTGGGAGGAAGCACAAGACAGGCCTTGCGTTTCTTATTCACAGTCTCATATGCAGAGTGTGACTCATTCTTACAGTAGGCATGGCAGTACATAAAAATGCTTGTGCTTTAGCAAATGTCAGTTCAGATGGAAGGAAGTGGGTTTTACCTGAGCACATCCAAGGCTCAGAGGGGGGGATTGCAGAATTGCAATGTGTGGGTTGGAGCTCCAGCTTCTATGGGCAGCCGTGCATAGTGCAAGAAATCAGGAAGGGAATGCATGTAGGGAGAACACAAACAGAGATTGCTGAAGCTTGTTAATGTAAAATGCACAAACATACGACCACAATATACAAAAGGCAGGAGGAGGAAAATGGGCTGGGGACCAGAGGAACATGCAATGACACTGAAAGAGGAGTACATAATTAGCACAAAGTAACTGACAGGGGAGGAAGGACAAGCCTAGAGCATGCTTGACCAATCAAATGGAATAAGTTGCCAAACATGTCAGTAGTTGATACGGGAGAGCTAGCAGTTTGAAAATGGGGGTCAGGCTGGTGAGCCAAGTAGGTTTGCTTGAGAAGGAGAAATGAGGGGGTGAAAGAAGAGAAGGATATCAAGAAAAGAGGAAACCTGAAAAGTTGCCCTGAAATACATTAATAAACAGAAGAGCTTCACACAAATTCTCTAACAAAAATACAAATAGTTATAGAATCATAGACTCATAGAATTGTAGAGTTGGAAGGGACTCCAAATGGTCATCTACTCCAACCCCCTGCAACGCAGGAATCTCCACTCTTCTTCTTTGGCGATCACTCGTAGCCAAGTAAGATTGTCTTCCATGGACATGGTCTTAACAGTGAGTCCGTAAGTGACTGTGGAGGCCAATTCTGGATCTACACGTCCTTCCACAGTGGGGACATAGGTTTCTGTGTGGGCGTTGATAACGGTGAGAGTTTGCCAAATGGGCACGTTTCATCATCTTAGCACGTTTCATCCTGAATTCAAGTGTCTTCAAAGTCCATGACACCTTTGGTAAAGCCTGTTCTCCAACTGGAGTGCTCGCAGGCCAGTGTTTCCCAATTGTAGGTTTTTATACTACCTTTTTTCTAGATTTGCCTTGAGAGAGTCTTTAAACTTCTTTTGTTGACGACCACCATTACACTTTTCATTTTTAAGTTCAGAATAGAGCAGTTGCTTTGGAAGACAACAATCAGGCATTCAAACAACATGACCAGTCCAATGAAGTTGATGTTGAAGAATCACTGCTTCAACACTGGTGATCTTTGCTTCTTCCAGTACAGTCATACCTCAGGTTGAATTTTCGGGTTGCGTGCTGCGGCGACCCAGAAGTCGGGTTTCGCCGCTCGCATATGCGCAGACGGTCAAAATGACGTCATGCTCATGCGCAGAAGTGGCAAATCGCAATCTGTGCATGCACAGACACGTGGACGTGGGTTGCGCTCGCTTCTGGATGCTAACGGGGCTCCGGAACGGATCCCATTCGCATCCAGAGGTACCACTGTACACTTGCATTAGTTTGCCTGTCTTTCCAAGTGATGTGTGAAATTTATCAGAGACACCATTGATGGAATCTTTCAAGGAGTTGGAGAAGGCGTTTATAAGTGCTCCATGTTTCACAAGCATACAGTAAAGTTGGTAGTACAATAGCTTTCTAAACAAGCATTTTGTTTCCCTGTGAATGTCCCGGTCCTAAAACATTCTTCACTTTAATCAGGAGAAAGCTGCACTCGCAGAGCTCAGGCGATGCTGGATTTTGGCATCAATGTCAGCCCTTGTGAAAAGATAACTGCCCAAGTAGAAGAAGCAATCAACACTTTCCAACGTTACACCACTGAGTTGGATTTGTGGCGCTGCAGAGCGGTTGTTTTGTGCTTGTTGGTGCAGCACTTTTGTTTTTTGGATGTCAAGCAATAGGCCAAGCTTTTCGTAAGCTTCAACGAAGATATTTAGGATGGTTTGGAGGTCATCCTCTGAGTGTGCACACACTACATTGTCATCAGCATACTGAAGCTCTATGACAGAAGTTATGGTAACCTTACTCTTTGCTTTCAGCCTACTCAGAATAAAGAGCTTTCCATCTGTCCGATATATGATTTCTACTCCGGTGGGGAGTTTCCCTTCGACAAAGTGTAGGATCATGGTGATGAAAATAACAAATAGAGTTGGGGCAATAACACAACCCTGTTTAACACCTGATCCCACGGTGGGTGGTTCACGTTGAAAGCCCTTGTTATCTGCAATTGTTGCTGTCATATTATCATGGAGGAGCCGAAGGATGTTCACAAATTTATCTGGGCAACAAATTTTCAGAAGGACAGTCCACGGGGTATTATGATTTACAGTGTCAAAGGCCTTAGTCAGGTCAATAAACACCATGTACAGGGATTGTTTTGCTCTCTGCAGTTTTCTTGAAGCGAAGCTGTTGAGTGGTGAAAATCATGTCCACTGTCTCCCTAGAAGGTCAAAAACCATTTGGGGATTCAGGAAGGGTAGCCTCAGATACTGTTAGGAGATGGTTTGCTAAGATCCTTGCAAGAATTTTGCTGTCCGCAGCTAACAAAGAGATGCCTCGATAGTGTCCACAATCCATTCTATCACCTTTTAAAAGAGATGGATAGTTTTGGCATCCCTAAAGTCTGCTGGGATCTCCTCTCTCTCCCAGTCCCCCCCCCATGAGCTTGTGAAGTTGTTGTGTAAGTTCAATTCTGTCCACTTTGAAGACTTCGGCAGGTATCCCATCAGGTCCGCTGGCTTTGTAGTTTTTCATTTGGTATTAACCATTTGGTATTAACTGTACAAAACTCTCCCAGATTTGGAGCTACTGCAAACTATCTAGTTCTACCCCCTGGAATGCAGGAATCTCTACTAAAGCATCCCTGACAGATGGCAATCCAATGTCTGCTTAAAAATCTCCAAGAAAGGACAGTCTGTTACCTTCTGAGGGAGTCCATTCCACTACTGAACAGCTCTTACCATCAGAAAGTTCTTCCTGAAGTTTAGTAGAAAGATCCTTTCTTGTAACTTGAATGCATTGGTTCAGGTCCTACCCTCTGGAGCAGGAGAAAGCAAGCTTGCTCCATCTTCCATGTGACAGCTCTTCCTATATTGAAGATGGCTATCAGTCTCCTCTTTTTCATGCTAAGCATACCCAGCTCCCTCAACCATGCCTCCTATGGCATGGTTTCCAGACCCCTTATCATCTTGGTCATCCTCCTCTGTACATGTCCCAGCTTGTCAATACTCTTCTTAAATTGTGGCACCCAGAACTGGACACAGTATTCCAGGTGTGGTCTGACCTAAATTATATTGCAGGATCTGCAGGTGATATCCTGTTTGATGGTATAGTTGAGATTATAGTTGAGGCCCTGGACTAGATGACCCTCAAATTTCCTTCCAACTCTACAGTTCTATGATTACGTATATGCCTTATGTTCTAACCATCCTGGTGCTTTTGAAGGTAGTTATGATTCCTACTGCAATGCGCAGAATCTTCAAATGCTTCACATGCACAGGTGAATTCTGGAAAAAATCCCACATGCCTGAAAATTAAATACAGGCTCCTAAAAATTGGATTTTGTCTCCTATGTTTCTCCTCCACCATCAGACCTATGTAGTACGTGGCTGATATCCTCATGACAAAACAAAGCAGAGTTGTTGATCTCAGTGTTACCTACTCAAATGCATCCTCCATGTTAGACCCCGGTGACCTGCACGTTATCTTAACACACATGAAAAAGTAAAAGAAAAAAGGATTGCAATCCTCATCCAAGCTATTCAAAACAGGAATGACAAGTATAGATTTTCACGCTATCCCATTTAGATTACCTGTAAATCCAATTTAAAGCAAAGATGAAGAGGCACCAAACTCATTGTTCTAATAGGCATCCAAGTGAAATCAAAAACCCTTCACAGCTAGATTTCAAAAGGAAATTGTAGGTGAAAATTTTAAACTATTAAAAAAGGTTTATAATATATTATTTGAATGGGAGACTAAAGACGAGGAAGTAAAATCTACAATGATTAAATGGACTCAGGATATCAGACATAACATACAATTGGAGGATTGGGAGAAATTATGGACAGTAAATTTAAAATTTACTGACTGTATTTTACTAAAAGAAAACTACATCAAAATGATGTATCGATGGTATATTATGCCAAGAAAAATGGCTAAAATGTATAAATCAAGTTCCAACAAATGCTGGAAGTGTAAAGAAAAGGAAGGTACTTTTTATCATTTATGGTATAATTGTAATATAGCTAAAAGTTATGGGGAAATGATATATAATGAAATGAAAAAAATGTTGAAGATAACTTTCGTAAAATCCCCATAAGATTTTTTGCTTGGAATTTTAGGTAAAGATTTGGCAAGAAAGAAACACAGACTTTTTATGTACGCGACTACGGCAGCAAGGATATTATGGGCGCAAGGATGAAAAAGTGATAAAGTACCAACTAAAGAAGAATGGCAAAGAAAACTTACAGAATACGCCGAAATGGCAAAATTAACGGACAGATTAAGAAATAAGGACAAAAAAATCCTTTAAGGAAGACTGGGAACCATTTGCGGCTTATTTACAAAAACAATATAAGGAATTGGACTCATTAGTAAGTTTCGAGTAAACACTTACAAATAGCAGCATTAATTGTTATTAAAAGATTATAAAGTTCAAATTAGGATAGGATAGGGAAATAGCAAGAACTGGGGTGATATGAAAATAAACCAGAATGGGAGTTGATTGAAGTCCAGGGGGATGGGGGAAAATTGGGATAGAAATGATTTATATGATGCTTGAAGTATTATTGTATTAATGGATTATTTTTTTGAAAATGTCAATAAAAATTATTTAAAAAACAACCACCACCCTTCACAGCTTAGATAGCCCCGTGGTCCCATTTAGAGGCTTCTTCAAGCTCTTGTCTAAATCAGAGTGATCAATGCAGCCCCAGACACACAAATACAATAATTTAGGGAGGATTCAGACATCCAAAATGAGATGTGCCCTGGTTGCTATTGGGGAAGCATTTGATTGAATGCAGATAGAGTTAGTTGAAAATTATTCCTGTGATCACAACAGCTGGAAAATGCTTCTCTGCAATTGTGGAAATTGTCACTTAGAAGCTGTGGTTTGTTCCACAAACAATGTGGGTCAAATGGCATGTTTTGTACTCACAAATGTATGGCAGTGGTGACGGACCCTTTTCAGTCCAACAGCTGAATTCACTTGTGGACAGCATTTCACAGTGATGACCACAGACAGAGGCTAAAGTGAGCAACAGGTATGACTTTTGCCTTTGAGAAGCAGGCTACATACAGCCACAGAGAAGTCAGAGGTTTCCACACACCCCTCACACCTTTCCATCCGGGCAAGCAAGGCCTTATCACAATTCAAGCACACACTCCAGTCAGCCAAAATCAATCAAGGAGAACACAGAGCAGGGTCAGTAATGGGTGTGGATTGGGGAGCATCTCCAGGGCCACATGGAGAAGGCTGAAGGGCCATTTCTAGACTCTGAGTCTGAGGTTTCCACTCCCTCCTTAGGGACAAGTTGCATGAAAATATTTCTGACATACTTTCTATTCCTGCCCAGTCTCCTAAAAATTATTTTGTTGCCAAGGAATTAAAAATATTTTTCATACTTTTACTGTTGCCCATCAGGAAATGAAAAGAAGCCATTTCTATTCCTTATCCCTAAACCAACCCACCAGGCTGGGAAGTATTTGACACTGTTCATAACAGCATTTGTCAACAAGGAAAGGCTAGTATTGATGGATATATTTCTTGGTCCCTGAAGCTTGCTCTCAATTTCTTCCTTTCAGAAAGGAAGTTGCCAGGGCCAAGATGACAGGACAGCACCCCTTCCCCCCCCCCAAGCCAGATCCTCGATGCCAAATTTCACAGATGGCTGAGTAGCTAGTGCTGCAGTTTCTAAGAATGATGTGTGCTAGACTAGGTACAATGTACTACCATTATAGGGTGCGGCTCGGAAGGACACCCCCCCCCATTCATTTAATTCTATGGTTGCTAGGTGAGGACAGTCTCTTGGCTTTTTCCCTTAAGCAAAAGGGCTAAAGTTACACAAATAAAGACCCAATGCAGAACAGCCCATTGGAGTCCACAGCTGCACGGATGGTATTAAAGCCAGCAACAGAAATGCAAACAAGTAACAGTTTCATACACTAAGACATTTCTCAATAAGCCAGCAATTCTCACGGATTCTCCAGCCAATTAAGCAACTTGTGACTAACAAGCCTGTTCCCATGGAAGCCAGTTCAACCTATATCAGCAGCAGCCGGTTAAGCAACCCAACAATGTTCATATTCCAGGATGGGGGGGTGGGGAAGAATAGCTGACAGTTCATCTGACTCATCACGCATTGCTAATCCACTAATTAGCATCACAAACACGTTTAAAGATTAACACAGTGGATGCTGAAACACAGCAGTGTTTTGTAAAGACACTGGAGTCAACTAGACCTGCCTTTCTTCATGCCACAAAGGTGATCAGGTGTGTAGAGCAAGGTAGGTCACAATATAACCCTGTTCTTTCAAAGCCTGAAAGATTCAGTGCCACCTATTTGCTAAATGAAGACAATCTGGGGGTTAGGCAACACCTCTCCTTAGTGTATCTGGTGCTTCGCAGGGCCATGAAGATGTAACATCACTTCAACAGGAGCAGCTGCTGATGCCAGAAATGGCATATCGTAAATATAACACTGTAGCCAAAGTTGATTTTGTTCAGAGTTTTCCATGGAATTTATTAGGGGAAATATTCAACAGCTGACTATGAACTGATATGGACCTTGCTCTTTATTTGACGGATTTCAAATACTTGTGGCCTCTTTTAGTGGACAGATTCTATAAGACGTATCTTTCTGGTTGTATCATGGATGTGGGGATCTTTTGCTTTTAATACGTATGTTTGCTGTAATTGGTTTTAGGTTTTCATTATTGCATTGTAAGTCACTTTGTGTCACTTTTGCAATAATAGTAATAACAAACAACAGAAACAACAATACTGACTCTAAAGTAATTTAAATATGGTTCCTAGTCCTGGAATCTGACACACGATGTGCATATGTGTATTCATGAAAGTAGCAACAGACTTTTTCTGGCTCTCATGATGTGAAGAAGTCTATCTGAAAGCCTGCAACACATTGCACTAAGTTCTAGTGCTTCATTGTAGCCTCCTGTCAGGTCTCCTAACCCAGTATCTCATGATCACATCAGTGCATCTCAGTTCCAATCTCAGTTCAGGCATGAACCCTTAGCTTTAGACAAAGCACTTCCTTTCAGTCTCCCATGTGCAATATGAAGATGATAATACTGGTCATTCAGATTGTTTTAAGGATTACTGTGATTGTGTATGTGAAAAGTTGTTCCTGAGCCTGAACAGAGGTGGACTGGAGTAAGACAGATAAGTGAAAATACAAGGCTTGCTTTCAGAGACCACCGGTGTGTTTTATGGTTCTTTACTTCAGAGGAAACTTATATCCTATTGCAGCATGAAAGGCCTGTATTTGAAGAAGCAGAAAACATTTTTCTCATCACTTGGAGTCAAGAATCTAAGTGTCCTCCACAAATTCCCTAATCACATGTATGTACTGGGTAAAGTGCAATGCAAAATTCCAATTTTTATGAACATGTCCAATGCTGGGAGGTAACCAAAACTTATGTCTAGTCCTCATGAGGTTTTGTTTTTTGTTGTTGTTGTTGTTGTTAAAAAAAAAACTGTGGCTGGGCTGTACCACTTTAGACTTTAGGTATATCAGGAAGAATGTTCAAGCCTGTCATTCTCTTTGACTTGATAGTTTTCTTATGTGCATGAATGCATTGATTGATTGATTGATTGATTGATTGATTGATTGTATGAAGGATCATACTGTTATGTGCACACACCCCTGCTGCCTGAAGTGGCACAGCCCAAACACAGGTTGGCTATTTCCACCTAAACTAAGTCTTAGTCATAGCAGCTGCACAGATGAGAAGCTGAGCAGTGTGAGGTTTTGGGGACCTTTTATTATTTGTTTTGGGGAAATTCCATTATTTCCACCTGTGCTTGTTTACGGTACTCTCTCTTGCTCTGGTGCTAAAGAGGACTCCGGACTTGGACTGAAGTGTGACTCACAACTTGAATGCACTGCTACAGCGGTCAGGAAGATGACCATGGCTAGCAACACAATCTCTTACATTCACAGTATCAGCATTGCTATCACACTGCAAGGACTATGCACCTCTGACAAACATCATGAGTCAGGCATCATCTACTCCCTCTTCTACCTTAACAAGGACCTGAAGAACACAGGATTAAAGTTAAAACAAGACAAGGGGTGTGTGTGTGTGTGTGTGTGTGTGTGTGTGTGCATAAAACCACCCAAGCAGCTTAAAACACAGCAGCTTAATGACAGGGCAGAATCTGCAGCTGCTAGAATGACAGGCAAAAAGGCAGGTTAATGATCAATCTTCCACAGATGGATCTAAGGGCAGCAGTTTTCAGATTACCACACACTGGGTTTAAATTGCCTTCTGCCTTCTGAAGATTTCCCCACACCCCCAGTTTCGAATGAGCATTGGATTCTCTCTTCCTACAGTAACCAACAGTGAAATCTTGCACTGTGCTGGTAAACAACTGCTGCATTCCACTCCAAAGATAGCCAAGCTCGACTGACCCAAAGACTGCCCATAACATGCTGTTCACTTGCATCTTAGGAGAGATGTTGGAATGATTTAATATTTGGAAGAGTTCCCTAAGATGTTTTGGTGACAGATAAAGGAAATGTACAATCTTTTATTTATTTCTCTAGTATTGTGGGTTTCCTTTACGCCATAAAACTGTGGTAGGGAGAAGTGCCATTGAAGTTCATTTCCCCCTCAAAATAACATTACTAAATAGCAGCCAATGGCAGGAATGTTGAACTTGGACCCTAGTTTTAAACAACAGTTCAACCATGGAGCACCCTTGTAGCTAAGAAAAGTCATTTTACCTCTACAAAACAGAATGAGAATTTTCACAGTATTGTTGCAAGGATTTAATTGTTAGATACTGCAACCCATTTTGCATTCCCAATACAAGACTAAACCCTAAAAGCCTAGATTCAGGTAGACAAACTTAGTTGATCTCTAAGGTGCTACTGGACAATTTTTATATATATATTTTTTATTCCTAAAAGCCTAGACATCAGATCACAATAGCTCACCTTGGAGCAACCTGGAACTTAGAATTTGCAAAGGCTTGTTTCAGTATTTTTATTATGAGTGCTGCGAGCAGGATGCATAATATTTTAAAGTGCTGCTGTTTTTAGCTGTATCACTGGATTTTTGAAAAAATAAACAATTCTTTATGTTTTAAAGGAAACTGCTTATTTTAAGAGTTTTATGAAAGCTACCTTGGGAGGGCTTGGTGGTATATCAATATTTGATATAAATATTTAATATAGAGAGAAATAAACAGTCTCCCATAATTACGTGACATTTGCCCACTACCACCATCTGGACCTCCATAAAGAGAAAAGGCTTTCTTCTCACAAAGTCTACCACACTTTCTCTCCTCCCTCTGTAACAGCAGCAGCCATATTATTCTCATTTGAAAGGAGCAAAAAGGACTATGGTAGCCTGTGTGTGGCTTTGAGAAGCTGCTCTGTTCCTCAGCTTCAAAATGGCCAATTTCCTGAAGGCTTTGATATTAAACAGGCCTCTCTCTATGCCAGGGGTGAGTAACCTATGGACCGCCAAATGTTGCTGAACCACAACTCCTATCATCCCTTACCACTGGCCATGCTGGCCAAGGCTAATTTGAGTTGAGTCTGAAAACACCTAGAAGCCACTGGTTCTCCATCCATACTCTATGCCCTGCAACCCAATCAAGTTTCAGAAAGCCATAGCTGCATCTTCCAGAAACAGAGGACTCAAGGGAATTCAGAGCATACGTTAAAAGCATTCAGTGTGGCCTAACTGAAACAGCATACCAACCACTAAATAGCATGTGTTGAAACTGTAGAAGCAGGCAGACTACATGACACAATACAGATATACAGAAAGGAAGAAGGCATACAGCTCTAGGAGGGGGAGTTTGGCACCTTCAGTCAGATCCATGACTCAGCCAGCAGCTCACAAAAAATCAGGCAGGAGATTACAGCCAACAAGAGCAAAGACAGAATTTTTGGAAGCTTCCCCTGTTGACCAACTGCAGCAGCTTTACCATCACTCAGGTCATTTCAAAGCCCTTGTACTATGGCTCCTGCTGCTGAGACACCCCATCACCAGATTTAGTGATCTGAAGAGTGCAGAGCTTAGATTTGGAAGAGCTCCAAGCCCTTGTCTCAACACAGCACCAAAGAGCTGCCTGGGGCCGCATTAGTGAGAAAGGATTTCTAAAATATGTTCTTGGCCTCTGCTTTCTTGTTCCATTCTGTCTTGGCTGCATCATACATAATTATATACAGAATACAGTTGCCCAAAATGGGGAACGGCCAATGTTTCTAGCACACTTTGGAGGCTGCTGGGTGTGGCATGGGGGGAGGGGGAATGAGAGGAACAAAATGTGAGACCTGTCAGAAGAGGGAAATATCAGGTAGACTATGGACTGTTCCTTCAAAACAGAGAGTGTCGTATCAGGTATCCCAAACAGATTACACTTTTTTATATAGAACAAGGCAGGAAACCATCTCAGGAATTCTGTGAACCAATAAAAATATGCCACCTCTACCATTCTGTATAATGCTGGTCTGCCTTTTAAAACAAACACATCACCAACATTTGTGCTTTGCCTGCAGCAGAAAGATCTGAAGCTTCAACTGACTTTAAATGTGGCAGACTCACCTTAGTTTAGAGATTTTTAAGCAGACATCAGGGATGTTGCAGTGTGCTTTTCCCACCAGCAGGGCTTCATGACCTGCAAGGTACCTTCCAACTCTATGATTCTATAAACCTGACTATTTGAATGGGTTCAAGAAGTATGATATTTGTCCTACAAGTAATAAAAAATGATAGTGTAACATGAGCTTGAACACTGTGTGCAGGCCATGTTCTCCATGTCACGCTAAGTGGGGGAAATGCCTTTGTTTAGCATTCTGAGAATGTGCTTCTAAATCATCACACTGAGATGTAAATAACGCAGCTCAATAATAAAGCTGCTTATTTTTCCTCAACACATCAGCCTTCCTGTGTGCCCTACATGTTTTCAGCTCAAGCTGAGGGGTGGGAGTGACTTCAAAAACATTTCCAGTGAACAGATGCCTACTAACTGCATCTTACCACTAGGAGTGGAGGAAAGAGCTCTGGAGGCTGCTGTTGTTTATCACATGAGTGGACACGGGAGTAAAATAAACAAGAAAGAAGGAACCATGTGTAATCTGTCACATCAGGGAAACAATGGACAGAACACATAGCCCACTTTTGGACCATAAGTGCAACCATGCATTATTCATACACCAGAAGCAACAGCCATATAGAGTTGCTTCAAGAGCAATCTCCACCCAGAGTTCTTCTAATCCTTAAGTATTCCCTCCTTTTTCAAATGACATCAATGCCAATTCTCTCTTTGTAAACAAATCAAGTGCTGAATTCACTTTGGGTTTTTTATTAGTACAGTGGTACCTCGGGTTAAGAACTTAATTCATTCTGGAGGTCCATTCTTAACCTGAAGCACCACTTTAGCTAATGGGGCCTCCCGCTGCCGCTGCGCGATTTCTGTTCTCATCCTGAAGCAAAGTTCTTAATCTGAGGTACTATTTCTGGGTTAGCGGAGTCTGAAACCTGTAGCGTCTGTAACACGAGGTACCACTGTATTTATTAAAGATTTTTTGTGTAACAATCAAATAATCAACAACAAGAAGAAGAAGGAGGAGGAGGATTGTCATCCCAGGATTAGCAGCCATGGAGACAATGGCTTAATCAACTCAGATGGCAAACTTCACTCTCATGTGTCCATTTATTTCACAAGTTTGATTTGTCATGATTTGTTCTTGAAGTTATGGAATCTAAGGACTTGGGCTTTACTGACTTAGTATAAGTTGGGCGGGGGTGAAGGAGAAGTTGTAGCATTCGTTCCCTTCTCTAATGTGGGCTGGGGCAATTTTTTAAAAAAATGAGACCTAGTTTTGTCTGCATCCTTAAGGGGTCCACAAGTCTGCTTGCTGTATTGAATGTTCCATCAGCCCATGTTTGTGATCAAATAACTCCAGTCTTCCTGTCCAGCTTCAAAGGGTCTGAAATATTCCCTGCAGTTGCACTGTACAAAGAAGCACAGTGCAACAGTGGGGGAAACCCAAGACCCCACTCCAGTTCTAAGTTGGATAGAACAGCTCAGTATTTTGGGTGTCAACACTAAGAGGACCCTGGCAGCCAGGAACAAAAACTATCTCCTGCTCTCTCTCCCTCCCATAATTCCACATTTGGAGCTAGAGCAGGGAACAGGGAGTAGTGAACATTGCAGCAGTTACATTGGGCTGTAGAAGCCTGATGCAACTGCAGATATGATCGCTATCCCCCTTCTCAGGTCCAGACATGAAGATAGGTGTTGTTTCTGACCTCATAAGGTCAGAGACCAGAGGAGGGGCACAGCGTCCTGGCAAGCATAATTTTTGGCTTGGCTACCTAGACACGGCATAAATTGTTGATCACTGCTCACTTGCCTTAACACACACAACCCTGCAAGCTTACACAGCAAAAATCTCATAAAAATGAGAGGGCCCACAAGCAGCTTAACACAATATTGGCATAAGGCCCCTACACTGCACTGATAGGGAAAGCAGGATGGGGTTGGTGCTCTTCCTCCTACTAACCATGACATTTGGGAAACTTGTCACCCTGAAGGTGGCAACCTTATATTCTGAGGACTGACATGCCCAACATAGTGGCTTACAGCTAAAGGCACCTCTAATTCCCAGTATACCTGCTGCTATACTAAGGGCTCCACCAATTTCTACTGTGATTTTTAGGGACAGAGAAAATCTAGCATCAAGTGAGACTTCCTAATTCCCACTTTATATATATTTAGAAGCAAATTTTACACTTGGGGGGAAAAGAAGTCATTGGAGACATTGAATCACAGAGGCAGCATTTTCACAAACAAGGATGCACTATGGTAGCTTTCACCAAGCTGGTACACTCCAAATGTTTTGGACTACAACTCCCACCCATCCAAACCTTCCAGAAGGCACCAGCTTGGGGAAGGCTGCATCATAGGAATGATTAGTCATCTGTGAGACACATCTAGCCATGTTGATAACTGCACTCAGCATAATGGGGCCAACTGTGGCTTCTTAGTGCAGGCAACAGTAAAAATACATCTGACAACAGCCTTCCTGTGTTGCCCACTATTTATGCAGCACACTCATCGTAAGAAGCAAAAGGTGACAGATGTACTTTACTGCTGCGCTGTTTTGGTAACACAACACAAATTCATTGAGATGGGAGATGGGGGAGAAGAGAGAGAAGTGCAACTTAATTCCTCCCCCCCCCAAAAAAAATAATCCCTGAAAGTTATAAATTAGCAGCTATCAGAAATATTGCTTTGCCCCAATACCAGAAACCAAGCAAAAAGCAGGAAAAAAATGGACATTAACATGGTATTAAGTTGGGGGCGGGGTTTGCTGGAACTCTATTTGAACCAATATGTTTGGACTGACCAACAAATGGAGCTCTTCCTCATTCTTTTGGCAGGGGTATTGAATGCCAACCTCATTGCCCTAAGCTCAGCCTAGAGGAAGACTGCAGAACATGCACTCAAATTATTGTGCAAGAAGATGGAAGATCTTAGCATTATTTTCCACAATATTACAATTTGACTGGCATGAGTTACTCTGGAGGATGTTGGGTACATAAAACTGAAGGTGGCTTCCCAGATCCAGTTGCCAGATACATCCATGGGTCAAGAAAGTGAATGTGTGCAGCTAAGGGGGTGAAGGATTATGCGAGCTGTAGTCCAAAACATCTGGAGGACAGCAGACTGGAGAAAGCTAGCATAGACCAAAACAAGAAGAAAGCACTATAAATTGCCCCATTCCTCTGGCAAGAACAAGCACACCTTAGTGTATTTCAACAATGCCAGAAGCAAAGACGTTCAAGTGTATGATAACTACAAATGTATCAAAACACATAATACTGGCACCACTCCCTCCTCCTGTAAACTGCCAGCCACTGCCTACAAAACAAACAATCACCACCTTTTCAACTGTATCCAATGTTCAATTACCACCATATTGATATCCCTGGCACAGATTAGGTACTTGCATATGGTGTGCAAATGTTAAGCAAATGGCTTCTTCTTGGTAGTGGGAGTCCATTGGTAAACTATAAATTTAGGTTCCTCTTTCCAACTTTCCCTCCTTACAATATATACCAACATAACTTTAAACTTTAAACAGTAAGACATGGCACAGAGAGAAGAAAGTGTAAACTGATGTTGTGAATTCAGAATTTTGCATAGCAAGGGCTCAAAAGTGTAGTAAATCCAACTACTATGAAACATTAAACTTCCTAAAGCATACTATTTAGGACAGTCGGTGATGCCTTATGCAATATACAAACAATGTAAGTTGACCAGAGTGAACAGAGATGCAGCTTGTTGAGGAGAAAGAAAGACGCCTTATGCAATATGTCAAAAGCACATGCTAGCATGTCATTCAGAACAGCTTTCTTAATAAATTACCGTATTTTTCGCTCTATAAGACGCACCAGACCATAAGACGCACCTAGTTTTTGGAGGAGGAAAACAAGAAAAAAAATATTCTGAATCCCAGAAGCCAGAACAGCAAGAGAGATCGCTGCACAGTGAAAGTAGCAATCCCTCTTGCTGTTCTGGCTTCTGGGATAGCTGCGCAGCCTGCATTCGCTCCATAAGACGCACACACATTTCCCCTTACTTTTTAGGAGGGAAAAAGTGAGTCTTATAGAGCAAAAAATACGGTAATTAAAAAAGTAATTGGAACCCTTGAAGTCAAAAGCTTCTATTTATCCAGTGAGGCTGAGATTATTTTCTTTGTAAAATTTATATGCTGTCCTTCAATATAATCTCAGGATAACTCATACAATAAAAACTGCGTAACTGAATTTTAAAAATCAATAAGCACAGAACATCAGATAAAAACTAAGCAACAAAATAAACACATTTTAACAGTTAAAGTCTGGGAAACTAAGGAAATGGTTGCCTAGCGCCAAAAGAAAGCAAAATAGGAGCCAAACAAGCCACTTGCAGGAATAATTCCAGAAATAGGGTGTCACCACCAAGAAGCTCCTCTCCCCAGTTGCTCCCCACCTCAATTACAATGGAGGCACCCAGAGGACTGACATTCCTTCAGAGCGGCATTCTCCAACCTAATGCCTCCCAGATATTTGGACTAGAGTTCCCATCAGCCCCAGCTAGCATGAATATCCTGGCAGGAGGTTATGACAGTTGTAGGCGAAAACATCTGGAGGACACAAGATTGAGGAAGGCTGCTTAAGACCTTGGCATTCCTTCCTGCACCATTCCACACAGGAGGCCACATTTTGCAAATACGAAGTTATTTCAAGTGCTTATACCCTGCTCATTAGCCTAAGAGGCTCTCAGAAAGGCTTATAAAAATCAGCTGTAAAACAGTCCCTTACCTGTATCCGAATCTTTTTGATCTCCATTTGTTCCAACAGTGAAAGGCAGCTTCCGTTTTGTAGCTCTCTCTTTCACCTCCTTGCCGCCATCACTCCGGTCCAATTTTGGAGTCTTGGTTAGAGAAACTTTATCTTTATCCTAGAAGGGAAAATAAGAGATCTTCATAAGAATCTAATATTTGCAATCAGCAAGGCTGTTTTTGCTAAGCAAATTTATAGTGCCAGAGGATATTCAACAGACCTTACCAAACCTGTTTGTCCATAGAGAAACACACATTTGCACATTCCCAGAAGCCAAAATGGCAGCTGCAGGACTTTCCACCACCAATGGATTGACCAGACTATTGATTTAAAGGGTACCCCTGCAACATTTTAGCCTTGTAGAATGGTCCTGAAATACCTGATTAGGTAGCAAGTGTGCTACATCCAATATACATGTAATGGATGGGGAGTGGGAATCAGCTTGGCTGTACTCATCCTGGCAGCAATAGGAATCACTGTGATTCTGAACATGAGTGGTGCGGGCACCACTGAATATTGTCTGTGCCATTGCCTACAGTGGGCAACACTATTTACATCCTCTCCATTGCTTAGGGTTGTTGTTTTAATAAAATAAAAATATTTACTGGCTCTTTTCTTCTCCTGAAAACTTATTTGGCGTGTATAGGGAGGAAATACATCCTATGATTTAAAAAGTGAAATTCCTTCTTCCAAAATGGCAGAGATTTTCCCTGTGGCACATAACATTGTGAGCTCAAACTATTAGAATATTCTGGCAGCTGATCAGCCTGCTGCAAAGCTTCCCAGCCATTTATAGGATCACCCTTCCTACCAGAAAAAAATGTACTTAAAGCATATGTTCTGTCTACATCAGCTTGTAATCTTGTGCTCGCTGTGTGCAGGAAGGGATGGGGGAAGAAGGAGGGGGGAGAAGGATGGTCAGTTCTCCCACCAGAAGGAAAAGATGGCAACAATCTCCTATGAACATCCACTTCAGTGAGTGTTTCACTCTTCACTGTCACTGTGGAATCCCATTAAATAACAATGGCAACTCTCAAACCTATTTCTGGTTTTACATCTGGGTGGAGAGGCAGCTTTTTAAAAATCCCCATAAAGGGAGTATACATTTTCTAAAATCCAAATCTGTTAGAAGCATCTACTATAATCTTAAGCAGCTAGATGACTGAGGCTTGAAGCCTTTTATGGAAAACCTCTCACACATACACACATATTCTTCCTCTGAGACTTCGGAAGCTCTTGGTACCACAGATCCCTCTCCCTCAGAATGAAATGCTTCAAAATAACCTGCTAAATGACCTACTGCACCATGTACCATTGCATGTCTTATAAACTCAGACGTTTTAAGGATGCCACGAACAAGAGGTTACGGACCAATGATTCAAATAGCTATCAAGGACCTACCAAGGCCTTATATCTGTTTATTTAAAAGGAGTCTTTTATCAAAGTTGCATTCCATATGATGGCTATCCTCATTTCTGATGCATATGCAAACACAATTTGATGGGCCAGAGCACTTGTAAGAAACCTACATATAAAAGTGGTTAGATCTCCAAAAGAAGACTTTGCCAGGAGCTTCACATTCACATCAACCCAGCTCAGTTATTGTTCTTGAATTTGCATTTGGAAGCTTAAAATATAAATTATTTTATTAAGCTTGGCATGTGCTTGAGTACTTTCGCTTTTTAAATCAGTGAGAGTTCTCTGCGATGCTGCTCTTGTAGCAGTCAGACTAGAACTGAGTAGGAAGTCACTTGTTCTAGCACTAGAGGCAAAATGTCTATCATTCAGGAGAGGAGATATGAGTGCCAGCACCAAAGCTTCAACTCTAGGATGTTTCTGGGATGTGTTTTGCACAGGCCATGGGCCCATTTGTTTACCTGCACAAACATCACCAAAAACTTGTGTATGTGTGTCTGGGACTCTGTTTTACTTCAAGAATGTACCAGACCAAAGGGAATGCACTTTAATTTTGCTTTTAAGTAAACATGGGTAATGGTATCAACAATTTATTGGGATTGGGGGGAGAGACACAACACAACAATGCTAACTGCATCACTCATAAGATTGTGGCAGGTGACTCGAAGTCATAAGACCAATGAATACACATTACTCCTTCCTCTTTCTTGGTTATACTCTGGCATGGGCCCTGGATGGGGATTTTAAAAAATATGTTTTCCTCTACTGGTCTGTTCTATTTACTCCCCACTTCCTCAGAGTCACCAGCAACAAAAAGTACATTTCAGTCATAAAGTATTTCCAAATGGATTCCAAACTAATAAATCAGGAATCCTATGCAGTATGATCAGCTTCAGTTTCATACAAGAATTCTTAAACTGCTTTCATGTAACAAGAGTCCAACTCTGCTTTTGTGGGCAGTCAAGAATTAAGCGACATTCAGAAAGGGGGACATGCTATTAATATTTGTAAGTAAAAAAGAGAAGTGCCCTTATTAAAAGAAATTCTCTCATTGTTGAAATTTTAGGGTGTCAGAACAAATTTGCAAGAGCCAAAATAAAAACTATAATTTCTCTTTATGAACATTCTTTTTAAAAAGCATTCTCTAGCCTGTGAACCATTCGTAGGAGAGATGGAAGATACTATCTTCAAGGTTCTGATTGGAGTAGTGATGTACATCAGTGTACTGCACATATTTTCATATTTGTAGTTTATTCTGTCTCTAAGTTTTCAATTCATTTAGGGCAGAAAGGAACAAGATTGGTTGCAAACTGTAGAATTGAATAGCCAAGGGGAAAGGGTACAGAACTATGTAGGGCACTGAAGCCCTGCCTAATCCATGTACACAGTTCTCAGCTCCTACCCACCTTTCCAATCTCTCAGCAACAAATGGGCCAGAAACTTGACTGGCAAACTCCACAGTGAGACTTCAGTAACACACACACACACACAAAATTTGCCTTTTTCTGATCAAGAAAAGCCTTAGGATGTTAATATGGGCAACTTCTTTCTTCAGTCCTGCTGAAAAATAGTGTGGTAACAATGCAGTTAATCTTTCCCACTACCAAACTCATGGGTGTTTTTGTCTCCCCGGCCCATCCTGACACTGGAAACTAACAACACTGTAAAAGTATTTTCCCACAGTGCAGGTTCTTGAAGAACAACCTTGAGTTAATTGAATCAATCACCTTTCCCCAAAAAATGTACCAGTACCTCTTCAAATACACTCAGAAATCCCATTTCAATCACAGGGAATAATAATATCATCTTCATAGTACATGTAGTCCTGGGAACATAAGTTGCTACAACTCTTACTTCTAGAACATGGAGAATGCAGAGCGCTTACTGAAGTACATAAGCATGTGTGCGCATTCCGTGATGAAAGGCAGAGTCCCAGTTAAACCATTAAAACTGGGATTTCTTAAACAATAAACACTTATGTAGAAAGCTTGATGCAGAGAATCTCAGAACAGCAGTAACAAGGGGTCAATTGTGCTTGTGTATACATGCCAAAAATTATAATTCCAGCATTGTTTGCTATTTAAGAATAAATTTCAGTGGGCGAAAATTCCTGGTGCTCTCTGTCTCTCATGAAGAGAACCCTAAAAGATCCCTTCTGAAATCAAAATTGGATTTGTTATCCTGCTTTCATTTTTTGCTCATAGTTTTAAGAAGCAGTTATAAACTTGCCAAAGCAACTTTAATAATGCTTACTTCAAAAAGATGCCATGGCAAGTACCATATTTTTCCATGTATGAGACTAGGTTTTTTTATTTTACCAAAAAAATTTTTTAATTGGGGCTCGTCTTGAACACGGGTAGTGCTAAGAGGTGTTTTCTTAATTTGGAGTCCCCCAAAATAGGGGAGTGTCTTATACATTGGGGCATCTTATACATGGAAAAATACAGTAAATCCATATGCTAGGAAACTTAAGATTCATTGCATGTGACCTTTTGTCTGCCCCCTGCATATACTTTATTGAAACTTTTCATCATGCAATACAATAAAACAAACTAATGTGACAGGTAAAAGAAAGTCACTGATACCACATGGGCATTCAAGAGTAGTGCTAGGTCAAGAAGCACCCCAAGCTGTGAACCTGCATCTTCAAGGAGAGAGTATGATTTCATTCAAGGCTGGTTGTACACCTATCCATAGACCTACTGTTCCCCCAGATATTAGTCCTATCTTGCACAGAGTACATTTGTTCACTTCTATCCAGTACTTTATTGTCCCCAGACATTAGTTTCCTTCTATATGCTTTGAGCCATATCAGATGTGCTACTCCATGTCTGATCCACTAGTGAGCAGCTACACAAGTCACAGCACTTTCACTTAGAAATGCCCTCACCCCCACGCCACCCAAAAGGCACACCTGGCCTCATACACTGTCAATACTGTGTTGCCAGGTGAAAAACGGCCTTTGGTGATGGTGGCACCTGCTGACTGAGTTTTGTTATTTGTGTTGTTGCTAATGCAGAAATTTTGCTGGCTGCTGCTACTGCAATACCATGTTTTTGTTACTGTTCTATTTATATTTCAAACATAATGTTCACCACTTTGAGGGGGTTTTGCAAAGGAAAGGTAGGGTGCACATTTTCAAAATAAAATACAAGGGTGCTTGTACTTAATTATGAAGTGTAAAACACAGGCTGCAAGAGGCAAATTGTGTGGACAAGGGGGAGTGAGGAACTACTTGCCTAAGTCTCAACCAACAAGACAAACTAGTTCACATGATTACTGAACAAGATAGACTAAGGGCAACCAATATGGTGTTCATGGAAAACAACTCCCACCATTTCTGACCACAGGCCATGCAGGCTGGGATAATGGAAGCTGAAGCCCAACAACATCTGGAGAGCATTATGTTGGCTATCCCTGGGACAGACTTCTACAGTGATTGGCCCCAAGTCCCCTTACATACCGTGTAAGCCGCTCAAAAGAAGATTCCTGTGCAACTCCCCACAAACAATGCACAACATATGGAATTTTGCTATTACAAGAAGTGATGGTAGCTGAATGTTCACAAGGCTATAAAAGAGGATTAAACAGATTCAAGGAGGACAGGTATATTAAGCAGTTATTGGTCATGGTGGCTATATGGCAACTCTATGTTCAGACAAGGATGCTACTGTAAACCAGTGGCTAGAGAGCAAATATGAGAAAATGCTATTGCCTCCATGTCCAACTTGTTGCTTCCTGGGGGCATCTAGCTGGCCACTGTGGGAAGCAGGATGATGGACGAGATAGAATGTAACAGTGTACCAGACTAAGAATCTAACAGAAAAGTCTATACCTAAGAATGAAGTGCATGTATTATGAATTCCATAATGCTGAGCACTGGGAAAGACTGGTGACTTCATACCCTGTTTGTGTACTTTCCAGAGCCAGTGTGGTACAGTGGTTAGAATGGCAGATGAAGACCAGGGAGACCTGAATTCAAATCCCCACTCAGCCATGAAACTCTCTGGGTGACCTTGGGACAGTCATGACAACCTCATAGGGTTGTTTTTATAACAGGAATCAAGTAAACCACTTTGTGTTCGTTGAAATTATTATTATTCACACAGAGGGCCTTCTCAGTAGTGGCGCCCGCCCTGTGGAATGCCCTCCCATCAGATGTCAAGGAAATAAGCAGCTATCCTATTTTTAAAAGACACTTGAAGGCAGCCCTGTTTAGGGAAGCTTTTAATATTTAATGCTGTATTGTTTTCAGCACTTGATTGGGAGCCGCCCAGAGTGGCTGGGGAAACTCTGCCAGATGGGCGGGGTATAAATATTTATTATTATTATTATTATTATTATTATTATTATTATTATTATTATTGGCAAGGCAGGGTAAAAATGGATTGGAACCAATTCATTTGGTTGGCTACTATGGGAAAGAGGATGAAGGACTAGATTGATCTTTGGTCTAATCCAGCTGGTCAAGACAGCGGCATCACAAGTTTTATCCTAAAAGTTGAATTACTATTACATGCCTGCTTGTGGGCAACACAATTCTGATTCTCTTTGCACTTCATCCAGGATGCTAGTTTCACTTTGAAGCTTAAAAACCAATGAACTTTCCAGTATGTTTTGAAAGCTTTGCATAACAGGCTGATGGAAATCCCCAATCCCAGCTGTGCTGCAACAAGGCAAGTTCCACAGTAACATTTTGGATTATAACTACTCAGAGAAATGTACAGCAAAGCTAAAAAGGTAATGCATTGTACTCCACCTCTCCTGAAGACAAAATTGTAAGCCAAAACAATTCCCAGCAGCATTTGCACCTCCTTTTTAACAACACTCTGAAGTGGAAACATCCTTTAGAATGTAATGTTTCTTCTGTGGCTGGAATAAGTACATCAGATTATAGGCTCATGACGACGGTTAACACATGCTCTACAGATGTGTATTCATCAGCTTCACTGTGCTGAGTGTGTGTAGGGAATAGCTCTCACATGCAGCCCCAAACTCTAAAGGCTGATTCATATATCCTTGCAACACTGTGGTTGGGACTACATGAGACCGTAAATATATGAGTTGAGCTTCCATACAGGATAGCCAGATTATGTCAACATTTATATTCTGCAAATTCTTGGTGCCCAAAGATTGCATAGCAACCATACAATCGAGCTGTCCTACCTGAGAAGCGAGCATAGCTCGAAGACCCCCACTATCTGTGCCTTTGCCATGCTCCTCATCCATGGCATCTTCCTCTCTAATGAACCTTACAACTACAAACTCCTCAGCGAACTGACCTTTTCAACGACACTCTATAAAGTGTCGTGTACATTAAAGTTGCAATTCACACAATTAAATGAAAATAATAATGATATTTAAGTCAGCTTTCCCCCAAACCAACACTGCACTGCAGCAATGAAGTTCTCAGATACCTTCAATAATAGAACAGGAAACTACTGTTTAAGGTTGGAACCCTCTTCCCTGCCCTTTGACTCAATAAAACTAAGAAAATGTCAGGGTCTGAGATAATTTGCCTAACTGAGGCAAAGTGGAAAAGTAACAGCAGAATGAAGAGAAGCTGAGAAGGAAAAAACCAGTCACTCCATTGACTCAACTTGGTTGCATGTAACCATTAAGCCAAATTCTGTGAAATTGCAATGAGATCTCACATAATGCCAGCACTATTTTGCTGCAAAGGCTGATGTTTCCAATTGGACAGATATGTGTGTGATTGCTGGAACAACTGAATTTAGGAGGAACCTAGAATGGTACTTCAGTCATGAATAAATGTGATCTGAACTTCTTAATCCATTTCTATCAGAGCTGGTATCCCACAATGCAGCTAGGTTCCAAAAATTCTTCACTCTGCAAGGACAACACACGCACTTTTACTTCCAACACCACAGCCCCTATCACTGCTTTCAGGCCCTTTGGCTCCACAAACGCAGTCTTGGAATAGTATTCACAGCAGTGAATCTGAGACAGCTGAAGTCATGTAAGCAGAGAGGCCTTTAGGAAGTGTTGACAAACACAAGATAAATTAAAAGCTATGCTCCCACACAGCAATCCCTGGAAGCAAAGGTCTAATGGCCAACTCCCTTTCCCCTTAGTCATTGTTTCAGCTCAGAGCACTAAAGTTAAATAGAAAGCAATGATATGTTGGTGCAGTCTCCTTCAACCAATTAACTAAGCTCTAAAGCTCAGTCCCTTTGGAACCCTAGACTGAACACTTTACAGGTTGAGAAGTTCAGGGATAGGAATGCAGGGACACTCTATTCTATTATTCTTGCTAAACCTTGTCAAATCTGCACTGTTGTATATGGTGGGAAAGTCATTTTAATCACATCCAGGTTATTTTATTACAAAACTGGTTATTGTTCCCAGTGCTCCTGAGCCTGAAAAGTCGCAAGTCAGGACTGCTTCATATGACACATTTTAGCTACATTGGTAAAGAGGAGCATCTTCAAATATTAATGTGTGCATATTGGCCCCTCCACAAACCCCAAATTCATGTAGGTAGGAAAATATGTCATGTATAATGTACCCTCACAGGTAATGGAATGCCTTTTGATTCATACTATCATATATAAACATCAGCTTCTCAACTATGAGTAGGAGCAACAAAACCTAGCCTGAAGTTAGAACAGGTTTTTCTTCTCAGCTTTTATTAATTTTAAATTTTGACATGTAGCTTTATCTTTTGAAAAAGACACGATAAATGAAATAGGGCAAAAAACCAAAGCAGAACAGAAACAAATCAAGTGTGCAGCATACTTTCTTAATGCAAAAGCCTTACACCACACGAAACTGGTATTTCCCTTTGCAACTTCCTGCACTCATAATTCCTGGGTTTCAGCTTTATTTTGCACAAAATGATCTAGGCCACACTGGCACCTTCTCCTTACGCCAATCAGTTAACACTAGGCAGCTGTGCCTCAACATTCAGGTCTCCTTTTGCTACCTTTCACAACCATCTTGACAGATTCTAAGCTCTACTCTAACTCTAAAAGACAGGGTGGATATTCATTTACTGAACACCATTTCAGACCAATGCAGTGATGAATTCACTACCAAACAAACAAATCAACAGACGCAAGCAGTAGGTGAGGCCTAAAGACAGAAAGCTTCTACCTAACTAAAACAATAGTTCGCAGCTAGTAGTAGGGTGAAGGAGGAAGTATCACAGCGTACCTTTTCTACCTTAATTCTTGTTGCTTTCTCATTCTCAGCTATGCTATGGACCATGACAGAAGCTAGTTGTGGGGGAAGTTATCAACTTTATGTAGCATCACCTAGATCAGTGGGTCTCAAGCTTTTCCCCTCACACACCACTTGAAAATTGCTGAGGGTCTTGGTGGATCACTTAATCATTTGTCTGCCTGTTGTAGCAAATGTAATTCCACAGAATTCAAACTGTAATGCAATAAAATAAAAGATTTTTTTATTTTTTTATTTCTATACAGCTTTATATTTTTACTAAAAATCTCAAAGCGGTTTACAGCATATTAAATCAATAAAACAATAGCCAGGCAATGTTCCTCCGGCCTCATGAGGAGCCTCTTTTGTAGGCCAGGTGGAAAGGGCCTTGCAGGGAACGGCCTTCACCCCTCACAGCTAGGCGATGCTCCTCCAGCCTTACGAGGAGCCTCTTTTGTAGGGCTGGGTGAGTCTGAGCTCTACCCCCTAGGCCAGGTGGAAATGGCCTTGCAGGAAGCGGCCTTCACGCCTCACAGCCTTATTTAATAAAATAAGCAATTAAAATGTCATTAAAAATTAGCACAAATATTTAATAATATGGATATACTCATTGCTGTCTTCAACTACAAATCCATAGGCATGCCAGAGACTACTTAAACAAAGCTGATGGACCACTCATGGCCCATGGACTACTATTTTTGGGGGGGGGGACAGACAAATGGGACATAATCTAAAATAAATTAAGGAAAGATATTCTGTTTGGTAGTTCACAGGAGGTAATCAGTACAGCATACACAGAAGTTTGAGAACATAGGCCTGTTGTGCTACCATCTCACTATAAAACAAAAACACTATGGGGGGGGGGGAGTATGAGGAAGACAAGTATACTAAAGGCACAGTACCTTTTTCCCAGTTTGTTTCTCCACCATGTCGTTGCTGAGAGAGAAATCTTCCAGTTGTGGTGTTTTAGAACACCCACCCTTGGGCATCGTTCTGCCTTCCTTACTTGGCCTTCATTTATGCTGCCATCGCTTCATCATCAACAGTCTGCAATGATAAAGGAAATACACAGATGTTCAAGCCACAGCTAACAAAAAGAGGGGGTGAGGCATAGTAATTGTTGTTTTAATGAACTGAAGTACTGTGCTGGCATTCCCAGAGTATTGCAAATTCCCAAAACAGGAGTTGAAAGAGAGTCAGGAACCAACATGGTCTTCCTTTGTACAGATAGAAGATAGACAACAGTCCCTCAAATACCAACTGTGAATACAGATGTATTGAACGGAATTCTGAAAAGTTCAGAAACCAAGGCACGGCTTCCGATTGGTTCCTGATTGTGCAGGCGCGCCAGAAACAATAGCCACACCGCACGTTTGGTTTCCAAAAAAAGTTTGAAAACAGGAACACTCACTTCCGGTTTTCAGTCATTCGGGAACTGGAACGTTCGACTCCCAAGGTGTTCAGGAGCCGAGGTACGACTGTAATACTTTATGGTTCCTTTAGACATTATAGCTCTCAGGGACAGGTATTCGGTGCCATAGAGCGACCAAAGTTATCCAAAAACTTTCTTTGTGTTGACACACATAAAGACTTCTGTGATACCTTGGTGTCCTATGCACATGCTTAAGGCAATTAAAACTTAATCTGCCTGATTCTCACATGACTATCACATAAAGCAATTTGTGAACTGCAATCTGCCTAAGAAATATGTTTCTTATGCAGAACCATTTCTAGATTGAAGCAAAGATGGTAAACCATAAAAGCAACTTCTAATATTCTCAGCAGAGTTAATATGCAGCCTTCGCTTTCGGGTCAGTATTGCCTTTGTATATAAGTCTGGGTGAGGCACAATTTAGAAGCACAGCAACAAAACTCTGTTGCCTATGCTATGAGTTGCTTAGTTACAGGGTGGAAAAGGCAACTGACACCTGCAATATACAATAAGAAGTGTGCATTGTAACAGAGATCTGAAACATGGTATACAGCCATCTTTATCATTCCCCTGGGGTAAATATCATATGAGCAGTCAATTAAGTGCTAGTGTAAAGTTCTTACTCTACTTTGGAGCTACCACACATCTGGATTTTCCTGGACATTGCTGGAATTTCAAAGGTGGAATTTATGTCTGGGGGAATTTCCAAAAGGCAGCACTTTGTCCTGGATTTTATGCATGTCAATTGAAAAATTGCAGGTTCTTTTGGCGTTTTTGTAAAAAAAAAAATAGCTTTTCCTTTAAAAAACCAAACAATTTTGGGGGTTTCCTTAAAAAAGCTAAACAACTTTTGGGATGTCTTGGTTTTTACTTTTTTAAATATGGCAACCCTACACTACTTGCCATGAAGCAGAAATGCTGAAATGGTCACTGGAAAAATCTAACTGCCACCTGATAAGATAGACACTATTTAGCAACATAGCTACATAAACAGCAGGGTTTTATTTCCCTTTTAAATAAACAAATAAAGGAAATGGTCCAGGAACAGGGAAACTCCCCATTTCACTGTCAGTGAGGAACAGGTTTGGTAAAGGGGAGAGACAATGAAAACCAAAAAGTCTCCCCTCCCCAAATATGAGTTTTAAAATCTGGGGAAACTGACAAAAACCTGAGGGAAATTGGATGGAAAGGAGTGGCTTTTGCAGTGTCTGGCCCCAATATAAGAGGTCAAAAGCCTAAACAACTTTCTACTCAGCACCTTTCATCAGCAGTGGGTACATCATCGAGTCCTACATAAAGTCTTTCTTTTCCCCCCCAATCCACCCCAAGGCTTGGGTGGACCCTATACATCATACATCCAAAATGCTTCATGCTCCCGCTTTGGGCAGCAACATGAGAAATTCATCAAACCAAAACATCACCTTCATACATAATGTTAGCTTAAGTAGGATATCAAACACAGAAGAGAGCACACATGTAGCTGTACTGAGAAAAAAAGAAAAGAGAAAAGCACAACAATCCCAAACTGACCTGCTTAACTTAACTAACTCCAGAGAAAGAACACACTGAGTTATGATCATGCTAAGCTTCCTCAAATACAAATATTCACTATAAAATATAAAATAGTGATTTCACTTACAGTCTGAGTGAGCATCACATGACTTCAGCCAGACATCTAGTTTACTCTTATTTCAAGAGCTCTTGCCCAATTATGGCAACTCTTTTTTAAGAAGAAAAAATGCTATCATACAAAACTGAACCCTAAAAAACATTAACTTGATAAAATCCCTACACCCCTGTCCTCCCTAATGAAAGACAAATTAATAATTCCCTAGAATGGCTGGTGTTGGATAGACAAGCAGGATGTAAACACTGAATCAAATAAGCCAACAAATCCAGTTACCAAAATTCAGCAAACAAAAAGTGTAATGATGACTTCAGAAGATATTCAGACAGACACTCTTTTCATGTGTCTGAAGTATGGATTCAGCATTCCAATGGAACAGCAAGAAGAAACTGACAATAATATGTAAATAATCTATATCTCTGTAAAGGTTACATGCACACTGTTGATGCTACATTCCCACCCACCCCCAAAAAAAGTCAAGACTGAGGATGCAATGATAGTGATAAGATAGGGAGAGATCAAATTAATTGAAAGACATGTGTAGCAACTACATAGCAACTGTGTAAAAAGAAATAATCTTTACAAGTAAGTATGGCAGTCAGATCCTTTCTCACCAACCCCTCAACTCTTCACTAAACCCATCTTTTTTGTTCTGAAGTTAACAGGCCTGCTTGAAAAATGATTGACCTACCAACCTCTATAGCAGGCATGGCCAAACTTGGCCCTCCAGCTGTTTTGGTACTACAGTTCCCATCATCCCTGACCACTGGTCCTGTTAGCTAGGGATGATGGGAGTTGTAGTCCCAAAACAACTGGAGGGCCAAGTTTGGCCATGCCTGCTCTATAGGAAAGGTTCTGACTGGATGACAAACAACACCTTATGGAACCTCCATCTCAGGAATGAGCAGAACCAATTTGAGCAAATCTGGCAAAGTACCTAAACTGGAATTAAGAGGCAGTAGCTAATATAGTGCCCTCTAAATGTTGTTGCTGGACTGTAACTCACATCATTCCTGACTACTGACCATGCTGGCTGGGGCTGAACAGCTGGAGTCCAGCAACATCTGGAGGGCATCACATTTCCTACCCTTCAAGTAAGATTGCCTTTGTGTATTCAATGCCATGAACATAATAATCAACTGAAGGGGAATGGTGCAGGGTGTGTATTTCATTTTGTATGTTATAATCTGAAAGGCCGGCTGCAGGGTCAATTAACATTCACTTTCAGTGCACTGCTCCTTGCTTAAATGGCTTTTGAGGTCTTCTCTTGCTAAATCAAACAGTGAAAGTATGTTGTCTTCTCTTCAGTCTATGCTACTCAGGCATTCATCTTTAAATAAGCAACCCCCCACCAGTACCTAATATGAAACCAAAGGTGGATAGTTCACTCCAGAGCCCTTTGACGGGAAGTTGCCATTATATCCTACACCTTTTCTTAAACTTCTTCTTTAAAAGTCTAATCTATAATCTAGGACTCAAAGTAAATTAGCAAACACAGAAGAAATGCTAGGTGTATGGTATTTGTTAGCTTGGGAAAGGAGTTGCACCACCTTGACTGTTGTATGCAAACAGCCACAAACTGATAGCACAGCCAGGCGCATAATAAATACCCAAAATAACTTGGCCTCAGCTGATGCCAATTCAGATGCAGGCTACATTGAATATTAGCATGTGTACTAAACTTCTTTGGCCACACAGTTAAGGTACCATAAAAAGAAACATGTGGGAAATGGGACCCAGGACATTCAATCCTCTCAGAGGCTCAGTCACTGACAACTACATCCAAATGAGGATTCCAATTCAAAATGAACCATAGGGATTTGCCCATGCACGGAGATCAATTATGATTTTTAAAAATCTGTTTGCTCTGGATGTCAATGTGGCCATTTGTTACCAGGGTACACACCTATTTTACAGGGAGCTTTGAAACCGAGTTCACTAAGAGAAAGTCAAAAGGATGCCAGATTAATTCCGCACCCCTTCTGTTCATGTAGCTGACTCATTACACTTGGAAAGCTGGCTGCCTCTTCATGTAAACAGAGTACTGGCCTATTTAGCAGCTTGGAGGGAGTATTATATTTGCACAACAATTACCAGCAGTGCCTGAAATCCCCATTTTGTTTTACAGCACATTGTTAAGGAGTTTGAGGTGAGGGGAAAGAGGAGACAACAAATGCTCACTTTGTACAACTGCACTCCAGCTAAAAAATGTGAGGGCCCATGTTATACAAAACCTGGCCCAAATCCCTTCTAACCCCCAACATGGGTAGGCTAGCATTTCTATTATCTACTTTTCAGAATTCTGTTTCCTGTGCTGGAACTCTGTCATCAAACAGTTCTGTTTTCTAAACAGCTAACTTAGCTCCTTGAACCAGAGAATTTAATGGCTGTCAGAAAATAAGGAAGCAGGAGACCAAGTTGGCTCAGAAACATTATATAATCCTCCACACATCTAAGAAACAGCAAAAGAAGCTGTTTCATTTTCAAATATTTTTTATATATTGGTTTCAACAAGATCTCTCCAGGGAGGAATGGTACGAAGGGTGCATGGGGTAAGGGAAAAGTCTTCCTGAGACATAACAGCACATAAATCAAAGCTGCCTGCTGATTTGTGAAACCTTATTATGGTCAGGCTGATATAGGTAAAGCTGGATATGGGACTAACATCTGAGCTGTCATGTGCAAGCTATTTCTGTTCCTGTTGCCCTTCCCAACCAAGCATTATCATCTTCTCTTAAATATCATTAACATCCCTTCTTTAAAATCAAAGAGGCTAGGAAGCAGCAAGTTTACTTTTTTTAGCTCCCTTTGTTCATCTGATCGCGTGCACCCCACCACCAAAAAGCAATCTCATCTGAATCCCCTCTAGAAAGCACCACAGAGCTTTCAGCAGAAGGGCAATCTCAAAAACAACAGATGGGTTTTCATGTGCCAGTTCTAACTCTAATTTGCATGGTATTGTATAGGGGTCATTTACAAATGTTTAAGTTAACCTAAGGAATTAATTGCCAAAATATTGTGTGGTGGCTAGTCCCATAAGAACCACAAAACTGTTCTCACATGCCAGTGACATTTCTAGTCATCCTGGCTGTCTCTCTTTTCAAGCAATAGCTCAAATTGGATATTAAATTAGACTGTAATTTAGTGGTAATTACATGACTTGATTAGATTTCAATACTTAGGTAAGTAAACTCACTACAAATATTAAATTCAGAGGAGGTTCAAACACAAGATACTGGGAATGAAGGTCCTGGAAGCATGATTCAAAACCACTGACCTAGTTATTTTGTTCCATGTAAGCTGCCTTTAGTCTAGAGCCTTATAGCAATTCACCCATTTCTCACGTGGGTTTCCTCTATTGCACATAAATAATATGCTGCCATCTTTGTAATTTGCAAGTAGTAAGGCAAATACCTCAAACACTTGTTTCATTTAATCAGATTCCAGACATTTGCCTCACTATGGGAACACAGGAAGCTGTCTTACTCTGAGTCACACCATTGGTTCATCTAGCTCAGTATTATCTACACTGACTGGACATTCCCAGCCCTTCTTGAAGATGTCAGGTGTTGAACCTGGGACTGTCTGCATACAAGACTATGGCCCCTGCCCTGATTCATTTAAGACATGGATCTAATTATTATCCAGCCAGATGTTAAAATATGATTTGACTTTTAGAGGATGTCTGGTAATTGAGGTTGTCAGCTTCATCTCTATAAATACATGCAGGAAAATATGGTTTCAAAGTAATACTGCTTTTGGAGAGGCACCTGCAAAGAACCAGAATGCCAGGGAGCATACAACATGCTCCTGTGTTTAAATTATAATCAGGAATTAAGATGAAAGATTTGAAATGCAAGCCTCTTTAGATATGATACTACAGCATGATAGGTTTCGCTTCACCAGTCCTTTATTAGGCATTACAAATATTGGCCATCATAAAAATCAATATATAAAATTTTAAAACATATACAAATAAACAGCCATGTAAAATATATAATGATGAGGATTTTCATTGTGATTTCTTCCCTCTAAATAGTGCCATTCACCACTCTAAGAGATGCTATTGACAAAAACTAAGCATCATATGTACTACAGCAGCTATTAAAGCCTTCCATCTTAGTGTTTTGAGAGGGGGGGAGTGCAAACTGTTCACAGGATTTGGCTGCCTCTAAAGCTGCAAATTCACTCTTGGTGTTCTGCTAAAACCAAAGAAAAAGAAAGTGCGATTCAAGTGACTTATGAGCAGAGCCATGCATGAGAACTCAAACCCCTATATTCATTTCATTGTTGCAGACTCCTATCACTGTGGGCTCTCTGGATCTGCTTAAGATCCTACAAGCTTAGCTTTTTTAGCAAGATGTTTCCTGGTTTGTATGGGTGGAGGGCAGGCTAGACCAGAAGTCTGCCACTATGATTCAACATGCCTACATGCTAGAGCCAGGAAAAGACAAGGCTGAGAGGAAACAATAATGCAAAGGTAATTCTGTGAAACACAATAGCATCACTGTCACAGCAGGAGGATGGCCCACATTTAGCACAAATGAGTCACTATTGAGAATGCTGAATTTTAACCTGCATTTTTTTATTCTTGATTTTAAGAAACTGGGAATTCATGTTTTACAGTGAAAGGCATATGAAATAAAGACTTGTTGGCTTTTCCTTCTTTTGGCTCAGCTTTACTACACAGTGCTTAGGAGATTGAAGCCCCGTGAGATTCAGCTTGTCATACTGGCTTATAGGTTTGTTTCAAGTGGAATAAGCAGCTCCTCATACCCATCCCATCTTAGACAAACTGGTTACTGTACTGCAGACATGTGTTTTATAGTACTAAGCAATGAAATACTGTGAACCTTATTGTGATAACAAGAACAAAGAAAAAAGGGCAACACCTTCATGGCTTCAATTATTTTTCCTGAGTTTCTCATTTCCTCCTTGAGAATACACAGATACAAGGAATACAAGGAAGCAGAAATTATCAACTAATTTAGCAGGTTACTGATTACAAATATGCTTACTTACCCTTTGGCTCAGTTAACTTTAGACAAACTAGTAACCTAGGTTTTTACAAACTGTGAGCCAAGCCCTATCTGTAAAGTTAAGTAATGCCACCCAACTGATGTGAATGTTGCTTATTCATTCTTCTTGTAACATTCTAAGGTAAAGGGCAAGTAAGTTTGGAAGTAGCACACATTGATATTGCCAGTCCTTTAACAATATTATAAGCTTTCTTTTGTTACTTAAAAAAAAAAGAATTCCAATGGGAGGATGATTTGTCATGATGCACTTTGCTGAGGAGTCTGTTCAGACAGATGAATTTTCATACATTTCTCCCACATGGAAATAATTATTTGGTGGCTGTTTAATATGTGCATACAGAAAACTCAAGTGACAGAAAGTCTGTTGCACAGAAGCCAGGAAATTCACACACAGTACACATTCTCCTGCTGCTCTGTACCTTCATATGGCGTGCACTATCCTATTCTGATTCTTTTCTCGTCTAGCATGTGCACCTAGAAAAAGCTGCCTCTCATATTACTTTAGAAGATAAGAAGGATCACATATCGTCTGAAATGTTCTGAAAGGGAGCTTAGAATCTCAATGAGCTTGTTTCATCCCCAAGTATGAGATACAGATCTCTGTAGAGCAGCAGCCTCACAAGAGAAAAAGAACTATCCTCGTAATGTTTAACTAGGCAATGAGACAGCAAAAGAAACGGTTGGTACTGCTGGGTTTTGGCAAGAAACTGCAAATTTCAGAGCATATGTCGTGGAAACACCATTCCACAATTCTATCATCCTTCTTCCTACCAATTTTCCTAAAAAGGCAGCCAGACTAGCATAGCTTATGAGCCCCTCACTGTTGCTGTGAATTCTCTTTCAAGAGAAAGCCTGAACATTTGTGTTATAGTACAAATGCGATGGCCAAAGCTGGAATTCCAGAACTGAATAAAATATTTTCCCTCCTTCAAATTAAACTTGTTCCTTTTAAGCATGTTAGAAGGATTCCAAGAACTGCTTAAATGCAGCAGTTTTTGTTTGTATGTCAGTGGATTTCTTCTGCTACATAAGTTGCTCTCTGGAGAACTGGTTGTGCACTGTACCATTTTACTCCCCCACTCCAGCTATTCCTACTTCCATACATTTCCACAGCCCAAGATGTTTTGTCTTCACTTATAGCTCTCACCACTATAGAAAAACAATTACATAGTACATATTCTATGTATCTTCACTTTTATACTGTCACACAAGCCAAGAATCTTAGTAGTGTGCCACACATCCTCCCATAATCAAGCTATATAGAACTCTTACATTTTATCCATATGGCCATGGACACAATGGCACATAGAAAAAGGATATTGATTTTCCCCACCCCACCAAACTTAATAAAAAGGTAAATTCAAAGTAAAGTATGAATATATGAAACTGCCCAGCCTTTCCCAATCAGGTGCCCTCCAGATGTTGCTGGACTACAACTTCCATAATTCTTTGCCATTGGCAATGTTAGGCAGGTGTGATGGAAGCTGGATTCTAAAATACTGCAACAGCACCAGGTTGAGGAAGATTGATCTAGCACCAGAACTGAACTTGGAGTAGTACCCCAAAGTCTCAGGGATCTCCTTTCCTTGCCCTGCTATCCAATAATCTATCTCTGATATCTACCCCTCCACGAAAAAAATGTTTAAGGGAAGCATGCACTATATAACAAAACAGAAAATATGTTAAACAAAAGCAGGCACACTTCTATATAAAAATAACAGACTTGCTACAATTTGCTATTTTCAAGACAAAGAATAGAGAATGCTCAGTTTTGAAAATGCCTTTAAAAGATGAATACAGCTTAACTTTCATTTAAAATACTGTTACCAGAAATCTACCTATACCTGCTCTAAGGAGAGCATCCAGCACCATCTCTCCTTTTCTAAACCTCTTACTGGTTGTTTAACAAAATAATGTCCTCAATTATTTAACTCTGAATTGCAGGCCTCAACTATATTTCCTCCTTCACGAAACATTTAAACTCTGTATGTATCAATATTGTTAGCCTTCATTTCCCACAACATTGTTACAATCTGTCTCAAGAGACAATGGAAGAGTGTGCCATCAGGGGTAAAAGTCAAGTTACAGTGCCTACTATGTACTGGAGAGAAATGTTTTATTGCAGTTGTGGCAGATGAAGGCATCTGGTTTCACTTTTACAGATGCACCATGGAGCTCCTCCAAGTGGTCATTTCTCCTTTGGTCACTGCTGTGGATACACTGTCTGTCTGTCTGTCTGTCTGTCTGTCTGTCTCCAGGCAGCATGGTTGTCTGTAATTCACACATGGCAGAGTTTTTAACGTGTGATATTTTAGTGTATTTTTGGTTCTATGGAAGCCGCCCAGAGTGGCTGGGGAGGCCCAGCCAGATGGGCGGGGTATAAATAATAAATTAATAATAATAATAATAATAATAATAATAAGAATAAGAAGAAGAAGAAGAAGAAGAAGAAGAAGAAGGAGAAGAAGAAGAAGAAGTAGTAGTAGTAGTAGTAGTAGTAGTAGTAGTAGTAGTAGTTGCCAGTCTTCATGGCACAATACAGAGTTGGTCTCCCAACAAGCCTGGTGCCTGAAGCCAGCTCCCTGGATAGCACATCCTTGGGGATCCTGCCATTTTCCATTCTGTAGACATGACAAAGCCAGCATAGACATCGCTGAGAAGTTTGAACATGCTGGGAATGTGGGATTGGGAGAGCACATTTTTGTTTGAGACTGTGTCCTGCCATGTGATGCCCAAAATCTTCCTGGCACAGCATATATGGAAGGCACTGAGGTGTCACTCCTGGTGGGTGTAACTTGCCTATGTTTCGAGTAAGGCTTGCTCACAATCTACTTAATATTAGGCTTGGGCAAATGTTCCCTTTATTTGTGGAGATGGGGGTGCTCTATAAAACAGGGGTGGCTAACCTGTGGTCTTGCAGATGTTATTGCAGTACAGTTTCCATCATCCCTGACTACTGACTATGCTGGCTGGGGCTAATAAAAGTTGAAGACTATCAGGAAGGCACAGATGAGCCACCCTGCTTTACAATAAGCTCATCAGACAAGTGCCTTTATGTTCACCTTAACTAACATTAGATATTAAGGACCTCTGGCAAATCACTTTTGAACTAACATACCACAACTATCAGGCTCATGGGCATTCCCTGACATGAGTACACAAAACAGTAAGTTTATTTATTGTATTTGTATCCTTTCATTCCTCCAAAATAATAATTCTGGGGTGGATGGAGTCTGTTTATTTAAAGAATTGTTATCCTTTTCTTCAGCTGAAAAGGCTCCCAGAGCAGCTTATGTACAAAATATATTAATTCTGTGTTATTCAAAATATGAAAGCACATTTTCAGGATTCCCCTCTCCCAGAGTCTCTTCAGAAAAAAATCCTAGGATTAAGAACAGCCAAGCTGGGGCACAGAGATTGCTGACTATTAACCTCATGGAGCTTTCACAACCCCCTCACTCTATGAATGTAGGCAACTGTATAGGAGGGCTGTACCAACTAAACTAAAAGTTCTGCATTCAAATCATGATGTTAACACATCCACCTACGTGCTTGATGCTGCCTTTGAAAAGAGCTCCTCTTATGATTCCAGTACATTTTCTCTTGTGAGCACTGTTTGCAAATGATAGCAGGCTGCTGCCCCAAAGCTGATTGTGCAAACACAAGCCCTGGAAGCAGCCTGGCCCATTTCAGTTTCCTGGCAACGTGGCTAAAGTCAGCCTCATGGATCTACAAAATGAGCAAACTGATTTCATTATCTGCTTTTGCACATCATGAGGAAGGAGAACAAATACCTGGCACCAAAGTACATTCTGGTAATTATTAACCTGGTGTGAGTAGCAGAAGCAGTAGTAAACAGGTAAACTTTGAAGTCTTGTATTCCACTATGCAGGGGGATGGATATAGATTTCTACCTTTTAGCCCATTTGCCCGACTTTCTTTTCGAATGAGATTTTTAGCTTGCTTATCTAAAACTGCTGTAGAGCATTTACATGTAGCAGAGGGAACCAATCAATTAAAATAATCTGCAAATTTAAAAAGAATCTTTCAGGGTATTTAAATGTTATTATTTTTACACCCCATCATGTGTGTTACTTTCTAAAAAATTCTAAAAATGATAACCTCTATTAAAAACTCTACAGCATTTACATGTGAAGCTTTTAACTGATGCATGAGCAAACTCAATAATAATGAACACAAGGCTACATACATTGCAATCTTGCAAACACATATATAAAGACCAAGAAAAATGACCAGGTATCAAATACAAATGTTGGTACAGAAGCAAGCTATTGTCCAACTGGCTTCTTCCCAAAACAGTGGAAATAACAACAGTATTTTAGTATTTGTTTGCATCATGTTATTTTTCAACAAAGCAAACTGCCAGCAAGCATGAATTTCACATTACAGAATCAGTAACCACCACAGCAGTTGTTGTGATCAGTCTGTGCCCAAGTAAGATGCTGGTAGTACTTTTTCAGCCTTTTTTCAGCAAAGCCAGCTTTCAATCCAGTAGTTACACTACTTAGAACATTAATACTCCCACACAGGGATGGAAGAAAATGAGGGTCATTAATGTTCACTGCAAAGTGTTCTTATCTGCGTAGTTAGAACTATTACTGTAATAACTTTGAACAAATGCACATGCTGGTGACCAGGAACATACAGGACTAGAAATGGCAGCGTGACCCATCACTGTACTTCACTTTTTCTAATTTATGTGGATAATTGCAATCACATATCTACAACCTGCTGAGTGAAATTATTTTGTACACAGTGTTACAAAGTGGGACAGGAATGCTAGGAGCCATATGGCTCCTGGGACCTAGGTGCTTGTGTTGTTGTTTTTTGCTGCCCTGCTACCAGACCAGGCAGTCCTGCAGCATAAAAAAAAAGTTAAAAAACAAAATGCTGCCCGGAGAATCAGGGGATCTGCAGGGTAGAAAGCCAGCAAAAGATGTGTCTTTTGCTACAGCACCAAACACCTGATAGCGCAGCAGCAATAATAATAATAATAATAATAATAATAATAATAATAATAATAATGTTCATTTTGCTGCCAGACGAATCAGGGGGTCTGCAAGGTGCCATGGCAGCAAAGGACGTTCTTCTTCTTCTTCTTCTTCTTCTTCTTCTTCTTCTTCTTCTTCTTTGCTACCGCATTAAACACCTGATAGTTTTGTTTTTTTGTTTTGCTGCCAGGGGAATCGGAAGGTCTGTAAGTTAGAATGGGAGCAAAAGATATGTCTTTTGCTACCCCACTACCACGCCAGACACATGATTCACCTGGCAGCACAGCAGCAAAAAAAAAAAAAAGCAGCAAAAAACAAACCTATTTTGCTGCTGCGCTGCTGGGCAAATCAGGTAGTAATGGGGGACTTCAATTACCCGGATATTTGTTGGATGTCAAACTCAGCCAAGAGCATAAGGTCAAACAGATTCCTCACTGGCCTTGCAGACAACTTCATTGTCCAGAAAGTGGGAGAAGCAACAAGAGGAACAGCCATTTTAGATCTGGTCCTAACCAATGTTGATGACCTGGTTAGTGGGGTAGAAGTGGAAGGATCATTAGGCGCGAGTGATCATGCTCTTCTGAAGTTCACTATACAGCGGAAAGGAGCAGCCAAGCATACTAGGACTCAATTTCTTGACTTTAAGAAAGCCGACTTCATAAAACTTAGGGAAGTGCTGGGTGAGATCCCATGGACAGTAATACTAAAAGGAAAGGGAGTTCATGATGGCTGGGAGTTTGTTAAGAGGGAGATAGTAAAAGCACAACTTCAGGCAATACCAATGAGACGGAAACATGGAAGGTGCCTAAAGAAGCCAGGGTGGCTATCTAAAGAACTTTTAACTGAGTTAAGATTAAAAAAGGATGTGTACAAAAAATGGAAAAGGGGGGAAACCACCAAAGAGGAATTCAAACAAATAGCCAGCACGTGTAGACACAAAAGCACAGAATGAACTCAGGCTTGCTAGAGAGGTTAAAAGCAACAAAAAAGGCTTTTATGGGTATGTTCGTAACAAAAGGAAGAACAAAGAAACAGTGGGGTCACTCAGAGGAGAAGATGGTGAAATGCAAACAGGGGACACAGAAAGGGCTGAACTCCTCAATGCCTTCTTTGCCTCAGTCTTCTCCGATAAAGAAAACAATGCCCGACCTGAAGAATTTGGAGCAAAGGATTCAGCAGAGGAAACACAGCCCAGAATAACTAAGGAGATAGTACAAGAATACTTGGCTAGTCTAGATGTATTCAAGTCTCCAGGGCCAGATGAACTGCATCCAAGAGTATTAAAAGAACTGGCAGATGTGATCTCAGAACCACTGGCAGTCATCTTTGAGAATTCCTGGAGAACAGGCGAAGTCCCAGCAGACTGGAGGAGGGCAAATGTTGTCCCTATTTTCAAAAAGGGGGAAAGAGAGGACCCAAATAATTACCGCCCAGTCAGTCTGACATCAATACCAGAGAAGATTCTGGAGCAGATCATTAAGCAAACAGTCTGTGAGCACCTAGAACGGAATGCTGTGATCACCAATAGTCAGCATGGATTTCTGAAAAATAAGTCATGTCAGACTAACCTGATCTCGTTTTTTGACAGAATTACAAGCCTGGTAGATGAAGGGAACGCAGTGGATGTAGCCTACCTTGATTTCAGCAAGGCATTTGACAAGGTGCCCCATGATACTCTTGTAGAGAAGCTGGTAAAATGCGGTCTTGACTATGCTACCACTCAGTGGATTTGTAACTGGCTGACTGACCGAACCCAAAGGGTGCTCATCAATGGTTCCTCTTCATCCTGGAGAAGAGTGACTGGTGGGGTGCCACAGGGTTCTGTCTTGGGCCCGGTCTTATTCAACATCTTTATCAACGACTTGGATGATGGACTCAAGGGCATCCTGATCAAATTTGCAGATGATACCAAACTGGGAGGGGTGGTTAACACCCCAGAAGACAGGATCACACTTCAAAACGACCTTGACAGATTAAAGAACTGGGCCAAAACAAACAAGATGAATTTTAACAGGGAGAAATGTAAAGTATTGCACTTGGGCAAAAAAAATGAGAGGCACAAATACAAGATGGGTGACACCTGGCTTGAGAGCAGTACATGTGAAAAGGATCTAGGAGTCTTGGTTGACCACAAACTTGACATGAGCCAACAGTGTGACGCGGCAGCTAAAAAAGCCAATGCAATTCTGGGCTGCATCAATAGGAGTATAGCATCTAGATCAAGGGAAGTAATAGTGCCACTGTATTCTGCTCTGGTCAGACCTCACCTGGAGTACTGTGTCCAGTTCTGGGCACCACAGTTCAAGAAGGACACTGACAAACTGGAACGTGTCCAGAGGAGGGCAACCAAAATGGTCAAAGGCCTGGAAACGATGCCTTATGAGGAACGGCTAAGGGAGCTGGGCATGTTTAGCCTGGAGAAGAGGAGGCTAAGGGGTGATATGATAGCCATGTTCAAATATATAAAAGGATGTCACATAGAGGAGGGAGAAAGGTTGTTTTCTGCTGCTCCAGAGAAGCGGACACGGAGCAATGGATCCAAACTACAAGAAAGAAGATTCCACCTAAACATTAGGAAGAACTTCCTGACAGTAAGAGCTGTTCGACAGTGGAATTTGCTGCCAAGGAGTGTGGTGGAGTCTCCTTCTTTGGAGGTCTTTAAGCAGAGGCTTGACAACCATATGTCAGGAGTGCTCTGATGGCGTTTCCTGCTTGGCAGGGGGTTGGACTCGATGGCCCTTGTGTTCTCTTCCAACTCTATGATTCTATGATTCTATGATTCTAGGTGTTTGGCGGGGGGAGCACAGCAGCAAAATATGAGCTTCTTTTACTGCCCGCTGTGACTGCAGTCAGGCAGGTGGACATGATAGGTGCTAAGGGTGGCGCCTGGGCATCTCCATCCAGTCACAAAAGGCTGGTTTCCGGTCACAAAATGCATCTGGTGCCTGGCTAATTTCAAACACTGCTTACACACAGATTCCGTGATGTTAGTACAGATCCCTACATGACACCTGGTACTAAGCTGTAGATATCTAAACATCATTGGATGCTGGTTTCAAAAGGAAGGTGCTTCAGAAAGTTAAACAAAATCTTTTCAGCTTATTATCACCTATTAGGAATGAGTTTTCTCATCATATTGCTTGAGAAACCCTAAGGAAAATACAGAAGAGGAAACAGACAATTTACCCATTCTTACTCATGCAACCTCTATAAACGGACAGACTTGGACACAAGTTACATTGAGAAAAATGTAGGGTGATTTGATTAAAATCAAATCGATTTACATCACGATTTAAATCACTAGTCAGAAAGACTTGATTTAAATCATTTTTTTTACAGAAAGGATCATTCTTGTTGGTATAATCTTAATGTTTACAACCAGATTAAGGTTTCATTTTTGGAATAATAAATTTTCAGAGTAGTTTTTACAGTTATATAAAAAATTACTGATTTGGTTATACTATTAGAAATACATAGACAGATAATTATGAAATTATTGTGAGGTTTAATAAGTTAACTGTTTATATTTGGACAACTTTTCTACTGTACTTTATTGGAAGGAGAAAAATAATTACTTCCTTAATAACAATTTAAACATTTTATTTAACTAAAACAATAACATTATAGCATATGTATCCATGTTTGTTAAATGATGTGGTTAAACAATTTTTTAAAAAAAAAAACAACCCAACTTAGACTAAGTTTTAGCAAACATGAAAAACTTAAAACTAATCCTTACAGTGGTGCCTCGCAAGACGAAAAGAATCCGTTCCACGAGTCTCTTCGTCTTGCGGTTTTTTCGTCTTGCAAAGCAAGCCCATTAGCGGCTTAGCGGATTAGCGCTATTAGCGGCTTAGCGGGCTTAGCGGATCAGCTGTTAAGCGGCTTAGCAGATCAGCTGATAAGCGGCTTAGCGGATCAGCTGATAAGCGGCTTAGCGGATCAGCTGATAAGCGGCTTAGCGGATCAGCTGTTAAGCGGCTTAGCGGATCAGCTGTTAAGCGGCTTAGCGGCTTAGCAGATCAGCTGATAAGTGGCTTAGCGGCTTGGGGAAAAGGGGGGGAGAGAAAAAAAACCCGCAGGAACTCGCAAGACATTTTCGTCTTGCAAAGCAAGCCCATAGGAAATTCGTTTTGCGAAGCACCTCCAAAACGGAAAACCCTTTCGTCTAGCGGGTTTTCCGTCTTGCGAGGCATTAGTCTTGCGGGGCACCACTGTATTTCCTGATGAACAGCCTTTGGACTTAAACAGAAACTTAAACAGAAAACTATCTTTAGAAGGATTTTTCCTCCAAAACCATTGCATTTTAAAAATCTGATTTAAATCAAAAAAATCTGATTTAAATGTTAAAAAACAATTTTTAAAAAATCATTGATTTTTATCCACCCTGCAAGAATGTTACTACTGTTATGTGCTTTTCCCTCAGATTTCTGTATGGTCTGCTATTTTAATTCTCAGTTCTCAAACTCTGAATTGTTTCTATCATTTCTGGTGAGCTATGCACCTGGTAGGGTTGCCATATTTTGAAAAGCAAAAAAAGAGGACACTTTTGTTGATTTCTACTTTTAACTATGGATCGCTATGGTGACTCTACCCATGAAAAAGAGGGCATGTGGCAACCCTACCTGCAGTATCCTAAAAAGGGAAAGTGAGGTGGTCCTCCTCAACTTCTAGAGTTATTGAGCCCATCTCATGTTCTACAGCAGGCATGGCCAAACTTGGCCCTCCAGCTGTTTTGGGACTACAATTCCCATCATCCCTGACCACTGGTCCTGTTAGCTAGGGGTGATGAGAGTTGTAGTCCCAAAACAGCTGGAGGGCCAAGTTTGGCCATGCCTGTTCTACAGGGAGGCTGTAAGAAACCAGATGACTATCTATGAGATTAGACTGAAGGGAAGGATTCAGAAAGAAAAGATATTCTTGTCATGAATTTTTTTGTAGCTGGCCAAACTAATTGGTTCCATGGTAGACAATGAAAGCCCTTTGGGGGCTAACCAACAAACATTTCGGATATTCCTTTAGACCAAGACAACTATGAACTCCCTAGAACTGTATTTCGAGTTATAAACAGAGAAAAAGCATTATCACCTGTGAATACACACAATGTATCTTATAGGGGGAGGGGTGCCGCATACTGAGAACACTAAGCGCACTGCAATTTAGTTCTGATTTAAGTGTTTGAGAGCAGAACTAGGCATTATCTTAAAAAGGCAAGGTCCAAGCCTGTGTTTGCAGAGATAAAAGGACTATAGACACAGAGGTCACCTGTGTGGGGAGCACTTGGAAGGGGTGCTCAATGCTTATTGCATCTGCCAATTGTCACCTGTAAATGCCACTCCCTGTCCAAAAGCCAGTTCTCCCCCAACAATTTCAGAGAATAGCTGTGGTAAAAAATAATAGAAGGGGGGCGGGATCCTGGGTGAATACAACTAGCAAAGGAAGAGTAATCACTCCCTCTAACTGGCCACTGGCCCCCAATAGCAAACCTAGCCCTGCATTAGTGTTATGAAAGATTGGTTATCTGCCCACATGTCCCATTCTCCCACCCCCACATTCACCCTCAATATCCAGCTCTCCTTTGAGAATAGTATTAAAATAATCCCAGCCAAGGTAAAGAGATCTGAATTCTTATTAACAAAACAATTTTACATGTATATTGCACAACTAGTCATTACTAGAATCTCTTTCTCTCTCAATGTGGCTTATGCACAATTTTAAATGCTGGACAAACACAAGTTGTTTTGATACTACATACGATTTGATACTATAATTGGCTTTTCTGGAGAAACACTTGGCAAATATGAAATAAAAGCTATAGATTTTTCATACAGATGCCTGGAAAATGAATGACATGGCTGTTCCTGGGAAAGTACATGCACACGTGCATGAGCACGTGCACGTCCACACCCACACCCCTCTTACTCTTAAGTGGAAATCAACATGAAGAGACAGCCTTCATTTCCTCTCTGGTTCTGCCCCATGCCCTGCAGAGACCCAAAGAAAAGCAGTAGCTCTCATTCATGCACAAGCTCTGTCCTTCCTTCAGATTATTTCTGGAAGCAAGGAACAGGCTGCACATCTACCAATACTTGAAATGAATACCCAAGTGGTTCCAAGCCTTTTAAAATCTTTCTTTGAGGATGGAAGCATAAATACATTCATTTTTAAAAGAAGGAACCTTTCTTTTTTTCTCTTATAAATGATGATGACTTTCTGAAAGTATGAGCACTCTCCATCAGAGACTGCTAGAGGTCCTTCAAGGACTCGTGCATTTCCAGAGTTGCAAAAGGGGAGCCCTCACGTGACAGAATATCTGATAGAAGGTTCAACCATGAAGGCACAGAAAAAGGCAGCAGAGAGAGAAACTAAAGCCAGAGTTCATGTAAAGTCCAGTTCAATGTCATTTCAGTGAAGAGAAACTTGCCTTTGAACATGGGAGGCCAAGCGTCAAATCCCTACTCAATTATGATCCACACTGGGTGGCCTGCACCACAGTCTCTTGGCTTAGCTTCATCGGTCTTTTCTAAGAATGTATTTAAGCACATTTATACTCCACCCTACAGTGTACACAGCTTACAGAAAACAACAAAACAATTTAAAAATAAAACATCAGAGAGAGAACACCCATGTTCAAAAAAGGAAGAATTCTGTATTGAAAGCTGTCAACAGAAATGGTTATTGACAGGAAAGTGGGCTGTAGTCTGTTGCACATTCAGGACCAGGGCCGTAGGACAGAATTAGAGGCCATATAGCATCACAAAATCAGGACTCAATTTGAATGAAGGCAAGGCAAAGGCAGATATGAGGGACAAGTGGGGAAGCATAGTGAGTACTTCATGAGATTCCAGGAGTCAACCTTCACAAGGGAAAACATAATACAGGTGGTTTCCAGAGAGAGAGAGAGAGAGAGAGAGAGAGAGCGCGAGAGCGAGAGCGCGCGCGCAGAGGACAGCTTGCTTCTCCCCCCCCCCGCCAGCCCCACAAACTCGGGGACAGCGGGGCAAGCCGCTGCCCCACGGAGGCTAGAGAGGCTGTCCCTGAAGGCAGAAGAGGGAGACGGAGCGCTCCGTCTCCCTCTTCTAGCTTGGGGATGGCTGTGCAAACCTTGGGGGGGAAATAAAATTTTTTTCCTTGATTTCCCGCCCAAAAAACTAGGTGCGTCCTATTTGGCGAAAAATATGGTATATGCTATATGGTTAATTTATGGACCCAATAGGTATCTAAAGCCATTTTGTTTTTTATCTTATATTTTGGAAATGTACATCATTGTTTTCTTCCTTTAAATTTTTTTGGGGGCCCCGAAGAGAGTGGGGCCCTAAGCTATAGCTTGTTTAGCTTATACATAAATCCAGCACTGGTCTCACCTTGGTAGTATAGCAACCTGGAATCTTTGTTCTCATTTGGGATAAGATGCTCTTGTCTCAATGCAAGAAAGATGTGGTGCCTTTCTTGCCATAAAGCCTTGCAATATAGAGTTGTAGGAATAGAAGCTTCAATTTCATTTCAATATTTTAATAATTTAGTAATTTGGTTGGGATGCTACAAGCAATTACCATTTGCTTTAGCATACACCATTGGGCAACTAATGCAATTGCTTACAGTGGCACCTCTGGATGCGAACAGGATCTGTTCCAGAGCCCTGTTCGCATCCAGAAGCAAACGCAACCCGCGTCTGTGCGTGCACGGGTCGCGATTCGCCACTTCTGCACATGCGTGTGACGTCATTTTTAGCACCTGCGCATGCGTGAGCGGTGAAACCCAGAATTAACGCGCTCTGTTACTTCCAGGTCGCCGCAGTGCGCAACCCGAAAATACTTATCCCGAAGCTACTTCAACCCGAGGTATGTCTGTACTTAGAAAACTACCAAGATAGGTTTTGGGGGGGCTTCTTTTAATGTAGTTAGCAACTGAAAGCACGGAGGGCAGCCAGTCTCTCAGGTCCAGATATACAGGCAAAATGGGTGGTTGCTTAACTTTGTACAGTATATTAAATTTCATATAGATTAAGCAACTGTTTCAGTTTTAAGGTTTCAGTCTCACTCACTTAAATTAGGGGTAGGCAGAAGGTAGATTAAGATCCACTGGTAAATCTGGGAATTTTGCCGTGAATTGGCAAGTGATTCTGATTGCAAACTTGATTATCAACAAACCTACCTTTTTTCACCTAAATTGGGGTGTGTGTGTTTGAAATGAATCAAGCTACCCAGGTGTAGACTTCTGTGTGAAAGGAACGTGAGCTCAGTTCCATTCTACTACTGAAAACAAATTCATAGTCTCGTACAGATTTCCAACATACCCTGTTGTTGTATTGCACCTAGCTATTGGATAAATCTGGGGTTCTAGTAAAAAAAACCACAAACAAAGTAGATCCAAGATGCCAGAAGTATGCCTACCCTGGCTTAAATTGTGTGAAAGATGCTTGGCTTTTGCTGCTGAAGTTGCCTGACACACTCACTCAGACCGGTTGCTCACATTTAATCTTCTGGGCTATTTTGTCCAGGCTCTTTCATGCTTATTTTCCTTTGTGTTCCAATCTGCCCTTCTCTAATTTCTAATGCTGCTTTTATCAAAGCAGTAATATGGTGAAAAACTAATAGAGGCTTGGCTGGTAACCTCCTCTGGAAACACAACAGTTCCAGCTGGAAAACTTCAAAGCACCGGGTTTTACCAATTTTAAACTACAAAAAGTGGCTGTATCGGAGAGAAACAGTCTCTGGTACAAGAGATTGCATGGTAGGGAATTTATTATGGAAAATACTTCATTAAAATGTCATCTTTTAATGTTACTTTCTGAAAGCCTTCCCTAATGGTTTGTGAGTCTGGACTCACTGGAAAGACACTGCAACATAATAATGGAAGAGTGTCAAGCTGACTGATGCAGTAAGCCTGAGCTGGGTCAGTAGAAAGTCAGAAATGTGCCAAACTGCATTTCCTCATCACAGTGCCAGATTTGCTAGTGAAAGTAGGGCCTAGGTATCAGTTTGCTTGGAACACATCAAAGCATCATAATCTGGTGTCATGGAATTCTGGACCCGTCCTGCTGCCTACTGTCATTTGGGGTTACTTAACAAAACTGTCCAGGCTGTACAAGAGAGAGAGATATGGTATCAAGTGTTTATAGTGTGTACTTGCTTCCAGCATCAGGCAAATGGCATTTGGAAAAGCTGTTTCCTGTTTTGACTCTATTCCCATATTTGTCACCACACAGCTATTCAAAGAGCCATATAGAAGAATTTCAAATATAAATTTGAAACAGTGGTTAGACCTGTATGAGAGGCAAGTAGACTCTTCATGCACAAGAAGTGTGTTTGTATGAGATTTTAAACTATGGCTACTATAGAGTACACTTAGAACACTGGCAGCAGCTGTCTTGTTCAAGCACATGATATAAAACAGAGCAGATAAAAAGCCAATCCAAGGAAATATAGGGCTTCAAAGCAAACTAGGTCTCTCCCAATCAGTTAAGCAAATCTGACTATTACCCTGAGAAAGCCCTGAGCTCCTAACTACTGTGAGCCAACAGCTAGCACACTAAATTCATTTTACAACAAATTAGGCCCCTGACATAAAATTTTTACAGAAATTTAAATGATTAAAAATAAACCATCTACCTGTTAATGCTTCTGCCTTGCACTTCAAAAGTCAAAAAATGATACTACCACTACTACTGGGATTCTTTTCATTTGGGAGTTTTTGTATTGTTTTAAAAATAATCCAAATTACAGAAAAGGCTGTTCTTCCCCGCTTGCCTCTGTAAAACTGGTCTCTGACCTTCATGGTGATTAAACAGCAACAAACAAGGCTTGCTTTTTTTGTTGGCCTTCCTTTAAAGCTTGGCCATTTTTCACATACCTCCTTCTTACTGGGATGTGATTTATTTTCCTGTCTGAAAACTTGCTAGAAAGTAGCTCACAATGATTTACCTCCCAGCATAAAGCCTAAGCCAGCAGTGCAGCAGCAATGCTCAGCTTTTCACACTGGTGCTAAGGCCACAACACAGACACACTGATTAGTCTGGGGATTTGCCTGCTAATCTACATTCCAACTGTTCCACTCCCATTGTATTAGGCCTTGTAAATGGATGTACTGTGTAAGAGCACAGCCTTCTTACTGAGAACAGAAAATGAAATCTCATCAATACCCAAAGCACCAGGGCCTCCTTGGTGTCTTGAAAAGTGTTATTTGAAAAATATGTATAACAAGTTTTGGAAATAAAAATACTTAATCTGAATTAAATTCATCAGCTTCTCTCCCAAAGTCCCCAACTCATAGTGTAGAATATACAGTTGCAACTTAGAAACCAATAGTGATAGCTGTATAGTACTCAAGTAGAAATCAATGGATCTACTCTGAATATGACTTAAATGGGTATCATCCTGAAAAAACCAAGCAGAACAGAACAGACACAGATGCCTTCCACAGCCGTCTCAGGCTGGCAGACTGAACTTATATGAACAAATGGGTTACTCAAAACAAGTATGTCAGTGGACAGCACTGGAATAGACATCAGCTAAATTTCTTACTTAGCAATCAAAATGATGAGTGTCTAAATATATTTATTTATTCATTCATTCATTCATTCATTCATTCATACCCCACCCATCTGTCTGGGTTTCCCCAGCCACTCTGGGCGGCTTCCAACAAAGAATAAAAATACATTAAAACATCAGTCATTTAAAACTTCCCTAAACAGGCTGCCTTCAGATGTCTTCTAAATGTCAGATAGTTCTTTATCTCTTTGGCATCTGATGGGAGGGCGTTCCACAGGGTGGGCACCACTACCAAGAAGGCCCTCTGCCTAGTTCCCTGTAACTTGGAATAATAATACAATCTGCCTCTGTAGAACGTCGTGTCAAAAAGCAATGAATTAAAGCAACATACAAGTTCTGGTTGCCACACCTCTAAAAAGGATGTTGTAGAGTTGAAAAAGGCACAGAAAAATGGCAATCTAAATGATCAAGGGGCTTTTCTTTATGAGAAAAATTTAGGTCTTTTGAGTAGGGGGGCATGACAGATGAGTAGGGGGGCATGACAGATGTATATAAAATTGTGCATGAAGTAGACAAACAGGGTAAAGAGAAGCTCATCTTACTCCCTCCGATACTAGAATTCAGGCTTATTCAATTTAGCTGAAATGACAGAAGATACAGGACAGACAAAAGAAATTACTTCTACAAACAGGGTGCAGTTAAACCGTAGAATTTGCTATCACAAGATGTAGTGATGGACATCCACTAGAAAGCTTTTAATAGGAGATTAAACAAATCAATGGAGAAAAAACTTATCAAGTCATGACAGCTACGTAGTACTTCTAGCATCAGAGATAGTATGCTTCTGAGTATCAGCTGCTGGGCTTTATATGAGTGGGCAAGTGCCATTGCGTTTATGTCCTGCCTGTGGGCTTCCCATCAGCATCTGGCTGGCAACTGTGAGAACAGACTGCAGTATTAGATGGACTGGATCACAGTTTGGTTGTTCTTAGGCTCTTTTTCATCCCATGAGGCAGTATGAAGCAGCCACCTCAGGCAGTGGAAGCTCCCCCACCTGCCCCTGCCACCAATTTCTCAAAAAATCTTACTGAAATCTTACCAAAAATTGGTGCCAAGGCTGGCGCTACTTTTCTGCCAGTGGCAGAGGAGGGTGGCAGAGTGCAGTGAAATGGGACACACCACCCCTCATATAAGAACATACGTGGCTGATTGGAAATAATGCTGGCCTTCAGGCTCTGAAAAAGCTCTAAAGCTCATTGGGTGGATGTGGCCAGTCACACACACTAAGCCCTACCGTACACACACTAAGCCTTACCTATTTCACAGGGCTGTTGAGGATATATTGGGACAGCAGAAGGTATGTCATAATGAGCTCCTTGGAACAACAGATCGACATGGTAAATAATTTGTCAATGCATGGTTCAAGATAATAAAGTGATCATTACTTCTGCTTATTTAGTCTTGAACATTACAGCTCTATGCAATACCAATGCTCCAGCACAGATCACCTGCACATCAGTGATCTCTCCAGCCTTTTAACCCTTCACAAGAGGACATCTGTGTTTTATTCTGTACCATCGTGCCCTTAAAAGTTAAAGTCCAGTTAGGCAATTGTTAATTCTCTTTAAGGCATCTTTGCAATGTGTGACAGGAGAAGTGGGAATGGGACAGGAGAGCAGGGGAGTGGGGGTGGTAAGAGAGAGGAGTTAGGTAGTTTAGATAGTTTAAGAACAAGACTGATGTGGAAGGGATGACATACTGCACTGACCTATTTTCTTTCCTTCACTAAGAGCTCTAAGGTGATCTGCACTGATTAACAGCACAGGATTTTAACCACAGTGATCTAATCTGAAACATGTTACCTTGGAAGTGGGGACCAGTCTCAGGCCAGTACTGAGATGAATGCTGAAACATGGGCACGTCATGCTCAGATTATTAGCACTGCAAAATATATAAGTGTCATGAAGCTAGCCAAGCAAAATTGTCAAAACAGAACCAACATTACCTTATTAAGCGGCGCTGTGGGTTAAACCATGGAGCCTATGGCTTGCCGATCAGAAGGTCGGCGGTTCGAATCCCCGCAACGGGGTGACCTCCCGTTGCTCAGTCCCTGCTCCTGCCAACTTAGCAGTTCGAAAGCACGTCAAAGTGCAAGTAGATAAATAGGTACCGCTCCAGCAGGAAGGTAAACGGCGTTTCCGTGTGCTGCTCTGGTTCGCCAGAAGCGGCTTAGTTATGCTGGCCACATGACCCGGAAGCTGTATGCCGGCTCCCTCGGCCAGTAAAGCGAGATGAGCGCCGCAACCACAGAGTCGGCCACGACTGGACCTAATGGTCAGGGGTCCCTTTACCTTTTTATCCTAAGAATGCCTTCAAAATTTGTATATGCTACTTCAGATACACTCTTTAACATTTTCAGCATCCTTAGCACTAAAAGTAGCAAAAACACAATGTGATGATGATGATGATGATGATGATGATGATGATTTATACCCCACCCATCTGGCTGGGTTTCCCCAGCCACTCTGGGCGGCTTCCCACAAAACACTAAAATACAATAACCTATTAAACGTTAAAAGCTTCCATAAGCAGGCCTGTGAATGAATGATCTTATGAGTGTTTTTAAAAAATGTGAAAATGTTGCATGAACCTTTTCCTCACTGACTCCCATAAAACAGTAGCTGAGCATCACTGAACCCAACAAAGTAAGCTGCTCTGCAAGAGGTTTTACCATTAAAAAGCCAAGTTTCCAAGGAAAGGAAGTAGATTTTGAATGAAATCCTGCTTTTGCCCTCTCCAGGCAAGCTCTGACACCTGATACTTCTCCATCTGCTTTTACTTCATTCAAATTCCATCAATTTCTTTCCTACTAAGCACTACTAAAGTAGTAGGAACTGAAAATACAACAGAGACTTTCTGAAGATTCCAGTAGCATTTATTAGAAAACTGCAGAAATACTTGCAAACTCAAAGTCATTTGGTGGCCGAACAGGTTTTAAAGCTGGCACTTGTGCCCAATACTTTCAAATAAAATTGACTTTTGGGGAGTCTTGTGGACAACATGCAGAATCCATCCTTAAAGTAAATGCTAAGAAGTTGCATAGGTTTAAATAGTAGGAGGACAGCATCTGTCCTGAATTTCTATTATAAGAAAGAAAGAAAGAAAGAAAGAAAGAAAGAAAGAAAGAAAGAAAGAAAGCATTCAAGGAACTTCTTTTGTATACTAAACACACCCACTCAGATGCTTCTAAAACAGGCCGTAATACAACAGAGATCCTCCCAAGACCTTAAGTGAAGATGCAAGTCTAACTTGGGTTCCAAGAAGAATTGTGTAATAATGAACAGACTGGGAACACATATGTCAGATCGCTAGCAATGACAATATATTTATTTCTGGGAAATGAGATTTTGTATGGATTGTAACCTTTGCTCTAAATAAGACAAGCTCTAAAGCAGCACCTGATTTTCAGTGATCATCCTCCTACTTCTTGTTTGCTAGTTACATGCACGTCAACAAGATGCAGAGAAGGTATGGCACAATGGTGATAACATTTTAAGACTCACTAAGCTGCAGAAGCCAACCCTCTTGACATTTTTCTGGTTTGCAGTCTGTGGAGCCAGTACCCAAAACCCTTGCACACCCACCTACCAGCACAGTTCCATGCTGAATTGCATTTACCGTATTTTTCGCACCATAGGACGCACTTTTTCCCTCCTAAAAAGCAAGGGAAAATGTGTGTGCGTCCTATGGAGCGAATGCAGGCTTTCGCTGAAGCCTGGAAAGTGAGAGGGGTCGGTGCACACCGACCCCTCTTGCTCTCCAGGCTTCAGGAAGCTATCCGCAAGCCGTGGGAGACCCAGCTCTCCCACGGCTTGCGGAGCGCTGCATTAATCCCGAAGCTTGGGGCGTGCGGACCTCAGCGCGCCCCAAGCTTCTGGGTGCCGGCAAGGTCTCCGCTAGCCGTCTAGACCTTGCCGGCACCCAGAGGCTTGGGGCGCGCTGAGCTCCGCAGCCCCAAGCTTCGGGATTAGCGCTCCGCTAGCCGTGTCTAGGCTGCGGATAGCAGCCTGCTTCCCGGAGCTTCGGGCGCCCTGAAAGCAGAGCGCCCGGCGCTTCGGGAACACACCCGCAGCCTAGGCAACCCTGCGGGAGGTCCCGCAGGGATGTCTAGGCTGCGGATAGCAGCCTGCTTCCCGGAGCGTCGGGCGCCCTGAAAGCAGAGCGCCCGGCGCTTCGGGAACACACCCGCAGCCTAGGCAACCCTGCGGGAGGTCCCGCAGGGATGTCTAGGCTGCGGATAGCAGCCTGCTTCCCGGAGCGTCGGGCGCCCTGAAAGCAGAGCGCCTGGCGCTTCGGGAACACATCCGCAGCCTAGGCAACCCTGCGGGAGGTCCCGCAGGGATGTCTAGGCTGCGGATAGCAGCCTGCTTCCCGGAGCGTCGGGCGCCCTGAAAGCAGAGCGCCCGGCGCTTCGGGAACACATTCGCAGGGTGGGGAGCCCTGCACGAGTTCCCCGCAAGGCACCCCACACTGCGGATAGCAGCCTGCCGCCCGGCGGGCAGGGCGCCCTGAATCAGAGCGCCCCTCACGCCGGGCAGACATCCGCAGCGTGGGGAGCCCTGCAGGAGTTCCCCGCAAGGCTCCCCAAGCTGCGGATAGCAGCCTGCCGCCCGGCGGGCGGGGCGCCCTGAATCAGAGCGCCCCTCGCGCCGGGCAGACATCCGCAGGGTGGGGAGCCCTGCAGGACTTCCCCGCAAGGCTCCCCAAGCTGCGGATAGCAGCCTGCCGCCCGGCGGGCGGGGCACCCTGAAGCAGAGCGCCCCTCGCGCCGGGCAGACATCCGCAGGGTGGGGAGCCCTGCAGGAGTTCCCCGCAAGGCTCCCCAAGCTGCGGATAGCAGCCTGCCGCCCGGCGGGCAGGGCGCCCTGAATCAGAGCGCCCCGCACGCCAGGCAGACATCAGCCAGCCCCACAAGCTCGGGGGACAGCAGGGAGGCGCAGCGCCACTATCCCGCTGTTCCTCGACCTGGTTCGGTTTCCCTGACCTGCTTTTGGGGGGGAAATAAAGGGAAAATTTTTTTCCTTTATTTTCCCCAAAAAAAACTAGGTGCGCCCTATGGTCCGGTGCGTCCAATCGTGCGAAAAATACGGTAAGCTGCTTTCCTGTGTGCTGTCAAGAAAAAAGGGACACGTCTTCACTTCAGTAAAATATTCCTGCAACTTTTCTGTCCCCATCCCATCTTCTTATTTTCCTCCTATTTTACTTGTGCACCTTCTACTTACATCAATACTCATTTTCTCTCAAGTTTTGATACTCATATCTTTCTTCTACCTCCCTCCCTTCCTACTTTGGGTTTCTCTCAACTCCCATCACCTCTTTTTGCTCTCTTCCTTCTGTCTTTATAGTATGCTTCTTGTCATGTGCTTTTTTTCCTCTGCACCTTATTTCTGATTCCAACTGTTTATTACAGTATTTCCCTTTTTTTAATGAATAAACAGAGTTGCCCTACATATATGCTGTGGTTAATAAATGTGAGGGGAAAGTACTATCTGCACATGCTTACTTGGGAACTCAAATTCCACTAGATCAATTTAGCTCTTATTCCCCTGCTACACGTGGGGGGGTGGGGGGGGGGAGAGAGAGAGAGAGAGAGAGAGAGAGAGAGAGAGATTCTGCCTTGAAAAGGGCTATCTTTGTCCCCTGACTTCCTTTGCAATCTTCCTGTCAAACAATGCTAGCAGACTGTTTCAAAGAAGCATGCTTCCCCTCTCACCCCTCCCTTGAAGTTGGCGGGGGACGGGTTTAAAACAAACCCAACTATCTAATTCTGGAAGCGAAATGAAGTTGTGAAAAAGAAACTTGTATTTGTTTAGATACGTAATTATAATTACTCCGGTGTTCTGATTAGTAATCTCAATTCTGAGAGGGGGATAGGGAATGAGTGGAGAGCGGGTTTGAGAAGGAAAGAGGAAGGACCATGGTTTCTAGAAATAATGGCTGGCTGCTAATCCTAGACATTGTCTCTGGGCCCCAACAACCAAGTAATTCCAGCTTTATACTGAAAGGTAACTATACAGAGGAAGGCAGAGACCTCCACACAGAATGCTGACATCAAGAAAAGTAGAAACTTGGAGTGCATCTGTTAGTGAAAACAAAATCCCTTTATGTTTGAAAAAACAAGCTCTTTCTAAATGAAGCTAATGATTACTCAGGTCTTTGAGGAAATATTGTTTTATTTTGCATGCACCAAGAGGGAGGGTTGCCTATAGTGCTGTCAAAGAGTAATTTGTTTGCCAAAGCTCAGTGGAAGCTGTGGGTTGGGTTTATTGTATTTCACGGCTTCCTTGTTATGAATAAAAGGCATTCTCTTGCTTTACTAAAAAGTCTGGAGGGTGCACGTTAATAGAATCTCAGCTGTGGCGTAAAAAAGCAATTGGATACAGTTCCATATTTTTAAAGGCAGGGTGGTGAAAGATAAATTGCTTTCATTCCTGCCAGAAATGAACAGACTTGCAGAACACAGATCAGGGTTTGATCCCACCCCCACCCCACCCCCCGGACAAAACATGACATGCCAGAATTCACAAGCCCAAGCAGCAAAATGGTTGGGCATGCAAAGATACAGGGGAACCTGATTTTAAGCACAGTGACTGCAATAGTAGAAGCCCTTTTGATGAATCAGAAAGCTACCAACAATATAGGTATGCATAGAAGCATGTGTAGTGACTACCACAGCTCTCCTCTGAAAGAATTAACTAGATGAAAGTGTTAATAAAATGATGCACAATTGTTAGACCTATGGCACCTACAAAATCTGCCATGAACCACTGTGGCAAGCAGATCTGAGTTCCGATCCTGCCTGTCATAGGAAGTGGTTCATTTTGCTTCAGAAGTCCAGTCGCCAAACAGGCATAATAATAACTCTACAGTTTTGAACCCCAGTGAGCTACATAAATGGGACTAATAATATGCTTAGCACAATAAAGCAGTTTCATGACAGAGGAACAGCATTCTGCTGAACTGTGCAAATTACAGCTCATGACAGGCAAATGTGCAGAAGAAAACCTACAAATGTGAAAAGTGTTGGCTATCACAACAGTTATCACTCATGGCCAAAGCGTTTAACCCCAAATACAGAATGTTCCTTCATGCTTATTAACAGTTTGGGTTGATCATGCATCGATATGAGAACAGGCATTAAACCAAAGAGCTTCTCAGCCTTTCAACAGGACTGCGTAGGTGCTGAATTCTGCAGCTAATCACCTTAGCAACAGCTCTAAACATATGTGCAGTGACATCAGCTGATTTTTGAAAGCTGTAAATAGAGGATAATAGCATGGGGGTGGGGTCCTGGATCCAAGCCAAGCCCTAAAAACCCACACTATTAAGATACTGTCAGTAATTCAATGTATGCAAACTTGTTTGTGCACCCCTCTTCCCTCAAATCTTTGGAACTGTTAGGTGTATAATTACAGTTAAAGCCATTAGCTTCGTGTCCTTGCATAAATTACACATGGTTTAAAAATAGCCAGCTGGCTACTAAAGCAGGGGTAGGGGAACATTTTTTCTGTCAAGGTTCACATTCCCTCAAGAGTAATCTGTGAAGGACTGTATGAAAACAGTGGGCAGGGCTGAAATCATTGGGGGCAGGGGCAGGGGCAGAGCAAAAGTGGGCTGGGGCATCCCCTCCCTTCCTCTCTGCCCTGTGGGCTTGTCAGGGGAAGGACAGACTATCCTTACCAGAGGCCTGAAATAATCACTTGCTAAGGGGGTTTCCCTCTGTTTGCTACTGCACCTTCCCCCCAAACCATATATTTCTTTGCTCCCTCTGGGTTTCCCCACCTATGGGAAGCTAGGAAGAGGGCTACATTGCCCAGGGCCTTCAAAACAAATTTAGAAGAGGGAAGAGTAAGACAGTTGTTTGTTTTGCTATCTGATGCATATTCACCCTCCCCACACCCACACATCCTATTTTAAATTGGTGTGGTCAGGAAAAATACTTCACATTCCTAGACGTGGAAGCGTCATCTTTTAAATGGTATTTCCAGGATTTAAGGAGACCAATGCCTAGGATTTTCCACCAGCTTCCCTGATGTAGATGTATTTTCCCCATGTTGCTGGTAAAGGTAAAGGTACCCCTGCCCGTACGGGCCAGTCGTGTCCGACTTTGGGGTTGTGTGCCCATCTCGCTTAAGAGGCCGGGGGCCAGCGCTGTCCGAAGACACTTCCGGGTCACGTGGCCAGCATGACAAGCTGCATCTGGCGAGCCAGCGCAGCACACGGAAACGCCGTTTACCTTCCCGCTAGTAAGCGGTCCCTATTTATCTACTTGCACCCGGGGGTGCTTTCGAACTGCTAGGTTGGCAGGCGCTGGGACCGAGCAATGGGAGCGCACCCGCCGCGGGGATTCGAACTGCCGACCTGATGATCGGCAAGTCCTAGGCGCTGAGGTTTTACCCACAGCGCCACCCGCATATGTTGCTGGTACCTACTAACAAATATGCTAGGTGACATTCAGCATACCGCCTAATGCATATGTGTGACCATTATGAGGGAAGACAGCGCTGCTGCCAATCTCAATTCATGGGAGAAGGGCAGGCAAAAGTCATTGCTAGCAATAAGGTCAGCAGGAACAAGCTGGAAGCCAAGCTGACAAGCAGGCAGCTGAAAGACTTTCAGTTCATATTCCAGCATTACCTCATGTTTGGTACCTCATTAAGATCTTATACTATTTAGAGAGCCTCCCACTCAGCAGCTACCAGAACACAACAGGAGGACAATATACTTTTGTTTTTTATTCATTTCATTCTGACCTATATTTCTGATTTTTTTTAAAAAAAGAATGTGCCTAGGAAGATGAATAAGCCTCTGCTTTGCATCTTGTTTCTATGCATTAAATGGCTGAAGGGTAAAGCAACATAGAGAAAGAAACAGGAAATAGGCTTAATAGAATTTTCAAATAATAATAAAAATTTGAGCAGTACCATTCGTGCACAGCATACACGCACAGTGGGTTTGAAAGCTAAATTTGTTGTGCAAAGATGACAGTTTGCATGTTAAATGAATGTAGGAGACAGCACAGCTACTGCATTAGTCACCCACTTATGTATTTGGACCACCTTAACTGTAAACCTCAAGAGTGTTTGTATTCCTCCTTGCTTCATGATCTCAGGGGATACCAAGGCGTGTGCCTTGCTTAATACTCTTGCTTAATAACACATTCAAATAAACCCATGCTGTATCATTTCCTTTTTGAAACAAGCTTGGTGCCCTATAAAAATTAGTGAATAGAAAATAATAACAGAGGTTGTAATTATACTATGTCTGGCTATACCAGAAAGAGTGGGGTTCCCCCCTCAAAAAAGTATGTCATTCATCATATAATCCCATGATGGGGGGGGCAGTACCAACCAGAGATTGCTGTGTTTTTGTGGTCTCATAACAAGGTGCAAAAAACATGAGAATGTAAAACAGGTGAGAATGAAAAACAGAAGGAATGGCTCTCACAAGACTATTGTCATAATGGCACAGGTATTGACAATGTCATTTTATCTAAAACTGATCAAACCTCCCTGCAAACTAAAAAACGTAACACATAACTGCAAAATAACCATCTAAACTCTATTCCTAATATTGTATGGCAGCGTATGCATATTTGCCATGCGTGCACAGGGTGGGACGATAAGTGGCCACTCCTAGTTCTCTGAAACTACATGGCTGTAAATATATTTGTTGCATGCACACACAAACCATTTGAAGTAGCCCTTAGGCCTATGACACTTCCCACTTGCCACCACCACCCCAGATGTTGCTAGGCTACAACTTCCATAATCCTGACCACTGGCCATGCAAGCTGGAGCTGATGTAAGCTCAACATCTGGAGAAACACTGGTTCCCCACCACTAAGCCGTTCTCAATTCTGAGAACGAGCAGCTGACTTTTGTCCAGCATTTCACTTATCTACATGATGTAAGCTATTTTGCTGAAGTAAACCACACTGTATAGAGTCAACAAGGGACACCAGGAAGTGGGTAATGAAAAAGGAGTAGGACTAATATCGAAGTTCAACACCAGGATGATGAGCAGAATTGAGGGCTGAGAAAAGTACTTGGCTATCACATTTTTTTCAAAAAGGGCTTCTGAGGTGTTAGATGAGAATAGCATGCAACTGAATGCAGAGGCAAAGCTAAAGGGGCAAATGATGCCCAGTATCTGACTAACAGCCACCTCAGTTACACTTAATGCAGTGGGGAAATTGCATAATACAGTTACATTTATGAAGGTAGCAGGAAACTGCACCCCCCACCCCGATTATCTGAATTCACATCTCTCATATAACTCTTGCACTCCTATCAGAGGTGCCAAGATTGAGGGAGTCCAGTACACAGATGTGATGTCATGTGATTGTTGTGTGACTCGTGTAACATCATATGCATGACACACGTGACACACATGCTGCATTGCATTGTCAGGGGGAGAGCAAGTGTGGAGGCAGCACAGCGCAGCTTCATTGGCTGCTATCTCCTCCTCTCTCACGCTCAGGAGGAGCCAGCCTCTGGTGCCTTACCCCGCTCGGGCTCCTCAACGTTGAAAAGGCCCAGCCCCTTCCCAACAGATATTGAGGGGGCTGAAGACACCTTGGCCCTATAGTGTTGGCACGCCTGACTCCTATCTGTTGCGTATTTAGCAGATTAATTGCACTGCAGAAAGCGTGCTGGGGAGACCACATGTTCAGGAAACAGTGAAGAAACGCAAAAATATATTTTGCTTGGCTTTAATTACAAAAACGTCTCTTACATTAAATCTATAAGTATGACCCATTCACCAGGGTAATGAGAGAGATACACGCTGCTCTTTATATACTACACCCAATTGCTGACACAGCTTAACTAACACAACTTAACAGCACCTGCTATACTGCTTCACAGCTATAAAACTAGGTCATGATATTTACTCTGGCCTTTAAAGAGATACACATCTTGTGAAACAATAATGAACCTTAATATTTAAATAAACCATTCAACATTATCAGCATTAGGAGACACATTTCCAAAATACCTAAATACTTAGGGTTGTTATATCTCTCTGCATACTTTCTCTACCCAGCTATTTTCCATCTTGAATTTATCAATAACGATGCAATGTATCCATCCCACAAATTATGGAAACCCTTCAGATGCTTGCAGTGACATTTTCCTGCAAGTATGGGAAACAACAGTCAATGCAACTTGGTTTAGAGCTCTCCATCACTTACTAACAATCTGCCATGTAACTATGGAAAGATTAGTTAGTTTCGTGTTCATCTGCTCTCTGAAGTAAGAAGAAATCCAAGATTAAGTGGTTTGAGTCTTCTGTGGAACAGAGCTTTATAGCTGGAAGGAATATAGCCAAAGTAAAATTCACCAGAATGCTATGGCAATGATATTCAAGTAATTATGTCATCTGATAAGAAATTTTCCAAGACACAAAACAATTTAAAAAAAAACTTTATTAGAAAAGTCCTCCCCTGCTGTCAATTCCCATTGAATTGCATTTGATTCCTCCAATTCTAACTAAATCCTATTAGCAGCAATTCTACTTGAGAGCATGGGGGGGCACTCCCCACCCCACAACTGCTTCACTGGGACCAAATGCCAACTCATAGGGGCCAAAGTCCCTTTGCCTACCCATAAAATATTTGAGGGAGGCGGGGTCTCCCAAAGTTGATGGGCACTGCAATTCAAATCTTGTGATTGATTATGCGGGGTGGAGCTTACCTCCCCACAAAATATTGTTTTCAAGTTGGCACCCTGGCTCCTCCTCTCCAATAACTGTCTTCCTCAATTGCCATTCAATCTTATCATTAAATATTTACTAACTTTATGTAAAATTTGTGATTGAATTGGTTTTCCACTCCACTCCCCCCTTCCCTTTTCCTTTTGTATTATGTCTATTAAATTGTAAGCCTGCAGGAGGGAACAAGAAAAGCCTGCTGGATCAGACCAGTGGCCCATCTAGTTCAACATCTTGTTCTCACAGTGACCAATCAGATGCCAATGGGAAGTATCCCTCCCACAAGCAGGACCTGAGCACAGCAACCCTCTCCAACCATGCCTTCAACAGTGGAGGCAGAACACAGCAAATGTTGCTAGCAGTCACTGACAGCCTTCCCTTCCATCAAGCTTTTTAAAATATTTGCACAGTGCCTGGAAAACGTTAGAATAGGTACTTTATAAAGAAAAATAATATTCCCAATTACAATGAACGCTATTTGAAGAGTTGTTTGTTTGTTTGTTTGTTTGTTACATTTATACGCTGCTTTTCTGCTAAGGCATTCAAGATAGTTTACAAGTTAAAACAATAAAGCAAATTTTAAAGAACAAAAAATATTAGAATACAACAGTCTCCAGCTGTTGGTGTTCTATTTATGGGCTGATTGCATAAACCTCTGGTCCAGGGTTATTCTCTTCCGTCCTTTCTCAGGAAACACAGGTATTTAAGTAGGCCTTGGAAAGCCGGGGGATATTTTGCTAAAATATTCCATCTAATTGCATAAATTATGCAATGATTCCCATCCTATCAGCTGGCAAGGTAGTGGGAATTATTATAATCATCATCATCATCACAGTCTTTACCGTAAGGGGAACAAATCAGCAACAGAACAGCCAGAAGTAAATCAAGTATTTAACAATAGCAATTGCATCAGAAGGCTAGAGAACAGGAAAATGTAATTTAATAAGCCAGAGCTATAAATAGAAAATGGTCAGAGTGTTAGCAACTACACAACAATCTAGTGTACAGAATAGCCTATTTTAAAATACGCTTATTAGTAAGTAAAACATTCAGACACAAATATGGGACAAGGAAGTGCTAACTTTTGAGAAATTTCTATTTTCCCTGCCCCTGCCAATCACTGTAGACAGGCATTACCTCATATCCAAAATCCTCCCTAGTTTAAGCAACTGTTAATTGTTAAAAAGCCACAACTGCACTCTGAATACTATCAGAACAAAGTATGTGTCTCACCTAACCAAATTTAAGCAGGATACAGTCTGTCTTGCCTTTGGTTCAGAACTCTGCAGGGATCCCCTGCTGTTAGCATCAACTTAACTCCATTACTTCAGGACCTTTTGCTATGACAGAAGAAAAACTTAGCATGCTTGTCACCTGCCCTGCATCTGATATGTTAGCATAATAGTGAACCTCAGAAGTACAGCTGCCTTGCGTTTCACTGGTGCATACTTAATACGGAGATATGAAACAAAGGGAAAACAGCAGGTCTCAAAAACGCTGCTCAATAATCTTTGTGAATATATTGCAAATAAAGTGAAGAAAAACTCAGATAAACACTAGGGTATTAGCCACCAAATTAAATTAAAATTATGACTTTCAGCATTAAGTGATGGGCATTGGCTAACAGAAACCTTGCATCCTTTCACACCACACTCAAAGTGTATTAAATTAGGGAACAGAGTGACAGCTGGGCAGGAGGCTGGGAACAATGAAGATAAAGTTAGCTTTCAGCGATGTGACCCTATCCAGGCAGTGTGCCAGAAGACTATAAATAATTGATAGGAGCAACCACCCTAGCCAACACACTAATGTACAGAGTGGCTCTTACAGCTACTGGAGTACGAATGCCCATTACATCATTACTTCTCTCTACTTTGTGTTCTCCTTATCTGCAATGTAATTTTACTGCTTTTAAATAATAAATTGCCCTGGGACTTGAAATACCCCTATGCCTGCTCAGTGTCTAGCAGGGTGTGCAACTCCACAAATGAATATAACATATGGCAAAATACATTTTGCATTAAGCTAAAAAGTCCTTGCTGCAGTAGAAGCTGAAACCACATAGCCTTTTAAAAATATCAATAACTGTTTTATCAATACATGCCTTTCGAAACAGGAGCTTCTCCCTGAATTCCGTTTCTCAGTAACTTGCTTTATATTTGGTTTAATAATTCTGGCACAAATTCACTGAGAGCGTAAGCAGAAATGGGTAAAACTAAGACTGTAGTTGTTTTTGACTAAAGGGATAATCTCTATGAATAGATTGTGTGTTGCTGCATATGTAATCATTCATTTACTTAGGGAGGTGGTGAACTGGTATTGGTATGACCCAACATGCTATGTCACCTTCTTGAATTTGCAGGCAGACAGCTTGCCAGCAGCCTTTGGCCTTCAATAAAAGCTGACAACACAATCAATGACTCCAGACAATTCCTGTAGTACTACTGAGACTTCTGAGAAAGTCAAGTTCACTAAAGATTTTTGCTGGACAAAGTACTGAGCAGCATATGCAAAGCATAATCTCTTCTTTGAGATTGCAACTCCAAAATAAAAAAGGTAAGAATTATCTAAACAAATCCCACCAGGTAGGAAAATCAAGAGCAGCCAAAAGGCTACAAAAATATAGAAACCTTAACTGAAGCCATTAGGCAGGTAAGACATATTTAAAAACACCCAACTTGCATCAGCAAAAGCACAGCCCAAGATGTGGAAACAGGCCTCTGCACCTTGTGGTTGGCAACCACATTTACATTTTAACTACTTAAAACAATTATTACTTTAATCCAAAAGGCTAATCCCAGATATCTTGGTACATCTATCCCTGACAATGGAATAGTACACAAGAAAGTCTTCTTTGCCCAAATAGGTTTAAGTGCTTGGACTGCTTTTAGATTAATGACCTCTAGCTAGCCTGTATATATTTGTTTATGGGCTGAAGCACAACTTCAGCCTGGAGGAGAGTTTGAATTTATCTTCAAATGAGTGGCACAATATTTTCAACTCTCCCAGTAGCATGTTGCATTCTGTTACAATTATCAACAGATAGCATTCTAAGCATCTAAAAGAAGGTGAACTGAATTTTTCTGCCAAGATTTAAAATCAGCAATGGATCAACCTAGTAAATAATGTTTTTTTTATTTCAAAACAGGTAGTCATAAAGGGGCCTGCCTCCACACCTGTATTTTCAGCAGAATAGTCACAGACTTCTTTGGAGATCAGTGTGGCATGAAGTAGCTGCCTTTTGAAGAAAGCTATACAGGCGTACCTCGCGTTACAGACGCTTCAGGTTACAGAATCTGTTAACCCAGAAATAGTACCTCGGGTTAAGAACTTTGCTTCAGGATGAGAACAGAAATTGCGTGGCAGCCGCGCGGCAGCAGTGGGAGGCCCCATTAGCTAAAGTGATACCTCGGGTTAAGAACAGTTTCAGGTTAAGAACGGACCTCCAGAACGAATTAAGTTCTTAACCCGAGGTACCACTTTACTGAATTCTGTGGTATTCTAGTTAGTTGGTCAGCAATTTGTTTGTTTGCATACTGTCCTTCATCTAAGGATCTCAGGGCAGTTTACAACATAAAAATACAAAATAAAAGCATAAAATTCATAATAAAAAATAATGAAACAATAACACCCCCCAACACACACATTCAATACACCAGTTGTAAAACACTTGCCACATACCATATGTGGCTTTTGCTTCTGTGTTTGGAGAGAAACAAACGACAAGTCTGGATTCAGACTTGACAAACCAGACAATAGCTTGTTTCTTGGTAGTGTAGCACCAGCAGGAGTGAAGCACCTACCTTTTCAACAACATGCCGCTTGTTCATGTTAAACCATAGTTTATTTTAACTATAGTTTAAAGCAGGGGTAGTCAATGTGGTGCACTTCAGGTGTTGTTGGACTACAAATCCCATTAGCCCCAGCAAGCATGGCTAATGGTCAAATAATTTTATGTTGTTAACCACACTGAGATCTAAGGATATAGAGTGGTATACAAATTTAATAAAATAAATAAATAAATAAATAAATAATGGGAGTACTCCAACAACATTTGGAGAGACCGCATTGGCTACACCTGGTTTAATATGATGTGCACATCAAGCCTCTGTGTGTGTACATTTTGTTTGTGTGTGGTGATGGGGTCATACACCAAACATCTAACATTAACCTGTTTTCTGAAAAAGAATGGCCAGAATGACCAAGTCAACCACTATGTCTAGAAGTTTACATGTTGATTTGCTTGGATAAAGGAAACAAAATTTCACAACAAGTGTCTTGCCAGTTAAATAGAAATTACAATCCTTCATTACTTAAGGCACATGGCCTCAAAACCAACCGTCTCACCTAGGCAAGGCTATTTTAATAAATAAGTCAATGTTTATATTACTGTGAATCAAGCAAATGAAAGACACAACCCAGTAATTAACCTTCAACATATGGAAAGCAGTAACATTTAACTTACAGAATTATTATTAAACATGAAAGAGGCACCTCTGGCCAAAGACAACAGCATGGATCTGAGCACAAACGGTAAAGGTGGTGGTTTAGCTAATCCCATGGCAGGAAAACAGTGCAGCACAGGGGAAAAAGGGGGTCAATAGTTCAGGACTGCGATGCACATATTATTGTGCTGCAGCTCAACTTTAATCAGATGCCTAAAAAACAAGTAGCAGGCAAGCAGGCATCTTAGGGACAAACTAAATAGGACAGAGGTAGCCACGACTGCTGACATGACTTCCTAGTTTGTGTACAGGGTAGGGTGTTCTGATTTTTACACCAAAAGAAATATGCAGCAGAACTTCCCAGTGCCCCTCACAAAGGTGTTCTGCATGTAAAGTGCCTGAACAGATATGGAAGAAGTTTTCCCTTAACTGTGCACCTCCTTTGATGTTAGAATTATTAATAAAATTATGAATCAAGCAGACATGTCAATATGGCTGCCCTAAGAACCTATCTTAATCCTTGTCTCACACACACTTTAAACCACTCTTTGCCTCGCCAAAATTAGCTTGCCTTTATTTTATTTATTTACATATTTGTTTTCAAGAGAATATGCAATTATAAAAACAGATAAAGTCATTACAAGTAAAAAACAAGTAAAACCATTCCAAATGGAACATAAATCTAGCAAAAGAGGTGGGTCTCACAAAACAAAATATATTCACTGTCAACAGCTAGGGTAAAGAGGTGTATCTTCAGCATACAGCAAAAGCTGTAAAATGAAGATTCTATACAAGACTGTGATTATGAATGGACCAAACTTTTTGCCATTCTGTAATTAACACTTTTTATATTCTCTATAAAGTCATAGTGATCACTGGCAAATATGCATTGTGAAGAGTCACAGGTTCTATTTTTTTAATTAAAAAAGCCATCTCTGATAAAGTAAATGTTCATAATTTATGTGAGAGAATAAAAAACCTCATGAACTACCCTCAACTGCATCTCAAACACAGCACAGCAAAACCCCACTTTTAACTGAAGGGCACCATGAAGGGTTACAAAAGATAGGCAAAACTATTTCCAGATTACCTCCTGCCTTTTGAAACTCCAGGAAAATTGGTGTCAATATTCTTTTGACCATATGTTTGACAAAATCCTGATCTTCGTAGCAAGCTGATTAGGTTAATTGGAGAAAAGTGATTGTTTCATAAAAAGTAACTATGCAGAAAGAATAGAAAGCAATGGTGAAAACAATCATATGATCACCTTGGTGGAATATAATTCTGTAATTCCTGGGTTGTAAAACAAAGCTTTGTCTTTGTAATAAATGTTTCTCTTTACCCATTCCATCCCTATTTTTGGAACAAGAGAGAGCACGGACACTTACAGCAGCAAACAATGAGCCTCAAGATCACAGCCCATCCACCCAACTACTTAAGTAAGCACTGAACATGCTACCTTCTGTAATGCCATGACAATATATAGTCAGTCTTTGCACAACTTTGTGTTCAAGTCAGCCCAGGTTTTACTATAATAAAGATGGTAATCAGAGCAGATACAAAAGAAATTGGCTACAGATCACCAAAAAGGACTTTGCAGAGGCAGGCAGGCAGTGATTTGTACTCCCATCACAAAGAGGGAAATGGGCATAGAGGGGTGTGACGTCAACTAGGCAAGATGGTTTTTTGATCTGCTTCTCCTTCCTTCTCCAGAAGTAAAAATAGCTAGCTTGATCCAAAACAAAGTCTTGCTCAAACGGGCTATGAGCTGCAGAATCAGAGAACCACAAAGTAGCACTCTGGACGACAGATTTTCACCCCTTTCCCAGGTCATCAGAGAATCAAAAGCTCAGGCCACAGTGATTTTCAAAATGGCCACCAGGGCTCAAGGCAGTTTAAAAAAAAAACCTAAGGAAGATCAGAAGCTTCATTTGACACTGCAGCTTTAGTTGCCCTAATTAAAACTGCCTGAGGTAAAGCACTGAAACCTCTTAGAGAAGATATTTTAAAACAACCCAACAGTCTCACATGTTTCCACAACAGCTAATGAAGCAACTGAACTCAGCATGAAGAATAGAACTATAATTTTTAAAAAAATTTTAAAACCTCAACCTCACAGCAAACTGTGCAGGATCGGGACCACTACCAGAATCTACACCTCCGAGGATCTCTGGAGAGCTTTCAAAACTACATGAGGCTTCTGTGTCCTGGATGAAGGATCTACTTTACTTTCTGTTGCCATTATACAAGCAGGCCACATCAAGAGGATACACAGAGCACTCCGTCCAAAGCCAAAAAGCTGTGAACCCTCGAGAGACATTATTGTTTGTTTTAGCTCCTTCATATTTAAAATGACTTATTTCAAAAGTTCAGAACACTGGGTAAAATCATAATAGAAAACTCAATGATAAACATCTACCAGGATCTCTACATAGGTACAATGCAACACAGATGAACTTAAAATTTACATCACAGCAGGTACTGAGGTGTTACCCATTCAAAATATTAACTTATGAACAAGTAACTAAAGCTACCTCCACACAAAAGGAAGCTAAAAACCAAATGAAGACAACTGAGAGAAGTAGGCAGTGATAAGGAAGGCACAAAACTCAAAGGAGGAGACTTGGCGCAAAATGGGGGAAAGTGTGGGTGGGTGGGGGATAAACATGACGAAAAAGGCACATGCAAAAAAATGAGAAAAAAGCAACAGCAACAAAAACCACAGGTGACTTCTTCTCTGCCTGAGATCCCACTGAAACTACCAACTAGAAGTTTGACCAAGAGCTATGACCCCTATAACCAAAATGGGAAGAACTGGGCTATCTTTCTTTCTTTCTTTCTTTCTTTCTTTCTTTCTTTAATATAACAAAGTAAAAAAAAATCTGCTTCTAGGTTAATGTTTACGTATCCTAATTTCACCTAATGAAGGAAGAGATGGAATATCCTGCTCTCAACCATAGGTGTAGGGATTACTCTATTGGGAAGATTGAGGGGAAGGGGAGTTAAACATTCAAACTCTCTTTTGGAATTCAGAGCAGTGTGTGTGTGTGTGTGTGTGTGTGTGTGTGTGTGTGTGTGTGTTTTATAAGAGACACATAACAAACAAATGAAACACAATACTAATACAAAAGCCTTCATCCCAGGTGGAGGTGGAGATTGGTGTACTTCATATGGTACTTCCAAAAGTAGGGGTTGGCAATCTGGATTTCTCCCAAACTCTATTTTCAATTAAATTATATACTAAGTGACCCTAAAGGAAGATTGGTCAGAAAGATAACTCCTGGCTGATATTATGCTTTACTTATGTACCTAATACCCAGCAACAACAATTTCTGGATGAAACTTTTACATTACTTCCCTCATTTAAACAAGGAGAAATGGTGATAGGTGATGAGTTAAATCTTGTACTTACTGATTATTTGGCTAAAAGCAAAACGCCTCACCTATCACAAAACTCGTGCAAGCCACATTCTTTTAAAACATCCCTCTACAACATATTACATAATCACAATTATTTTGATGCTTGATGCATAGCCAACCCAGAGCTAAGGAACTATGCACATAGGTCAGCAAGGTACAAAAATTACGCCAAATTGTATTATTTATTAACCATAGAAGACCTTCTTTCCCAGGTTCACAGCTTGGAGATTGGTCTTCTTAATTTCTCGGGACCATGCCCCTGTTATCCAGAATGCAATGGGGAGTACACAAACCTAATCCTTTCTATTGAAATTTAGACCCCTGGATATTAAATATTTTTTATTTTATTACAAAGAAAGTCCTTAAAGAGATTCCTAGTTTTTTTAAGATTAATGATAAAGCAGAACAAACAACTATTGTGGTTTGGGACATGTTTAAAGCTGTGGTCTATGGCATACCTATAAGTGAAAGAAACAGAATTTAAAAAGAAAAACGGAAGGTAAATTCTAACTAATTCAGGAAATACAAGATCTGGAAATGAGACAAACACATGCAAAGCCAAAGAGTGTACAGAAAATACTGAAGAAAAGGAGCAGAGCTTAGATCTCTAGAAAACTCACGTATACTTAATTCACCTCAGAAGATAAAGAAATATTATTTTGATTCAACAACAACTACAACTACAACTACAACTACAACTACAACTCAGCCTCCTAGCGAGACAATGACACAAAAAGCAAGGCAAACAAGTGGTGGACTCTCTTGAAATGCATAAAGGTGAAAAAAGTCTATAGACAAAAAGAAATGTTCACAACATTTTACAAAAAATAAAATTCCCAAATTTAACTACAGTAGACTCACAAGGAATCAATAGATTTTCCTCTAGTATAAATCTAAAATGGGATCAAAAATATTAAGTTCCACAAAGCACCCAAGTCCCAATGGACTCATTTGCCTTTTTTATTTTTAAAAATATATAGAACACCCTTTCTTTTGAAATTGTTTACTGACATATAGAATAGAGGATGAATTCCTGAAACTTGGGTGCCCAAACCAAAGAAAGACCTCAGACTAGTTGAATTATATAGACATATTTCACTGATTATGTGAATGCTAAATTTAAAAGCTTTCATAAATTTTACCCAAATATGCTCAGCATGACCAAGTCAGATTAATAAGGCTTAGCTTTCCCTATTAGAAAGGTTTTCAATGCAATTCTTTGGGAGTCAATCACATCCAGAACCTTCTGTTCTCCTGATGCTGGAATCAGTCAAGGCATTTGATTGTTTAAACTGGCAATATCTCTTTACAATTCTACTTTCCTTAGGTATTAGTGCATCCCAGGTTGGTATGCTTTATAATTTATACTATGGGTCATTGGCCCAAGTTTTGGTGAATGGGGAACGCTTTTGACATTTCCCATTGGATGGGTACCAAAGCAAGGCTGCCCACTGTCTCTCCTTATTTTTGCCCTAGCCATGGAACCTTTAGCTTTGGCACTGAAAGCAGATGATGATGTGTAAAACAAAATGAGTTTTTTTTTTGGGGGGGGAACCTATCTTATCTATATGTTTACAGATGGTGTGCTATTCCTTTCTGATCCTGAAAATTTATTCCCTGCTGTTATGAACCAATTTGCTATATATGGCAAGATATTTGGGTTCACTGTTAACATTACGAAATCTGAGTTGATGTGTATGCACACCCCGCCAAACCTACAACTGCATTGGCAGAAAACAACTGGCCTGCAACTCGGTAATACCTACTTTAATACCTGGAAGTGAATATACCTAATCTATCTAAACAAGAAAAAATTGAACTTTTCTCCCTTGATAAAATTAACAACCAAGCTAAAAAAACTGGTGAAATATAACATTCTCGTGGTTGGGCAGAGTATCCATAACAAAAATGATGCTATTGCCACACTTTCTTTACTTATTCTGAGTCTTATCAATAAACATACCCATCTTTTATGTTAATAAATTGCTTTAAAAATTCTACTAAATTCTATTTATGCAACAAAACAAAACAAAAGACGCTGGCTATGTTTCTTAGGGTCAAGAAAGGAGGAGGTATGGCAATACCTAACCTAAAATGGTATAAAGACTCCACTTACACAACATCCTGTTGATTTTGCAAGGCTCAGACCAGGTCCCGTGGTTAAAAGTGGAAGAGCAAGACTTTATGAACCAATCTAAAAAGTCAAGACTTTGTTCACTCCCTTATCACAAAATGGACAACAAGACACTATAAAACATTATAAGTATACAGAAGGGACAGAGACTGAAACTTTCCCCTTTTAATTCCCCTTTAGTCCCAATAATTCAACACTTCCTTTTGCACAACAGCCAAATCAGGCTCATTTGCTAGGTGGGAAAAAGTAGGATTATATGAACTCAGGGACTTCTACACTCATCAAAAGCCCCTTACAGCTTCAGAAATAAATTTTATATTGGGAGATATATCATGTGGCTGGTTACAGATATACAAGATTATACATTTTCTAAATCAGTCAAAAAAATTTTTTTTTCTTTTTAATGCTTTACTGGTTTTAAAACTGTGTAACATAAGTAATCAACAGAAAATAATATTTTTTTAAAAAAAATAAACATTCATTCCATAGTTGGTGCTTGTTGTATGTAAAAATTTGTAGTTGGATTCAAAATGGCCTCCGGTCACCCCATTATGGTTCCCATATTACATTCTTTAACTGCACACTAAACTTTGTCTCCTCTAGGTTATTTCAATTACATTAATTTTATAAGATTCCCCTATTTCATGCAGAAAGTCAATCCATATGAGTCAAATATAAGGACTCAAACACTATACAGCTTAAGTAGTTTTAAGCATCTACTCGACTCAACCAACACATTGGGAAAGGGATTCATCTATCTACATAAAACCCTCACACAACTGACTACCCTTCCTCTCACTTCATTAAGACTAAATGGGGGAAAGAATTTGGAGAAGAATTAGAAAAACAACTCTGGGAATATATTTGGAATAAACTATCATTTGGCTCCATTAGAACTCGATTAGAACTCAAGAAAATGCTCTAAAGATAGCACATTCCTGGTACATGTGCCCAGCTAGATAATACAGAATTAATCATAACACATCCAACCTTTGCTGGCAGGAATGCAATTTACCTGGCACTCTAGTACACATGTGATGGTTTTGCCCATAAATATTCCCTTTTGGAAAAAGCTTTTCAAACCATTAATGGAATGATGGGGAAATCACTACAACCAGATGCAAATTCAGACCTACTATCTTATTTTAGTCCTCAGATTAATAACATAACCAATAAAGACCACATCCTCTATTTATTAACTGCAGCTATATAAGTGATTGCAAAAAAAATTGAAAAAATTTAAATACAAATCTTTCTGAAGCCTGGATTTTGCAAGAATAGGACATCACGCTTACAGACAAATAAACCATTTCACAAAAGGAATATTGATCGGGGGGGAGGGGGAGACTATCTCACACCTTCTATACGTCATTGACTTTGTTAAGACACGGTTTTCACCCTCCATTGATTCCTGGAACCTTATGCAGAGACATTTTCATTTGATTGCTTTACTTGGAATGCCTAAAACTACAACCAGCCACTATTTTTCTTTCTTTTCTGAACAACTACTATGGTCTGCTTTCCTTGAATGGGTACGTTTTGTTACTCGAAATTAAAAATCAATCGCAAAGAAGCGGGAAAGGGGCATAAATAAACTGAACATCCAATACAAAACTAATTAATCAATGGCATAGTTGGGGGACGTCAACACTCAACGACTCACTTCCCAATTCTCTATATTGAAACATTTTTCACTTTTGCATTTCTCTCTATAAATACTACCTTCTACCTTATCCTTATCTTATTTACCTGAGTGAGATGCAGAGAATAGAAGTCTGCACCACCATGTCACAACCATTCACTTAACACCAATGCCTATTAAACTGTGATCAAGCGGCACCCTCCATTCTTAGAAGATGCTACTCTACAAAACTATTCTGTAATGTTGGTCACAATCCCTGAAAACATCAAAAGTAACTAATGAATATAGGCGAATGTCCCTTGGTTCCTTTATTATTTTCATATCCAGTTCTACTAATTGAATGATTCTTCCATCCCCAGCACACACAGGGCTATACCTTCCAGAGAAACCAAGGCTGTGCAGTGAAGTGAGGGCAATTTAGAATGAGCAAAGTGTGACAGTTAAGTGCAGCTACTCTTCCTTAACAAGCTTCTAAGTAAAAAATGCTCCACTTTCCCACTTGTGCTACATATAGCAGAATCTGCAGAACTCCAGAGCAACACCTTCTGTAGCTGAATATAGCCAATATGATAAAACACAAAGATCTATGCTCCCTGACTTCTGAATAAAGTATATAAGGGATCTGTAGATGCATACTGAACCAGTTCAGCCTTCTGAGTTGTTAGGCAGCTTGCTCTCCTATTTAAAATGGAAAATATTTTCCAATTGCCTCACTGCAAGATTTCACAAACCTGGCTTGCACTGCCTGTGTTGTTTCTGACCTGAAAAAAAGTTTGGAAAATTTTTGACTCATGGGAAAGTATTTCAGAGAAGCATAGGCAACAAAAAAATGAGCTTACAGAAATGCAGCAGTTTTGTGACCCTAATTCACATTACTACTCCTAGGAAGGATGGGTGGTATTTAAATATAATACTATTACCACTTTTTATTGTTAATAATAATTAACATCGACAACAACATCATCATCAACAACAACAATAACAACTAAGAACATGGTCCAGTTTACTATTGGGAAAGACAATGTCAGTGTTGGCACCCAAAAGGAAGACTATTCAAATGCAAACTGAAGCAGACCAAAAGACAACTGAGAAACCAGAACATTACTTTGAAGTGAGTCTTCACATTCCTGTTGTACATCCCTGAGGCCAAGCAATGAACTGTGCTATTCCCCTTTCACCTCTATCATGTTATACAAGAACACAGTACCAGTACAGGTTCTGACCAGTTATAACATCTGTGCAGTGTGACCGTGTGTCTCTGTGTGTTTTTCCAGTTTGAAAGCATGTCAAAGTGCAAGTAGATAAATAGGTACCGGTCCAGCGGGAAGGTAAACGCTGTTTACGTGTGCTGCTCCGGTTTGCAAGAAGCAGCTTAGTCATGCTGGCCACATGACCAGGAAGCTGTACGCCGGCTCCCTCGGCCAATAAAGCGAGATGAGCGCCACAACCCCAGAGTCGGCCACAACTGGACCTAATGGTCAGGGGTCCCTTTAAAACTTCCTAAGTTTTAAAGGGTTATAATATTCAGTGTTATATTGAAATGGAAAATAAAATCACAATATTTCAACTTGGTGATCTGAATGGCTCAAGAATTTCTGCAGCAAGCTTTTCTCTAAAAGGCTGTCTAGCACCCTCAGTCTCTACTTCACCCCACCCATCCCACAAAAGGCAAACCATCAAGTCACCTATTGTAGCCAAATTCCAAAGGCGTGGAGTGTGGGGTTTGCTGGCTATTTGCCCATGTCTTTCCTGCTAGCTAGAGGAGCTGGCAACCATTGTGTCTTCTGCATAAAACAGACAATTTCACGATCAGACAGGCCACAGTGTGTAATAGAGCTCAAGGGATATGACCTAAGACCATATAAGGATATTGTGAGGTGAATTTAAACTAGCAAAATGTAGGTCTTTGGGGGGGTTTCCCCATAGCAAACTCATAGAAAAAGGATGTGCAGGACAGATTGGACTACATAAGCCTAAAGCAAAGAAAGTTCCCTGTTTTATTTTGCTCCAGATCAAACAAGCTGTTACAAGTGTAGGCAGCCCACACATTTGTTGTTCTGATGCATCATCTTGGCTTGTCCTTGGGGAGAGGCATGGAGCTTCCCCAAGCTATATGTACAAAGGGAAGATACGAGTAGTGCAGCGCTGGCTAGAAAGGCTTGTATTATGATCCCCAAACACAAGCACCATCAAAAGCTGTTGGTAGCTTTCTACTCCATTCAGATCAGTAGATTGCTACCACGGGCCACTCTTAATTACACCAACATCTTCCCCGCAGAAAACCAGTGGTGTGATTAAAAAACTGGTTCAGCAAGCACCGAGAAGCTGTACTCCTGGGTTTTTCCACACTCCCCAAGGCCCAAAGACACAAGGATTCAGTCCAACTCATATTGAAAATATTCAAAGAACGTTATCTGTCTGCTTTTCAACCAACACAAAGCAGCAGAGTATTCAGCATTTGAAATTAACCCACCAACTCAGCCAGCTGCTCCTCATGCCCTCTCTCCAGCAGACAAAGGAGGATCAAGTTCCTCTGAATTTTCAGCACAACTATAAAATACCCAAACCTCAAGGGATAATTCTGAAAGATACCCCCACCCTTTTTTCCAGCCTGCCAATGGAAGGTAAGTAAATGAGGCACTGGGCTGGCTGGAAAGACAGGATGGCTCTCAGCCAGTCTGCCACTAGAATGCTGCATGCAGCACTGAGCTCTCTGTTTAAAGAGGAGATGCTCCCCAGCTCTGTTTACGTGAGTGGAGGATGGGTAAGATTCTTTGGTAATGAGAGAACAACATGCAGGACAGAGGCTTCCCCGTGCATGCTTCACTGCAGTTATCCTAGAAAACAGATTAATTTCTGCTTGCTTTGACATCACTGCCAAACAGATTTGAAACATTTCACACTAAGGAAAAATGGTGGAGACTAAACCTAGGCTTCTGAAAATGTAGCTAAACAAAAGCTTCTTTGAGACTTATGTACAATTTCCCCACCTAATACATGTTCAGGAAGCATGCAATACTAGCACTGGTTTACAAGCCAGGAAGATTAACACAGTTTGGGGGGAGAGGTGTTTTTAAAGAGCCATGTGTTACTTCAAACCAGGAATTTGGGGGCATGAAACTCTGCTTTCCTTTCAATTTAATAAAGAAATCTAGCCACTTAACAATGGCCACATCCAAAAATTATTTATGGTGAACACTTTTTTCCATTTTCAAGTTACACATAAACCTGCACACAGTCAAATGCTTCCAGCGGTGGCCAGCTCTCTCTGCACCTTTTAGCCAAATATGCAGTGAATCAAAGTATAAAAATAAATCAAGAGTAAACACAGTTCTATGTCACAAAGGAATTGCTTATATGCTCTAGTCTAAAACTAGAGATGAACTTGGAATTTTTTTTGATAAAGAATTGAAAAAGGAGAAAGGTCTTCATAAAGGGAGGGGGAGAGAAAAGTAATGTGATGTACTTCTACCCAACCTACCTCAAAATCTGTCAAGGTAGCATTATGACATCAGTTTGCTCACATGTTCCCCAATTGGCTGGAATCAAATTCTGAAAATCCCCCCCTTTGGGCCCTAAAAAATTGGCACTGTTAAACAGGAAAGGCAGTAATTGCTCTTTTCAGCCACTGCAATATATAAAACTTTCTCCTTCAAGGAGGTAAACGAAAAACTGCAGAAGGATCTGCTTACCCAAAAAGCTAACCGCATACTTTAAAAGGGTAGCACCACCAAGAAGAAACTTTTTAAAAAAATCTATTTGATACAAGAGAAGTGGAATGAACCTCAGTGCATTTCAAGCCCAAGAATCCTCATAACGGGACTAAACAGGAAAAACGAAAACTAAAGTATGTACAAGCAAAAATGATTCCCCCTGCCCCCACTAACACATAAAACATGCATGACTCCTTAAAACTTGCAAGCTCCCCAAGCTCTATCACTGGCAAATTAGAAACCATTGCTGGCACTTTGGTCCAAGCTCATTTGCAAAAAAGCTTTTAAGACAGTTTGGTGGATGGATGTACTGGATAAACTAGGGCTATGTCACAGAAAATTGGAAACCTTTTATAAAATGCATCCCAAATTTTAGATTTGTGTTATAGAAAAAACTGAAAGGCAAAAAAATAGAGCACTGCTGAACAACTGAGTTCAGCTATTCAGCTAACATACACACTGCCTTCAACCCCACCTCAATTAGGGCATTCAAAGGCAGTCAGACAAAAGAATGCTGAGAGTAAACTGCACTAGACAGGAATATTTTTAGCACGCACTAAGACACTCTGCTGTGAAATTTCTGCCTCTGCATTTATAACTATGGTATACTATGTGGATATTATTTTTTAGCCCCAAAAAGATACAATGCAATTGTCTTCAGAACACTTAAAATATCCTTCTGAAAAATACTTTTCAGAGATGACAAGCTTTAAGCAAGGCATCTACTTCCACCTATTTCAAACAATGTGTGCCTGGAGAAACCTCATGAACAGGGAGATAAGTCAAAATAGCTTCAATCACTTACATACAGCAGCCTGATCAATAAGAAATATTTCCTTAGATTACTGAGAAGTCTGAATGCATGTTACAAAATGACCTATGTCCAAAATAATATCCTAAAAATATAGTTGTGATAAGATATTGTGCTACACATTTAAGCAATACTGAAATATAAATACTGTTCGGAAACAAGAACCTTTGCTATACTAAACCAAACATTTAAAAGATGAGTGTGTGCAACTTGATAATAAAAGGGCTAAACATCAGAAATATTGGCAACATTCTCCAGGCACATTTCCCTTTACAGTTTTGTTGCTCTATGTAAGCTGTAGGAAGGCATTTTAATCTCCAAGCAGCACCAGTTTCTTTCTCAATTTAAAAGACTAGCTCTCTAAAAGATAGTGAGGTGCTTTCCAGGCTGCAGCTATGAGCAGCACGTTTCTCATTCAGCCCTGCCCCCATCTTTTTCCGTTCCCCTCCCAGCACTGCGGCAACACAGATGGCAGCAGTGTGACCTCGCTGTTCCTGCCTCCTTGTTTTGATCCTGCAGTCTTGATTGTTCAGGCTAATCCCACACTCTGAGCCTTGGCTGCCAGCCAAAACTGTTATTAATGGCACAAAAGCTTCTCATTCCAGCTACTTCTACATCCGCTAATGCTGTTGTTGCCTCCCTGCACCCTACAAACTGGAGCTGCACTATGTTTTGCTAAAATGATTTTTCAAAAGAAAAAGAAAAAACAGTTTTGTGGTCATCTCTGCACACACAAGAATCTTACCCATAAATCACAATTTTACAATTGAAATAATAAATACAGTTGCTAAACAAACTAACAAGAAACTTATATGAGTTCAGTACAGTGGTACCTCGGGTTACATGTGCGTCAGGTTACATATGCTTCAGGTTACAGACTCCACTGATCCAGAAATAGTACCTCGGGTTAAGAACTTTGCTTCAGTATGAGAACAGAAATTGTGCTCCAGTGGCGCAGCAGCAGCGGGAGGCCCCATTAGCTAAAGTGGTGCTTCAGGTTAAGAGCAGTTTCAGGTTAAGAACAGACCTCTGGAACGAATTAAGTACTTAACCTGAGGTACCACTGTATTTAAAACAATTTTTGTGTGAAAATGGAGCCATGTAACAGAAACTGATTCAAGTACAACAGTACTTTTAGTAAGGCAAAGCAAAGGAACAACCTTCAAGGCAATGCCAGAAAGTCTAGTTACGATCTGACTTTGTGTGGAAATTTAGAGCAGCAAACTCTCATTCAAGGAAGGCCCATTTCCCCCTTGATTTTTATCTGCACTAGTACACCACCAGATCTGAACTTGGCACATGGCTCCCCCCCCCATGTACACTTTGGGTAGGTAGTGCTACTCAAAACTCACACACACACATATAGATGCCAACATCTCCAAACACTACTATGTACACATTTTCCTCACCACCTGTGTAAGCAAATGTCATGTGTAGAGCAGCCTTCAAAATCTGCTCTGAATTCTAGATGGCATTGTGGTGGTCCTCACTAAGGAAAGTTTTGCCCTTAAACTGCAAATACTTAATTAAACAGTGAGGTTGAAGCTGAGAGCACAACATTACACTTAACACAATTCTGAATGGCAGCTTTAAAGCTATGCTTACTTCAGCCTACGTGCTTTGGTCAGATCATCTGCTGCAGTTCAAGACCTCTTATAGTACACCAAGACAAGGCTCAAGAAAAATATGGCAGGAACAAGCTTTCTATTTCTCAGCTACTTGTACACAGATTGACAAAGTTGATATGGTAAGGATTTCACCCCCAACACTCAGCCTTCTCAATTCATTCTCATTCTCTCTCTCAGGGCAAGTTTCTTCAATGAAGTAAACATTGTACAGACACCCCCACTCTCTGACCCAGAGCCTGCAAGATACAAATCTGATTCTCAGACTCTGCTCTAGCCATGGTTAGGAACCTTTGAGGAAACCCAGTGACAATAGCAGCACTTGTGTATCACTGATTATGAACACCTCACAAGATGCAACAAGAACAGCAAGATCTCATGAATTCAGATCTTGCACAGGAGTAGGCAACCTAAGGCCCATGGGCCACAAGCGACCCACAGGGGTCGTTTAACCAACCCAAGAGCCGCCCCAGAACCGAGCCGCCCGCTCAGCGAGTCCCCGCATGCAGTGCTAAACCAGCGTAGCGTGGTGCAGGGACTCGCTTCCGCGGCGCTGGAAATCGTGTCTGCGCAGATGCAGACGCCCAAAATCGTGTCTGCGCAGATGCAGACACCAGAAAACGAGTCTGTGCAGACGCAGACACCGAAAATTGCGGGTGCATGCGCTCACACACATGCACGATCCAGCCCACGGAGGGATCTCCACTAGAGAGGTAAACCTTGCCGATCCGTGATCTTCCACTACATACTGCAAAAGGAAGAAATAACAATGGATTGGAGTGACACACGATACACACAATCCTGAAGAAATAATGATCATGTGGAGAGAAGCCCATCACAAAATTCCTAAACACATCCCAAATAAAACGGACCCACTGTTTGTGGTCGATCAGTTTTGCTGGAAATACAGGAGCCCATGCTTTTGGCCCTTATTGTGTTTTGGAAAATAACAAACCTCACTGGAATAGGACTAGTTGGTTGGGGGCTTAAAGAGTAGAGCAAATAAAATATAGCTTTCACTTCTTATAATGTGACAAAGTCTTGTAGGAATTAAAACTTAAGTGCTTGTAAATTTGGATAAGGCAAATTCAGTTGTCCTCTACCAAATGCATGCCCCTCCATCTTCTAATGCCTGGTTAGGTCACTAAAGAAGAGAAACATGGTGTAATGTGGTCAACTGATACCCCCAACCCCTCTACCCTGAAGTCCATCTTCTGTGGCTCATGTTGAGAACTCTGTGGTGCTAGATGGGTGGGGGAATACATTGCCTCAGTAGATGAAAGCCAGGAAATTTGCTTAAAATATTATTAACAAGATTACAGAATATGTACAGCAGAATCAGAAACAAAGACTACAAACAATTCACAAGCTCTTCTCTAAAAGTTATAAGAAATAAATTTGGGGGTGCTTTCCCCAACAATAAGCTGCAATTTTAAAGACATTTTAAGCCATAGCTTGGAATATACCTGGAAGGTGCTCTGTAAGAAAATGCCTCCATGCTCAACACCAAGCAATAAAATGGTTCTAACAAATGGTTCTAACTGTCTATCTTTATACAAAGTCATTGCCAAGCTTTCTTTTTTTTTCTCCATGAAGAGAACACACATACCTCCTCCTAGCAGAAGCAAAGCAAACATTTGACACATGCATATGCTCAAATACTGAAGAAAATTTTTGCTCTTTCAGAATGCTCCTCAGATGTCTAAAGTCTGAATTTACAAAGCCCAGGTTTGAAACTTCTATCCATGCCAGAAAAATTCTTGCTTCTGAACAGCAGAAAAGCTTTGCCCTAATGGAGGAACATAGGAAGTTTCCTTATACGGAATCAGATCCACCAGTCAATGTAGCTCAGTACTGTCTACAACAACTGGCGGCGGCTCACCAGATTTCAAACAAGTAATCTCTCCCAATCTTCCCTGGAGATGCCAGTGGAAAAAGATGTAGGTTACATATTAAGTAAAAAGTTAACATTACAAATTCCATTTATTTATTTGATGAATCACTTCCCATAAAACATCTCAGAACAATCCAATAAACACTATTATTTGTGAGGGTGTCAAATCCAACACAGATGCAGACTGTCATAAAAAATCTGCATGTAAAATACTTGTTGAAAAAGGATGGTCTTCAGTAGGCACATGCACACACAATTATGACTTTACACCTAGCAGAAACTACTTCTGTTCATGAAAGACCAGGTATCCAATTTTTGCTTATCCCACACAGCGCAGTGCAAACTGCACCCCACTCATAAAATGGTTCAGTGTGAAGCAAGATCAGCAAAAACTGGGTGCTCCACATTGCTCCAGTGGAAGTGTTTTTTGGTAGTGCAAAATCACAAGCTACATACAGCCCTCAATGTTTCTGGGCACTTGGACAACAGAAAACAGTCAAGTTAATATGCATGTCACAGGAACATAAAGGTAAAGGTAAAGGATCCCTGACAGTTAAGTCCAGTCGCAGACGACTCTGGGGTTGCAGCACTCATCTCACTTTACAGGCTGAGGGAGCCAGCATTTGTCTGTAGACAGTTTTTCTGGGTCATGTGGCCAGCATGACTAAGCCGCTTCTGGCGTAACGGAACGCCGAAACCAAAGCAGCACACAGAAACGCGGTTTACCTTCCCACTGGAACACTACCTATTTATCTACTTGCACTTTTTTGGCATGCTTTCGAACTGCTAGGTTGGCAGGAGCTGGGACCAAGCAATGGGAGCTCACCCCATCGCGGGGATTTGAACCGCCGACCTTCTGATCGGCAAGCCCAAGAGTCTCAGTGGTTTACACCACAGCGCCACCCACGTCCCTCATAGGAACATAGGAAACTGCATTATATTGAGTAAGACCATCTACCTTAGTACTACACTGACAGCAGAGGCTCTCTGGGATTCCAGACTGGGCTCATTCCCAGACCTACCTGGAGGTTGAACAAGGGAACTTCAGCATACAAAGCAGATACTCTACCACTGAGTTACAGCCCTTCCAATAAATTAAGACTTCATGATCATGCAAATATGTTAGTTTTGTGCACTGAGAAAGAGTAACTGCTCAACCCAGATATCTCTTTTTTAAAAAAGAAAACCCAGTACTAGGACAAAATCTTAACTTACTTATCTAGAATACTGAAACCAATTAAACACCACTGTTTGATGGGTGTACCCAATACTAGGGCAAAATCTTAACTTATAGGATTCTAAGTGGCTGGAAGTTGCTAAAAGTTTATCTTTGGAAAGAAATCTGAATCATCAGCCTATTCTCCATAATATCAATGACTGGCCTGATTTGTGACCACAAGACTACTTATAGGAGGCCATTGGTTTATCTGTAAGTCAGGTATGCTGCAAAATAGGCAGCTGCAAATGACTGGATGGAGGGAAAAGCAGGGTTCAAAATTAGCGGGTGCCAGTCACATCTTGCGACTGGCAACCAGCCATTTGTGACTTGATGGAGAGATCCAGGTGCATCTTTTACTACCGTTCTACCCGCCAAACAGCTGATTCACCTGGTAGCGCAGCAGCAAAAGATGCGTCTTTGGTTTTTTGCTGCTGCTGTGGTACCCAGTGAATCAGGTGTTTAGTGTCTACCCAGCAGCCCCTGATTCACCCTGCTGAATTTTTTTTATATATATAAAAATTAAAACACATTTTTTACTGCCCTGCTGCTGGGTGAATCAGGTTTTTGGTGGGGTAGAGATGTAGCAAAAGATGCGTCTTTTGCTGCAGCACTATTTTGCAGACCCCAATTCATCCAGAGGCATTTTTATTTTTCATTTTGGCTGCAGGGCTGCCTGGTCTGGTGGAGGGGGGCAGCAAAAAAAAGGGGAGGGCACCTGGACATTTTGTTTTGGTGCCCACAACCTAGGTCTCAGGAGCCACATGGCTCCTAGCATTCCTATCCCAGTTTCTAACACTGGGGAGAAGGAGGGGATATGAAATATGCTGTACTTTTTGGTACTCCTTTTGGCTGAACTACAGTCATCTCTGTCTTTCCATTCCACTACTAGAGCCTGTTAACCTTTTGCCTCTTGGATCTGGTTGTTCTGTGTCCTTGTGCTTTGTTAACTGTATAGATTCCATTTTGATTCAGTTCTGTTGATTAGACATCTCTTCCAAATATGTCATCCACGAAAGAACAACTGCTCCTCTCCCTTCTTGTCTGTAAGCCTTATATATCATTTGAAATGTAATCTAACTAATTTAGGTAGTTAAGAACAGATATCAGCTCCCCAATGACTGAAATGAGGATGGTGGGATTTTCTTTGAGTAACAGTTAAGGTAAATGCTATTTTGAAATTCAGTTTGCAGATGCGAAGAGTCTGTTCTGTCCTCTAGCAGGATACCTTATCTCACTGAACAGTAGGTTTCTGTAAATCTAACAAACTTTGACCTAGTTTTAGCATCCCTGGGTCACTCAAATTCAGAGGTCTGGGGTGCTCCTGGGTATATCGTTGAGCCAAGGTGAAACAGTGCCCAATAGTGCCTAGTGCCTGGAAAGAAGACTTCCACTTTTTCTCTCTGTTGAAGACCTAATTAACATCATTCATTCATTCATTCCTCAAGAGATATAAATATAAAATCTACATAATCCCATAGCTTCTCTCTAGTGCCTTTGTGAGGGGATCTCAAAAGTGCTTGGCAAACAATGTTTTAAGCTTTAACACACCATGTGATAGAGAAGCTCTCTGTGAGCAGGACAGAAGGAGCAAATGAATCAGATAGGTATAGATGACTTCTGTCTCGAGCTGCAGACATCTGCCATCCTGTTAGTGTTGGATGATTCTGATTTATATCCATTCCAGTTTACTTTCAGACCTGGTTTCATGATAGAAAGACTTTACGTCACCCTGGTAGATGGCTTATGAGAGGGAATAGAAGGAAGGAGTGCAACTCTATTGGTTCTACTAGACTCAGGACTACCACCATGATGACCATGGCAGTGTTCAAAATTAGCCAGGCACAAGGCGCAACCAAGTGAAGATGCCTGGGTGCCAGGATGGCACCTGATGTCGCCACCATCTGGAGGTACGTGCCTGGGGATCACTGGATCTGGACTGTTTTCACACACTAATACCACATCCTGTAGAATTCTATCAGTTGCATTTTATCTGCACGCAGGATGAATTTCTGGAACCAAAATGGCTTTTATGTACAGCCTGAGCAGCAGCAGTCACCATCAAGAAAAAGAGGCAGGAATAGGTCAATATATATGTGGACTGGCCCTGGACCAAGTGACTTTTCTTCAAGTTCTCAAAGTTCTTAAGCTAGCTCAAGGTTATCAACTGAACTAGCCAGATGTTTAATTGGAAATCAATCACAGTCAGTCCAGCATTTTTAAAACATAAGACTTTAGAGCCGTCTTACCCCAAAATGTCAGCTAGACATTCCATTTTAGCGACTATAACCTTGATTTAAAGAGCCATTTTGATGCCTAGCTTATATACATGAGTTTCTAACACTGGCCCATGGGTACAATGGTACCCTTAAGGACCTTCCCTGGTACCTATGAACCTTGGAGCCCCTTCACTCACTGCCATATTTGTCATGAGATGGCAAGCATGGTTACTTCCCCTCACTGCACTGGAAAGTACACAGAAGGAAGCTGAAAGAGTGACACACTGTACCACTTCCTCTTTCAACTCTATGTGCTTTACGAGGCTGAGGCTGCCATCTAAACAGTTGAACAGAAAGTGGGGTGACTGGGGATGGAGAGAGTCTGGGTGGTCTAAGAAACTAGAAGAAGCAAAATGAAGCAACCAGGAGACAAGTGGGGAGAGAAAGCAGGTCAAGAAAGTATGTGCATGGAATGCCACTAAGTTCCATCCTGCCCCCCCCCAACTTTTTAACAATTACATAAAACTGTTGGGGGAAGTCAGATTGAGGTTTGGGCTAAAGTCTCATCAATATCTCGGATTTCTATCTCCTAATCCCAAGGAAACTGTGCAATTACTGAACCAGTGCCTAGAGGGGGTTCTAAGGTGAATAGGGCAAATAAGCTGAGACACTATGGGCAGTGACACAGAGTACATCAGATAGTGGCCTACAACTTGCCTTATGTGTGGCTGCACCTCCTATGAAGGACTTTGTGTGTGGTTTAAGAGTTCTCTTGGACTTGGTGCTAACTTGGGAAGAGCAGGTAGCAGTGGTGGCTTATACTGCATTTCACCAGGATAGGCTTGTACACTAGCTGTATCTCTATAAGGAAAGGTCTGGCCTTGTTTTGGTTACCCATGCACTTATGGCAATCAAGCTGGACTACTGTAATGTGCTCTATGTGGAGCTGCCTTTAAAGATGACAATAAATTCAGATGGCTAAGAATGTGGCCACCCAAGTATTATGGGGATTAGGCAATTGATGCATAGGACACCTTTACTATGGCAGCCACCCACAGAATAACAAGATGTGTCTTCCCACCCTAGACAAGTGGAAACCAACAGATAAAGAATTACTGTTGAGAAGGTCAGCACTGGCACCATCAAAAATGGGTAAGAGACATAGCTTAGTTCCCAAGATAACCTGTTTGCCAACAGTTCCAGCAAGCTGGGAAAATGTGGGTTGAACGAGGTAACTGTTAGGTGGATTTGTAGCTGGTTGACTGACTGAAATCATAGATGTTGACAAGCTGGAACGTGTGCAGAGAAAGGCAACTAAAACAATTAAGGGTCTGGAAACTAAGCCTTATGGGGAGCACTAAGCCTTATGGGGAAAACCAGTGGTTGACCATCTTCAAATAATTCTCTCTGTTAGCAGACATGGACCTCAAAGGAACAAGTGAACCAGATCTTAAGCCACTGAGAATTTTTCAGTTTGCCTATAGGTCTTGTTTTCCACACCAATTTCAAAAAAGTGAAGAAATCTGGGATTGTAACAGTAGGGAATATATCACAGAGACGCTGCCTTTTTCTTCCAGGGGCACACACCTTTGGAATGCACTACCATCCAGGAGTTATCATTAGATGCTTTTAGGAAAGGCCATCAGGTCAGTTTGTTTTCCTTTCACTTGGGTTGCAGCTTAATTGATGTTAACAATTTTAGCTATACAGTGGTACCTCTGGTTAAGAACTTAATTCATTCCGGAGGTCCGTTCCTAACCTGAAACTGTTCTTAACCTGAAGCACCACTTTAGCTAATGGGGCCTCCCGCTGCCGCCGCACGATTTCTGTTCTCATCCTGAAGCAAAGTTCTTAACCCGAGGTTCTATTTCTGGGTTAGCGGAATCTGTAACCTGAAGCGTCTGTAACCTGAGGTACCACTGTATTTTGTACTGCATTTTAATATCTGTGGGTGGATGTGTGTTATTCTATGATCCTATTATAATTATGATTCATTAACTGATGCTGTTCTTGTATATATATTATTAAGCCACCTTGAGTGGATTTACTCTTAAAGGTGGCCTGGAAATAAAATCAATAAAAAATACATGTAAATTACAACCACTCTGAATATTCTCTCATGCCCAATTCTAATACTACTTCACCATGGCTGGATTCCATGCTGCAGCAGATCTAAATCTTATCAAATTGCACAGGTAAATCAGATAGGAAAAAACAGTGAGAGTGTGGGGACTTCCCACACCATTCATCTATCCTCTGTTTCTGCCAGATTTAGACATTACCCCCACAGAAGTAATATATACTAGCCCTGGGGCTATTAAGAAGGACAGTGTGATGCTATGGATTTTGTTTTGAACTTGCATTTGAGAGATCTGGGTAAAAAAAAAAAATCCAGTTCAGCCATTTAGTTTACTAGGTGACTTTTGAACAAGCAATCACTGGCCCGTGAGTGCTTCAGTTGGAGAACAGCCTTTACTAAAGGTGCCACGGACTTTGAAGCAGCATTCAAAACTCCCATTGTTCTAGGTGCATTTTCCAACAGGGAATTTCATAGGCGCAAGCAGTTTCTGAGCTCTTGGTTCAGTAGTGCGCCTAAGATTTGGTGCAGTACAGCGCCTAAGAGTGTGTGAAGAGAAATTCCTCCCCGCCAGACTTCCAATAGATCTAGGGGTCGTCTTATACATGAGGACATCTTATACATGGAAAAATACGGTAAGTCTTATGTTTGCAAACTGGACACTCAAGGTGGGTCTGCCATCAGCTGTAAAGGTCTTTAATACGTGTTAACTGTGGTGCCAAAAAGATATATTTATATGAAGGAAAGAAGGTGTAGGAAGAATCCAGGGCTTGTCTGCAAAGTAAAAGGAGGACCTTTTTCTGCCTCTCTACTTCCAGCCATTCTCTGAAGACTGGAGAAGAGACCCTCTTAAGCAGCGGTAGGCAACCTAAGGCCCATGGACCACAAGCGGCCCATGGGGGTCGTTTAACTGACCCCCAAGTCACCCCCGAACCGAGCCGCCTACTTGGCGAGTCCCTGCACGCTGCGCTAAACCAGCACAGTGCCGGAAATTACGCTTCTGCAGTGCGCATGCTCAGGTGCCGAAAATCACATCTGCGCAGATACCGGAAATCATGTCTGCGCAGGCACAGATACTGGAAATCGCAGTCACGCACGCACACACACGTTCCAGCCCACAGAGGGATCTCCGCTGGAGTGAACCGGCCCAGGCGAAGTAAACCTTGCTGACCCCTGCTCTTAAGAGGTGAGCAGGGGAAGCATGGCTTTGTTTTTGCAGTCTTCAGATGAGGACTAGGCCATGTGAAAAATGAACATAAGGTTTTAGCGGCAGTTCATTCACTTTCAGCTTTGTACACACCGCTAAGACCATGTTCATGGAAGACAATCTTTACTTGGCTATGAGTGATTGCCATAGAAGAGGAGGAGGACTTGGAAGCCTTCATTGAGACTGACTGTTTAGTTCAAAGCTATACAGTATATGAAATATAACAACCTCAACTTTCCTACATAGCTTCTGTTTCATGACTGAGAAGCAAAAACTGACAAACGTTTTCGCAGCATTCTTGTTAAGAGTCTGGAATGAGACTTATCAACTCTGTATAACCCATGTATCTGTTTGGCTCCCTGACCCACAATCTCCAGCCCTTCAAACTTCCCTTCCCATCAATAGTGCATAGGCCCTCTTTCAATTTGCAGGCTGCTCAACCACAACTTTTGTTCCACCATTTCAAACTATGAGCTGTATTTGCACTTTGACATGCATCACTGATGTTGTGCATTCAACTGTGTTCATTATGTTACATTTGCATTCCTTTGTACTCCAGACTGGCAGAGGAAATGCTTTTTGCAAAAGGGATTTAGTGCATTTTGGTTTTTACATTGTGTCACAACTTCATCTGCTCTTATTATGTTTGTTTGCAACTGTAGTCTATCATCTAAGCCTTTTAACTTACATTTGTACAGTTGGTCATTGCTTTAAAAAAACAAAAAATGCTTTTCACAGCCATATAAACAATCCAAACTAACAGTAAGCTTATTTGCAAGGCAAGAATACTTCTTACACGTGTCATTTCTGAAGTGAACAGTACATTAAACTGTGACTGCAGCCATCTGGGGTCTCCATTCCCTTGAATATATTCCAAATGACATTTCCATGCAGCAATGCAGGGATTTTCACTACACCTACTTGAAGCTTTCAATAAACAACTGGTAACTTTATAGGTTTGGAACAGCACAGCATGTAAAACAACTAGGCTAGATGTATGGTGAAACTCTTTTGATGTTAAATGTTGCATTATTTATTAGTGTACATTTACTTTAATATTTGCACTCCATTTAGATCAGTGATAAGCAACCTGGAGCCCTCCAGATGTTGCTGACTCCAATTCCCATTAGCCCTAGCCAGCATAGTCAATGGTCAGAGATGATGGGAACTGTAATCTACCATCAGGCACACCAGATTCTCCATCCGTGATTTAAACTCTCTTGCTCATTCTCTCCTTACTATGTACATTTCTTCTACTGACAGAAAATGGCAACTGTTTTGCCCTAGGCAGCAATGGCAGACTGATATTTATGCCAATAAAAAAAGGTAAAAGGTAAAGGACCCCTGGACAGTTAAGTGCAGTCAAAGGCGACTATGGGGTGTGGCACTCATCTTGCTTCAGGCCAAGGGAGCTGGCATTTGTCCACAGACAGCTTTCCAGGTCATGTGACCAGCACAACTAAAATGTTTCTGGAACAATGGGACACCATGACGGAAGCCAGAGAGCATGGAAACACCGTTTATCTTCCCGCTGCAGCGATACCTATTTATCTACTTGCACTGGTGTGCTTTTGAACTGCAAGATTGGCAGAGCAGAGCAACGGGAGCTCACCCTGTCACATGAATTTGAACCACTGACCTTCCAACCAGCAAGCCCAAGAGGCTCAGTGGTTTAGACACAGTGCCACCCGCTTCCCGTTTATGCCAATACCAGCAATCCAGCTGGAACACAAATTTAAATTCTTGGCACTGTGTTGCATTCATACAGTGAAAATACATACCAAGGACCTGAAAAGATTGGACTATAGTCTACTCCTGCACCTCAAACTTATACATTGGTATCTCTCTTCAATGGGAGATGGTATCCCCTGATGAGTGAACCGAGCCCTACTGAGAGTAAAGTCACTCATTGAATTCTAGTGCCTTGGAGCTTGCTGGTGTCATCATTTCTCCTCTTTACTTCATCAATTCATGTGTGAAGCTCATTCAGTCAGCAGACTGATGCAAGTCAAGCTAGGAACCTCAAACACTGACAGGCTGCTACTAATAGTTATTTGTGTATTGCACACTGAGCACTACATGCTTCTACATGTTCCATATCAATAAGTGTGGGGGGGGAGAGAAGGGAGGGAAAGAACCCCTTCCTCTGGCATTTACAAGCTAGCAAGTGAACTGTGCGGTCCCCTGCAAGGAAGATGCTCACATCTGTGCCCTTTCATATTGCCCTGGCTTCCTTTTAATTCATCTTCCTCTGGCTGCAGAATGGTGCGTGCTGCCTCTCTCACATTGACATTGCTTTGCTACATGAGCTGCATTCAGAGCAGGTATCGCTGAGTAAAAAGGAGTGCCTTGTGCTCTCTGCTGAAAAGGAGACAGGTGGCTAGTGGCTTGAAGAGTGGACGAGCAAACTAAAATATAGAGAGAAGAAAAACCTTGTACAGTTAAAAATAAGACTGGCGAACTGAACTGTCACTTTGCCGTCGCCCCCTTTCTGTAGATAACAGTTTGGCTGTTTGAAGCACGTGATAGGGAACTATGAGCGTGCTGTTCTTTACAGCTGCCCTTTGTATGAACTAAAAATCTGCTGGAATTAATAAAGTGCAAGGAGGAAGAGGAACTCACTAGCCGAATATACTTGTGTATCCTGCGTGGAGCAGAGTATAAATCCCATGGGAAAGAAAAGCAAGGTTATAATCTTTTGAAATAAATATTCCTTACACATTTTCCCCATAAGCTGCACTTCTATGCAGATGATCCTGTGTTTCATTGCAACAACAAAAAATATTAATGTTGGCTAGATGCAATGCAAATTTATAGAATACTGGCTTCTTTCCACTTCACTTTTGATAAGCACACACTCCAAACAACTGAACAGTTCTTTCTAGGAGTGAGTAATAAAGGCAATTAAAAACATTTGTTCTTGCTCCCAGTTTCCTTCCTGAAAGATGCTGCTCCTCTGAAAATTAAAATGGCATGAACTAAATACCAACTGAAGCTAAAAAATCTCAATCCTCCCATCCCAACATTTTACTAATATGATGTCTGTTTCTTTACTACCTATACAGGTTTTACATTTTGAGAGTACATGCTCCTGTTCTCATTTTTTTCTTTTTATCTTTGCAGCATTCTATTTCTTGCTATTTTAACATGAATACTTCATAACACAAAATCTTTATGAATTTTTATCTCTTTCTGGAAGGATAAGCCTGTAATCCTATTCTATTACTTTGCCAGTGCAGTAGAATTAGATTTTACTGATTAATTGGCCTTTCAAAATTGCCTTCTAATAATTTTAATATGATTTGCGCTGGACCTCTAACCATTCCTGTTAAAGTCTTCCTTTTGGTAGTAAGTGGCAGCAATAAGTGCTGACTACACTCAAGATGCCCAACCAGTCTCAGTTTGCAACAAAAGACCATTTCAAGAGTCTTAATGGACTGTGGTTTATTCTGGAAAATGTACAAGATTCGGAAATTTCAGTATGGTTCAGTATGCAACTGCCTAAATATTTGAAGTCCAAGCACAACACCATTTTTGCACCAATTGTGCAAAATGCCAATGAACTTCCTGGCCCAGTTAAAGTTAATAGCAGTAATCTTTAAAACCTTAAACAATCTGTGGCCAGCCTACCTGAAGAACCATCTTCACTCTGACCCATTTGTTAAGCTCAAGACTGCAAGTTCTACTTGCATGCTCACCAGTAAGATCAATCACGTTGGCAGGTACAAGAGAAAGGGCTTTCTTGGTGATGGCCCTGCAGTTGTAGAAATACATTCCAAAAGAATTACTGTTAAGCCTAACACAATGCTAAGGAGTTTTGTAGGAGATAGTCTTCTGGTGATACAGCAGTGGCATTTTTGGGTAGCTCAAATCTTATTGGTTGCTGCACATCCCAGTTCCTTATTCATGCTGTGTACAATGACAGTTATTGGTGTGGGATAGCATACATGAGAATGACTTGCCCTAAAACATGTACAGGTGATTCTGCATTTACACAAGAGTTACATTCCAACCCCCTGTGCGCATAAACAAAATTGTGTAAAATGGGGAGTATTCTGGTGAGTCAGCTTCCCCACCAAACAGCTGGTATGTGGGACAGCACACCAAGCAGTCACTGCTTCCCTGGGTGTCAGCTGAGAAAGCCCCTCAGCCTCGCATGGAGACTCTCCGAAGAGGATGTCCTCTTTGGGCTCTAAGGAAGGTCTCCTCATGAGCCAGAAGGACTCTCCAGGGTGCTCCTCATTTCCAGGATCCATTTCTGGGTTCCCAGCACTGCACAAATCTCGGTCACATGCAAACAGAGCACACACAAATGGGGAGTTGCCTGTATTGGGCTAGAAATTATGCTAGAAGTCTCACAGAGGACAGTCTACTAATGGTATGGCAGTGACAGTATCATTTGTGACTGCTCAAAGATTATTTTGTTCGTCATTCATTTGTATGTATTTTTTAAAAATGGTATAGGGGCTACATGTTTGAGCATTACTTGCACCCAAATGAAGTACTGGACTGGACAGGATTTCAGGGTATCTGTATTCCAAATGTGTTGGTGCAGGAGATGATTTGCCCCAAAACTTAGTGATGTACACAGATTGTTCTGCTCACAATAGGTTTTCGAAGGTGGTGGTGCTGTGGACTGCTGCTCTTCCCTGTGGACTTCCACAGGGCTCTGTTCTGGTCACTATGCTTTTAAATCTCCATGTGAAACTACTAGGGAGGTCTGGAGTTTTGGAGTGGGCTGTACCTCCCAATTCTTTTTCATTTCCTTATGTGGAAAGGAATAACCATTTGCAGGTGATAATAGACTGAAGGAGGATAAATAAACTGATGCTATGTTCAGAAAATGTGGAAAAGGTCATGGGACACAATGACAATAAAATATTATAGAAATGCTGGTTCTAGATGTACTGCCATAGGAAAAAAACAAGTATGTATATTGGGAATGCTGCTAGATCTAAGACTCATCCAGAATTCTCAGGTTTAGGTACTGTCCTATCAAGTATGATAGATTATATGTCAGCTATGTCTCTTTTGGGAAGACAGTAATTTAGCCACTATGCTATATGTCCTGGTAACCTCATGCTAATACTATTGCAATGCACTTGGTGTGGGATCACCCTTGAAAACAATTCAGAAATTTCAGCTTGTACAAAATACAGCAATTAGGGTGATTATTAGTGCTGATTTAAAACAAAAAACAAAAAAAACACCAATTTCCCATGAGCTTCACAGTCTGCCAGTCTGTTGGCACGTCAAATTCAAGTTGCTTCTAAAGTATTGTTATAGGTTTGCCAGAGGGTCAGAGAGAGAGACCTTAGAGCAGTGGTGTCCAAACTTTTTTCAAAGAGGGCCAGATTTGATGAAGTGAAGGGCTGTGAGGGCTGACCAAAGGGCCAACCAAAGTTGTTGGCCTTTTTTTGGATTGAAGTTGTTGAGCTTTTTTATTATTTTTACCCCAAAGTTGCTGAGCTTTTTTATTATTTTTACCCCAAAGTTGCTGAGCTTTTTTATTATTTTTACCCCAAAGTTGCTGAGCTTTTTAGGATTTTACCCCAGGAAATAAATTGCCACAGGGGCCAGATTAGGCCCCCAAAATGGACTTTGGACATGCCTGCCTTAGGGAGACGAAGTATTTTTGACCAGTAACTGTGGAACAGCCTAAGATCTGCTCTACCTCCTACCTTAATGAAAGGGGAAACAGGAAAGGAGAAGACAGCACAAAATACAAGCTTGGATGGGAAGATTCCAGGGGTCTTGGCACAGCAGAGTCTGCTGTTTCTTTAAGAAATATGGTTTATTTATACTGTATTGGCCCAAATATAAGCCACGCTTTTTCCAAAATTCCAACTGTGGAAAGTTAAAGTGCGGTTTAAATTCACGACCTTACAAAAATTGGCTTTTATTATATCACTGCTGAAACAGACATACGGTAAAACGGAACATTGTGCCTGCAGAATTTTAAGGGAGCAATTTATATTCGGGTATTGCCTTTTTTTCTCCCCTCCCCGCTTGAATTTTAAAGGTGTGGCTTATTTGCAGATGCTGCTTATATTCGGGCCACTACTGTACATATTTACATCTGAGTTTTGAGGAAGGGCTGCAGAACATTACATGCCAAGAGTTTCTTGAGCAAATTTGGGTTCAGAACAGAAGCCATCCATGCTCCCCCGGTATCTGTGTAGCCCCTTTCGGCCAGCCCCGCATGTCCTTCTGGTCCCTTACTTATTCCTGAAAACCCTTACAAAATGCAACTCCCCCATTCGGTAGCACCATTGCCCACTGTAATCCCAGCAATTTCTTCCTCAGTGCCTCCTGCCAGAGCCTCTTGCCTGGTCGATGGCTTCTACTGAGGGGCTTATGGCTGGCCATCAGCACCATTGTTTCTTCAATGACCCATCCTCAGTGAGCCATCACCAGGCTGGCCTCATGAGGAAACTAGCTGGTGTATTCCCAGTCCTTGCTAAATTCAGAAATTTATGTGTTTGCTCAGATTGTAACCCTTCATTGACTCTAGGAGTTTGGGAGGTCTTGCTCCCCACACCCAAACCTACACTGTCTAAATAAATAAATCTCTTGCCTGCTCTTTTATTGCATAGCAATTTCTACACTTGATCTTAGCCAAAAGGCTGAGAAGTGTTTCCATTAAAAGCCTGAGCCAGTAACCAGGTCTTCAGCAGGTATCTAAAACTTAAGAGTAGGTGTCAGCCTTATCACAGAGGAGAGAGTGCTCTAAAATAGAAGACACTCAGTTCCCCACTGCTACACAGTAGGCCTCAACTAAAGATGGTACAGCAAATTCAGTCTCCCCAGTAGGTCTTAATAAATGGGCAGTTCTATTCTGGAGAAGGGGTAGCTTCCAGTTTCTATGAACTGTACTGGGTCCAGGACACTTGTAACACGATTCCCTAATACACTCTCCTGTGCACTGAAATCTAGTAGCAACAAATTGCTGCAAGTTCCTACTTTTGTAATAGTAGGAATGGCCAATATTGCATTTTCTGCTGCATCATGATTGTGCCACCATCTCCCGTAAGAAATTAATCAGATCCTGAAGTCTGATTAGTTTACGCTGGCCTCGAAAACTTTTCTATTCAGGGGGGTTGAACTAGATAACTTTCGAGTTTCCTTCCAACTCTCTGATTATCTTTCAACTGATGAACAGACCAGCTAAAGATGTAATTTACTGCTTGCCATGGCTGTTTGAAATTATTTCTCATGGTTGTATATTTTGATTGATTATACTGTTGGAAAGCAGGTTAAAAGTATTCTAAATTAAAGAAAAATAAATAAAGTGCTGTGGCACCTCAGAGACTGATTAAATGCACCATTCGCTGCAGAAGTGGACTAAGACTGAAGTGTGAACATAATGCACATAGAGGAAGCTGGAGGATAAGCCAAATTAACAACTTGGGAGGACCATTACTGATGGATGACATACATGACATTCAAGGATGAACTGATGAATGTGATGTTAGCAGCACAGCCAATGTTGTAATGGTCATCAACAGTACTGTCAAACTAAAAGAAAGGACAAAGCTGACACTGGGGTTTACTTCAAAGCCTGGCTCCCCATTGCTATTTGGGAAAAGCCTCTTCTAGTAGCAGAGGGACTGTCCCAAAAACCATGAAGTGGCTTCTGCCAAGGAACTGCTCACTTGATACCCATATAACTATTCACCTTTTTCCTGCTATAGACCAGCAGAGCTGTTCTTTTGGTAAATATTATGCAATACACTAACCTAATGACTCAAAATGCAATATCCTAGGATAAACTAAGATTACATGTTGAATTACGTTTCTCTTTTCTTTCATTCTCAATCAAGCTGCTTTGCTAGTTTTTGATGCAAATCAGCTTCTTTGGAAGAAGAAAAGGAGGCTTGTACTAGAATTTGTGCATAAAGACTGCACTCTTGGACAGCTGCATATAGCATATAAATGACAAACATAGGAAATACCCTGTCTAGCTAATTTCGGTGTCCTGCAGAGCTTTCATTTCTGCTCTGACTAACCTAAAGAAGAGTGATGTTGTAACCAGATGCATGGAAGTATTTCTTCTCTACTGAGACTTGGGCAATAATCATAATTGGGAGAAGTCAGAACCTGAATGCAAGTCCAACGACACAAACATTCTGGAGAGGATTTTTAAAGGTGTTTCTAAGAGGATGCAAGCAGGAATTGAAGAGAAAATAATTAAATGGTCTGGAAACTATTACACATCAGAAATCACTGGAGCACTAAAAGCTATTGGCTTGCAGCTATGGTAGAAACCCTTTAAAAATTGTCATGGTAGTTCATGCTGCAATTTGCCCACTCATTCTTCAATGAAGACTTTTAAAAAATGCAACACAAACACCAACAAGTAAATGTCAGTAAGGAGTTGGGGGGGGCCTTTGTTCACCACAAAATTTTGCCATAAACATTCTATTGAAGAAGAGGCATCAGGTAGGACAAAAATCAAGCCAATCATGTAGCATTAAGCTGCAGTCACCTGAACTTCAGGCGAAACAAGGCACTGAAGAAACAAATTAAAAACTATAACAAACATTGTACTTATTTTTAAATTTCCAAGTCCCCAAAATGAATACCAGACCTGAGGTGTTCCCTGGTATATCCCAAACATACATTCAACCAAAAAAACCTGGGTTAACAGATTTTGTGAAATATGCTTCTACCTTCTTTATGCTACCTTCTTTAAATAAAGTAGTTTCACACAGACGTACATATATACCAAATTTAGTTAGAACAGACATGCTGATGCAAACCAAGGCCAAAACAGAGGAGAGCAAGTATTGCATACGTTGTGTGTATGTAAGAGGGTTAAAAAAAGGTAAAGGACCCCTGGATGTTTAAGTCCACTCAAAGGCGACTAAAGGTTCAGCACTCATCTTGATTTCAGGCTGAGGGAGCCGGTGTTTGTCCACAGACAGCTTTCCGGGTCATGTGAGCAGCTTCTGGCATAACATAACACCGTGACAGAAGCCAGAGCGCACGGAAATGTCGTTTACCTTCCCGCCGCAGCGGGACCTAATTAACTACTTGCACTGGTGTGCTTTCGAACTGCTAGGTTGGCAGAAGCTGGGACAGAGCAACAGGAGCTCACCATGTCACGCGGATTCAAACTGCTGACCTTCCAATGTGTATGTACACACAGCTAGGCAAAGAAATAACTACAGTCAAAATTAAGTCATTCTGCACGTAGAAATCAAGTCTACACAGTGCTGACCCTGGGTGGTGGTGGTTTAGAGTTCTGAAGCAGGTTCTTATAAGCCAGATTCCGTGCCAGTTGCTTTGAAATGATGTGTAGACATTGCACAGATGAAAAGTTGGAAGTGTAGTCAATACAACTTTCCACCAAAGCTGCGATCTCAACACAACAAGTTGGTTTGCATTATACAGTAGTACCTCAGTTTTTGAACAGCTTAGTTCATGAACAACTTGGAACCCGAATGCTGCAAAACCAGAAGTAGGTGTTCCGATTTTCGAACTTTTTTTTTCAGAAGCCGAACGTGCTTCCCCCCGTGTTTCCCGTTGCGCTGCTAATTTGAGTCCCCGCCCCCATTGTAATTCAAGCCTTCCGTTTCTGATTGCAGTGTTCTAAGGTGTTATTTGAAGCTTATATTTGGTGCTTTTGTTTTTGCTATTTATTTTGCATTTTTTGTTTTGAGGCTTTTTCAGTTAATTTGTTTTTGTGACTGTGTGGATCCCAGTTCAGCTGCTGATTGATTGATTGTGTGACTGCAGAAATGGATAAAAGCCCCCCATCTAAACAATGTCTATCACCAGTGCGGGGGGGGGGGATAATTTTAATTTTTTTTCATCTACAATACTATTTTATTTATTTTATAGTACAGTACACTGTTTATTGCTTTCATTTTATGAATCAATGTTATGAATCAAATATAGTAAAATTCATGTTAAATTGCTGTTTTAGGGGTTGTTTATAAAAGCCTGGAACGGATTAATCCGTTCTGCACTACTTTCTATGGGAAAGCGCACCTTGGTTTGGAATGCTTTGGTTTTGGAACAGACTTCTGTAACGGATTAAGTTTGAGAACCAAGGTACCACTGTACTCTGAAGATCTCCTATACCCAAGTCCCTATTATCCATTCCCTTCTGAAATTTTGCTACTACTTCCCCATAATCATCCTCCAACACCTCCACAATGACTTATGTACTTTCCCTACCACTTAACTCAGCATTAATTATCTATAAATCATGACAAGTTCCTTGCCACCACTGCAGTCAATTAATTTCCTGACCATCTGACTCACCAATTAAATTTTTCAAAGCTTCAGAGCAGGAGGCACAATTTCCTAATTTTGTACAGAGCTAACCACCATGGTACAATGTAGTATAGTATGGATGCTTCAGCAATACAAATATAGTGCTGGCACCTCTGACTATTGCTTTAACCAGAGCTTTCCAAACTGTGTTGTGACACGTTAGTTTGTCAGCTGCAGTGTGTAGGTGTGATGCATGAACGCTCCCCACGCTCCTCCCAGGGTTGGATAGGAGTTTGTTTAACCTCCAGTTTGCTAGTAAAACTGAATTACTGTGTCGCGAAATGATGCATGTCCAAAAAGTGTGTCACCAACATGAAAAGTGTAACTGCACACACTTGATTTCTTCAGAAATTATTTGCATTGGTATTAAAATACCGTATTTTTCGCCCTATGGGACGCACCGCCCCATAGGACGCACCAAGTTTTTTTTTTGGGGGGGGGAAATAAAGAAAAAAAAATTATTTCCCCCCCAGGCGCTTGTGGGGCCGGCAGCGGGGAGAAGCGCTCTTCTCCCCGCAGCCCACCTTCAGACCAGGTCCGGGGACAGCGGGAAGACGCGCTGCACCTCCCCACTGTCTCCGGAGCTTGCGGGGCTGGCGGCGGGGTCTCCCCGCCGCCAGCCTACAAACCACTTCGGGAGACAGCGGGATGGTGTCTTGTGGGGCTGGCGCTGGGGCTCTCCTGAAGCCTGGAGAGCGAGAGGGGTCGGTGTGCACCGACCCCTCTCACTCTCCAGGCTTCAGTGAAAGCTTGCATTCGCCCCATAGGATGCACACACATTTCCCCTTTATTTTTGGAGGGGGGAAAGTGCGTCCTATAGGGCGAAAAATACGGTAACCCAGATGAAAACTAACTAGCCATCATTGTCTATTACAATTTTAATAAAATTAATGCTCATAGGAGAACTACAACCTAAATTTTACCACACAACCAGAATTATATTGTAGCTAGCCACATTAATTAGATTCCAAGGAAAACTCTCTTGGAGTAAAAAATCTGCTAGGTTGATAGAATGTAAACAAAGGCATTTTTAAGCAAACACATCATCTGTATCAATTTCAGTGAACTTTATGTGAATCACAGCATCAGTTTTTAATTGATTGTCTGGTCTGGGAAAGCACTTTCAAGCAAAAATAGAGTGTTATTGCCTTCATGAGGGTAAAAGTCATTTTGTTTAATCTGCAGATTGGGGGAACCTATAAGTAAATAATGCAATTCAGCTTCAAAGCCTTTTCAACCTGCGTATTGTTCAACCTTAGAGCTGACTATCTCCTACTTTAATAAAAGGGGAAATAGGGAGCAGGAAAGGAGAAGACAGAAGAAAATACAAACTGGGATGTGGAGATCAAAAGGACAAGAAGGCAGCACTGAAAGAGAAGCACAAAGAATTGCAGCTGAGCATCCAAAAGCACTGGGACCAGAAAACAGTCCTTAGAAAAGAAAGAGAAACAATGGAAGTGAGGGCAGCCACCTCTTTTAAGGATCTTTCACTTGTGCATAACAAAAGGCAGCATTCCTACAGTGAAATGACTCAGACAACACAACTTTGTCTCTTGCTTTGCCCGAATGTAGTTGGTTTGCCTGTAGTCTAGGCACAAACAAACAAACCTTCTTATAAAGAAAATGCTACATAACCTCTGCAGCAGCTATGCAGCTATGTCTGACAGGACAGAGCAACACACAGTGGCCGCACCACTTGTCTCTCACTCCTTTAGACTGAACTGGAACTAAGCACTTTAAATTTCAGGGGGTGGGGGGAGTCTCCATCTGCCTCTTGAACCAACTGCACTATTTGAAAATTTTAAGTGGGAGAACACAAGCGCTCCATTCAACAAAGTTAACGTGGCTCTTCAATCAGCTGAAGTGCTGGCTGCCAGAGCCTTTGGAGCTCATTTTATGCTAAAGGCACGTTTTCATTGTGGCTTCCTGTTTCCAAAACCATCTCTGGTCTTTTTTTTTTTAAGAAGCCTGAGAATTCTCTGAGAGTTAGTTATGATGGAGGAGGGGGTGAGCAGGCTGCAGTGTAGCAATAATAACCAATACATGTATGAACTACTCTGCTGTGAAGTTCCATGTCCATAGAAGAGGATGCAAGGTCAGTTCACAGCTTGCTTAGAATATGAGAAAAAAAATAGATTAACCCACTTCAACTACAACTCAGGCCCATCTAAGTTGACTTCTGGAAACCACCACAGTTCTTACCAAAGGTGTTTCAGGAAGTTTCATGTCACAACAGAAGACAATCTATCTGCCCATCTTTCTTATAAGCTATATTTAGAGTACAGTGGTACCTCTGGTTACGTACTTAATTCGTTCCGGAGGTCCATTCTTAACCTGAAACTGTTCTTAACCTGAAGCAGCATTTTAGCTAATGGGGCCTTCTACTGCTGCTGCACCGCCGCTGCACAATTTCTGTTCTCATCCTGAAGCAAAGTTCTTAACCCGAGGTAATATTTCTGGCTTAGCGGAGTCTGTAACCTGAAGTGTATGTAACCCGAGGTACCACTGTAGGGGAAAGCCAAATCTTTTCATTAGACCAACCACACTGAGAAATGTTGTAAACACTTGACTAAAATTTTGGCATTTAAAGTATAAGATTCTACACTCCCCCACCTCCACTATTGGTTTACAATTGAAGGGAATGTATACGAACACAGAAATGACTGATTTGTTTCCCTTTCCCTTTCCACAGTCACTGGTCAAAAACATGTACTCAAAACTCCACAAGCTGTGCAAACCAAACACAAAATGCCTGGATAACTATAAATATGGAAATATTTCCACATGTTATATAAACTACCTCCTAGCAAAATTTGAATAATCGCAAAGTTTTTAGTACAGAATTCCAAATTCCTCTGTAACATAAAAACTGCAGTAACACAAACACCCTACTGGATTGAAGGTACCGTATTTTTTGCTCTATAAGACTCACTTTTTCCCTCCTAAAAAGTAAGGGGGAATGTGTGTGCGTCTTATGGAGCGAATGCAGGCTGCGCAGCTATCACAGAAACCAGAACAGCAAGAGGGATTGCTGCTTTCACTGTGCAGCGGATGATCCCTCTTGCTGTTCTGGCTTCTGAGATTCAGAATTACTTTTTTCTTGTTTTCCTCCTCCAAAAACTAGGTGCGTCTTGTGGTCTGGTGTGTCTTATAGAGGGAAAAATACGGTAAGCCCACCACATAAAAAACCTGCACTTCTAAGTGTGCATGAATGTGCTCTAAAAAACAATTAATGGGTGCATAAGGAAACAATTGTACAGATTATTCAAACTGAACTATCAAGAGGTGAAAACCAACTTCTATTTTTCTATCTAAAACTGCTGTCTCATTTACTGCACATATACACCTTTCTTAGATTTCCTCCCCATTTAATACCACAATTTACAATAATATTAATATTATTAACAGTAATAATAGAAAGGCAATCCTAATTTATCCTCAAGAATGTGGGTCTTTTGCTATAATGGAATGGTGATTTTTCAATGCTGGATAGGCTTGTTTCTAAGCTTGACTGCTATCCAAAACAGGATTGACAACCCAGCCCTTCCAAATCAACTTCAGCTCTTTATTTGATAAAACCTTTCTGAATTTTTTTGCCCCATATCCAAGTTATTGAATCAATTCTTTGTATGTATTAGTCATTTCACTTGACTAAGATCCACTTCAGTTGGACCACCTTCTCACTGAACTACAATGAGACTTTGAAGAGCTCTGTAGTTGCAAGAGTGGGCCTTTGTAGTCAAGGGCTACATATTCAGCAAATTTAAGATCCAGGCTTCAGGTTTTTTAGGAGTAATTTCTAATCCTGAGAAAACTGACCCTTTTATTAACACTTTCAACAACACCCTTAATTCAAGGACCGAAAAGGAAGTGTAGACACCTCTACAAAGCTGTCTTAAAAATAATGTGCAAACAATGGCAATGATGCCACATTTCTCCTTTTTTCAATTTTTTAAGATGGCAAAGGATGAACCACATATACAGAGACTGATTCACGAAGGGCTGTGTTTCAGATCTGCTCAGGAAACCCAGCCAGATGAGAAAGACTGACACTGACATCATAAACTGCTCTATTTTTATCAGCCAACAAGATCTAATCCTTGGCTGAGCAGGAGGTTTGTTTCTATTCTGTGGAAGAGCCTCAATCCTGGAGCAGTAAACCAGGTTACATAAATTAACATTCTCCTCTGTCCCTCCAACCCCTTATTTCTCCATTTCTGAATCTACACCACTTAGAATACAATGCTTCAACCATTAAGAATGTGGGAATTCAGTGTACTCCCTGAAAAAGCAGGGAAAAGATCTCGTCTCTCCCTCACCCCAACATTTCCTGGCTCAATGCAGCCAACTCTGGTTAAACCCACTTCAGTCACATATCATGGAGAGGCAGTGACAGCTGCCCTGTCCCTGCAATGGTTTTAAGTACCAAAGAAATTATATGCAAGATCCCCCTATAGCAGGCTGTTAAAATATACTGCTAGGCTTCTATCTTGCATAAGAAATCAGATGGCGTATTTTGAGGGGGAGAGGATTAACTTGGTAGCTGCAATTTAAGTGCTTACCAGAACATATGACACTGCTTATTTTACAACAATTTCAGTGGCTTCTTGTCTATATCTGGCTCAATTCAAAGTGTTGATTATCACCTTTTAATTTCTAACAACCCCTGTTTCCCCCCATAAAAAAGGTAAAGAACCCCTGGATGGTTAAGTCCAGTCAAAGGTGACTATGGGGTTGCAGCGCTCATCTCACTTCAGGCCAAGGGAGTCAGCTTTTGTCCACAGACAGCTTTCCGGGTCATGACTAACCAGCTTCTGGCTCAATGGGACCGTAACGGAAGGCAGAGCGCACGGAAATGTCATTTACCTTCCCACCACAGAACTACCTATTTATCTACTTGCACTAGTATGCTTTCAAACTGCTAGGTTGGCAAAAGCTAGAACCAAGCAATGGGAGCTCACCCCATTGTGCGTATTCGAACTGCCAACCTTCCATGCAGCAAGCCCAAGAGGCTCAGTGGTTTAGACCAAAGCACCACTCACTCCCATATGAGCCTACTCACTCATCACATTTTCCAGGAAGGCTCTGCTCCAATGGTGGACGTGTAGCAGGCAGTAACAGAAGGAAAACCTTCTCTGTGATTATGTCCAGACTTCTACCAAAAAAGGCTCATACTGTCCCTCCTCCGATGCTTCCACCACCACTATTTCTTAAGACTTTCCTTTTCCAGCAGGCCTTTGGCCTGATGAATTGAATGCACTTCATTAAACTCTTGGAAATTTATCTGATGTACTCCTGTATTTTAACTTATTTGTCTTATTATATTACTATTTTAAAAAATGTGCTGTGGGCCACCTTGAATGTTTTTAAATAGAAAGGCAGGATATAAATATTATTAAGCAAATAAAGGCTATTTATAAGTAAGCTAAGTAGGGAAAGAACCTGGTCAGTTGTACACATTCTGGTTACATCCAGACAAGACACTGTAAGACTGTCTTTCAAAGACAGCCTGCTGGTGCAAACTTCAGCTGCCATGATGCCTGTGAGAGCTAGGTGACTTTAACATCATGTACCTACTCTGAATATGTTGCACTGGTCAGCCATTCATTTTCAGAGCTAGTACCAACCTTTAAAGTGCTGAACAGCTTATGGCCACCTTATATGAAGGACTGTAATTCCCATCATCCCTGGACACTGGTCATGCTGGTTGAGGCTGCTGGGAACGGAAGTCCAACAACATCTGGAGGGCACCACATTAGTTATCTCCTGACCTACATCCATATAAACCTCCCCAGATGTCCTGTTCTCTGTCAATTTAGTTTATGTGAATTGGGGACTGGACATTTGTAGTTGTGGTCCTACATCTGTGAAATTCCCTCCTTGGAAAGCTCCATCTGTGCACACTTGCCCATCGGCCTTTAAGCAGACTTTAAAGACTTTTATGCTTTCAAACTTTTTCTTGATTTTACAGCTTTCCCCCAATATATAATTTTATCTAATAGCTTTTAATATTTGTTCAACTTGTTTTGCTTTTAAATATTGTTATTGCAAGCCATCTTTACAGGAGAAAATGTTTCTGTTTCTCTCCCTTTAGTTTAACTTCCAGTTGAGGAGCCTCTCTGCTGTTGGGGTTCTAAAGCAGAGGAAATGCAAAGCCCCCAGTGGTTAGTCAGTTTTCCTTCTGTATAGAACTGCATGACTCAAGCATCCACCTCCTTGGACTCATTTGGGTTCCCACTATCCACCTGCAGAACACCCCTTTACTAATGAAGAGATTACTGAAAACAGGTTTCAGTGGAAACACACAAATATATGACATCTCAAAGGCAGGCCAAAGAGGGCACCTAGCAATCTCTAAACTAGTGAGGAATTATCTAACAAATGTCTTAAGCAATGCTTGCTGATAAATCACTGCATAGCATTGTGGACCCTGGTCCAGGCATTTGGTTCCATTAATACACTAAGATATCAGATACAAAGTGCTTTTGTTCAGCAGAACATATATTTTATCATAAAAAACAAACTTTGAAACCTGCAACTGTTAACTTTTTAACTATCGGGCAGCATTTTATAAATTTCCTATGCTCTGCTAGAAGCTACACTCATTATATCCAGATCACTGAACAGAGATTTCCAGAAAGACGCTAAACAATGCAAACAGGGGCAAATCCATGATAACTGCACTGGTAAGATATTAGTAGAACATTAGTAGCACATTTAGTAGCAACTCAGAAATTAATTTCAAACATTATGAAATTGTATTAATTTTTTATTCCTCCTTCCTCTAAAGAGCTCGGGTGATACCGTATTTTTCGCCCCATAGGACGCACCTAGGTTTTTTTGGGGGGGGGGGAAATAAAGGGGGGAAATTTATTTTTCCCCCCAGGTGCTCTGCGCTAATCCCGAAGCTTGGGGTGTGCGGAGTTCAGCACGCCCCAAGCTTCTGACTGCCGGCAAGGTCTCCGCTAGCCGTGGGAGAGCCGCGCGGCTCTCCCACGGCTAGCGGAGCGCTGCACTAATCCTGAAGCTTGGGGCGTGCGGAGCTCAGCGCGCCCCAAGCTTCTGACTGCCGGCAAGGTCTCCGCTAGCAGTGGGAGAGCCCCACGGCTAGCGGAGCGCTGCACTAATCCCGAAGCTTGGGACGTGCGGAGCTCAGCGCGCCCCAAGCTTCTGACTGCCGGCAAGGTCTCCGCTAGCCGTGGGAGAGCTGGGTCTCCCACGGCTAGCGGATAGCTTCCTGAAGCCTGGAGAGCGAGAGGGGTCAGTGCGGAACGACCCCCCTCACTCTCCAGGCTTCAGCGAAAGCCTGCATTCGCCCCATAGGACGCACACACATTTCCCCTTCATTTTTGGAGGGGAAAAAGTGCGTCCTATAGGGCGAAAAATACGGTATACGCCTCCCCCACCAATATCCTCTTAGTAGCCATTGAGGAAAGTTAGATTGGTAGATTGGTTAGATTGGTAAAGTGGTAACTAGCCTGGGGGTTTAACAAGAGATTTGAACCACTGTCTCCCATCTAAATGCAGCACTCTAGTCACTACCAAATGTGGAGTTATTAATGATATTGTATGACAGGTGCAAAATCAGTTTTTTTCTAATTTAAAATATTGGCTGGGGTAGATGGATGGGGAAGACAAGATGGATTATATATATTGATTATTGGAAAAATGAACCATATACTTCATATATAGATAATGTTTTTAAAACATTATAAATTCTGTATTTTTTCATTTAATTTTAGAATGTTTTGTATAAGATTTTTTTAAGGAAAGATGGCCAGTCTAAATTAATTCATTTCGCAAAGTACTGAGGAGGAGATTACAATCCACTTTATCAAATTCATGTGTTATCCTCAGTTGGCAGAACATATATATGGGTCTGGGATCAGGGAGCGAGAAATGTTGCAAGAGTGAGTCAGAAATGTTGTAATCATGCACCTGACAAAGTGGTCTCTATGCAACAATATATCTGTTAAGGTACCAACAGACACAGTTTCGGCTACGTAAAATATAATTAACAGTTAATCTAAAGGAAAATGTATGACAGGGAAATAGCACGGAGATTTTTCAGCATGGATGTAATTTAGCTAAGACTGTGAGGCTTTTGTTTTGTTTTGTTTTGTTTTTAACAAGAGAGGCTATTAAAGGATTGATGAACTAGCCAACAGAAAATAATCCAGTCACAATTTCAATTTTCAAATTCTCTATTTATATACCAGCAATATGCAGATGAACACAAACATTAAAAGCTAAGTTCTTAGACACAGTCCTAGTTACTTCAAAATTGTTTACATGCAAAGAAAAAAGTCTGGCATAAATATAACAACCTCTCCACAAAAAGCTTCAAAGCAGGGACATACAGAATGGCTTTTGCCACTGTTAGAAGAACATATACACCCAAAATAGGCGAAGCTAGTGCAAAAATAAGCATTGCCTTTAAGCACTCATGGTTTGGCAGCTCTGGATTTATTTCACAAAGCCTCCAACCTCTGACATGTAGCAACATTAACTTGAATTACAGCACTCAAAGTGGGCCCTACCACTCTGCAGATCCATTTTAATTAAATATTGTTATTTAAAGCAGTATATAGGATTCTGTAATTTATTATATAGATCCTAGTAATTTACGAGCTTCAACCACATGTAATTTTTAATCACATAACCCTATCCTACCTTAAGCTTTGTCCTTATCTATAACCTTCAAAGGATTCTCCCTTAGCTACCAGATAATGATGCAATCCCACTTCTGTCACACCATCCCAAACATCATCAAAATGTTAACCTTCAGTTTAACATAATCTAGACACATCATGTCATGGTAAGTAGGCCAACCTTCTGTTTGCTGAAGTTAACCATCAGAATGCAACAAATAGTTCTAAGAACAGCAGGCAAGTCTGGCATGTTATAATGGGGAAAGGCAATGCTTCTAAACATAACATGTGGCTAACTAATAAACACTGCCCCAGCCAGACCACCAAGGATGCAACTTAGCCTGTCTCTTTGTCCTCTGAGAGAAAGAAGATTGATTTACTGCCCTGGCTTTTACTGACAGCAAGAAAATCTCTTCCCCTTATGCTCCATGGAGATATAACATTTTCCTTTATTCAAGACTACTGGACAGGAATGTGAAACAAAGTGTAGAACAATCCCTTTACAAGAAGGCCATATTGTGAGTGCTTGCAATGGGTCTGAAGCTTTAAGTGTACCAATGGACTAGGCATTTTGAATATACAGTGGTACCTTCCATAAGAGGAAGCCTGCTGGATCAGACCAAAGACACACCTAGTCCAGCATCCTGTTCTTGCAGTGGCCAACCAGATGTCTCTGGGAAGCATGTAAGCAGGACCTGAAAACAAGATCACTCTCCAGTGCTTCACGCTTGTGATTTCCAACTGCTGGTATTCAGATGCATACTGCACCTAATGCAGATACAGCATAGTCATTGTGGCTCACAACCATATTTAGTTGCCTGTTTTAAGGATTCAGTTGTGACCTGGTTCTTTTGTCTTCACATTTTACATGTACAAAATCTGCCCAACCCTTAGGACATCTATATATCACTAACAAATATGTTAAATAAAGTGGGCCACATTAAAATGAGAACTTACGTTGTTGTTTTACCTATGTGAAACCTGAGTCCTTCAACAATTTATTTCCATCCACTGCATTCTCAAGTTGAGAGCACTGAGGTTTACCTTAGTTTAGCCCATTCCTGAACCATACTTTTCTCTTCCTGCAATGCAAACTCACTACATAGGACAACACTGTTATATGAATGACAGGCAGTTCTGTTAATGTCCAGGCTGCAAAGCAGATTAGACAGGTGCAAGGAGGCTTACCAAATATGAACACACTTTTATTCAATTGCAGCAGAAATTAAATTCCAGTGTGTGCAAAACATGCCAAGAACTGCCTCAGTAACACAGACAGGCACCTCCAAAGATATCCAAAGCTTTCCTAAAACTCGATTTTATACTTAAAAGGTGCTATATAACAAGTGCACTTAAGTAACGTAAGTTCTCTCTAACAAAAGCCTCTGTCTCCCAGACAGTGCACTATTAAAATGATTTTACAGATATAAATTAAATACAAAACAAAAGCTCCAGCAAGTTCATGCACTCTTTAAAAAGGTAATCCAAGAGTAAATATTCTTCAACTTGCAAAAATTACACAAATTAAATTTGAACACATTTGCTAATTTTGCCTAATTTATTCTACTTTTGCTAGCCCTGGAAGTAGGCAGAGAGCTATACAGCATGCAGAAGCCCTGGCCACTGACGATTGGAAATCAAAATGAGCCACAAACACATTTCATGCATCAAAGATTTCAAAAGACATGACCTGCAAATATCTAGCCTACATTCACAGGCATATATGCTACATTTCTTTTAACATAAAAGCTGGAGTTCTCAGGATGCTGAATTCAGTACACATACAAAAAATGTAATTTTTCTAAGCTACTGTGCACATGCACAGCCCTAGTAAAACCATTATAGCATCCACAGTCACTATCATTTAGTGTGTGATCATTAAATAACAAAAAACAGAAGGGACATAATCTAGTCCAACTCTACTACTAATAGAAGGCCAACCAGTCCTCTGCTTGAAAACCTCTGGAGGAGAGTTCACTGTATGAAAAATTCAGCTGAAAGTCATTGGAATTTCTGCAATGCATTTAGGACAAGCATGCATGCTAGTTTCATTCAAAGGAAAGTAACTGACTGGCACATACAACCAAAATTCTTCTCAACTAATTTCCATGCCATATTAGTTATGGAATGAATCAAACTACAGTATTACAATATGGAACAAAGGACTTAATCATGAACTTAGCTGAAAAACCAGGCTATGGTTGTAGAAAACGGCTCCACTTGCAACTTAAAATGGTTTCCTGTTTCTGCAGAGGCAGAAAATCACCAGGTACTAACAGGAAGAGGTAACTCAAGCCCCAGCCTCTCAGAATATAACTTTCATCGGAGAGGAGAATACCACTATATATTTGAACTACTGACCTGAAATAAGTGATGAGTAAGGATTTTTTTTTTTGATGAGAGACACATCATTGCAAAAACTGAACTATGTTCAAACATTTAAACATATAAATAGTGTTATGTTCTTTGAGCTATAGCACTTTGAAGTCACTGCTCTTATTGACTTTTGAGAATTCAAAGTCTGTTCTGCCTTTTTAAACAGCTGTATCACCACTGTGGAAAAATTCCCAAAGTCAGGCTTCCTGGACAGAAGAGGACTACCCTAACCCTTAAACATGAAATGCCCAACCTCCTCGGGACCAAGACTACTTCAGCTTCTGTTTTTAACATTAAAGCCTGACCCCTAAAGAACAGCATAATCAATTACTTTCTGGTTAACTAGAGGAATATGCCTCAACATGACAGTTCAGATGCAACATCAGAAATACAAAGCTAAAAGGGCACTGCAAGATTTTAGAAGCCCAAAAGCAAACAAAGGCAATTCTTCTGACTGTGCCTCAATCAAAACATTTAATTGGAATGAACAGAACCTCAGCTGGCAAACTGCCACCATGTATGCCTTTCATATGACCTCATCCAACTTGTCCTCAAGGGAGTCTATACAGATAATGCCTATCAGCCTGATTCTGTTGTATAACTTGTCTCATATTTAAGACTTCCAATTTTGAGAGCATTTTGCTTAGAATCTAACACCATTCTGTCTACTCAACAGTCCGTGATGCAAATGCCATGGATACAGAAAGGTTAAGTCTTTTCATCCACTCAACTACCAGCATTATTTGGATCCAATTTGTATGTGCATATTAGCTTTCTGACATGTCCACCTGGATCAAATGCAGACAACCTCTGCTGTTATCCACACATTTTTGATTCCCCTCCCTGAATTGAATGTTAATCTGTGTCAGACAAATTAGCATTTGAGGCAGTGTGACATAGTAGGCAGGAGTGGGAATAAGAAGTTAGAAACTTTGGAGGCTCAAGCAGTCTTCTCTCAGCCTCATCTTTCACCTGCTATGTAGGAATAACACTGGAATACTTCACAAGGCTGTTCTAAGAATGACTAAAATAGTGCATGTACAGCATTTTGAACTCTTGAAATGTGCCATATACAAATGTGAAGTATTAGCAGTATTAAGTAGGAGTCTGAGAAGCCATCTGAACAAACTATGCTGAACCCTCCCCTCCCCCAAATATTGCTCTCATTGTCAGAACTTTGCTGCTATGGGTAAGCACCAAACTACTTCTCAATTTTCACCAGTACCCAAAGTGGCTGATCTCTTAGCATCCTCTTGTCAATCATTTTATGCAAGACCCGCAGAGCACTATAGCTATAAGAATTAACAAGGCAGCTTGCCTCACGCTACAAGCACTTTAATTTAGTCATACTCCACCTTTCTATCCTCAGAGTGACCCACAAATTGGCAAACAAAATTGAAATAGCACAATACAAAAATGAAAAACAGAAAGAATTAAATCAAAGTCAGTGATGAAATTTAAAGCAAGAATTTAAAGCAGGTTAAAGTGCTTGCAGAATAAAAGTTTTTATTTCTCACCTAAAAACCATCAGTAGGGAGGGCGACTGAATTCCAGAGTCAGAATGCTGCAATCAAGGCAACCCAGTCATAAGTCCTCCAATATATACTATACTGGGGGCATGCAGATTTATGTGGCAGGAGGCAGTCCTTCAAATATTTTGCTTTCAAACCATAAAGGGTTGTATCTGTAATTGACCAGCTGAATTCAGCTGTAGAAATCAAAATCTTATACAGATCACAGTTTTCCTAATATCAAATTTTAAAAGAGCTCAAGAGTTAAGACTACACTCTCTCTACATTTAGAAGAAAAGCCTTACTTACAGAATAAATGAAGCTTAACACCACTCAAATCTTCGCTTATCTATGTGCATAAATTATGAAGAGAATCTTATAAATTGCTTCGTATCTGAAAATCTAGTTTAAGGATTAGAGCAGCAACCTGGTGCCCATGAAATGTTGCTGAATTACAACTTTCATTTATCATACTAGACACAACTAACAGACAAATGGTTGGGAGAGGAGGAAAGAAAAAAACACAGGTACAAATTCTTAGTTACAAGTTCTTCTAATGACCATTTAGGGTAGAAAGTTCTAGGTGATGAGGTGCCAAAAACTGTTGGACTCTCAGCTAGACAACTGTCAACAATACATTGCTCATAAGCACACTGTAACTTAACCTGAGACATAGTTGGTATGTTCAGATATTACACCAAACAATAGTTTAGAAAGATGTGGCCACTTCTAGCCTCCTCCTGGAATTCTACTCTTCCCACCCACCGCTTCTCCCATGTGGCTAGAAGTTTGGAAGCTTCAACCTCTTGGTTAACCAAAACTTACCAAGTCAACTGGACCCTAAACTGCGAGTAGCACGAACTATGGTTAGTTTAAATAAACAACCTTCATAAATCGAAGTTAGCTTGTTTGAAACTAACAACAGAAATGGGGGGTGGGTTAATGTAAAAGCCCTGGAGGAACCTAGATCTTTCATATCTCACTAAAGTTTACAGACTAAACTATTGTTTAAGGTGATGTTCAAATGCAGCCAGCCAATGCCTTCATAGCTGATCTTCAGAACAGATATTTCTATTTGTGCTTCCTTACATCAAAGCTAAACAAATCTAACCACTGAACAATGCTGGTTTCTTTAAAAAAAGAGGGGGGCATTTTAAGAATTGACACAAGAAAGGATTAAATTTGCGTTCTGCCTTCCTTAGCACCAAGGCAGTCAATGTGAAAAGCATTTATAATCTAAGTCTTCCCTATTTCAGGCAAGAATTTTTTTTTAAGTTACTCAGAGGAAAGAAAAGGCTGCATAATGCTTCACAAGTGTTTTTCAATTAACACATTTTTTTCTTTACCCTTCATAATTTTTTAAAACTTTCTTCCATACTTATACTCCTTTCATAACATGTTTAAGATGTGATGATGACAGAGGTTCTTTTTTGAAAGCTGCTTGTAACAAAAAGCACCAACTAAAGCATTTCATTCATAGCACTGAAACGTTTTAAGTCTGAGACTTCATTTTTACCAAGTGGATGGCACCACAACAAACTGAAGCTTTCCCCACATAATAGCATACCAAGAACAGAAGCCCTCAAAATACTATCCAACAATAGTTCAGTCACAATGCCAAGCTCCCATGAAGTCAGACTGCTGTTAACATGATCTGCATAAAACGCAGCACACTAGACCAGCAATGCTTCTGTAGAGCTTAGATAACACAATCTTTTATTTATTACAGCTGTTTGGATCAAAAACGGAACACACTGGGATTTCCAGTCTCCAAAGGTTATCTCTGACTGTTGAACTGGGGCTGAGCAAGCTACCTTAAACAACTATAGCCAGTTTCAAAATTACCACACGTTATGGAAGGGTTCCATATAATACCTAAAACCTTGAAGACACTCCCACAGGACCCATACTCCCAGAACCCATGCACCAAGTGGGCCTTGCCCAAGCAACGTGGAGATCTTAAAAACTTTTAGTGCCAGGTAACCCAGGCAGACCCAATTCAGAAAGAGCTATTAAGCCCTCCGCCCTGCTTATAGGAAAAAGCCCATTTGGTATGCAGGCTCTTGGAGGCTAGGATGCTCACATAAGATCTTACGGAAACTTGGATGGCCCCACAAAATCTTACAAGAGCCCCCCAGAAATGGCACATCACATTCAAAATGCCTAGAAATGAATTGTAGTTTGATTATCAAAGTTGAACAATACATAAAGTGGACCAGAGCAAAGTAGAACCTTTGCCCCAGATGCAAAACTGAATACTGAAGCAAAACTGAAGTCCACCTAAAATCTCTTTATAGATTTGAAAAAGCAAATGGGAGCTTCTGCGAAAGGAGCCAATCTAAACTTTGATAGTTTCCTCTAAAGTTATGTGTTAACCTTCCTACGACAATCCCAAAAAGTACTTCTGCAAACCAGATTGTAATTCCAGCTTTGGGAATAGGTTAATCACCAGAGTGGAGTGTGTGCGTGCACACAAGTAAGCACTCACATGTCCAAAAAAACATTGAGGGGTTATTGATTTTTTAAAAACCTGAAACGTGCAAATTCTGAAAGCTGGGATACAGCATAACATTTTAAATGAAGGTCTATCTGAAGATCCCTCTTTAAAAGTCGCAACAGGAAGATGTAAACCATTTTCTTTTTCCCCACCGAGAATGTCTAAGAAGTAAATCAACCTGTTTACTTACACATGCAACAATATTTCTGCAATATTTCTGATCAGGACCTAGACATATCTGCATTCCATAATAGAACTAAACTAATAGTAGTACCGAGCTCAGAACCCCTAATTCCCAATACTTGATCAATTGATTGATTTTACTACATGCTGCTTTTCCACAACAAGCTACACCCAAAGTGCCTTACTGCAAACATTCAAAACATCAAAATAGAGAACACTGGAAATACAAATATACAAAATACAGAAAATGTCAGAAATTCAAAATAGCAAAAATAAATGATTTGGCAAATATTTGATTTAGAATGAATTACATATTACCCCCTCCCAAAAAAACCCCCACATAATCTAGGCATAATTACATAAATACAAACCAAAACAAAAAGTTAACTGACAATAAAGTTTCTTATCCTAGTCATGCTGTACTCCAAGGTACCTGACTTAAATTCAGTTCAGAGAGGAGGGATAAATGACATAAAGCTGGAGCCCATATCTGTCCTCTAGAGGAGGCAAACAGCACCAAAAGGCAAATGTCAGAAAGAGCAATGATGGTAAATCTTTTCCCCAGCCTCTTCAAGGACCAACTGCTGATGCAGGTCTGATTGCAATTCTTCCTCTGTCTATAAAGAATGTTGGCCTCCTAACAGGGTGCTCAGAATTTTTTTATTATGTTTGCAAGTAATTTATAAAGGCTTTGTTTAGTTGTGAGACAATATGTTGTTATTGTTTTGGTAACCAATTAGTATACATTGTTGTTTGAGTACTGTATAAATTACAATACAGAAACCTTGATTTAAAATCAATCTACTCTATTTTTCAAAACATGCTAGGAGGCATCACTGCAACAACTTTTTAAATAATAAGCCTGTAATCCAAGTAGCCTGCTTCGATATACTTAAGCATTGTACGCTACAGGAAAGTATTGCAAACTGACAAAGTTCTTCAATTCGTATTAACGCCCCTGTGCTGCACCTGCAGGTGAATTTAAAGATCATAAGGAACTCAGAATTCTCAGTAAGCCCAACATCATTTTCCAGTAGCTTTTAAACTTGTGGTCTGGGAAACCAGGAATGCTATGGAAGCATACCAAGACCTCTTCAACTAAAAGTTCAGAGTATGACAGACAAGCTTCTTGAGAGATGGCCTGAAAATTACTATCGATCTTAACCTGTAATCTGCTTGGAAATATAAGATATGTTCTGGATAATGCATCTAGCTACTGCAAGCTGACAGGACTGACTAGTGCTCAAGCAAACTGAATGTTTGCCCTAAAGCATGCTCCAGAATCCTCTGCATCATACAGAGGTCCATGGCAGATGAGGGGTTCCTCAGTAGACAAGTCAATGTGGAAAGTTTAATACAACACTGGCGTCTCTCCTCTGGCCTTAACTATTTAACCATTAACAAAATTAAGCTTCTTAGGGCAAGGACACAACATGTATGTAAAAATACTAAGTCTACGGGGTACTAAAACTTGTATTAAGATGCTGACACAAAGAACTGTTATCCAACGGGGGCTCACATTCCATTCTTGTGCTTCAGAATAAGGATCCCAACTAACCAGACATGCCAAGATGGTTCTGAAAGTTGTTTAAAACAATGTTCAGAGGATGAGGTCAAAGAGCTTAACAGTTCCCTATTGACACTGCTGCACAAGCCATACACCTTCTACAACCTGTAGAACGGGTCGGGTATAACCAACTAATGTAGAACTGTAAAATCAAGGTGCCGGGCTTCAAGCTTTAGAGATACATAATTTTATTTTTATTCCGCCTTTCCACAGCTCAAACCATGCCCAAGGCAGCTTATACAATGAAAACATACATAACTACAACATAACAAAAATAGTCATAAACATTGATAAAAGCATTAAAATATACACAACCAAACTGAACAATTTCTACATAAATCACAACATGATATAAAATAAAGATACAAAAAAGCAACAGCTACAGCTACAAACCTTCTTCCCAAACAATACCCTAGCCCAAGAGTCTATTCAGCAGGCTTTGTAACTGGAGTCAGTCAGTCAGGGCCCTGCCCTCCAAGGCCAGGTGAAAAAAAGGCTACAAGACAGGGAGCAGGTCTTCCAAGACTCACAACCAATATGGTCTATAAGCAATGCAGATTTCACAACACACTTCAATTTGCTTTAATCCTTTTTAAAGTGCCTTTCCCTTTTATGCATCAATACTTCCCTTAGAGTTCAAACTACTTTAGTATTACCCTCTGTAAACCTCATGATCTTTCTCACACACACATTTCCAATTTATTTTGTTAAGAACATCTTACTATGGTGTCAAGAATTTTTAAATTGGGCAAAGTCTCCAGGGGTAGTTTAGGAATGTTTGTGTGCTTTCCCTAAAACTCCATCACAGATGGAATCTTTGCTGGTTATTGCTTGGAACCAACCCACTAGCAGAAGAAAACTAAAATAGTGTGCAGTGTAGATCAAATGTATTATAGTCACACGCAAAGCAACAACTGGCTGTACCTTCAAGAGTCTCAAAAAGATTTGGAGATAATGAATAGGCAGTAAAGTATGGAGGCTGATGGTATAGTCAAGCTGCATAGGCAGATGTCAATGACAGCTGGGCAAGTTAAAACAGCTTACCTTTCATTATGGAATGGTCTCCTTCACGCCTTTAGTTAAAAGTAACATTACAGCAGCTATACGTGAAGAAAAGTAGGCAGGTAAACAAGGAACTGTGGTAGAATTAAAAAGTTTATTGTTGCTAGTAAATTTTGGTAACGTTTCCCGCACCATGCAAGTTTTATGTAAAGCATAATAGAATACTTTTTTTTACAGCTGTGAGCTTGAAAGGAATGAACATAATTACAATTCTGAGCATGAAATGAACTACCATCATACATGCCTGAACCAAATCTGTTTCACCAGCTGTAGCAAATCAAAGTAGTCAGAATTAAACAAAAAAGCCTAGAAGCAACAGCTCTTGTTGCCTTTAACCTAGTAATTGTGAAGCACCTGGATCCGGAAGGGCTGTAGAGGGTTTTAACAGCTTCAGATGTTCAGTGGATGTGGTCCAGTGACTCTTTGATCTTTGTGAAATGCAGGACCTCAAAACAATGCATCTGTGTACTAGCTATATTACAGATCCGGGTGTGGACCTGAGGGGATTTATAAAAGCTAGCATTACATTGCAGCTGGAAAAGAAAAGGACGGAGCCACAAACTGATCTGAATAAATTTGAGACAAAAAAAAAACAACAACACATGGCCTTACCCATTCTTTTTAACTTGTCAAAATGACCAAACCATTCCAAATCACTTAGAATAGGTGAGCTCTATGTAGCTCTAGGGACGCGGGTGGCGCTGTGGGTAAAAGCCTCAGTGCCTAGGACTTGCCGATCGAAAGGTCGGCGGTTCGAATCCCCACGGCGGGGTGCGCTCCCGTTGCTCGGTCCCAGTGCCTGCCAACCTAGCAGTTCGAAAGCACCCCCGGGTGCAAGTAGATAAATAGGGACTGCTTACTGGCGGGAAGGTAAACGGCGTTTCTGTGTGCTGCGCTGGCTCACCAGATGCAGCTTTGTCACGCTGGCCACGTGACCCGGAAGTGTCTCCGGACAGCGCTGGCCCCCGGCCTCTTAAGTGAGATGGGCGCACAACCCTAGAGTCGGACACGACTGGCCCGTACGGGCAGAGGTACCTTTACCTTTATGTAGCTCTAGTGTTTTCAGTTTTTTAAAAAAATGGACTTAACATAAAATCTGTTGCAAGTCAATACTGAGTGAACTGCAATAAAACGACACTTAGATCTGAAAGATGCAGCACAAAGTGAAAAAGATGGTGGGAGGGGACTGAGGCATCCATTTCTAGGTTGTCATGTGGTTCTTATAGTGAGGAGCTTGGAGGGAAACAGCTGAAAGACAAATGGAGCTTGAAGGAGGTGGTCTCTCAGTATAGCCAATCATGTGGCCCTTCTATTGCTGCATTCTGATGGAATGGCTACAGCTAGACGCTAAGTGAAGCCTGCTGGACCAGGATCTCTCAGCTGATGTAGAGGTCCTGCAGTTTTGAAAAAGATTCCATTCTTATAGTTTCAATAAGGGAACCACATGGCTGGTGGGAAATGTACACTTCCCTTTACTAGTACATGCCCATATTTTGCCTTCTCACTGAGCTGTCACAAAAGCAGTGTTTACATTGTTAGCTCTTTGGTAAGATTTACTAATGATATCTAGACAATTTTGCATGCAAACAGCTTGTGCTCTGCTTTGTTAACTGCTCTACACTGCTGCATATTCATAGTAAGACACTCTACAGTAGTACACGTCATGGACAGCTTACATACACTCCAGATACATTTCAATGTACATGTGTCATTAGCCTGATATTTTCATTCTGAAGTGCTTGAGCCTTCTATTCTGTTGTCAGAGTCAAGTTGCATCACTCCAAGGCACAAGTAAGCTTCATGACAAAATGACCTGCTTATAGATAAAGAACAAAATTATGAAGCTTAAAGATTTGCATACACAATTAGCACATGTTAGAAATACCAATAAAAACTACCAGCTTATTCATTGCTTCTCAAATTTAATTTCTGAAAGGTTTTGAATTAGAAAATTTTTCAGATTTCCCCCTATGAATGAGGTTAATTTGGTCAATTTGCATAAGGTAATCAGCATGGGAAAACCTTTAGTTTGTATAAAAAAAAATCTGATTTCCCAGAGTGATCCAATTTAGCATGTTTATTTTACTTGTGTTTAGCATTTTTTTTGTCCCAATACAAATACTCAAGGGGGAAACTGAAGCACAATTAATATGTTTTAATTGGGATACTCATAAAAAGTTAAAGACAATAGCATGTACTTTACTTGAATTGTTTACATTTAAGGGGAGAATGTGCTGAAAACTGTTGACAGTAATAAATGTTAACAATGTTAACAATTATGCACGATAAGCTGACTCACATACTTGCTAGTGATAATCACCTGAAAAACATTAATTACAACTTTGAAACTGCAGGGTTGCTTAATGTTGTATGCAATTGTCATACATTCACTGTTACTAATAAACTTAAGAAAATTTTAGATGGAAAAATAAAGCCCTGGGAAAGTTTTCCATTAAAAAATTTCTACCTGTCCAAGCACCATGCTGGTATAAAGAGGCTAGAAATTCTGTGCAAGAGAACTGGAGTCTCAAAAGCAAGAAGCTTGGGACAAGGTTCCTGGTCTTTTAATCAGACAACAATTTAAAGGCCAGGTTCTACCAGAGTTGTACAACCCATTCATCTCTTGCTATCTCCTCCCAAGTTTACATCCTCTAACTCAGGTCCTGCACCCCACTGACGATAACTCACTACTGAATTACTAAGTGAGCTGGAATGCAACACTCTGAGTTTTCCCACGATTCTAAAGCTGATCATTCTGAATATTTATTTAGCCTTGTAACATTTCAGTATTAGATGTAACAGTGTAACAGTGCCCATATATGGTTGAAAGTCAAGGTTCTGCTCCAGTTCAGAGCAGGGGTGAACAACCCAGTGGCTGTACTCAGCGCCACAGCTTCCCCCCTACTATGTTGGTGGCAGCAAAAATTTAAAAAGTTAAAGCAGACACAAACTGTGGTGGACATAGAAGTTTCAACTTTCTGCCCACCCAGCACCTGATGAAGATGTTAACTGCTCCTTCCATCATCAGACTGATCATGATGAGAAAGGGGACAATATGTCCACTCATCAGCAAATCTGCACAAATCACCTGAAGGGTGAGTACCTCTGCCCCTGTGTGCATGGTCTACAGGTGTGTAGGGCGACTACAAGCACAGAGCCATCTTTCCTATTGGGCTTACTGGAGCATTGCGCCAGGGTGTTGGCCTCTAAGTGGCGCCCCAGTGAGTGGGGGAGCTGCGCTACCAGCGGCCTCCCCTTTCCCTGCATGTGCCCCATCAACCATATGGCTGACAGGCGTGTAGCTTCCTTCCCAAGCCTCCGCGGGAGAGCGAACCCTGCAGAGGCTTAGGAAAAGGTCAACAACTCTGGGAAAGGGGGGGGGGGTGCCAGAGGAATCTTTGCACCACAGCGCCAGATATGCTTAAGACGGCCCTGTACAAGCACCTGACTCCTAGGCAGAAAAGTTTTCAAGCTGTCTTTGTAAAATAACCACTTCAGTTTTACCTTCAATCAAAAGCTAAGTGATAAAGTATTACCAAAAAAACCAATATCTTAACTGAAGCCAAACACATTGTGCTTACTAATTCTACTAAGATTCCCTAAAGACCTTTGGGTGTGAATGGAAAATAGTTCCAGCAATATTACATTATTTTACAGCACTCTGTGAACATGTTGCCAGAATTCCAGGTTCTCATTACACTCAACTCGGTGCCCTACTTTTCCATCAATGCTCTGTTTTTAATCCTGTTGCTTGGCCTCAAACATGCGTAAGAGCATTCTCGGTGTTGTATAGTGTTTTCAGACAAAACATGATGATGTAGTTATTGAAACAGCAACAAAAGGCATAACGTATATAAATCACAGCTTCCCTTACTGCAGTGGAGCTGCATTCCAGTGAGGAAGCCACCAAAGCAGCACAAAGTAATGATGCAACAAATAAAAATTAAATTTGGAAGCAACTTTTATTTAAAACATTTCTGATTTGGATTTCAATTTGAAAATGTCTGAACAAAAAGCAAACATTCCAGATGTTACTTTTTAAAAGTTTACACTAAAATCCTCTACCTAAATATACTACCGTATTTTTTGCACCATAACACTCACTTTTTTCCTCCTAGAAAGTAAGGGGAAATGTCTGTGCGTGTTATGGAGGAAATGCCTACGGGTGGCATGCCTACGGATTTTCCTCCTCTAAAAACTACGTGCGTGTTATGGTCGGGTGCGTGTTATAGAGCGAAAAATACGGTAATCCCCTTCCTTCCAAAGCTGCTCCAAGAGTTGTAAAAGCAATCAACATTTTGTTACCACTAATGCAGGGGTCAGCAAACTTTTTCAGCAGGTCCACTGTCCCTCGGACCTTGATTTCCGTGGATAAATTTATAAATCTATACACCACCACCCACCCACTGGTTTTGTCAGAAGTATATTATTTACCAATAAGCATCTGCTCAAGCACAATCCTCTGCAAACACTCATACAGCTTCATATCATGTAAGAAAAATATCAAGCTTTCAGTGTTTATTAAGAAGATATAAATTAGAAAATGGAGCACTGGCCTCAATTTGGTTTGAGTAAGGTGGCAACCTACTAGAATAACCATCACATTACACTAAATTTAAATTGCTGATTTCCAAACTGCATTCAGGGCAGCCCTGGAGTACCTTGAAAACTTATCAGGGACTCTTCATTGAAGAGGCCAGTAATGGCAGCCAAGTTTCCCTGTCACTGCTCATCTTCTCCTGTAATGCATAGTCTTGGCACAGTGCTTTGTGTTCTAAAATGCACTCTCACTTCAAACTGAGCATCAACAAAGTCCAACAAAAACCCTTGATCTAATTCAAAGTAACATTCCAAAAAGTAGAGAAAAGTAACATTTTCACTAACTGAAAAATTAGCTTGAGTGCCTGAGCGTATTTGCCTTGTGTTACAACAGCAAAACATTAAAACAAGCAGAAGCTATCACAACTCAACTTGCATTAAAGAAAAGTTAAAAGCTTTCCTGTGAAAAACAAATACAGGATATTGGCAAGACTGCAAGAATGAGGTTAAAAAAAAAAAGACTAAGTACAACAAATGGATTTTATTCTCTTTGTACAACACAAAGAGCAAGTCTACTTCTTGCAAGACTGCAGTAATAAGTTTATCACTGCCAGAGAATAAGCAGAATGGTTAAATAACTTTGAACAATTAACCTAACCACACAAAATTAAGCAAAAGTCAATGGGATCTGAAATGCAGGTGTAGTCATGTTGAGGAGCCCTATGCCAACTAAAGTGTCCCAAAACTTCCAAGTCTTATCTCACAAAAGTTTGTTCTCATCTGTCTCAATAGGGCTCACTGGGGTAAATTCAATATCAAAGGATCCCATACTTACTTACACTGGTAGTAACGAAGAATCCACCTGTTAGCTGCAAACAAAACTTTTCCTATGTGGGTTAGTGAGTATGCTTACAAACCAGGGAGCCATACATTTCCCTTTCCCCCTATAAATGGTTCACGGATGTGCCAGCCACTCGCCTATGCCCTAGGAATATATGGTTGCTTTTGCTTCTTTCCAACCAGGCACTTGTTCGTCGTCGTCGTCTTCCTCTTCTTCTTCTTCTTCTTCTTCTTCTTCTTCTTCTTCTTCTTCTTCTTCTTCTTGTCTCTGGTTTCAGGTTCTAGCTCAGCTGGCCTCTGCATTCTGCCTCCAAGTGTCCCACTGCTGGAAGACAGGCCCCTTCCTTTTTCATGCTTGTCGTCTCCTCCTCCTCTCCCTGGTTTCTTTTCTTCCTTTTATCTTTTGGACATAGTGGCCCCTCCCCTATGGCATAGATCATTTGATGTAGCCAAACCTCACCTCCCCCCCCCCCCGCAATTCTATGTATTTAGGCAGCAACTGGCAATCATGTGAGGTGATCACTGATGGTGACAAACACCGACTGGCTGAGACTTGGTCTGTTATCTGTCATACATCATAAATAATTATTATTATTATTATTATTATTATTATTATTATTATTATTATTATTATTATTTATACCCCGCCCATCTGGCTGGGCCTCCCCAGCCACTCTGGGCGGCTTCCATAGAAACCAAAAATACAGTAAAATATCACACGTTAAAAACTTCCCTGAACAGGGCTGCCTTAAGATGTCTTCTGAATGCCGGGTAGTTGTTTATCGCTTTGACATCTGCTGGAAGGGCGTTCCACAGGGCGGGCGCCACTACCGAGAAGGCCCTCTGCCTGGTTCACTGTAGCTTTGCTTCTCGCAATGAGGGAACCGCCAGAAGGCCCTCGGCGCTGGACCTCAGCGTCCGGGCAGAATGATGGGGGTGGAGACGCTCCTTCAGGTATACTGGACCGAGGCCGTTTAGGGCTTTAAAGGTCAGCACCAACACTTTGAATTGTGCTCGGAAGCGTACTGGGAACCAATGTAGGTCTTTCAAGACCGGTGTTATATGGTCTCGCCGGCCGCCCCCAGTCACCAGTCTAGCTGCCGCATTCTGGATTAGTTGTAGTTTCCGAGTCACCTTCAAAGGTAGCCCCACGTAGAGTGCATTGCAGTAGTCCAAGCGGGAGATAACCAGAGCATGCACCACTCTGGCGAGACAGTCCGCAGGCAGATAGGGTCTCAGCCTACATACCAGATGGAGCTGGTAAACAGCTGCTCTGGACACAGATTTGACCTGTGCCTCCATGGACAGCTGTGAGTCCAAAATGACTCCCAGGCTGCACACCTGGTCCTTCAGGGGCACAGTTACCCCATTCAGGACCAGGGAATCCTCCACACCTGCCCGCCTCCTGTCCCCCCAAAACAGTACTTCTGTCTTGTCAGGATTCAACCTCAATCTGTTAGCCACCATCCATCCTCCAACCGCCTCCAGACACTCACACAGGACCTTCACCGCCCTCACTGGTTCTGATTTAAAAGAGAGGTAGAGCTGGGTATCATCCGCATACTGATGAACACCCAGCCCAAACCTCCTGATGTTGAAAAGCATGGGGGAGAGGACAGAACCATAGAATCATAGAATAGAATCATAGAATCATAGAATCATAGAGTTGGAAGAGACCACAAGGGCCATCGAGTCCAACCCCCTGCCAAGCAGGAAACACCATCAGAGCACTCCTGACATATGGTTGTCAAGCCTCTGCTTAAAGACCTCCAAAGAAGGAGACTCCACCACACTCCTTGGCAGCAAATTCCACTGTCGAACAGCTCTTACTGTCAGGAAGTTCTTCCTAATGTTTAGGTGGAATCTTCTTTCTTGTAGTTTGGATCCATTGCTCCGTGTCCGCTTCTCTGGAGCAGCAGAAAACAACCTTTCTCCCTCCTCTATGTGACATCCTTTTATATATTTGAACATGGCTATCATATCACCCCTTAACCTCCTCTTCTCCAGGCTAAACATGCCCAGCTCCCTTAACCGTTCCTCATAAGGCATCGTTTCCAGGCCTTTGACCATTTTGGTTGCCCTCCTCTGGACACGTTCCAGTTTGTCAGTGTCCTTCTTGAACTGTGGTGCCCAGAACTGGACACAGTACTCCAGGTGAGGTCTGACCAGAGCAGAATACAGTGGCACTATTACTTCCCTTGATCTAGATGCTATACTCCTATTGATGCAGCCCAGAATTGCATTGGCTTTTTTAGCTGCCGCGTCACACTGTTGGCTCATGTCAACTTTGTGGTCAACCAAGACTCCTAGATCCTTTTCACATGTAGTGCTCTCAAGCCAGGTGTCACCCATCTTGTATTTGTGCCTCTCATTTTTTTTGCCCAAGTGCAATACTTTACATTTCTCCCTGTTAAAATTCATCTTGTTTGTTTTGGCCCAGTTCTCCAATCTGTCAAGGTCGTTTTGAAGTGTGATCCTGTCCTCTGGGGTGTTAGCCACCCCTCCCAGTTGGGTGTCATCTGCAAATTTGATCAGGATGCCCTTGAGTCCATCATCCAAGTCGTTGATAAAGATGTTGAATAAGACTGGGCCCAAGACAGAACCCTGTGGCACCCCACTAGTCACTCTTCTCCAGGATGAAGAGGAACCATTGATGAGCACCCTTTGGGTTCGGTCAGTCAGCCAGTTACAAATCCACTGAGTGGTAGCATAGTCAAGATCGCATTTTACCAGCTTCTTTACAAGAATATCATGGGGCACCTTGTCAAATGCCTTGCTGAAATCAAGGTAGGCTACATCCACTGCGTTCCCTTCATCTACCAGGCTTGTAATTCTGTCAAAAAACGCGATCAGGTTAGTCTGACATGACTTATTTTTCAGAAATCCATGCTGACTATTGGTGATCACAGCATTCCTTTCTAGGTGCTCACAGACTGTTTGCTTAATGATCTGCTCCAGAATCTTCTCTGGTATTGATGTCAGACTGACTGGGCGGTAATTATTTGGGTCCTCTCTTTTCCCCTTTTTGAAAATAGGGACAACATTTGCCCTCCTCCAGTCTGCCGGGACTTCTCCTGTTTTCCAGGAATTCTCAAAGATGACTGCCAGTGGTTCTGAAATCACATCTGCCAGTTCTTTTAATACTCTTGGATGCAGTTCATCTGGCCCTGGAGACTTGAATACATCTAGACTAGCCAAGTATTCTTGTACTATCTCCTTAGTTATTCTGGGCTGTGTTTCCTCTGCTGAATCCTTTGCTCCAAATTCTTCAGGTCGGGCATTGTTTTCTTTATCGGAGAAGCCTGAAGCACCCCACAAGTGAGAGCCCAGGAGGACTCCCCTGAGTGAGTGCTTGAGGGCCCTGCTCTTGCCACTTACCATCTGGCCTGGGGCGGGGCCTGAAGCCTCACAAGGACTGCTTGCTGCCGCTGCCCAGGAGGACTCCCCTGAGTGAGTCCCTGAGGGCCCTGCTCTTGCCACTTACCATCTGGCCTGGGGCAGGGCCTGAAGCCTCACAAGGACTGCTTGCTGCTTGCTGCCGCTGCCCAGGAGGACTCCCCTAAGTGAGTGCCTGAGGGCCCTGCTCTTGCCACTTACCATCTGGCCTGGGGCGGGGCCTGAAGCCTCACAAGGACTGCTTGCTGCCGCTGCCCAGGAGGACTCCCCTGAGTGAGTCCCTGAGGGCCCTGCTCTTGCCACTTACCACCTGGCCCAGGGCCTCACTAGGACAGCTGTTACTGCCGGAGGGGCACAGAGTGTTTTTAAAATGTTTTTAAAAAATTTCTTTTGGATTTTTTGTATGTGGGGGGTGGGGATGGGATGGATGTTTGGTTGGGCCTGAGGAATTTTTATTTTTGATGTTTTTGTAATTTTTACATGTTTTTTTGTTTGTATTGTTTTATTGGTTTTGTTTGTTTGTTTAAGGTGTTCTTTTGTTCTCAGGGGGAGGGGTCAGGGCTGCCGGGGAGTGGGCCCCAGCCCACAAAATGGCTGGGGCATGTTCCATAGGGGGGGATGCACTGGGACAACTGATCTCAGTGATCACGGGTAGGAGGAGGAGTTACGCTAAGACTAGACCATGTCATTACAGAGGGGGCAGGTTTAGTCGTTGTCTGAGGACTATTCCTGCCTCCGGGTCTGGTCCTGACCGGATGGATACTAGAATCAGCAAGGGATACCCACATGACCTGAAAGTACTGCTGTGCAATGCCAGGTCAATGATTCATAAGACCACTGCCATCCACGACTTGATCGTGGATGGAGGACTTGACCTGGCATGTGTAACAGAGACTTGGTTGGATGAAGCAGATGGGCCTGTCCTTGCCGCTGCTTGTCCACCAGGTTTCTCTTACGCACAGCAACTCAGGTCATGTGGGCGGGGAGGGGGGGTTGCAGTGATTTTTAGGAAGTCATTAGTTTGCACCAGGCGTCCTATTGGGAAGACCCAGTTTTCCGAGTGCATGTTCTGGAAGTTGGGCAATAGGGGCAGTACAGGATTCCTTTTGGTGTACCGACCTCCCCGCTGCACCAAGGATTCCCTGCCCGAGCTGCTTCAGGTTGTGGCGGATGTTCTCCTGGAGACACCTAGCTTGGTTGTCCTAGGGGATTTTAACATCCATGCCGACACGACCTTACAAGGGGCCGCTCGGGACTTCGTGGAAAGCATGGCCTCCATGGGACTGTCCCTGAATAAGTCTGGCCCAACCCATAGCCGCGGACATGCCTTGGACCTGGTGTTTACCTCTATGGATGTTGGTGATCTGACACTAAGTAAAAGCGAAACGAAAGAAGTGCCATGATCAGATCACTTCCTGGTGCAACTGGACTTCTCTGCGACCCATCCCCTCTGCAGGGAGGTGGGACCAATTCGGATGGTCCGCCCCCGCCATTTAATGGATCCAAATGGTTTCCAGGGGATGCTTTATCCCATGTTGATGGCCTTTCAGCTGATTCCCTGGTGGCCCGGTGGAATGTGGAGTTAACCAGGGCTATTGACTGTTTGGCTCCGAAGCGCCCTCTCCGATTGCATGGAGCCCGGACAGCCCCGTGGTTTTCCACGGATCTGAGGGCAATGAAACAATCGTTGAGACGGCTAGAGCGCCGGTGGCGGATAACTCATTCCGAATCTGACCGGACACAGGTTAGAGCTCAACGTCGAGCCTACCAAGTGGCGATAGCGACGGCGAAGAAGAATTTCTTCTCCGCCTCTATTGCATCTGCAGAAAACAGCAGCAAGAGACTTTTTCAGGTGGTTCACAATTTAGCGGAACCACCTGCAACATCGGGGCCCAGTACGGGCCACATGTTCTCCTGCAATGATTTACATGCAGCCGCTGGGAGAGATCATGTCATTATGTGTAGGGTAGGTGAGTGTGGCTTGGCCAAAACAGCCTTGTGGGACAAATGAGAAGTCCTGGAGGGCCAATTAGGCTAATGGACCAAAGATTCCCTATCACTGATCTGAAACTACGAACTACCAATGGATAGGTTGGCTGAGCGTTAAATTTGCAACACAGAAGTAATGGGCAGCTACCCCTCTAGGCTGAAAACATAACAGTATCACCCATCATTTTGCTATTTGAAAGAAGGTAGGAAAAGAATGCTGCAGAAAAAGGAAATGCAACTCTGATTGTTCCACCATGCAGGATTGGGAATAGTGGCCCCAAATGACTCTTCCATTTTCTAGCTCTGCCTCTGGAGAGAGAATCTAAAATTAGCTGATCCACTCCCAAGATCCATAGCAGCATTAGTCATTAAAATGTTAACTTGTCACATATGATTTTAATCAAGTCATCCTCTGTGGTGTGCTCAGCTTGGAAAGCACAGTACACAAGGTTTATGCCTTTTCATCATCGTAAAAAGATGAAATGCAAGAAATAAGCCTACAGCAATATGTGAATGGCCATATTTAGAAATATTTTATCCAGTTCTTTTCTAAGTTCACTTCATCCCTAGACATCAGAAATAACATGTCTACCTCTGTTTGTTATAAGCAACACAATTATGGGTGCTGGTGCTGCTCCTAATTCCAGTACTGGCAGTGTTAGATGGGCCCTTTAAAATAAAATTTCAATTCAAAAATTCATTTATTTACACACACATTGAATGAAGGACTGCACAGTGTTTCTTAATGAACTCAGCAACCTGAATATATTCATGTAATAATGACAGAAATGGCTGTCACTTTATCTGGCATTCAGCAAGCAAAATTTAAGAGCCATTTTCACATGATTTACATTCCAAACTTAGCAACATCTTATTGCATCAAGCATTTGAGGGGTCTATGTAACAGAGAATGACATTTGTGGACCAGAAAACTAAGGCTGCAATGCTAAACACATTTACAGTGGAGTAAACCCTTAGGGACGCGGGTGGTGCTGTGGGTAAAACCTCAGCGCCTAGGACTTGCCGATCGTCAGGTCGGCGGTTTGAATCCCCGCGACGGGGTGCGCTCCCGTTGCTCGGTCCCAGCGCCTGCCAACCTAGCAGTTCGAAAGCACCCCCGGGTGCAAGTAGATAAATAGGGACCACTTACTAGCAGGAAGGTAAATGGCGTTTCCGTGTGCTGCGCTGGCTCGCCAGATGCAGCTTGTCATGCTGGCCACGTGACCCGGAAGTGTCTTCGGACAGCGCTGGCCCCCGGCCTCTTAAGCGAGATGGGCGCGCAACCCCAGAGTCGGACACGACTGGCCCGTACGGGCAGGGGTACCTTTACCTTTTAAACCCTTCTAACTCGATGGGACTTAGTTCTAAAGAAGAACAGGATTATACCATAGAAAGAATTTCACATCAAAAATAGATCCAATGCAGTAACACTGTAACACCAATGCAGTGGCTGTTAATTTAGCGGAAGGAATCAATTTGAGTTCCTCAATATTTCAACCAACCAAAGGCCATTTGGACTTTCCCTTCTCATACCTGTTTATCAGACACACATACCACTCCATATAACTATCTACAGGCTGTCTCCCCCTGACTATATGACTGAACATCTCTTCCAAAAATTGTCATTTGATCTGCCTCGGAGCAATAAAGTGCTCGTGCACCATGTCCACGCTCTCCTCAATAGCTTATGTAATAGTAAAGGACAAGGAGGAAACATGTTTACATCTGGAAACAACAACATCACCAAGGCCTCATGAGCCACTTTTGTGTGTCCATATGTTATGAGAATATATAACAATAAATGTTTTGCGAGAAGCACATTATGGTCCAGTTTTTCTTCCATGAAACTCAGGAGACTGTATATGAGGCGCCCCCAACAATTTTCCATTCAGGCAATGCCTGCTTAGCATTGGCACAGTTGCTGCAATCCATGCCTTCATAAGACATCAGTCTTCCCCCTGAATACAACTGCTATGTCATACCACAGCCAAATGCACCATCCTTAGATAAGGATAGTAAATGCATTTATGTTTTTGTTTAGTTTACACACACTCCTCCATATTTATTATTTTTACAGTGACTAGATCCTATGTATAGGATTTTTTAAGCAGTCACTTTTACCTTGGAAAGATGCTCTACCAAGGAAAAGGACTGCAAATACTGTAAAAGGAACTAATGGCTTAAAAGGCAGCAAAAATGAACGAAACCACCACAGAGGCAGAAGGAGCACTGAAGAGAAGAACCAAAGATAAGACTAAACACAGATGGGAAATCAACAGGTGGTAAAAGAAACAAGGAAATGACCAGCCTGAAAGGTGAACAACAGGCGTCAGGAAGAAATGACTGCTTTCTGAGAAGCAAAGGGGGGGGAGTCAATAAAGGAGGAGTAAGGCTAAGCTAAGACAAGCAGCTTCCTTTATTCTTTTTTAAAGCTTACAATGTTGCCTATTGTCCATTGGGGCAGCACCAAATCCCAACCTGGCCACAGCTTCTCTCGGATCTCCAGAATGTTTTATCAGCTACAAATGTTCATCCATGTCTGTAGACACACCTAAAAGCTTCATTTTAAAAACTGCAGAGAATGAAAGTTGGAAGTGATGGCAAATGCCATCTACGCCAACTCCTACCAATGCTGAAAATCCACTACTACAACCTCCATGATGGGGAGGCCATCCAGCCTCTGCCTAAAAACCTCTACTGAAGGTAAGTACACCAGCTTCCAAGGCAATCTGTTCCATTGTTGATCAGCTTGTACTTCCTAATGTTTAGTTTAAATCCTTTTTCTTCCAATTTGAATCCTATTTGAATTTGAATTTTAGCTCAAGTCCTACCCACTGAAGCAACTTATAGCAAGTTTGCTCCCCAACTTTGAGATAGTTTTTCCAAATATTTTGAGGAGTATATAATAGAAGTATTTCCCTTTGACAAAGATTAGAAGCTATACTACCACAGACTAGAAAAGAAAGTTTCACATATTCTGGTAACAATATTTAAAG